>NC_044310.1:220143452-220743452 GCF_007474595.2 Lynx canadensis | reverse complement strand
GCGAGGGCGGGTGGCACCTGGAGGAGCGGCTTCTGGGTTGGGGACAGAAAGTCCTGACGTACCTGGCAGCCGGGCCACACACGTGGCCTCTCATGTCTCTTGGGCCGTGTCTTTTACGTGTCTCTGCATTTTCCACGTGAACAAGAAGCTGTTTATTTTACATTTGGTGGGTGGGGGCTTCATACAGTGAGACGGGCACGTGCACGCAGCCTGGCCCTGTCTCGGGGGTATCCGCTACCTGGGCCTTCACCCTCCTGCCCGCTAGGTTCAACGCCTTCCACCCGGACACGCACAAGCCCATGCACAGGGAGTGTGGCTTCATCCGCCTCAAGCCCGACACCAACAAGGTGGCCTTCGTCAGCGCCCAGAACACAGGTACTGTCCCTGGACGGCCCGCCCCCTGCCCGCATGCCAGTAGAGGGGTGGCCAGCGCCAGAGGTGGCATCTGCGTCCCGCCTGCCTCTCTGCAAGTGGCCTCTGGGAAGCATCAGGCCTTCGGACAGGCCCAGTGGGGCTGGCGGGAGGGAGCTGGTGGCAGGGGCTGCGGGTCCCCTTTTCCCCTGAGCTGCACACGGGTGTTTCCTGTAGGCTGGGGCTGCGTGGAGGGAACCAGGCCAGGAGGCCCACACGGGGCCCTAGGTTCTCTGGAAGCCCGCACTGCCCCCAGTGCCAGGCCACCCTAAGATGGCTCACAGGGTTGATTAATTGGAAATTACTCAAATCACACCTGCTTGACCTTTAACCTTGCTCACTGGTCCAAGTGAGGCTCACTTCCTAGAAGCAGGCGGACAGTCAGAACCAGCCCGACTTGGGGTGGGCCTGCCCAAGGCAGTAGTGAGCTGGAGGTGGGGGGGGGGGGGCAGCGAACGGCCGGGAGGGGGATGCCTCCTGGCCTTTTTCATGGGGCCGAGGGCAGGGCCAGGGTCAGGGCACCCCCGGAGAGAATGACCCTCCACAGACCCCCCCGCCCCGGCTATAAGAGGACCCGTGAGTCTTTCCCCCTCGACGCCTGGGAGTCTCCGTGCTGGCCAGGGGGACAGGTCGTTGCCTCGATGGCTTCCAAGTTCAGACCTGTTGAAGCCTGGGGTGCAAAGGCCGGTGGTGGGAGCAGCGGCGTAGGAAGCCACGGGCGGGACACTGAGGACTGGCAGTCCCACAGGCATCGTGGAGGTGGAGGAGGGCGAGGTGAACGGGCAGGAGCTATGCATCACGTCCCACTCCGTCGCCAGGATCTCCTTCGCCAAGGAGCCCCACGTGGAGCAGGTGAGTCCACACCGCAGTCCCCTCGCGGGTGCCCTCGCCACCGTCACGCACTCGGGCCAGGGTCACGGCCCATCCCTTCGCCTAAAGTCTGCCTTTCTGCTTGACCGAGCCTGTCTGCCCGTGCTTTGTCATGCCCACGTGGGGGTGTGCCACCATTCAGACGCCTGGTCCCTGACCAGTGGGCGGGGGCCCCGGGTTTGCCGATTTTCTGGCACACACATCCTTCTGCGTTTGTGCTGTCCGCTTTTGCGAGATTTCTCCCGATTGCATTGCTGGGTCAAAGGCACATTTTAAATTGTGACACATTCCGTTAAATTGCTCTTCTTGACCGCTGCGTTCCCACCAGCGTTGTGCGAGGGCACCCAGCTCGCTGCTGCTCCATCAGCGCCGCTCGCAGACTTACTGGCCCTCGCAAGTCTGACGGACCAAAGACGGCATCTCGGCTGTTTACGTTGAACTCGTGGATGCAGGGAGCGTCCCCACATCTCCTCTCATACTTGATGTTCGCGGTCCTTGCCTGTGTTGTGTGCGTCGTCATTTACGGGAGCTTTCTGTGTGCGTGGCTGCTGCTTATGTGACACAGTCCCCATTTGGTGGCACGTGGTAGTTTGGTTTGTCCCGTGCTCCACCACCTGTTGTGAGCTTTCCTGTCGCTCCCTCCAGGGGTCTTTCCCTCCATGGCGTCTGGATTTGGGTTCTGGCTCTGGGAGGTGTTTCTGCCCAGATGATCAAAGTATCCAAGCATCCCTCCCTTCCCCACGCTCTTGTAGCTTTTCACACTCAGACCCTAGTCCGTCCCAGATTTGTTTTCCCATGCTGCCGTGTACAGACACGTGGTGACCAGTGCCCCACAGACCTGAAGTGTCCTGCCTGGCTTGGGCCCATCCCACAGATGGGAGAGGAAGTGTCCATCTGTCTGTCCGCCTCCTCACTGACAGTAATTTAAAATTGTTCGATAACGTAGGTTCCCGATACTCTTTTCTCTAAGTTTCCTTGGTGAATTCTTCAGCACTTCCTCTTCTGCATGAGCCGTATGTGCTGGGCTGCACAAGTGCACGAATGAATCCGGGGAGAAGCGGCCTCCTCGTCTGCAGCAGCACACAGCGGCTCGGGGCTGTGTTGCCATGGTTTCAGGTCTAGTTTGCGCCCTTTCGGGGGCACCGAGTTTCTTTCTTTATAATCTTGTGTAATTATGTAGGTGTTGGACATTTCATGGCAGGTGACGTCGTGGTCCTCTCTAGCGTTCGTGGCTGTACCGACGGCATGTGGCTTCGCCTTCTGATTGCTGTTGGTGGTGGGCGGGCTCTGGTTTCTGTCCACCTGTGCTGAACTGGGACGTGTCTGTCACGTCTGACAGCTGGTTCTTGGGCACAACCCTGACCGAGCAGAGACGTGTGTTGGCGCTCACCCCGTGAGGGGCTCGCGGGCTGGTCGGGTAAGGACATCCTGTTTCTACTATGTTTTTACTATGGTAAGAATTATATTCAGGAAGGGGTTTTGAGTTTCATCAGATGCTTTTGCAGCCTCTTTTGGGAGGATTCTGTGTTTTTTCTCATTGAAGCTGTTGACGCAGTGAATCAGAGTAATAACTCCTAAGTGTTGAGGCGTGCCTGCTTTTTGAGGGTAGCTCCTACTTGCGTGATTTTCAGGAATTATTATCCATTTGGGTATCAGTTTTTCACAGAGTGAGCTGGGAGCTTTTTAGTGGTTTCCGTTCCCTGACAAGGAGGGAGCCCCATGGAAATTGCCTGTTCCTGGTGGGTGTCCAGGGGACAGCGTCTGGGCCCAGCCTGGGCGGCCCCTGCTTCCCTCCCTGCTTGCCCGACCCTCTCCCTCGTTGCTCCGTTGGCAGCCTCCCCTCACGGTTCCCGGGAAAGGTGCCCTTTCTTCTAGGTTTTCAAGTTTGAGGAAGAAGTGACACATACTGGTCTCTCTCTGCCATTCTGTGTCCACCTTACATCTCTGATCTTTTGCGTATGACCGTTTTCTCTTTTTCTTGCCGGTACTTGCCAGAGGTTACTTATTTTATCAGGGTTTTGTGGAGGTGGGGGGAGCTTTATTTTTGCTGGAGAACTGACTTTTGGCTTTAGGAAACAGAGGAGCCCCTCTCTGCAGGACAGAGGAGGCGAGGTGAAGCCTGTGGGGGCAGGGCCAGAGGAAGGCTCAGCCCCGCAGAGTGACCCGGCCGACCGAAGGCTGGTGGGTGCCTGGGTTGGCCTCCCCGCTGGCTCGACATGGACAGAACCTGGAAGTGAGAAGCTTACACTTGGGGCCAGAAGAAGGGAGGGGGGCGGGGACTGGAAGTATGTGTCTGTCCTCCCAGCAGCTGGCAGGCAGAACGCCTGGCTTCTGCAGACCCCTGGGAGTGGCAGGTGTCGGGACAGGTCCCTGCCTGTCTGCTACCGAAGCCCAACCCCGTCCTCACCCTTCTCTGTTACTTGCCATCTGTGTTTGGTCGTTCAGGACTCCACACTGTCCACACGGCTCTGAGACAGCGGGTCTAGCCCCTGCCCCCATCTGACACTGAGGATCAGAGAGGCCCTGTCTTCCAGAAACTCCCCGCGTCCTGAGGTGCTGACTTGTGCGGTCAGGCTGCTCTGACGGCCAGTGAGGCTGAGCAGTGTCCATCCCTGCCTGCTTGGTCCCTCCTTTTGGGACGTCCTGACCCGGCCCTCTGACCCGCGTCCACTGTGTCTGTCCCGCCGGCTTCATCCCCATACAATTTCTTCGTCCCCATATAATTTGGATATAAGCTCCTTGTCAGTTACTCGTGGTGCCAGTATCCGTTCCTGTCTGTATCACTTCCTCCTCTTAGTAAACTTTAATTATATGTGGTTCAATTTCCCAGGCTCTCCTTTCTGGATTGGTTTTGGTGTTTCTTAATTAAGCAGTCTTCCCTGAACACTGTCAGAAAATACGTATTCTATGTATTTTTTTCCGGAAGCATTACAGCTTGACTTAAAACCTCCCCTTCAGCTCATCAACGCACCTAGACTTTCATGCAGATAAAAGGCTCGCTGTCCCAGCCCCAGCCGGAAAGGCCTGCGTCGCCCTCCCCGTCCAGGCAACCTGCCTGTCCACCCTGGGCCAGTCCATTGTGTTTTAATTGTTAGAGATTACTAGAATTTTTTTTTTTTTTTTTTTTTACTTAAAAAAAATCAACTCTTTTGAAGTATAGTTACGTAGAATTAGCACATACACTTGAGGTGTCCATGCCCGTAAGTCAAGACCATAATAGCCCGGCCCCCAGCCCCTGCCCCCCAACCAGGGCCAGATTTCTGTTGCCACAGACTAGGTGTGCGACTTCTGGGACCCCTTATGAACGGAACCATCCAGTATTTACTCCTTTCGTTCAGGGAAACACTTTTGAGATTCGTTCCTGCTATTGCTCTTAGCAGAAGCTTGGGTGTTTTGATGCCCAGGGCACGTCCGTCACAGCTTTGTCTACTCTCTTTGACGGACGTGGGTTGGTTTGTTTCCAGCTCTGGGCCGTCACGAGCGTCTGTGTGCTCCTGCACGCAGACACGTGGTTTCACTTCTCGGGTGACGACCTCGGCCTGCCACCGCCCAGTCCCGTGGCGAGCGCCAGGCTTACTGGTGCCCAGCGCGACCGCACCGCGGTCCCCGGGCCGCCCTCTCCGCGGCACTGGTCCTTGAGTGGCCGCGGACGGCATTCCCTGTGCTGATAAACACACTCCTGGATGCCTGACGGGGTCGCACCCTCCTGGTGCCCGTTTCTCATCTGTGAAGCCAGCGCCCGCATCCTGTGCCCCTGTCGCCCAGCTCTGAAGGTTACGCGTTCTGGACGCAAGGTCTGCACGTTGACACGGTAACAGCGTTCCAGCTGATGACTTAGCTTTTCGTTTCGTTAACAAAGTGTCTTACTTTTCACGTTCTGTTACCAGTCTTGTCTTTTACGGTTTGTCCTTTTAATGCCCTTTCGTAAGTTGTTTTGCCCAAGCCAGGCAGCAGAGGTGAGTAACTTGCATTTTCTCCAAGAGTTTTTATGGTTTTCTCTTTTACTTTAAGGTTTGTGATTTTGGAATTGATGTTTTTTTGTTGTTTTTTCTCCTTAATGTTTATTTATTTTTGAGAAAGAGAGAGAGAGACAGACAGAGCACGAGTGGGGGAGGAACAGAGAGAGAGGGAGACACAGAATCTGAAGCAGACTCCTGGCTCTGAGCTGTCAGCACAGACTCAGGGCTCGAACCCACGAACCGCATGATCGTGACCTGAGCTAAAGTCAGACACTTAACCGAGCCACCCAGGCGCCCCTGCTATATTATTCTCTTAATGCGATTCGTTATAGGAACAGTTTTTCAGATGTTGAACCAACCTTGCATCCTTCAGGTAAACCCCACCTGATTGTAATGATTTATCATTTTTAGTTATTGCTGAATTTTTGTATTGCTTAAGTACATAAATTGGAGAAGTTTTGCTTCATATTATTTTTTATTCTAATCATCCTGAGTTTAATTTCCTCCTGTTTTTTGATTTCTTAAATGGGAAGCTTGCATCATTGATATCTAGCCCATTTTTAGTTTGTAACACTTGAAACTATGAATTTTCCTGTAAGCCCTGCTTCAGCTGCCTCCCGCAGGTATTAGTAGAGTGTGTTCTTACGACCTCCTAGCTCAAAATATTTTCTCTAGTGACTTTCTCCTTGGAACTGGATTATTTGGAAGGTATGCTACTACTTTCCAAATATTTAAGGATTTTCTACTTATCGTATTGCTAGTGACTTCTAATTCAACTCTGTAAAGCCCAGAGGACATGTTCTTAGAGTTACTTTATGCCACAACGTGTGCTATAACTTGGTGAATATACCATACACAGTCCAGATGAGTAAGAAGTCGACAGTTGTCGGGTGTAGCGGACCTGACACTGTTGGGTCAGGTCACTTGATGGCATCATTCAGATTTCTGGCATACTACTGAACTTTTTGGGGGAGGGAGTCTGGTTCTATCTGATTGCACACGGGTGTTAAACTCTCCAACAATGATTGAGGCTAATTCTCTCCTTTACTTCCGCCTGCTTTTGCTTCACAACTTTGAAGCTCTGTTATTAAATGCGTACGTATGATATTTCATGTTTTTGACATGTTACCCTTGGTAACTTGTGTGTACCTTGAAGTTGGAGAGTAACACAACCATACCTGCTCTCCGGTGGTGGTTGTCTATGTGCCGTGTCTGTCTTCCTACCTTTCTGCATTGAACCTCTTTGTCTGCATTCAGAGTACATCTCTTGTAGGCTTGCTTTTATTGTCAAAAAACTCTATATTTTATTTATTTATTTTTTTTAAATTTTTTTTTTTTTTCAACTTTTATTTATTTTTGGGACAGAGAGAGACAGAGCATGAACGGGGGAGGGGCAGAGAGAGAGGGAGACACAGAATCGGAAACAGGCTCCAGGCTCCGAGCCATCAGCCCAGAGCCCGACGCGGGGCTCGAACTCACGGACCGCGAGATCGTGACCTGGCTGAAGTCGGACGCTTAACCGACTGCACCACCCAGGCGCCCCAAAACTCTATATTTTAATTGGAATGTTGAGTCCACTTATATTTAAGAACAATATTACTAGTATGGTTGGTTGTAAGACCGCCACCTTGATTTGTTTTTTTGTGCTTTCTTGTTTTTGTTCCTTTACTGCATTCTCTTGGGTTAAATATATTTGGCATTCTGTCTTATTCTGTTAGGGTTTTTTTTGTTTATTTATTTATTTTTTAGAGAGACAGAGAGAGTGAGGGGGGGCCAGAGAGAGAATCCCAAGCAGGCTCCGCATGGTCTGTGCAGAGCCCAACACAGGCTTAGGCTTAGGGTTAGGGTTAGGGTTAGGGTTACGAACCCTAGATCACGAACCACGAGATCATGACCTGAACTGAAACCAAGAGTCAGAGGCTTAACTGAGCCACCCAGGTGCCCCCCCCCCCGCCCCGCTTTTTCTTATTGAAATATAGTTGACACAAGACGTCACGTCCCTCTCAGGTGTACAACGCGGTGACCGGACGGCGTGGGCAGGACGCCGTGCTCCCACGAGTGGAGCTCCCAGCTGTCACCGCGCGATGCTCCTCCAGCGCCACTGGCTGTGGTCCCCGCGCTGGGCCTCCCGCACCGGGACTCCTTCGCCCCGTAACCGGAAGCCTGGCCCTCCCTCTCCCCTGCGCCCGTCTCTCCAGCCCCTCCCCTCCCCTCTGGCAACCACCAGCGCTTCTCTGCATTTATGGGTCTCTTCCTGCTTTTTTTGCTCATTTTGTTTTTTAGATAACACATATAAGTAAAATTCTATGGTTCCTGTCTTCCTTTGGCTGATTTGTTTCACTCATGCTAGGCCCACCCACGTGGTCACAAATGACGAGGTCTCATCGTTTCTATGGCTGTTAGCTTCTCAACTGTGTCTCCCTCGTTTTTTTAATGGTTGCTCGGAGGCTACCGTGACATTTGCCCCTTCACACTGGTTGTGGATAATCCGACTTCACAGCTGATGCTTCCTTCTTCCCGTTCCGCAGTCCCACTGACCGTTTCTTCTGTACGGTGTCGCCACACCCGTAACATTGATGTCAAAAGTACACACACACACACACACACACACCATAAATCTTCACGGTACTGTTCTTTTTGCTTTAAATAGTTGATTTGCAGGGAGATTACAGTGAGGGGAAACAGTACCCTCTTCTCATCACCCACTGCTTTTCTCTGTGTGCTGCTCTCCTCTCCTTCCTGCGGCCCTGCGTCTCCAGCGGTATCATCTCCCTTCATCCTCAAGACCTACATCAGTGGCCCTTCCCGCAGCATAGTCTGCTCTCAGCAAGTCTCTTGGGACCATTTCACTCCCGAACTTTGTTTTTTCTTTTTCTTTTTCTTTTTTTTTTAACTGTGGGGTGAAACACATGTAACAAACTTTAGCATCTTGACTGTTTTTCAAGTAACTGTCTCGTGTTTATGTGTTTGTTTGAGAGAGAGAGAGTGCACATGTGCACGCCAGCACGGGAGGGGCAGCGGGGATGGGTAGAGAATCCCAAGCAGGCTCCACACTGTCAGCACAGAGCCCGACACAGGGCTCGATCCCACAAACCGTGAGATCATGACCTGAGCCAAAATCGAGAGTCAGACAGTTAACTGACTGAGCCACCCGGGCGCCCCACATCCTACCTGTGTTTACGGACGTGCGTCCGCGGTGTTAAGTATATTCGTGCAGTCGAGCAGCCATCACCACCGCGCATCCCCAGGACACTTGGGTTTCCTAAGACTGAAGCTCTATGCCCCGTGAGTCAGGACTCCCCATTGTGTCCCCCTACAGCCCCTGGTGCCCCGTGTCCCACTCGGTGCGCTATGAGCCTGACGACTCCAGGGACCTCATCCAAGCAGAGTCACACCCTGTGTGTGTTTTGTTACTGGCTTATTGTACGTAGCGCAGCGTGCCCAGGGTTCGTGCGTGTTGTGGATATTGCCGAACTTCCTTCTTCGGGCTGAGTACTGCTCTGTTGTGTGTATGCGGTACATTTTGTTCTTCCGTGGCGGACGCCAGGGCCGCCTGCACCTTGTAGCGGCTGGAATGCGGTTACCGTGGGTGCACAGACATCTGCAGGACGCCGCTTTCGGTTCTTCTGAGCGTGGACCCGAAAGCGGGCTGGCGGGGTCGCGCGGCAGTCCCGCTTCTGGTTTTGTGAGGAAGCCCACGCCGAGCCCCACGGCGGCTGTGCGGGAGGCCCCCTCCTCCACGTCCTCACCCTCCGGCTGCTCGAGCTGTTGGGGCGGCGGCCGGACTTCTGTTACCAGCGACGCGACCGGCCGATGTTTCTCTCGTTGCGTGAGTTGTTTTTACTGTTTGGTGTCTTTGGACGCATACAGATCCGTAATTTTCATGAATTACGGTTTGTCTGTTTTTTCTGTTGTTGGCTCTGCATTCAGTGTCACGTCCAAACGTCTCCGAGTCCCGCGCAGTGAAGGGTTTGTGCTGTTTTCTTCTAAGGGTTTTGTTGTTTTAGCTGTGACATCGAAGTCTCTGACTCGCTTTGAGTTAGTTTTTGTCTGTGGGGCTAGGGAAGCGTCCAGCCTCGTTCTTTCGCGTGTGCACGTCCAGTTTTCCCAGCGCTATTTGCTACAAAGACCGTCCTTCCCACATAGGTGGTCTTGGCGGCTGCGTTGAAAACTGACCGCATGGGGCGCCTGGGTGGCGCAGTCGGTTAAGCGTCCGACTTCAGCCAGGTCACGATCTCGCGGTCCGTGAGTTCGAGCCCCGCGTCGGGCTCTGGGCTGACGGCTCGGAGCCTGGAGCCTGTTTCCGATTCTGTGTCTCCCTCTCTCTCTGCCCCTCCCCCGTTCATGCTCTGTCTCTCTCTGTCCCAAAAAAAATAAATAAACGTTGAAAAAAAAAAAAAAAAAAAGAAAACTGACCGCGTATGTGAGGGCTTGTTGCTGTAGGCCTCTGGTCTGGTGCACCGTCTGTGTGTCTGTCTGTATGCCAGCGCCGCGCTATCGTGAAATCAAGAGGTGTGTGTCTTCCAGGTTTGTTCTTCCTTGTCAGGATTTTTTGGCTATTCTGGGTCCCTGAGAATTCCATGTGACTCTTAGGATGGGTTTTTCTGTTTCTGCAAAACATATCGTTGGGGTTTTGATAGGGATTTCGTTAGTTTTGCAGATCCCTGGGCAGTGTTGATATCTTACTGATACTGAGTCGTCTAATCCATGAACGTGGGATGGGCATCCCCTTATTTATGTTTACTGTTTTGGGGGGGCTTTTTTATTTGTTTGGCTTTGGTTTTGGTGTAGACTGCCTGTGCGCAGGAACCACCCAAGACGTAAACTGAAGGTCTCCTCAGGTCTTTTCTGAGCCTTTCCCTGGGCGTGTGCAGGCACACTCTGACCTCCCCGTGTATGCCCTGGTTTGTCCGAGTCGCTGATGCGTGGTTCCCAAAAGGGGAAAAGGAAAAGAAGTGGGGGAAAGGGGTGCCAGCCCTTCAGATCTCCTGTGGGCCTGGGCTGGTCTCCTGAAACTCTTGGGACTGTAAGATTGAGTTTTTCATATTTGGGGATTTTCAGACATTATTTCTTCAACTGTTCTCCTGCTCAGTTATTCCCGTTTTCCCCTCGGAACTGCTGTTAAACATATGTCAAGCCATTTAATCTTGTACCACACGTCCCCGAGGCTGTTCATTCTTCAGTCTGTTTTCTCTATATTACTCAGTTTGGATATTTTAAAAATTGTATTGGGGCTCCCGGGTGGCTCAGTCGGTTAAACGTCCGACTTCGGCTCAGGTCATGATCTCACGGTTCGTGGTTTGAGCCCCATGTCGGGCTCTGTGCTGACAGCTCGGAGCCTGGAGCCTGTTTCGGATTCTGTGTCTCCCTCTCTCTCTGCCCCTCCCCCGCTCACTCACACACACACACTCTCTCTGTCAAAAACGAATAAATGTTTAAAAAATTTTAAGATTTTGTTTTATTTTTAAAGTTCATGTATTTTTGAGAAAGAGCACACACGTGCAGGAGTAGGGGAGGTGCAGAGAGAGGGAGAGAGAGAATCCCAAGCAGACTCCATGCCGTCGGCAGAGTCCTGCTAGGGGCTCGAACTCACAAACGGCGAGATCGTGGCCTGAGCTACAATCAAGAGCTGGACGCTCAACCGACTGAGCCGTCCGGGTGCCCCTAAAGATTGTATTTTTAAGAAATCTCTACCCCCAACATGGTGTTCCAACTACCAACCCGGAGATCGAGAGTCACACGCTCCCACTGAGCCAGCCGGGCGCCCCCAATTTGGATATTTTTATCGACCCATTTTCAATTTCACCAAGTCTTTCTTCTGTCTCCAGTTAAGCTATTAAGTGAGTTTTTCATCTTTCTGTCTTTGTGCCTTCTCTCAAAGTGACCTCTCTTCCTGGCTTCCTCTCTCCCTCACCTCCCCCTCGCCCCACTCTGGCAACCCCCTCTCCTTGTCGCCCGCGAGCAGCAGGGCAGGGGTCTGGTTACAGTCGTGGAGCAGCTGCGTGTCTACGGCCGTGAGACAGATACTGCCCCCCGGACCCACTGTGAACTCCTCACCCGTTCACAGAGACACGGAAGCAGCCTTCGTGTGCACCGACGGGCAGAGCGAGTATGTGTGCGATGTGCACCCACACACACGCACGCGAGGAATGTTAGAATGTTTTTTTTTTTTTCAGCGTTTATTTATTTTTGGGACAGAGAGAGACAGAGCATGAACGGGGGAGGGGCAGAGAGAGAGGGAGACACAGAATCGGAAACAGGCTCCAGGCTCCGAGCCGTCAGCCCAGAGCCCGACGCGGGGCTCGAACTCACGGACCGCGAGATCGTGACCTGGCTGAAGTCGGACGCTCAACCGACTGCGCCACCCAGGCGCCCCTAGAATTTTAAAATGAATTAAATCCTGTCATCTGCCACATGGATAAAACCCCAAGGGGATCGTGCTAAAGTAAAATAAGGCAGGAAAAGAAACACTGCTGGTTGTTGCCTAGGGGCGGAGGGATGGCAGGTTGTAGGTCAAGGGCACAGACGTCCAGTTAGAAGAGGAGTGAGTCGTGGGGACGTGATGCCCAGCATGGTGTCGGCAGTTTCTACCGTATTGTATACAGTAGATCTCACAGATCTCACATCCCGTACACAGAAAGTAACTGTGTGAGGTGATGGGGGTCAGCTAGCACCAGAGGCACCTGTGTCCAGTCCACACTTGTGCACCTACACAGTGTCGTGTGTCTCAGTACGCTGGGGGCGCTGGGGGCGAGCGTGCGTGTGCTTGGATTCTCGGTCGTGCGGACTGGCGGCAGGCCACCGAGGAATGACGACAGGCCTGGCTGTAGGGTAGCTGTCGGCTCGCCGGGATTCCTGTGAATCTCGGCTGTGAAGATTCGGCTGTGAAGCTCGGCCCCTGTCACCTCCGCACCCTCCGCCACACCTCCACCTCAAACCTGCTCTACGGCGAGCACGGTAACCACTGTGGCTTCCTGATTTCTTTGTTTTAGGAACTAACACACAGTGAAAGCCATCTTCCTCCTGAATTTCCTTTTCCACCTTTTCTCTACTGAACAAAACAAGGAAAAACATGCTTTTAGAAAGCATTAAGACATCAAGAAATTCTCACAGCGCGCCTCCCGCCGCAGCGCGCTTCCCTGCGGTGGGCGCAGTCTAGGGAAAATGGGCACCCTTGGCTAAGAGAACAACTGGCGTTTGTCAAGAGGGACTCTTCTGCACCTCCAGAGGCTCGTGGGCCCTCGGCCCGGCTGTGTGTGCGGGAGCCGGGCTCCCCGCGGTCTGAGCGTGCTGTCTGCGATCACCGGGCCGCCTGGACCGGCTCCCCTTTGAAGCTGTCGAAGCTAGCGGCTCCTTCCAGCCTCCCGTTCCTCAAATGAGGATCTGTCTGTGGCCCAGATGGGTCTTCGATGATGCCTTCGCTGTCGTGGCCGACTTGGGATGAACACGGAATTACTCTGAGCGAGCTTACCAGATTGCTGTCTACGGGCAGAGGCCGTGGGAACCACCGAGCAAGGCAGCGTGCAGCCTGCCTCGACTTTACATCTTTCCAGCGACTGGCAGTAGGAGGGGGATGAGAAACGTCCTCCGAGGGCCTCCAGTTCCAAAGGAACCTGACGGGCGACTCTCGGGGCCTGTGCGCTGGTGCTACCGTTGCTGGCTTTGGCTCCGAGTGCTCCGCTGTGACCGCTGGCATCTCCGCGACAGGCTGACAGCACTCCGGAGGTCACACGGCACGTGCCGGAGGTGCCCGACCTGACCAGAGCCCAGTGAGTGTGCTCTGGGGGCGGTGGGCGCAGGGTGGCCCCTCGCTCCCCAGCCCCGCATCCTTCCTGGACTGGCGGTCGGGCTGTGCTCCCCGGGCCTGTCTCCGGCTCGCCTGCTGCCCGTCGCCACACTGCTTACGCTGGAATAGGATGGCCGTCGCAGGTTTGGCACGAAGAGGCAGAGGTGAGGGGAGGCCACACTTGGATCACTGCACCGTGAGGCGGGCTGTGGGGGGCCGTGTGGTATTTCCAGAAGCCCCTCCAGCCATGCAGAGAAAGCCGTTCAGAAAAGGCCAGTTGTCCTCAGGTGTTAGATGTTTTGAGGAGCCTCTCACGGGCTCAGAGTAACTAAGCAGCAGCCTCGCTCTTTTCCGTGGCTCACAAGGCAGTGCCTCACCTGCACGTCCCTGTGCAGCGTGGTCCCGGGCACTCAGCGAGGGCACCGCAAGACCACGTCTCCACCCGTGTCCCCTGAGAAGTGGTCTCAAAGGTTAAAGCCAGCCTTATTTTTTTTTTTTTTTAATTTTTTTTGAGAGACAGAGACACAGAGCATGAGCGGGGGAGGGGCAGAGAGAGACGGAGACACAGAATCCGAAGCAGCTCCAGGCTCCGAGCTGTCGGCACAGAGCCCGACACGGGGCTCGAACACACTGACCACGAGATCATGACCTGAGCTGAAGTCGGACGCTTGACCGACTGAGCCACGCAGGTGCCCCAAGCCTTGTTTATTTTTAAATGAAATTCCAGAAGAAATCACGTAGAATTACAGACGCTGACACGGTGAGACGAAGCTTACGTGCCACATGAGGCCCCCCGGTTGTGTATCTGTCTGTGTGTCCTGTTCTGGGTGCTCCGCTCCCCCGTGCCTGCCTCTTGTGCTCTCCCGGCCTCCCGAGTGTTGCTGTCTGCCCTGTGGTGACCGCCACCGGGGGGACTTTGCAGATGGGCGAGGTTCCCAAGCTCCAGCACTGGAGCCTGGGTGCAGCCTGGGACTGCGTGGCCAGCACCCCCGGGCGGCAGCTGCTGGCGCTGGGGACACACAGGTTGCGGGATACAGGATACGGACTCCGTGCGTCTCCCCTGCCCTGTCGTCTTTTTACTTTGCTCTTTATCTTCCACCACTCTTTTTCTGAATGACGGCAAAAGGAATCTTTTTTCTTCTCACAAGGAAATACAAGTGTTTCCTGTCACTTTAGCAGGAGTCAGAGATTTCCTCACAGGTGACCTCGGAAATCTTTCCTCGTACTCGAAGACAGAGATGAGCATCCTTTGCGGGGAGCAGGTGTGTGTCCCGCCTTAGAACATACCAGTACCTTTGGCTAAAACGGAGCCCGGGAGCTTCGTTCACTGGACGCCTTTCGCGGCTGGCGCCCTTCAGTCACAAGTTAGAGTCTGGGAGACCAGAAGGAAACCGTGTCTGACACAGCGGCGTGTGACTTTGAATATAGGGAAGGTATTTTCAAACACATCGCCACCTGAGGCATTTTTCGTACCCCTCCCATGAGCCGGACGTGGGTCAGCCCCTTCCCACGATCCCCCGTTCACAGAAGCAAAGCGTGCTGCTGCCTCAGTTTCCCCACTCACGCGCTCCCACGCCTCGCTGCACGTGGCCACCCACGTGCCTGCTCTCGCCCTGCCCTTCGTTTGCCCCTGCTTCTCCGTGCGGGGGGCCCTCTGGTCTTCTGTTTAAGGGGATACGAAATCTGTGGAGTTTCTTTTGTCCAAAGACGTCTTTATTTTGCCTCCAGTTTTGAAGAGAACACCTTGGGTGGCGGTTCTGTCATTTCTCTGTGGTGCCGTCCCGCTGTGTCCTGGCGCCCGCCCTGCCCCTGCCCCTGCCCCGGGGGCTCCTGCTCTCCCGGGGCAGCCAGTGTTAGGCCCGGATGCACTTTGCATGCGAGTCTTACAGCTGCGACCTGCTCACATCTGGCCGTATCGTTCTGTCCTGTGTGCTGGGGTTTCCGCCACACGTGTGAGCTGTGACTTTCCGTCCGTCCGTCCGTCCGTCTGTCCTCACGGTCCAGCGGGTGTTTTCTACCAGCCGCTTTCCAGCTGCGACTCTTCTGCCGAGTCCACCTTGGGGGCTTTAATTTTCATCATCACATTTTGCAGTTACAGAACTTCCACCTTATTCTTTCTGGCAGATCCGATTCTCTGCTGAAATTGTCCGCAGGGAATACCGTGTGGCCTCCTGACCGGGGCGGTATCGGCACCCCACCCCCACCCCGGGGTGCCGGTCCTGCTCTTACCTCCTTTGCTAAGCCAGTTCTTCTCTCTTTCCCTCTTGGACCCTAGACCCTGTGTGTGGAAACCTCAGGTGCCATGAGGCTCTGTGTGGGGCTGTCTCCCACCGAGGGGTGTTGTGGGGCGGGCCCCGCCCGTTGCAGGCTGAGTCGCTTCGAAGCTGGCCTTCCCTGTCCCATAGCCGGTTAACTCTCGGTGCTGGGGGCAGCCCAAAGTCCGGGGTGCTTCCACAGCCTCTCCTCCTCGGTGGGCGTGGAATTGCAGAGTGCTCCACGCAGCACCGCGCCACGAATCGGAGCTGCCGTCCCCTCGGGGTCCAGGCAGCCGCTCACGGCAGGCACACGACTCGGGTGAAGGGCCGCCCCGGGCTGGGTCTCCACACGCCCTTCTCTCCAGGACCTTTGTCCCGGCTTCGGGGTGGTTCCCTGATGCCTTTAAGTGGACTTTCTGAAATGCGGCTTTTCTGGTTTTTCGGAGCCGGGTGGTCAGTTACAGAGCGGTTGGCTGCGGCCTGCGGCAAAGGTCCTATTTCGTACGTTTGCGGCCCCCGGCGCGTCCGGAACACCCGGAAGGTCCCGGCCACGGGGTCGTGTCTCAGCCGTTGCGTGTTCCACGCTCTTGGGCAAACGTTCCAGACGGGTAGCATTTTCTCACCGGCCGCCGTGCTTTGTTCTGACTAATTCGTGGTTCCAAAAGTGCTCGTACTGAGCTTTCCGAGAACGCGTGTTACGTCAGTTCGAGTCGTGGGTGTGAAAGTGAACGGTGACAAAGCAGGAAAGAGAAGGATGGCTGGCTTCTAAGTAGGCTGGGGTGAGACCAAGTCCCACACTTGCCTGTTGGTCTTTGGGGACAGCCCAGGGGCAGAGGGAGGGGCCGGAGCAGAGGTCAGGACGCCTTGACCCCGGCACGCCCCGTGGCGGCTGTGGGTCCCGTGTCCACCCCCCCCCACGCCCCCCACCTGCTGGCGGGGACACCACGAGGCCCACGGGCCCCTGACGACGGAGGCGGCAAGTTGCGGCCTGTGCCACACGCTTGGCCTGTGGCAGGGTCGCCCTTGGAAGACAGAACTAAGGGGTTTGCGTTTGTTTTGTCCTGCTCAGATCACCCGAAAATTCCGGCTGAATTCTGACGGCAAACTCGAACAGACGGTCTCCATGGCAACCACTACCCAGCCCATGACTCAGCATCTTCACGTCACCTACAAGAAGGTGACCCCGTGACCCCGAGCGTGTGTTGTGACCCTTCGGCTTCCCCGTGGACGCCCGCAGCAGGTGTGGGTGTGGCCGCAGGTCTCCGTGGGCTCCCGCGTGTCGCCACGTGTTCCTGTAACGGCGTAGAAAAACCAAATAAAAGGCCTTTATTTTTATGACGGAGCATTTTGAATATTGTCCCTCATGTAGACTGTGCGTTTCTTCCATCTGCCGGTGGCTGCTTGTTTTCCAGTCTTTTCCCTAAAAAATTAAGGAGTGACTCTCGTGTTCCCCCACCTTTTCTTCTGGTAGTTTTGGCAAAATCTAAAATACCTATAAATCTTCAGTGGGGGAGCCGACAACCAACGCGTCACAAAGGGGATCAGTTACTTTATGACTTTAGAGCTGACGGTCTCGGGGCCCCATCTGCACAGGTGAAGGGCGTTCCCGCGGCCGTGAGTCCCTCACACCCCCCGCCGTTCTGTGCGGACCGCTGCTCTCATTTCTGTGTGTGTTGTGCAGTCTCCCAGCCACCCAGCCGTCCCCCTCCCAGGGCTTCGTCCCTTCTCCCTTCTTTTCGCTGGAGTATTTTTAAACAAATTCCCGGCGTTCCCACCAACTGCTTTAGTGTGCGTATCAAAGCAAAACAAACCGTTTGCTTCTTCCTAACACCCCACCTTAAAAGCCCAGCCCTGAAGTGGAGCCCACGTGAAGGGAGGTGGTGCCCCAGCCCCAGGGAGAGGAGGACCAAGCCTCGCCCACCCCCCCACCCCGGGCTTGGGGACAAAGGCGGCACCAGGTGAGGTGGCCAGTACCTAGGAGCTCAGGAGGGACCAGGACTGGTGACCCAGGTACCAAGGGGCCAGGGAGGTTGCTGCAGGCCGAGTAAATCCAGGGCAGGAGACTCGTATGAAGTCATCCTGAGGTGAAGTCCCCTCTAGCTGCGTGTGAAACCAGACAGTTGAGGTGCTTCCCGAACATGGCAGGCCAGGGACGGTGTGGACGCTCCCCGGCAGGGCCAAAACCCAAAGGCGGCAGAAGCCCGCTCTTTGGCTCCGGGCCTGCCCGGAGGCCCGCAGGGTGGAGGCCCTGCCTCCCCAGCTTTGCTGGACGCAGCCCGCACGCGGCTCCCTGGGACGCGCTCCTGTGGGATTACGCGGCTGTGCCGCATAGATTATATGCACTTCTCTGGGGTCTCTGCGGCTGGAATCACACCAGCGGCTCCACCCGCGTGGGGCGCGGGTCTCTGCCGAGACTCCGGGCCACTTCACCCTCCAAAGTCTAGGGGGAAGTAGCAGAGCCCCTCTGGTTAGGATTTCAGCATCTGGGCTTTGGGGAAAACAAACATTTGGACTTTAGCACCGGAGGCCCCGGAAGCCGGCAGGGCGGCCTCCACCCGCGGCCCTCCCGCCCAGAGCTGCTTTTGGGGTGGGCTCGGAGCCCAGGACCAGAAGCAAACATCCGGCACGGTCTGGTCCCTCCCCCGTGCTGTTTGGGAACGGGGTCTCTAAGCCCGGAAGGTGTTCCCCAGGCTGAACTGGGGGTGTGTCTGTCTTGTTCCTCCGTCCCTTCTGTCCCCGTGGATGGAAGTTCTCACTGGACTGTGTATGCCCAGAACTTCTGGCGCCACTCCGGCAGTCACCTGTCCAACTGCCGCCCTTTGCTGATGCTAAAATTAAGAGGCCCCAGTGGTGGGGGGCTGACCCCATCTCTCACCGGGGAGTCCGCCACCATGGGGGATCTCTTCCTGAGCCAGCCCCACGGTCAGCGCTGCAGACTGGCCGCCTTACCGCTGTGGTCGTTTCTTTATTTACACATTTACGTCATCTTCACGCCAACATGGGGCTTGAACTCACAGTCCCCCGATCAGCAGGCATGCTCCTCCCAGCAGCCGGGCACTTTTCTTTTTCCTTTTTCACAGAGCCATTGTATTTTATCGGGTCTGGCATATTTTTTATTTAACAAAATAGAGGAGCCAAAACTGCAAAGCGGTCAGCAGTGTCCTGATGGGAAGAGGGGCTCCGCTCCCTCCGACCCTTCCCACCCGACTGGAGGTGAGCGGCATGGAGCGAGCACGGCTGCTGACAGCGGGTAGGACCCGGGTCCTGCGACTCCTGCCTTCTGCGTGTGTTCAGGGGCATCTGTGGGTCAGGGAGACCCCAGGTAGGAGCTGAGGAGTCAGCTCCTGGGTAGATCAGAGATCCCAGCGGATGCCCACCTTGGACGCCATGCCTGCCTCCCTCCTTCCCCTTCTGTGACTCGTTCGTGCCTGCAGCGCTGGGTGGACAGAAAGGAAAACCAGTTGCAGCCGTCAGAGGGGGAGGCTGAGACTCCTGCAGGTGTCAGCGGGGCGCCTCCCGCCACATTCCCCAGCGGCCCTGCCACCACCCACACAAACAGGAGAAGGAAAGGCAGGGATTCCAGGGACAAGCCAGACGTTGGGATCCCAGGCTCTCCTGGGAAACTGAGGAGACTGTGGAAATTTCTGGGGCATTTCCAAGGAGACAGCGTCTTCAGAAGAGCCTGGAAACTCCTATTCTGACAGCCTGGGGTGGCGGGGGCGCAGAGCCATAGTCCGTATCGCAGAGCTGCTGACCACCTCCAGGCCTCTCTGCGCTCAACCCAGCCACCCGCGACCTACCCGCTGGCTCAGGCCTGACATTTCCCCTCCACATCCTCGTCCCCTCCTACAAGGCTCTCAGAGGCCCTGGTCTAAAAGGCCAGTCAGTGCCATGGACAGAGTAGCCTGTCTGAGAAGGAAATCGTAGGGGAAATGCATGAGATCACAGATGGGGAAGCACCACAGCAGGAGACATTCTGTCTAGTGTTGTAGTCTCTGGAGTGGGGATGGGCGGCGGGGAACCACTCACTTCCTATCGCAGGGGCCCCCTCAGCACCGCTGTCAGGCAGGAGGGGTGGGAGCTGTTGGGAGTGGGGAACACCCCACGGACACACTGCCTGCCCACTCCCTGGCCCCTTTAGCTCCAGCCATCTGGACCACTAAATCCCCAGGCTCTTCTACAGCCCCCAGGGCAGGGCTGGGAAGAGAGGGACAAGTCCTGCCACCACTAGGGCCAGAGCATGGTCCCCGGGACACCTGACTCCCTCTCTTGAAGGACTGGCTACATGACAGTCAGAGAGCTGCATGGACCTCACACTGTTCTCTTCCTGGAGCCGTGGTGTGAGCGGCAGATGGGAGAGAGAGAGGAATGGAAAGGCTTGTCAGAGACCCGGAGAGAGGCATTCAGAGGCGGAAGGGACAGGCCTCCCCACTAACTGCCTTGTTTTAAGTAATCTCTGTGCCTAACACGGGGCTCCAGATATCGACCCCAAGGGGCACCTGGGTGGCTCCGTCAGTTAAGCATCCGACTCTTGATTTCAGCTCAGGTCATGATCTCGCGGTTCACGAGATTAAGCCCCAAGTCGGGGTCTGCACTGACAGCACAGCCTGCTTGGGAATCTCTTTCTCCCTCTCTGCCCCTCCACCGTGCACGCGCGCACACACACACACTTTCTCTCTCTCTCTCTCTCTCTCTCTCTCTCTCTCTCTCTCTCTCAAAATAAACATTTAAAAAACAAAATATCGGCCCTGGGATGAGTCACATGCTGCCCTGACTGATCCGGCCAGGCACCCCAACAGCAGTCACTCCTGCACTGGGGGATGAATTGTCAGAAAGAAACTCCTTCCGCGTGCAGCAGGCTGAGCCTGGTCGCCCTGAAGTAACTTCCCAGCAGAAAGCCGGCCGCCATTTGCGTCAGAAAGCCCTAGCACCTCAAGTGGAGGCCCACACCCAAGGCTCCTCTGCTCTTCCTGCTGCCCGGAACCTGTGATTCAGGTCAAAGGGGGCGGGAGGTGCTCAGAGGACAGGAGGTCGAGGGTGGGAGGTCAAAGGTGGTGGGAGGTGCTCAGAGGCCAGAGCGCACAGCTGTGTCCAGTGGCCTCCGCTCTGGTGGCGGGGTGCTCAGAGGCCGCAGGCCCACTGCCCTGCTTCCCGCCTGCGTGGGCAGAGCCAGAAACGGAGTTACACTTCATGGTCTCGGCACCGCCGTGGCCCGTTTGAGGTCGCCACGCAGTCGGCGCCTTCCCCGTGGCTGCCTCAGCACAGGGGACTCACGTTCGTGTTTACGGGGAAAAGCGTAGCATCCGTGCCGTCTCCAGTTCGCGCTCTAGGAGCGCAGAACTTTTCACCTAAACTCTTCGATCTTACCTCTTCTAAGGTGAAAAATCTTGGTTCTTTGCAATATTAGTTGCTTTAGTCTCCAGGTACATAGCGTTTTCAGAGGAGTAACACTGTGACAACGGACCGAGCCTGACGTCTGCAGTTTTTCCTTTTGGTTTTGCCCCTTCCCAGCAGAGAGAGCGAGTCCAGATACAGTCGAACTGGACTCCTCGGTTTCCCTGGTGCTTCCGGCACCGGCTCGCCACACGAGCTCCCTGCGTAACTCTCTGATTGACTCCGCAAGGTGGCTCTGCTTACGCAAAACCCCCGACGTGACTTTATTGCCAGGACCGTAAAATAGGGCCCACTTGCCCGCCCCCAGCTGCAGGTGCTTCTGGGGCAGCCAGGCCACGGCTCACCAAGCGGGTCCCCTCCCGCCGGACGCCCACCCCGCTTCCGGTCTTCGGCGGGCCTAACGATGTCCCCACCAGTAACCTGCCGCTTTGGGTTTCTGCCGGCGCACGCAGGCGGGACGTCCAGGAGGGGGGCTGCCAGCCCAAGGCCAGCGGCACAGGGGACCCGACCCCTGGGGGCTGTGCCCTCCACCCCCACGGCTGTGGGAGGCCGCCTGCCCCACCAGCCGGGCGCTCGTCAGGGAACGGGAGCTGGGCTAGCTGGGGTTTGCATTTCTCTCATTTTATTTTTTTCTTCTGGGTTTTTGTAGCTGATGCACTCTTGAATTTGGAATATTAATCCTGACATGAACGCTCAGTTACAGTTTTTTTTATTGAGGGAAAACACACTGTTATGACATAAAGTTCGCCATTTTAACCAGTAACTAAAGTACAGTTTAGCGGCATCTAGTACCTTCATCCTCCTGGGCAACCGTGACCTCTGCCCTCTCCCAAACCATCCTTGTCGTCCCAGAAGGAAGCCCCCGACCACATGATGGTCACTCCCGTCCCCCGACCCCTGGCCCTGGTGCCCACTACTCTTTTCTGTCTCAAGTTACAAGTATTTTTGAAAATGTTAAATGCCTTTTTATCCACTATGCATTTTGTCTTTCGTCGTTCCTGAATTTTACGTCTTAGGAAGGTTTTGTCTGTTCCCCAGTTATGGAGAAAATTACCCATTTCTTCCAGTACTTATTTCACGTTTTTCACTTAGGTCTTTGATCCACTTGGAATTTGTCCCCGTGTATATTGTGACCTCGGGTCCCATCTCGTCTCTTCCCCCACCTTACTTGCGGACTCAGTTCTGCAGGCACTGGGGTCTGGCTCTGGCTGTCCCAGGTCCCCTGGACTGCCTGCCTGCACTTGGCCTCGTGCTCGCGGTTCCGTGACAGACGCCACACCGGGCTCAGCTACAGGCGGGCTTCTCCCTCACCTTTCTCCTTTTTAAGATTCATTCTGGGGGCGCCTGGGTGGCTCGGTCAGTTAAGCGTCCGACTTCAGCTCAGGTCACAATCTCGCGGTCCGTGAGTTCGAGCCCCACATCGGGCTCTGGGCTGATGGCTCAGAGCCTGGAGCCTGCTTCCGATTCTGTGTCTCCCTCTCTCTCTCTGCCCCTCCCCCGTTCATGCTCTGTCTCTGTCTCAAAAATAAACATTAAAAAAATAAATAAAATAAAAAAAGATTCATTCTGGCTGTACTTTTTTTCATTTTTAAAATTTTTTAACATTTTATTTCTTTTTGAGAGAGAGACCGAGCACGAGCAGGGAAGGGGCAGAGAGAGAGAGGGAGACACAGAATCCCAAGCAGGCTCCAGGCTCCGAGCCGTCAGCACAGAGCCCGACGTGGGGCTTGAATCCACAAACCGTGAGATCGTGACCTGAGCTAAAGTTGGACGCTCAACCAACTGAGCTACCCAGGCGCCCCTATTTTTGCTTTTTAAGAAAATTTCCTCCCATTAAAATTAGCTTGTTCGGGGGCGCCTGGGTGGCTCAGTCGGTTTAAGCATCTGACTTTGGCTCAGGTCACCATCTCACGGTTTGTGAGTTCAAGCCCCGTGTCGGGCTCTATGCTGACGGCTCGGAGCCTGGAGCCTGCTTGGGATTCTGTGTCTCCCTCTCTCTCTCTGCCCCTCCCCTGCTCGTGCTCTGTCTCTCAAAAACAAAATAAACCTTAAAAAAAAATTTTTTAATCAGCTTGTTTAAATCTAGAAAAAAAAATGCCATTCTGATATGTCTACAAGGATGCATTAAATTTGTAAATTTGCTTATGAAGAATTGTCTTCTTTGTGGATGGATTTCCTCTCCGGAACACGGTGCCTCCGTCTGCTCAAGTCCGTGTGGGGTCTTGAAGGCACACGAGCCTTCCGCACACAGGCTCTCTCACTGTTGGGTTCATGCAGAGGAGTCTTATCCATTTGTTGCTGTTGGAAACAGAGCCTCTCTCCTACCGCGTCCTGTAACAGAGGTGTGTGAAGACAGCCCCCGTCTGATCTCCCTTGGTTTCGGACCCTGCTGCTGTCCTGTGCTGCCAGCCTGCCCCAGGATTGGGTCCAGGGGGTGAGGGAGGAAGCTGGGGCAGGCCCGGCGGGCAACGAAGACCTGACCGGCATCGCCTGCCCCCGTCACGGGCACCAGGGCGAGAGGAGGGCAGGCAGGGCTTGGAGGAAGCAGCATCCTTACAGCCAGCCGACTCCCACCCCGTGCCGCTTCCCTGGGAGGCTGGAGGGGAGGGCCGGGCCAGCTGACGTCAGCCGTCCTCTGGCTCAGCCATACGTTGCACAGAAAGGGAAACCCAGACCACGGGAGACTGGGTGGCAGAATCCAGCACCGTGTGCCTGTGGCCTGAGCAGGAGTCGGGCCCCCATGGGGAGAATGTCCGTTCACCAGAAAGCCGGGGGTGCGGACTGCCCGGAGCCGGCCCTGAGGTGGACACACAGCAGCCAGGCCTCTGGGCCCAGGGGGAGCCCGGGAAGGGGCACGGAGGCCTTGGCCGGCAAAGCAAGGGGAGGAGAACGGCCGGGCTGGACTGAGGAGTCGTGCAGGGCGGGACCGCTGAGCATTTGTTCCTGGTGTGTGTGTGCGTGTGTGCCCGTGACGCCGTGCATGCACGAATGTGTCCGTGTGGAGCTCCCTGTCACGGTGCGTGGCAGCAGAGGCCGCCCTAATCAGGGAGCGTGCTGGGATGCTTCCGCACTTGTGTTTTCTCACCTGCCTCCTGTCCCGTCCCTGGGCGGCAGGGCAGGGCAGAGGCACCAAGAAAGCAGATGGGTCACCTCCGTTGCCATGAAACTTTATTGGGACTGAACGCACACACACCAGCCTTCTTGCTTACAGGGTCCTGTGCTCTCAGGTCAGGCGTGCCGGCTTGGAGCCCACACCCCTGG
The DNA here is from genome assembly GCF_007474595.2 of Lynx canadensis. NCBI lineage: Eukaryota > Metazoa > Chordata > Mammalia > Carnivora > Felidae > Lynx > Lynx canadensis. The sequence continues at coordinate 220,719,516 of NC_044310.1, read as the reverse complement.
TCCCCACAACACAGCCTCCCTGCCATGGGAGGGGGACACGCGCTCCCTCCAGAAATGGATTAAGCAACCAGCACATGAGCTCTATGCCCTGTTTACAAGGTCAGTAAGACCCCACGGCTCCTCCAGCCTTGGCCAGGCCAGGGTCTCCTTCCGACTGGATGTGCAGGGCCCACGGCCCAGCTCACGTCCTGACGTGGTCACCCTTCACGGACGGGACCCGGGCATCAAGTGACAGCCTGGCGTTCCCAGCCCCCTTCCTTTGGGACCTGGATGGTGACCCTGGCTTCATGGCTCCAGATGGAAGAGGACAGGGAGGGGTTCCAGGGGAAGGCACCGAAACCCAGCTCCAGGCCAGGGAGGCCCCCCCTGCTTCCCCTTCTAGAGGGCCAGGGTCTGTGGACGAGGGGCTCAGGGCAGGGCCTCCGGCACCGAGGCGGGGCTCTGAGGATCGGAGCGTTCCCAGCCTGGTTGGGGAGGACGTTGGCGCTTTCGAGGGCCGGGGGTCTCCTGGGTCGGAGAGCCTGGCTTCGGCCTCTGCCCGAGCCAGCGGCTCATCTCTCTGGCAACAGCACGAAGAAGGCGGCCTTCAGGAAGCGGCCGAAGCTGCAGAGTGCGGCCACCAGCCAGTGTGAGCGGAAGCCGGGCTCGGTGCTGACCACACACTTGAGGACATCGGTCTGGGAGGGAAGAGGGCACAGTTAGAGGGCAGGGCACCTCACACGGATGTCCACCGACACCCACGAGGGGGTGCGCGAGGCCGTTAGGGAAGGCCCATGGTCCACTCCGGACGGAAGACCCGCGTGGGGCCGACCCGGCCACGAGAAGCGAAGGGAGGAGGTAGGTGGAGGCAGGGAGCGGCCAGCCGACGGGAGAAGCCTGCGGTGCCCACGTGAGGACTCCACCGCCAGCCCCGTGGCCACTACCTGCAGCCACGTCCCCACAACCCCCGGCCTCCTTCTGCCTTGGCCCTGTGGAGCCTGGGGCGCCAGGAAACGCCAAACCCAGCTCCAGACTCTCCCTTCAAACAGAAGTGGACACAGCTTTCCAGAACCCCAGGGAACGGCCACTATTTCTTCCTGTTCCTGCTAAGAAATGAAGTATTTTCTCTACAGTCCAGACTTGGACCGTGGTGGTCACGGCCTTGCTGGCTCCACGGAGAGGAAGCAGGAGGGACAGAGGCCCCGGGGTCCCTGCTGAGGGACACCCACAGCCACAAGTCACCCTGGAGGCGGTGTCCCTCCGCCTGCCTCCCGCAGCGCCAACTTCAGATGAGCCTCCGGCCCCAGAACCGCCCGACCTCGGCCTTCGGCTCCAACCTCGGCGGAGGGCTGAGCTCTGTCATCCACAGCCGGCCTCGCACACCCTTGCTCACCATCCGTTTTACAGAGGAGAAAACTGAGATCTCCTGTGGGAGCCTGGCCAGGGCTGGGCGGGCGGCTGGGGCGCGGGGACTGATGGGTAGGACGCCTGCACGCATCCCTGCGGGCTGGGCCGATGTGCCCCACCTCTCCTGGACAGAGGGGTCACGGCTGCAGACCAGCTTCTGCCCTGCGGGGGACTCCCGGACAGCAGGACTTTAGCCCTAGAGGTGGGGGGAGGCTCCGGCCTTGGAGGGAGCTGGGCCTCACCCCTGTCCCACCCAGCAACCCCTTCCCGGGACCTCAGGTGCCCCTCACCCATCCGCCGCGCCTCCGCAGCCAGGGCGCCAGGGTCTTGCGCACAAACTCCCCGAGGCAGTCGACGATAGCGTGGACCACGGCGGGCTGGGCCTGCCGCACACAGTCTACGGCCAGCCCCGCAGCCACTGAGTACAGGGACACCACCTTGCCCCACGTGATGCCTGCAGGGAGAGAGACAGACGCCGGTCAGCAGAAGGCCACCCAAACCCTGGCTCCAGTCCAGCCCTCGGGGTCGCAGGAAGCGCCTCTCTGAGCCACGCCCCCTGCCATCCTCCCACTGATGACTGGGGTGGGCACCCAGGGCGCCAGCCTCCACCCCACCTGGACAGGTGCCCTGCCAGCTGACCGCCAGGCACGAGCCCCAGCCGCCCTCCATCACAGGTCAGTCCTGCCACCCTCATGGGTAGTTCTTAGATGGAGATTCTCGAAGCCCCCGTTATCCACCCGCACACCTGTGCCAGCGCCCAGGACAACCTCGCACGGCCCACCGTCTGCCGGAGGAGGCGATAAGACAGCAAGGCAGTTCAGTGAGGAGGAAACGGAGGCCAGGGGCGAGGGTGGCCAAGTGACCTGGAGCTGCACACTGTGTCCAGTAAGAGGCGTCAAGCCACACCTGCCCCGGGCGCGTCCGGTCTCCCGAACGGCCGTGTGAAAGCACCAGGACGTTCCCTACACGAAGCAGCTGAGGCCCACGAGGGGGGTGACCCTCCCCAGACCACAGAGCTCCTGAGCGGTGGCACCAAGATGCGGCCGCCCGGGAGGAAAAGGCCGATGAACGGAGTCTGAGAAAGAATGCCCGAAATTCTAGGGTGTGGGCTTCCTTAACGTATAAAGAGAGTTTACAACTCAGCCAGAACAAAGAGAAACCTTTCAAAAGTATGAACGCAGAATAAACAGCTGCTTCACGGAAGAAAAGATACAAATACATGAAACATCTGAAAAATGCCCACCTCACAAATAACCACAGAAAGGCCAATGAAAACAAGATATAGATTGCAATCTGTCAGATTAAAACTTTATTGTTTTTAAGTTTATTTATTTTGGGGGGGAGGGGCAGAGAGAGAGAGAGAGAGAGAGAGAGAGAGATTGAGAATCTCAGGCTCCACGCTGTCAGTGCAGAGCCCGACGTGCGTCTTGATCTCATGACCGGGAGATCACAACCTGAGCGGGTGTCAGGAGTCGAATGCTTAACCAGCTGAGCCACCCAGCCTCCCCTCTTTCTTACCTCTCTTAATCTTCCTCCTCCCCGAACCCACCGTCCTTAATTCTCCGACTAACGAACACAAAGCACTTGGAAGAGCACTGCTGTAACGTGTGGGGGCACTTTATTTTCTGTGGCTGTATTACCGTTGTCATTGTAATTATAATTATTAGTCATTCCTCTTTGTACCAAAATTTCCTCATGCTCATTAAAATATCAATTATAAAAGATACCATGAGAAAACATAGAATATGTCGAAGAATCTTTAAAACAGATTGTAGCAGGGGAGGATTATGGTTACCTGGATATAACCGAGGAAGCGTCATACGACCCAGGGGAAAAATAAAACAATGGCCAGACAGCATCATCCCTTGGGATCTAGTGTGTCCCGTGTCCAGATTTATTATAACACTGAACAGGTCTGAACAGTGACTCTGGAAGCTGAGGAGAGGGCGTGCTCTGTGCAGAGTCACAGGATATAGCCCCTAAAGCCAAGGACCAGGTAGATACCCCAGGCTGGAAACTCTGACAGCTTCAGACTTGTGCACGCAGCAAACTTCTGACCCATGGCATGGATTGGACCAGTCAGGAAGCAAACGGGAGGGCCCCGGGGTCCCAGAAACCAAGGCCCAGAGACCATGCTCGCCTCCCTGCCAGGCTACGAGAGTCACAGCCCTCCAGCCTCCCAACACGAGGGGCCCCTCTACAAGTAAAGATTCTTCACAAACAGCAGAAAACTACAATTACTCTGGTCTAGCGAGTACATGTGAGTACATTATCGACTCTCCTCTTTCGTCTTTTTAAGTTTACTTGTTTATTTTGGAAAGAGAAAGAAAGCGTGAGTGGGGGAGGGGAAGAAAGAGAGGAAGAGAGAGAGAATCCCAAGCAGGCTCCGCACCGTCAGCACAGAGCCTGATGCGGGGGTCGAGCTCATGAACCGTGAGACCGTGAGCTGAGCCAAAATCAAGAGTCGGACGCTTAACCGACTGAGCCCCCCAGGCGCCCCTTTATTTATTCATTTTTAAAGTAAACTGTAGCCCCAACACAGAGCTTGAACTCATGACTCCAAGATCAAGAGCTGCACATTCTACCGACTGAGCCACCCCAGCGCCCCTGTCAGATTAAAACTCTAAATGTCAGTGTGAGCGAGGATCCAGGTGAGTCTGCACCTTGTCACCCTGACGGGAAAGACAGCCACCATCACGGCAGGAATTAGCCTGAGGACGCGGCATCTGCGGATGGTGGTGCTGCCGGGTCAACGCACCTTCGCGGAGCAGCCGGTGCATAGACCGGCTCCCACCCACCCTTGCTCGTCCGTGTTCGCGGCAGCCCTGCTCACAGTCGCCAAAAGGTGGAAGCGACAAAAGAAGCCATCAACTGTGAGCGGAAGCGCAAACTGTGGTCCGTCCGTGCCAGGGAACACGACAGCCACGAAAAGGGATGGGGCGTTGGGGAGGCTCGGAAACACGGCGCTCAGGGGAAGCCACAGACTCAAGAGGCCGCATACGCTGTATGAATCTGTTACGCACAACGTCCAGAACAGGTAAATCCATGGAGACAGACACAGGTCGGCGGTTGCCGGGGGCCGGGGGAGGGGCGGGGAGGGGGTGCTCAAGGGGCTCCAAGTGTCCTGGGCGATGAAAACAGAGGTGTTAGTTGCACGCACTGTGAATGCACTAACAACGGCCACTCGATTGTACGCTTTGCAACGGTTCATTGTTCTGTAAGTTTCATCTCAATAAAGAGAAAAATTTTAAACCCCATAAATCGGACCACATCATTCCCCTGCGTAAAAACCTCCCATTACTGTTACTTTGCATCTCTTTCTAAAGAAATCCAAGTTACGGGGCCCCGTGGCCAGCTCCCAGCCTGTGGAGCGTGTGACTCTTGAGCTCAGGGGTATGAGTTCGAGCCCCGCGCTGGGTGTAGAGATGACTTAAAAATAAATCCAAGTCTGAAATCTCATGTGAGCCCCCACCCCCCTCTAGGCCCCATTCCCACCACCCCGGCCCCGCGTGTGCTCTTCCCGCCTCTTCCCTGCTGCCGGCAGTGCTCCCCAGCTCCACAGGCCAGGCCGTGAGGGCGCCAGCTCGTGGTGATAGCACTCCCCCCCCATGCCCGTCCCGCTCACATGGTGCCCTTGGCACCTGACAGGCACCCCTCCCTGCCGGGACGCAGGTGAAGGGACTGACACGCGAGGGTCGGGGTGACTGCCACGGGATGCAGGAGGTGAACACCACGTTCTGTGGTGCCCCACGTGGAGACAGGTGCTCACTGTGGCGAGCTCCACGTGATGGCTGTATTTTCAGGTCTGGAGAGAAAAGCCAGGGATGGTAATAAGTTACCCTAAATTACAGTGGCACTTAATGCACTAAGTGTCTCGCCCTAACACATTTTCATGCCCCCAAAGGACGCCCTCACCACGGGCAGTCAGGCCCCTTCCCCACCCCTGCGCGCAGACCCGTCTTCGGCCTTGGCGGATCTCCCTCCTGTAGGTGTTCCCTGTGGAAGGGCTCACACACGACACTCCGTTCTGCGTCTGGCTGCTTGCACCGGGCACAACGTCCCCAAGGTTCATCCACGTGGTACCTGTCAGCATGTCTCCCTTTCTGTGGCCGAATGACGTTCCCCTGCGCAAAGAGACCACGTTCTGCTCATCCATCCATCAGATGACGAACGTCTGGGTTGCCTGTGAACAGCACTGCTCTGAACGTCTGCGTAGACGTGTGCTTCCATTTTTCACGGGTGGACGCCCAAGAGCAGGACCGGTGTGCCCCGCGGTAACTCCACTCGCGTTAAACCGCTAGAGAGGCCGACCGTCTTCCACGGCAGCCGAGCCACACTGGGGCCCCACCAGCAGCTAATGAGGCTTCGACTGTTCACGTCCCCACCGTGGCGTGTGCACCTGCCTCTGATCCCAGCCATCCTGGTGGGCGGGCGCTGAGGCCTCGCGGTGGTGGCTCTTCCCTGGTTGGCTGATGAGAGCGCTTTTCACGGGCCATCTGTACATCTTCCTTGGAAAAGCGTCTACTCAGATTCTTCGCTTCTTTTAGGTTGGGTGGTCTTTTTAGTACTGTTTTCTAAGAGTTGGTTATCTTTTCTATTTTCTGATCTCTTTGTGATAAAATATTTTGCTCTCGTCCTAAGAAGAAAAAACTGAAAACCCTGCCAACTTCTAACCAGGGAGAGAAAAACCAGTTTTTCCCCTGAAGGGAGCTGAGCAGACAAAGGGCAGGGACAGAGGCACGGCCACCCAGGGGATGCCTCCCCAGGTCCTGCCCTGTAGTCCTCAAGCTGCCCCATCCAGGGCCACAGCCCTGACTGGGCCTGCACCCCAGGGGGGCCTGCCAAGGGGAGGAGGGGGTGCGAGGTGCAGCGGGAGGGTCCGTGTCAGCAAGGAGGGGCCGCGGGAAGACGGACGGGGCTGGCGAGCACCTCAAGGCTGGACCTCACGGCTGGGGCCGACCCAGTGGCGAAAGGGTCTAAGGACCTGAGACGTAGGATGGACAAGGGACCAAGGGGAAGCCTTGGCGGCAAGCGGGGTGGTGGGAGGCGCACCCACAGCTGGTGAGGGGGTGGCCGGAGAGCCAGGCAGCAGCAGAGGGCCAGCCCTGCAACCCCACCTCCGTGCAGCCCTGCTCTTTTCAGGTCGCTCTGAGGTTCAGAGAAGCTAAGAAACCAGTTGCAGGTCACGGAGCCGCAGCCGATGAGGGGCAGCTGCCGCAGAGCCCACAGGGGCAGGTCAGGTGTGGAGGCTGCCCCCAGAAGGGGACGGGGCCGGTGGGGGCCAGGGCCGAACGTGCTTGGACACGAGGGGGTATATTCCGCCCCAGTCTCCGGTGAAAACCACAAGACTAACTGACCTCTGCAAGCGGAGCGAGCCTCCGGGCTTCTGTGCCCGTTCTTCCCTGCCCCTCCCCTGTCCTCGTGGTCCCAGTCGTTCCGAACACCTCCCTGAGCAAGGCTGGGCAGGTGGAGTGGTCCCTCTGTCCCCTGTCCCCTGCCCACATAGCAGCCACCACCCAGGAGCCTAGCCCAGCCTTCCCGCTCAGACCCACAGCCAGCAGCAGAGCAGAGCGGCATTCTCAGAGATAAGCCTTCCTTTTAAAGCCAGACCTCGGCTCATAAACCAGCCGCCCGCCAGCCTGGAGTCAGACACAGGCGGCCACCCACGCGCCAGCCATCAGGCCCAGGACACAGGAGCCCAGGGAGGGGGAGGGGGATCCTCAGCCCAGGATGTCCCCTGGGCCCCACCTCCTTCCTGGGCCCCACCTGCTTCCCTTCTCCACAACGTGCCCTCCCAGCCCACCCCTGCAGGTTGCCACAGCCCAGCACCGCCCCCCCCCCCCCCCCCCACCGCCCCGCCCCAGGTCAGGACAGTTAGAACATTCGGAAGGAAATTGGCCCTCCCACCAGCCCATCCAGGCACCTGCCTCATGATGTCCTAGCCTTACTGACTCCTATCTGGGAGGTCAGTGCTGACCTGGTGGTGGCCCTGGAGGAAGCTAGATTCGACGGTTGGCTGTCCCATGTCCCTGGCCGTCCCTGGCTGTCCTGCGTTCCTAGACGTCCTGCGTCCCTGGCTGTCCCATGTCCCTGGCCATCCCGCGTCCCTGGCTGTCCTGTGTCCCTGGCCGTCCTGTGTCCCTGGCCGTCCCGTGTCCCTGGCTGTCCCGCGTTCCTAGCTGTCCCTGGCTGTCCCGCGTTCCTAGCCGTCCCGCGTCCCTGGCTGTCCCATGTCCCTGGCCGTCCGTGGCTGTCCCATGTCCCTGGCCATCCCGCATCCCTGGCTGTCCTGTGTCCCTGGCCGTCCCGTGTCCCTGGCCGTCCCGTGTCCCTGGCTGTCCCGCGTTCCTAGCTGTCCCTGGCTGTCCCGCGTTCCTAGCCGTCCCGCGTCCCTGGCTGTCCCATGTCCCTGGCCGTCCGTGGCTGTCCCATGTCCCTGGCCATCCCGCATCCCTGGCTGTCCTGTGTCCCTGGCCGTCCTGTGTCCCTGGCCGTCCCGTGTCCCTGGCTGTCCCGCGTTCCTAGCCGTCCCTGGCTGTCCCGCGTTCCTAGCCGTCCCGCGTCCCTGGCTGTCCCATGTCCCTGGCCATCCGTGGCTGTCCCATGTCCCTGGCCATCCCGCATCCCTGGCTGTCCTGTGTCCCTGGCCGTCCCGTGTCCCTGGCCATCCCGTGTCCCTGGCTGTCCCGCGTTCCTAGCCGTCCCTGGCTGTCCCGCGTTCCTAGCCGTCCCGCGTCCCTGGCTGTCCCATGTCCCTGGCCGTCCCTGGCTGTCCTGCGTTCCTAGACGTCCTGCGTCCCTGGCTGTCCCATGTCCCTGGCCATCCCGCGTCCCTGGCCGTCCTGTGTCCCTGGCCGTCCTGTGTCCCTGGCCGTCCCGCGTCCCTGGCTGTCCCGCGTTCCTAGCTGTCCTGTGTCCCTGGCCGTCCCGCGTCCCTGGCCATCCCTGGCTGTCCTGCATCCCCACCACACTGGCCACAACTGAGGGAAGCCTATGCCCACCAGGAGCTGGTAGAGCCTCCTTGGGGGAGGATACCGGATGTCGACGTGTGGTCACCCCAGAGGGTGGGGTCAGCTGGGCTAGGGGTTCATCTCCGATGGGATGAAGCAGCCCTCTGCTTTATCTCTTTTCCCTGCAGGGTGTGGGCTGCATCTGCGGGTGGTGGGGACCGTGGCTCCCCCCGCAGCCTCCACCCTAAAGCCCTGCTCTGCTGCTGTCCCAACCATCCCACGGATGAGGAAACCCAGGCCAAGGTCACATAGCTGGTCAGCAACAGAGCCAGGACCGCCTCCCAGAGGAGGGTGCGAGGCCTCCCTGCTGCCTGGGGCCCTTCCTCCTGCAGTGGAATGCCTTCCAGAAAGCCCCAGAGGGAGGGTGGCCCTCTCCACTAGCCACATGACCGCTCACCTCACTCCCCACTCCAGCTGGGATGCAGCCTCTGGAACACTCTGGCTCCGAGGCCCCCAAGCTTTCCCCCGCCGAGGGCCAGGGCAGGCCGTCCCGTCATCAGGGGTCCCCTGGCCCCGGTGCCGGGGAAATACCCACGGGATGTGCTGAGGCAGGAGGTGCTGGTTGGGGCTGGGGCTCTGGTTACCTAGACGCACAGCCTGGCACCTGTTATACAAGGATACAGGGACGGACTCACAGAGTGTGGGTGCCAGGCCAGGACGTGGTGTCACAGGTGGGGATATGAGGTCCGTGGACGGCAGGGAGCCCAGCGGGGTTCCAAGGAGAGGACATGGGGACAGGAGAAGGTTTAGGGGGACGAGCCCCATCGCCTCCAGTGAGTCTGGGGGTAGCAGCAGGAGCTGAACTCAGAGGTGAGGGCACAGAGAGGAGGTGGCAGGAGCACACGTCACCTGCGCACAGTTGGGGCTCCAGGAGACGCCCGGGGCGTGCGGGTCAGCCAGCTGAGACAGGTGTGGTGCTCTTCCCCAGAGACTGCCCAGGGAGCCTCTGCTCCGGGGCTCCTGCCCTCATGGATCTTCCCTCCACGTGGGGCCGCCCTGCAAGGCGCCTTTGACCAACACAGTCCGGCAGAGTGACACCGTACCTGCAGAGGCTGCATCCCGAGAGCCTGGCAGTTCCACCCGGGATGCTGGGGACACTCCCCTTGGGGACCCGGTACCACGCCGTGAGAAGCCCACAGGCCACACGCAGGACACGCTGCCCCCCCTCTAAGTCAACGGCCAGCACCGACTGGCAATCTGGGACACGCGGCCCAGACAAGACTTCAGGTCGCTGCCACCCCAGCCGATGCCCAGTCAGAGCCTCGTAGAGGCCTGGCACCAGCTGCCCAGCAGGCCCACCGTCCTCACAACCGGGGGAGGCACTGCACGTCACCGTTCGAGTCGAGGTTCTGGGCTCTTTTGTGCAGCAAGAAAGTACACGTGACCACCAGGTGGCTCCAGGGCTGCCCCGGTGCTGAAGGCCCTGCCCCCCGGCCCACCCCAGCCCTGTGGGCGCCCTGGGGGAGGGGGTACCCAGGCCTACCTGCGGAGAAGATTTGTGCTGCCACGGCCAGGAAGGCGTCGGTCACCACTGTCTCAGACTGCAGGGAGATGTTCAGCTGACGAGCCACGTTGCGGTAGATGCTGGGCCGGATCAGCTCCAGCTCATCTCCTGTGCAGTCACACAGCGGGGTCAGAGGTGGTCCGTGCCTGCACGACCCTGGTCCCACCGTCACACGGGCCTGGGACCAGCCCACTCCTCACGGCCCGCAGCTGGCACCGAACATGCCTGATCCCCGACTGGATTCAGCCCGTCAAACTCCCACCCTGACTTGGCCCCACCATGGCCCCTGGGAACAGGAGACCAAGGAGGTACACTGGGAACCCCCAGACCTACCTCCGCGTCCCGCCCCTCCGACAAGCCAGCCACCCCCCACTCCCACCCAGGGCCAAGCCTGCTGGGCCGGTGTGGTGGGAATCCCAAGGAGGAACAAGGGCCGTGCCTGATGGGTGACTCATGGCTCACAGTGAGCTGCCCGGGCGGCAGGCGGACTGGGCAGGCAGCCAGAGCCCGACACGGGCAGGGGCTGTGCCAACGACCCCACGCAGGTGGGCCCCTGGCTGCTGCCTCTGAGGGGCATCCTCGCTCAGGCCCTGCTCTGTGAACCGAGAAGCGGAGCCATTGCCCCAAGCCGCCGACACCGCCCAGGCTCAAACCTGGGCTCCTGGTGCCAAGCGGGTGTGTCTGGACGGGCGGCCACGTTGGGCAGAGAAAATGCCCTCTCAGCAGCCCTGCCCGCGGCCTGCGCTCGCTGCAGCGCCCCTGGCAGTGACGTGCTGGGAATCCCGCACGGCCCTCCGACCGGTGTCCCCCAGCCCAGGGACTTCTGCAGCCAAGGCCAACGGGGAAATGCCGGGGACTGGCCAGCACGGAGCGGCAGGGGTGTCTGCGTCATTCCCGAGGCCAGCTGCACTCCGTCTAATGAACTAAGATCTAGATGCAGAGCACAAACCGGCGAGGCTGGCGGGCAGCTGGAGGAGGTGGCATGGAAATCCCCAGGGCCGGCCTGGCCGTTCCCACACAGACCTCAGGGCCGCTGGGGACCGGCCCCAAGACACTGACCACGGGGACGCGACCCATTCTTCTTCCTGTGTGCCGTTGCCCCGGGAGCTAGGCGTCTGTGCCGAGGAGGGGCTGAGGGGCGTCTGGGGGGCAGGGAGGCAGCGCCGGCCGTGAAGGGGCTAGTGCGGAGCGGCACCAAGAGCAGAACGCAGCGAACAGACAAGAAGGAGAGCACCCTGGGGGGCCAGGCCATCTCCTCCCTCCTTGGCCACCCGGCAGGGCTGAGTCCCAGCCACCGGACATAGCCTGGTGCCGGGGAAGGGCCTCGAAGGCCCTGCTCCTGAGATGGCTGGTGCTGGGCACCCAAGCCCAGGCCGGAAATGCCGGGGCTCTCAGGATGGGACACAGAGGACTGAGGGCACAGGAACCAGCCTGGTCAGACGGGGAGAGGCCGAAGCAAAGTTCTTCAGACAAGTTCAGACAATAGGCACTCTGGGCCCAGGGCAGAGGCAGCACCCAGCTCCCGCTCACAGACAAGGAGACAGAGGCTGGAGGTTGGGGGACTGCAGGGCAGGCCAGGACGGAGGCAAGACTTCCTTCTGGCTCCCCCAGGGAGGCCAAGGAACCACCTTCTCCAGGGCCCTCTAGAATGCTCCACCAGTGTCATCCCCACAGGCCAGCTGAAGAAACGGCTTGTGGGTGGCTGACCTCATGGGAGTCTAGGCCCTCTGGACCCCTGCCTGGTTTCCCAAACCCCACTGGCTCTCCCCTCCCCTGAGGCCCCGGAGGGCTACCACCCTTCCTGGCAGCCTTGTCTGACGCCCCAGGGAATCTGTGTGTCTCCCCACACTCCAGGTCTACACAGCTCTGCTCTGAGTCCACACAAAACAGGGACAAGCAGACACCGGTGTCAGCCGGAGAAGAGGCAGCGTCCTCTCACACAGCACTTCCCCGCGAGCCTGGACCCACACTCTGCGCAGAGCCGCACCATCAGGCCTCCATCCCCTGCCCATGTGCCCACCGCCAGCAACCAGATAAGCGAGCTCAGTCCCTGGGGGAAGTACACTGAATCAGCTGGGCTGGTCCCCCTCTGGGGTGTAGACCCTGGAGAAGGTGGAAACAGTTACTGGGCTGCGTGTGACCGCACCCCCCCCATAAGTGCCCCCAGGTGTCTATACACACGGGCTGGCCCCTTGGTGGCTCTGAGCCTCTGAGCCTCTTTTGCAGGGAGCCCTACCAGGCCTCCACATCAAGGGGAAAGAGCAGCGGGGATTTCAGGCAGCAACCCCAAAGACCTACTTTCCAAAACAAACATCGGGACACGTGGTCCCACAAAGGATTTCTGTGCCCAGCTCAGTACAAGGGTCACTCTGGAAGTTTAGCCACCAAAACACTGTTGTTTCCCAGAGATTTCTAGTCTTTGTGAACAGAATGTCTCAGATCTGGGCGGAGCTGGCATGCCGGGGAGCTCTGCAGCGGGTGGGCCGGAGAGCCCAGGGGCTAAAGAGGGGAGTGTGGGTGGGCCCGCCTAGCGAAGCAAGGCTATTCTTGCCCTCCTCCTCCTCCCCTCCCGGCCCGCCCCCTGTCCGCCCCCAAGTGAAACTTCGGCCTAGCAGCGGGGGGCTTCTCCCGGACACCCCTTGGCCTAGCAACGGGGGTCGCCCCCGGGGCACCCCTCGGCCCAGAATTGGGGGGCTTCTCCCGGGCATCCTCGGCCCAGCAACGGGGGTCGCCCCCGAGACACCCCTCGGGCCAGCAGCGGGGGCTTCTCCCGGGCACCCGCCCGCCCCGGCCCGCACTCACCCAGGCGCAGCAGCACCGCGCACACCTCCGCCAGGCGGCCTCCGGGGGCGGGAGCGGCGCGTTCGGGCGCGTTCCAGGCGAGGCCGGCGCGCAGCAGTCGCGCATGCACGAACTCCCGGCCGAGCGCCTTGGCCTGGGCCACCAGCTCCTTGTCGGTGGGCGAGCGGTCAAAGGCGTCCATGATCTCGGCGGCGAAGACCGAGGAGCGCCGCAGCACCTCCATGGCGGGGACGCGGGCCAGGGGCGCGGCACCTGCGGGGAGCCCGGCTCAGCGCCCCGGCCTGGCCGGCGGCGGGGAGGGCGCTCGGGGAGGGGGCGCGCGGGGAGGGGGCGCAGCGGGGAGGGGTTGGAGGGGCGCGGCCGGCCGCGAGGGGCCGTTCGTTCTGGTGAAGGGGGGAGGGACAAATCTTTGAAATCACGGTGCCACGCTCTTTGAGATTCCGGGTTCCATCACAAGGCTCCCCAGGGTGCCCGCGCCAGAAGGACCGCTGCGAGGTGGCGATGCGCCCCTGGGGCCCCGCCTCGGAGGCGCGGCGTCCCCCGCGCCCGTCCCCGGCCGTCGCCCCGCTCACCTCCCCCGCGGCATGGCGCGGGCGCGGGGCCGGGGAGGGGGCTCTGGCCTCAGCGTCTGCGGGCCGCGGGCCCCGCCGGCCTCGGTCCTTCCCCCCGCAGCGGCGGGGACGCGCGCCCGCCCCTCGCCCCGCAGGTCCGCGCTCCCGGGGGCGCACGGCGCGGCTCTCCGCCGGCGAGAGGCGAGGCTTGGGGCTTCGCCTTCTAAGGAAAAGGCAGCCCCCGGGGCGGAGCCGCGGCCCGGCCTCCCCGCCGCCTCCCGGCTTAAGGAGGACCGAGCGAGTTCGCCGCCACCGGCGCCACCAGGCAGGGCCTGGAGCTGCGGCCCCCGCGCGGGCCCCTGGCTTCGCACCCAGTGCGTTTTCTTACTGGTTCCCAGACGTTCTCCATGTGCCCCGGGGACGTGCCCCTGGTCTGACACGTGGCCTTGCGCTGTAGATAGACGCTTGGCCGCGTAGCGCATTGAAGACCCTACAAAAATCTTGTGGCGCTGGGGTGGGGGGGTTGCTGTTGCTTACAAGGAACTGGAGTGATTCTCAGCCAAGTCCAATTTGTCTTTCTCTCTCTTTTTTTTTATTAAAAAAATGTTTTTAACTTTATCTTGAGAAAGACAGAGCGTGAGGGGGGGAGGGACAGAGAGAGAGAGAGAGAGAGAGAGAGAGAGAATCTCAAGCAGGCTCCTGGCTCCTCCCTTTCAGTGCAGAGCCTGATGCGGGGGTGGAACTCACCAAAGGGTGAGACGCTTAACCCAAGGAGCCATCCAGGCGCCCCTGTCTTTTCTCATAAGGTTGGTGTTTTTTCATTAGGATAGTCTCCTACGTTTCCTTTTCATAGCATAAATGTTTTACCGGTGACATCGATGGATCACAGATCAGTTCTTGTGAAGGGCGTCCTAGGGACCAGACAGAGCTCTTTTTTGTATTTTCATATGAATATCCAGTTGACCCAACGTCATTTCCTGAAAAGACCATCCTTTTCCTCTTGAATTGGACAAGAGGCCCCATCATAAATCAAGTAATGGTGTATGTGATGACCTGTTCTAGATGCTCTTACGTCCCACTGGTCAATTCCTCTATCCTTGAACCAACACCACACAGTTCAAACAAGATTAACCAACCTGCCCTAACTCACATACATAGAGCACGTCATCCAATAGCTGTAGAATACATGTTTCTGACACGTGCACATGGAATGTTGATCAAAATAGACCACATCCTGGGCCATAAAACCTCAACAAATTTCAGAGGATTGAAACCATGCAAGTGTGTCCTCTTTGAATTAAATTAAAACTCAATGTCAACAAAACAATTAGAAAGCCTCCAAGTGCTTGGTATTTAAACCTTACACTTCTAGATAATTAAGGATCTAATGGTAAATCACAAGGGAAACTGTAAAATATTTTGAAGTGAAAATATGACCTGCCAAACACTGAGGGGCGCAGGTACAGCAGTGCTTGGAGGAAAACTTGTAGCTTTAGGAGAAAGGTGGAAAATTAATGCCCTAAGTTCCAAGTCAAGAAGCTAGTAAAAGAACAACAAATTAAACCCAGAGGTGAGAGGAAATAACAAAAACTATGGCAAAAACTAATGAAATAAAGCAAAATTAGAGAAAATCAACAAAGCCAACGGTTGGTTCTTTGATAAACCCCTGGAAATGTTGGGTAAGAAAAAGAAAACAGAAATTCCAGTATCAGGAATGAAAAAGAGGACATAACCAGATACTACAAACATTAAAAGGATAATAAGGGGACCCTGGCTGGCTCAGTCAGTGGATCACACAACTCTTGCTCTCAGGGTTTGAGCCCCACATGGGTGTAGAAATTACTTTAAAATAAAATCTTAAAAAAAAAAAAAAGGGATGATAAGAGAATAGTATGAACAACTCCAAGACAGTAAATTTGAAATTTAAATGAAACACAATTTACCAAAACTGACATTAGAAGAAATAGAAAATCTGGATAGTCCTATACCAATTAAATAAAATTAATCCATAATTTAAAATATTCCCCAAAAGAAAATCTAATTCAGATGGTTTCTTTTTTTTTTAGTTAGTTCGTTTATTTATTTATTTATTTATTATTGAGAGAAAGCACAACTGGGGGAGAGGTAGAGAGAGGGACAGATAGCATCCCAAGCAGGCTCTGTGATGGCGGCACAGAGCCCCATGAGGGGCTTGAGCTCACGAACCATGAGATCATAACCGGAGCTGCAGTGGGACGCTTTACTGACTGAGCCAGGTGCCCCATTTTTTTTTTTTTTTAATTCAGATGGTTTCATTGGGGGAATTCCTCTAAACAGTTGAGGAAATATCACCAACCTTACACAAACCTTTCCAGAGACTAAAAAGTGAGCAAATACTTCCCACCTCATTTTGCAAGGCCAACAAAGCATTGATACCCAAACGTACGTAGAACGTTACAAGAATCGAGGAAAGCTATCGAACCTCTGCTGCCTTGGCTTCTGCATCTATAGAACAGTTACCTACCTTGTGTGGTTGTCAAGAGGCCTGGACTAGTGAATCCACGTAAAAACTTGCTTGTCACATAGAAAAGCTACGGGGCTCTCAAATGTGAGTGTGCATTTTAATGACCTCTTCAGTGTAGGGTCTGGAGTGTCAGGACAGAGTCTGCCCTGGCATTTCTGCAGAGCACTCGGGTTTGGGACCTCCCTGTGTTTTAAAGATGGGAACATGGAATATGGATGCTCAGAATGGAAAGGGATTTACCCCCGGTATCTCCGCAAGACTGTGCATAATCAGACTGTGAACTTTGGGGTCCACCCCTGGGGCCCCTGGAATGTACTTCTGGCAGAGGGAAAACCTATGTCTGCACCCAGGAGACAGGGATGCCCCCTCCTGCCACCTTCCCCCCACGTGGCCTCAGGCAACTTTCGGCCCCACTCACAGCCTCCTATAGAACGGGAGATCCCATTCTCTGCTTCCTTCCTCCTGGGGAGCATGGATGGGTGCAGAAAGACTTGCTAGGCCCCCACGTGGAAGTGACAAATCACTGCACATAACTGATAGATGCCTATGTTTAGCACAGTCCCTTCAGTCCAGGAGATGCCACGCCTGGATCCAGCCATGCCTGAAACCAGTGGACTCCTCCCTGGACCTGTTATAGCAGATCAAAGCCATGTCTCAGGATGTTCAGTACAGAATATTGATAACAGTGAGGGACTGGAAATGCCCCCAAAGGCTTATTAAGAGAGAAGGTTTTTGGGGTTTTTTAAATTTTTTTTTTTAACATTTATTCATTTTTGAGACCGAGAGCATGAATGGGGGAAGGTCAGAGAGAGAGGGAGACACAGAATCCGAAGCAGGCTCCAGGCTCCGAGCCGTCAGCACAGAGCCCGACGTGGGGCTCGAACTCACGGACCGCGAGATCATGACTTGAGCCGAAGTCAGACGCCCAACCAACTGAGCCACCCAGGCGCCCCTAGGGGAGAAGGTTAAAGCAGTCCTGAGTGGTTAGAGCACAAACCCTTATCCAGACCTTAAAAAGGCTGGCTCCGGGGCGCCTGGGTGGCGCAGTCGGTTGAGCGTCCGACTTCGGCCAGGTCACGATCTCGCGGTCCGGGAGTTCGAGCCCCGCGTCGGGCTCTGGGCTGACGGCTCAGAGCCTGGAGCCTGTTTCCGATTCTGTGTCTCCCTCTCTCTCTGCCCCTCCCCCCGTTCATGCTCTGTCTCTCTCTGTCTCAAAAATAAATAAACGCTGAAAAAAAAATTTTTTTAAAAAAAAGGCTGGCTCCTGGAGGCACCTGGGTGGCTGAGTCCGTTGAGCGTCTGACTTCGGCTGAGGTCATGATCTCGCGGTCCGTGAGTTCGAGCCCCACGTCGGGCTCTGTGCTGATGGCTCGGAGCCTGGAGCCTGCTTCGGATTCTGTGTCTCCCTCTCTCTCTGCCCCTTCCCTGCTCATGCTCTGTCTCTCTCTGTCTCTCAAAAATAAATAAATGTTAAAAAACAAATCTTTTTCAAAAAAGGCTGGATCATGCTGGAATTAGTTGAGGCCTTCTTGTCCCTCGAGGCCTGGAGGAAGCTGGCCTTGTCCACCCAGTCCTGGTCGCAGTTCCCCATGAGTGCTCTGACACTCCGCCGTTACCTTCGGCCCCGATTCTCTGCCTCTGGAGAACGTATTGCTTCTGCCCCTCTGTCTGCCCTGATGTTGACCAAGTGTGGACCTTGGTGCCTGGTTGGCAAGGAGCCTTCTGCGGCCCCAGACTGGCCTGAGCATAGGGGGGCTTTTGGTTCGTGCGACTAAAATGTCCAGGGAGGGGTCCACTGGTTTCAGGCACGGCTGGATCCTGAAGGAGGCTCTCCTTCCGCCTGTGGGTCTGTCTGTGCTCCTTCGTGGTGGCTTCACTCTCAGGCGGGCTGTCCCTGAGTGACTGCACTCACCTCAGCCATGCGGGCTTTCCCAGAGGGAAAAAACCCAGTCTTTCCAGGATGCCCTGGGGCCAGCAGCTTTTGTCACAAGCCCCTCCCTGAACCAGCTGTGGCTGGAGACAGGGAAGGTGCCACGGTGTCAGGTCTGATTATATACGTGGCCCTGGATGGGGTGCAGGGGCCTGTCAGTGCCACCAGGTAGCAAGGATAGGGGTGGAGCTCATGACCTGGAGAGGGAGCCTGGCTTTCCATAAGATCCCGCTCAAGGCCTTTGTGGGGGTCACGATTTGGGGAGCAGGGGGTCCACAACCCAGTGATGCCAGGTTTGAAAGGTGAGTGGTCATACTAGCACAGACACGGACCAGGGTCCCTGCCTGGTCCCCTATAGCCGTGCAACGGGGAAGGCACACAGGCCGGTGTCCTGTCCCGCAGAGCCAATGCCCAGGCCTCCAGAAACCCCTGTCTACACTAGCACGGCCACCTACAGAGCCTGTGTGGGCCTCTCCCCGAGCCCAGCCCTGGAGGAGACTGAGCAGCTGGAGTCTGCAGGGATGTGGACGGTCACGGACGTGTGGATGGGCATGGAAGTGGCTGCACAGGGCTGCATACGTGGGGCTCACGTGAGGCCTCGTGGGCAGGACTGGCTGTGGCCGAGAAGGCCACGTGAGGTTCCTGTGGGACTCTGATCTTCTGGACCCCGTCCAGGCCTTCCAGGACATCATGGGGCTGCTCGTCTAAGGTGGGGGCCTGCATGTTGCATTAAGTCGTTGCTGAACTCCTCCCGTGTGCAGGCTGGGGACACGTGCCCGCTGTCCGGGGACCCGTGACCCATGGGTGGGGTGGGGCTTCACCAAGCCTCTTCATTCTCCTTTCAGAAGACACCCTACGGGAGCTGCTTCTGCCTCCGTTGCTGTAAGCACCCTGACCCAGGCCAGCGCCCCTCTCTTCCGGAATGCCTGCCTCCCAGCCACACCTCTCTAGGCTACCCTGTGCGTGGGGAGTGCCTTTTCAAACCCAACCATTTTCATTAGTGCCCGGCACCCTGGCACCTGCTTTTACCCTCCCCGACCTCCGAGGCTTCCTCTCCCCTCCCTCTGCCTTGCTCTCAGCTCCGGCCACCCATCTCCTTGTAGATCATCAAAACCACTCGGCACACTTGTGCCTCAGGGCCTTTGCACTTGCGGTGCCTTCTTCTCTATTATCTTCACGGCTCTGCTCACGTAACATTTCATCAGAGATGCCCACTCCTGGATCCTGACTCTCCCGCCACTCCCATTACAGTCTTCCTCACTCTCACAACCTCTGTGCAAAGCAGGTCCCTACAGGACAAGGTGGACCAGGAGGACACGAGGCGGAGTCCCCGAGAGGTGTGACACAGCCTGCCGCTCACATACCCGAGTCTGCCGTCTCGGAAGTCCAAAGCCTCACCGACGGTAGACATCCTTATTGAGTATCACTTTGTGTATGTTCTACGGGGCACGGCGCACCGTCCTTCCGGGTACCTCAGGGCTCCCCTCCTCCTCTGGCTCAGTTGTTCAGCAGGTGCTTTGCTCCTCCCGGACGCAGGGGCAGAGGTCTGTGCGGAGCACCCGTGTGGACTGAGCCGAGAGTGGGGGTTGCTGCGACTCTGGCCCTCCATCCCTGTCGGCGGATCCCCTGGAGCTCTGTTGTTAGGGGTTCTGTTTTCTCCAAGGCGTTCTTGCCCCTTTTCTCTTGAGGTCCAGGATGTGCACCTCGTGGGTGGTGATGGGATACCCTCAAGGTTCTCTGACAGGAAACGAACTGATGTACCTGACCTACTGGAAGGAGGTCAGGAGCCTCAGAAAAGACAGAGGAGGGGAAATGGCCCCCCAGGCACCAGCCTCTCTGCAGGGGGTTCCGCACGGGGCCACTGCATCAAGCCAGGCTGGTGGAAACTGGAGCAGAGAAGGAGCCAGAGGATCCCCACCAGAAATGCACAGCATCCTTGAACCCTGGAGACGTTTAAAGAGTCCCAGAGGCAGAAGCCGATAAGGTGGTCACGTGGACATCAATCTGCAGACACTTGTGGCTTGGCCCAGGCTCTGGGATGAGGTCCCCGCCCTGCTGCCAGATGGGAACACCCAGGAGGGGCCCTTGGGGGTGCTGAGCGAGGTCTGAAGGGGCTGGTTCCCCGGGCCCGTCTCCCCACCCCACCCCACCCCAGGGACAAAGCAGGGGAGCGCGGTGCAGGGCGGAGCCGTAATGTGGGCGGGGCCCCAGGTAGCCCTGCGGGGCGGAGCCGTGGTGTGGGCGGGGCCCCCAGGTAGTACCCCGGGGCAGGTGGCCCTCACTACCCCTTCAGGAAGGCCGCGTGGGCAGAAGCTGCCCGGGTGGGCGTCCACTCCGGCTCTTCCATAGCGATGCTGCAGTAATAGGAGGGCTTGTGGGACAGAGGCGGCACCTGGAAGCTTCCTGGGGCTGAGGCCTGGGGAGGCTGTGAGCCCCGCTCTGGCCCCTCCCTGTTTTTCTCTAGTAGCTCATTCTTCTTCCGGAAGGATCAAAGCCCGGACAGAAGGGTTTTGTATACACTGGGGTAAGTGCTGGATAAACACCCAGGGGGCAGAGACGCGGGTGGGGGGGGGAGGGGGTTCTACATGCCTGACCCTGTGCCCCCTCCCTCCCCCACTGCACAAATGGAAGGGTGGGCTCCAGCCTTGGGAGGCGGCCTCAGGGCGGCGGGCTCAGCCGGACCAGCTGCATCCGCCCGCAGGGCCCGTTGCCCCTCTGCCAGCCCCTCCGCTGTTTAACTATAAAGTATTGGGGGCACCTGGCTGGCTCAGTCAGTTAAGCATCCGACTTCCGCTCAGGTCATGATCTCACGGTTGGAGGGTTCGAGCCTGGCGTCGGGCTCTGTGCTGACAGCTCAGAGCCTGGAGCCTGCTTCAGATCCTGTGTCTCCCCCTCTCTGCCCCTCCCCTGCTCGTGCGCTCTCTCTCTCCCTCTCTCTCTCTCCCTGTCTCCAAAATGAATAAACATAAAAATTTTTTAAATGCGGACATTGTCAAGCAGCCAGGTGAAGAGCCCAGTTAACGTGCCCGCTGCCGACAGAACTGAGCAACTTTGCACCAGCTGTGAGCCATCCGGGCTCTTGTAATTTCCCAGGCACAGAATCAGCCCTTTTCCTTCAGGTATTTATTTTTTCTCCTTGGCTTGTCCATATTCTTTGTATATTCTGGGTATTAATCTTTCGTCTGTTTTATATAAATGTTGCAAATATCTGCCCGCTCCCCCAGGCTGCCGCCCTTCCCTGGGGCCTTTGTTGGGGCAGGGCCGCCCACCCCGCTGTCTTACCCCTGCTGCCAGGCTCTGTTCCTGCCCTTCTGGTGGTGTTTAAAATCCAGTTTTGTGGGGCCCCTGGGTGGCTCAGTCAGTTGAGCGTCTGACTTCCGCTCAGGTCATGATCTCATGGTTCATGGATTCGAGCCCCACCAGGGCTCAGCACTGACAGCCGGTAGCCTGCTTGGGATTCTCTCTGTCTTCCTCTCTCTCTGCCTCTCCCTGACTCGTGGCTTTTCTCTCTCAAAATAAAGAAATAAACTTTAAAAAGAGAGAGATTCTCTCTCTAACAAAAAGCGCCAGTTTTGTGGATGTTAGTAAGAAAGATGTTCTTTTTCTTGGTCTTCTCCAACCTGGGCTGGAGGTTTGTCCAACACTTCCTGCCGAAGAGGCTGGTGTTTTCCAGGACTTTGAAACTCAAAGCTGAACCTGAGTCCAAGTCTGGACTCACCGTGGACGGGCCCTGCCTCAATTCCTCATGCTCCTAGCTACTTCATGTATGTGTTCACATCTGGCACGGTGAATTCGACTTTCATGCATTCTTTTTGCATTTATTGTGCACTTCAACGAAAATCATGCACGTCCATGATTTAAAGAACTCAGTAGCTTTACGAGATTTTCGGTGAAAAGCAGCTGTCCCCGGGGCCTCCTCCCCAGACACAGCATCTCCAACCCTCACTACAAGGCACGCCTCTGGGCAGCTCTGGGTTCTCTGTCAGAGATGTGCCCACTCACTTGCTGCCTTGGAAGGTGAGGAATCAGCCCCCCAGCCCCACACCTACTTCCTGGCTGCTCTACCTTCCCGTTTTCACTCTCTGGGACTGGGTGAGGTTTGTGTCTGTGCCATAGGGCAGAGCCATGCTCACAGCCCTGGCGTCCCGGTGGTGGCCCTGCAGTGCACACTCTTGGTCTGTGACTGCCCAGTTCCAGTCGTTTCCAATCTTGCCCCAGAGGAAGATAACCCAGAGCTCTGGGGCCCCTCGTCGCTGGTCCAGCCTGCCACTCCCCAGTGACATCATCAGGAAAACAACATTCTGGATCAGTCTGATGGGTTCATGTGAAGAAACCCAGGCCACACCGATCCTATAGTGTTCTCTGACCTCAGAGCTTGGCGGGGATTCCCCCAGGAGAGGTACAGGGCCTTCTCGGGCTCACCCCTCGCCCCTGCCTTCCATTTCCCCAATATGGTCACATCACAGGTTCACCTTGGACATGGCTTGTAAGCAGCCATTCTGATTCACAGGCTTCCCTGCCTGGAGTTAAGGACTGCCTCCCCTCCTACTGCTTCTGTGTGCCTGGTACGAACAGCTGATGGACACTTTGTGGTCCTGTCATCGTTATCAGTCATTGTTCCAAGTGCATCTGTCCGTTGTCCTGTCCTGGAGGCCCCCCTCTGCGTTCTTCCCCCGTGTGCGTGGGTCTCACCCCTGTGCAGGTGATGCCAATGGCCTGGGGCCGGCACCAGCTTCCCAGTGTCCCCTCCCCCGCCCCCGTCCATATTCTCTGCTCCATCTCTGTGTCTTTGGTTCTGGCTTCTGGAAGAGTTCCTTAATTTTATCTTCATGCGTTTCTATTCCAATGCTTCTTTCTTATTCTTTGATCATTGCCTTAACAAAGCTTCCTGTTCTCGGTGTTATGGACACAGTATCTTCTCTTTCTGAGGATTATAACTTTAAGGGACTTTTTGGTGGGAGGCCTCTTATTTTGCCCCCTCTCCCCCCACACTTCTGTATGATTTAGTCCTCCCCTTTCGTGAGGGAGGGGCTCCTTGGCTGTCCTTCCACGTGGACAGGGAGGTCCGGCAGCTCCTTGTGGGTGTCCAACCAAGTCTGGTAGCTGGCCTGCTTCTCTCCTGGGAACCCTAAAATGAGGTCCTTTTCCTGGGCAGTCTGGCTTCTCCTGAGAAGGTTCGTCAGGTCTCCCGCTTGGGGTGAGGGGGGGCACTCCCTGTCTTTCTGGCAGCATCCCGGAGCAGCGTTCGTGAAGGGAACCAGGGTCTGCAGGCTGGGAGACAGCCCCTCCTTGACACCCCTCCCCTGGGCCTCACCGCCCTCGACATTCCCACAGCTGGAATGCCTCAGACCCAGTTTCTTCCCGAGGACAAATCCTGGGGGCAGGATGCTTGGGCAGGGCCACCCAGCCTGGCTGCGGGACGTGGGTGAGGGACGTGGGGGTCAGGCCCTGCTGCCTTCCCTGGCAGGGACTGGGCTGTGACACTCAGACACCCTCGGAGTCAGCGTGATCTCCATCGATTTCACAGTCCCTGCCTGTGTGCGTCGGGGTGGGTACAGGCCCTGGACCCCAGACGTCTGGCGGGGCCACGAGACCTGCCTCGGCCTATGAAACGTGAGTAGGGTGACGAGGGCCACGAGTGAGCAGAAGCTTGAAGAGCCAGCACGCGCTTCTGCCTCCTGACTCGGCCACAGGCTCTGCCCCAGAGAAGGCTGGCCCTCTCCCTGACTCCTGGAACGCAGCAGGAACAGGAGTGTGTGTGGGCGGGGCTGCAGGGAGGAGCCAACGTGTGTGGGCGGGGCTGCAGGGAGGAGCCAACGTGTGTGGGCGGGGCTGCAGGGAGGAGCCAACGTGTGTGGGCGGGGCTGCAGGGAGGAGCCAATGTGTGTGGGCGGGGCTGCAGGGAGGAGCCAGGGGGCACAGGGTGCCTGCAGGAGAGAGACAACTTGGCTGCCGCCAGGGGCTGTGATTCAAGGGCTACTCCTTACTGGGAGTCACTGCCCCGAGCTGACAGCTACGTGTGCCGAGTCACACACCACCTTCCATCTTTCTTTGCCTTACAGTGTGGTGGAAAGCAGTCAAATCTCTCATCTACTGTTGCCTTCTCTGTCTTCTCTGCAGTTCTCTTTGTTTTTGAGAGGTTTTCCCTATTGTACAGTTCTTTCACTGCCATTTTAGAAGGGCGTGGGGAGGAGATGTGACTGATGAGCCTTTTTTTTTTTTTTAACGTTTATTCATTTTTTGAGAGACAGAGAGAGACAGAGCGGGAGCGGGGAAGGGGCGGAGAGAGAAGGAGACACAGAATCTGAAGCAGGTTCCAGGCTCTGAACTGACAGCATGGAGCCCCTCGCGGGGCTCCAACTCACAAACTGAGATCATGACCTGAGCTGAAGTCAGACGCTTAACCGACTGAGCCACTCAGGCGCCCTGCTGTTGAGCCATTTTAAACTGGGATTGTGGTTGCCTGCTTTCCAGCGGTACAGCCAACACTTATGCTGACTTCCCAACACGTTTCGCTGACCTCTGTGCAATTCTGCTACTTGTGTCCTGTGCCTCTTTATCGTTGTTCTGGGCGACGCCGTCCGATCCTTCTTTCCGACTCCTGGGTCCCTGTGTGTTTGAAGATGCCTGTGACTCCACTCGGAATACAAGTAGACAGCACTCCACGGTCTCTGTGCATTTCCATTGTCCTCCCTCCCGTAATCTTCTTCCCTGCTCCGTCCCTTCCTCCTCTCCTTTATTAATCTTCATTAATCTCCCGGGGCTCCTAACAAAGCAGCACAAACCTGACCTAGAACAGTAGACAGGCTCTTTCACAGTCTGGAGGCCAGGAGGCCAGAACCCCAGGTATGGGCAGAGCTGGCTCCCTCGGAGGCTCTCGGGGAGGGTCTGTCCTTGCCTCTGTCCTCACTGTGTTGCCCTCTCCCTGTGTGTTTGCGTCCAAATCTTCCCGTCCGGAGGCCCCTACTCCAGCATGACCTCATCTGAACTTGACGTCCTCTGCAAGGACTCCCTGTCCAAACAAGGTTCCATTCACAGAGACAGGGGTAGGACTCAACATGTCTCTCTGGGTGATGCCATTCAACCCTCTCAGCTTTTTTTTTTTTTAATTTTTTAACATTTATTTATTATTGAGAGACAGAGAGACACAGAGCGTGAGCAGGGGAGGGGCAGAGAGAGGGAGACACAGAACCTGAAACAGGCTCTAGGCTCCGAGCTGTCAGCACAGAGCCCGACACGGGGCTCGAACCCACGAACTGTGAGATCATGACCTGAGCCGAAGTCGGACGCCTAACCGACTTAGCCACCCAGGCGCCCCAACCCTCTCGGTTTTTAAGACTTGTTTTTATCCTTAGAATTCTAAAACTTACTACAATGTGTTAGGTCAAGACTTTATTTCCTCTTCTGACCTGAGAACCCACATTTCTCTTCACTTTTGGGGAAATTTTGCCTACTGTGTGTCTCTGCACATGCATGTGGTCTGAGTGGTTGCGGGTCTGTGTTTGCCCCTGCCTGCCTGTCTGTGTCTGCCTGGGCGTCTGTGTGTGTTTGTGTCCGAGTGTGTGTGTGTCTGGGTGCCTGCGTGTGTGAGACTGTGTGCGCCGTCCGTGCTGGGCGTGCCGAGTGATCAGTTCCAAAGATGAGCTCTGCCTGATCCCTGCACGTGAGCTGCCTCACGTGGCAAAAGTGACTTCGTAGGTGGGGTTGGATTGAAGATCTTGAGGGGGGAGATCCCCCTGCATTGTCCAGATGGGCCCAGTATCATCACAAGAGTCCTTGTAACTGGGACCAAGGAGGGTCGGCCTAGAGAGGAGATCCGTAACAGGGTCTGGGAGAAGCAGGGTCAGAGAGAGGCTGGCTTTGCAGATGGGGGAGGGAGCATGAGCCAACGGCCGCGGGTGGCTTCTAGAAGCTGGAAAAAGCGAGGAAACGGTTCGCCCTGGAGCCTCCAGAAGGAAACAGCGCTGATAACGCCTTGACTGTAGCCCAGTGAGACCCCTGTCAGACTTTTTCTTCCCGAACCATCAAATACCTGCGTTGCCTGAAGCCATTCGGTTTGGGGCATCTTGTTAGAGCAGCCGTGGGAAAGGCGCGTGCCTGGCGCTTCTGGTTGTGGGCTCGCCTCTGTTTAGGCTCAGGGAGCCCAGGGAGAGCTTGCGGGGCACTTTGGGAGCCGAGCTGCTGCCCTCCGCCAGGGGAAACCTAGTCTATAAGTAATACATGGCCATTGATAAACTCTGAAAAGTACAGAAAAAATTAAAGAATTTGCAGGAAAGATTCATAATCTGCTCACAGGCAAGCGAGCACTGTAAACGTTCAATACATTTATTTCTATCCAACAGGGAAGAAGGAAGAGAGAGAGGGAAGGGGGGGAGGGGGGAGGGGGGCTGGGTCGCAACAGGAGCAGTTTTTCTATTTTCCCACTTGCCTTGGGAACACTTTCCTGTCATTATGGTGTCTTAGCAACAGCAGTTGGATGACCGCACCGCGTCCCAAGGATATATGGAAGTATTATTCAACTGTTAGTATCACTGGGTTTTTGCGGTGTTTCCACTTTCCCACCTTTGAGCTAAATCGTGCCTATTTTTTTTTAATATTTATTTGTTTTGAGAGAGAGAGAGAGAGAGAGAGCGTGTGTGAGCATGTGTGCCCGTGTGCGCGAGAGGGGCAGCGAGAGAGGGAGGGAGAATAGAGGGAGGGAGAATCCCAAGCAGGCTCCTTGCTGTCAGTGCAGAGCCCGATGCGGGGCTCCATCCCACGAACCGTGAGATCACGACCTGAGCCGAGATCAAGAGCCAGACGCTTAGCTGACCGACCCCCCCCAGGTGCCCCGCGCCTCTCGATTTCCTCAGTGTTGATGCCTGGAGGTGGTGTTGCCGGGTCAGCAGGAGGGGGAGTTTTTTAAAGCTCTGCGCCTGGGTAATATTATGCGGGAGAGCATTGTCCGCCCCCCCCGCCCGCCCCCAAACCCCACTGCCAGGATCCGAACCCATCCGAGTCTGAGCTTGCCCGGTGGGCACTGGGCAAAGCAGCACTTATTGGGGCCGGAGCCTGACACGACCCAGGGTGTGTCTAGAGAGGCTGTGCTGGCTGCTGGTGACCGGGAAGCTGGGCGGGAGGCAGAGGCTGCTGGCTAATGCGGAGGCACCTGAATGCACCAGTCTCCACCAAACTGGGTTTGAATGTTTCCGGAACTTCAAGTCAGTCTTAGAAGGTGAAGATTTGCTGTCTGTGAGGGTGGAGGAGACCTCGACCCAGGAGAGCCTGAGGATCCTCTAGGCTGCGGTTGGGGGCCGTCACCTCCCCAGGGCCAGCCAGGGCTCCCACCCTGCTGCCTAGTGGGCCAGGGAGCAGGTCCGGGCAGGCCCAGGAAGTCACCTGAGCCGTGTCGCTGTGGGCCCTTTACCTCCAGTTCAGACTTGGTGTTTTGTTTGTTTGTTTGTTTGTTTGTTTTTGCCCTGAGGGGAGTGAGTTTTCTTCTACCTTAACCTCCTTCCTGAGATCCTGAGGCCTTGAATATGTTGTTTTGAAACAATCCTCATTGTTCTGAGATTTCAAAGTCAGCCAGCAGACACAGATAAGCCTGTTTTTCTGAATACAGGAGTAAAATCTGGTCACTGAAGTCTACTGGACCTGGAAAGTTAGGATAGCAAATAAAATAAGACTTAAGATCCACATGGCTGTGTCCAGTCCCCATATCCTGTCAGTTCACAATAGTCCCCATGTGTATACACAATTAGCGTGTAGTTCTAAAACCTGGTTTTTCGCAGCGCCGGGGTAGCTCAGTCGGCTAAGCGTCGGACTTCTTGCGGTCCGTGGGTTCGAGCCCCGAGGCCGGTTCTGTGCTGACGGCTCGGAGCCTGGAGCTGCTTCGGGTTCTGTGTCTCCCTCTCTCTCTGCCCCTCCCCGGCTCCCGCTCTGTCTCTCTCTCAAAAATAAGTAAACATTAAAAAAAAAAATTTAAACTGGTTTTTCACTTAACGCCATCCCTGAGCATGTGTCCGTGGCATCTCTTCCGTCCCACGGCTGGAATCCTCCACCGCCCTCCAGGAGCCGTCAGCCTCGTCCACAGACGGGCGTGGACAGGACACTCCTGCCCTTCTCAGTGGCTTTCCTGGTGGTGGCAGTGGGTGCCAGGTCACGGCTGGAAAGTGAGGCTTCCTGGGGGTCACACTTGAAGGCGCAGAGCCTGGTGGGCGGAGAGCGGGATCGAAGGCGGAGGCGCGGAGCCCAGGGAGAGCAGGGAGCCCAGGGCCTGTGTGGAACTGGGTGCTCCCCACGCGGGTTCCATCCTACACCCAAGCCCGGCGGCCATGCCATCTGCCCGTGCGGGGTACTCTCCCTGCAGTCTCTCGGTTGCCCAGACATCCCAGGACACCCCTGTGGCCCTGTGACACCCGCTGCCTGAGTGCTGCCTCCCGTCCACAGTCACCAGTGGGAGGCATTGTCCTCGGCCCGGGAACACCCTCCCCTTCTCCATTCTCTTGAACCCCTGGACTCCGGGATCCAGGCTGATGGGCGCCTCTAGATGACACGGGAGCCCCTAGGGGCCGGCTCAGCCATCCACACCCTCCTCCCACAGCAACCTGGGTCCCAAGGAGGGGCGGTGAGGCCCTCCCCACGCCCCTCCCCCCCCCCCCCCCCGCCGTGAGCTCTGCACCCTCTCATCCTTGCCTGGTTTAGGGTCTGAGAAGCCTGGGGATTCCCCTCTGGGACCTACTACCAGGGGCAAGGTGAAGCCCCCAGACCGCTCAGTCCCCTCCCACCCAGGGGGCGGTTCTGGTGCCTCCCCCGCCCAACACTGCCCCTGCCCCTTTGGACGGCGTGAGCTTCTGCAGCCCTCCCAAGATGAGTCCATTTGACCCTGACATTGGCCAGGAGAGCACGCACGTTAGAGCAGAAGCTTCTGGCCCGCCTTGTCCCACCCCTGGGGCCCCAGAACAGGGGGCCCCCGCAGAACTCTGACCCAGAACTCAGCACCCAGGGGCACTGGGCCAGTGGGATCTTTCAAGGCCACGGAGGCTGGGAGAGGCCTAGAGAGAGAAGCAACCATCCAGATGTTGTCCAGAGCGGTGGTGCCATTTTGCATTCACACCGTGTAGGATGTATGAGAGTTCCGGGTTTTCATCCTCCTCCTGAATGACCAACTGTTCAGCTCTGCCTCAGGCAGAGGGGTTTCCAGGGATGTGGGACTTTCAGTGCCAGAACTGGAAACTCCCTATTATCAGTACCTTTTATTTTAGCCATTCTAACAGGCATGTAGACAGTACCTCGCTATGGTTTTGTTTGCATTTCCCTGATAGTTAGTGACGTAAAGCATCTGTTCACGTGCTACTGCCATTCACCCATCTTAATTAATTATGTATTTATTTATGAGATAGAATGAGCAGGGGAGGGGCAGAGAGAGAGAGAGACAGAGAGAGAGACAGAGAACCCTAAGTAGGGTCTGCGCTGTCAGTGTAGAGCCCAACTCAGGGTTCCAACCCACGAACCATGAGATCATGACCTGAGCCGAAGTCAAGAGTTGGACGCCCAACCGACTGAGCCACCCGGGTGCTCCTCACCACCCCCTTTAATGAAGTGTCTATTCAAGTCTGTTCTCAATTTTTTTTTAATTGGGTTGTTTTCTAACTGTTGAGTTTGGAGAGCTCTGTGTATATACGTTGTATAGTATGTGTATAGTATAAATACATATTTCATGTACATACATCCGTATGTATGTATGTATGTATTTGGATATGTGCTTTGCAGTTTTTTCCCCCAGCCTTGTAGCATGTCTTTTCCTTCTCTCAACAGTATCTTTCTGAAAGCAAAATTTAAAAAATTTATTGACATTCACTTTATCACTGCTTTTCTTTCTTCGCGTTAAAATACACGTAACGTAGGGGCGCATGGATGGCTCAGTCAGTTAAGCGTATGACTCTTGGTTTCAACTCAGGTCACGATCTCAGTTTCCTGAGTTCAAGCCCTGCATAGGGCTCCGTACTGACAGGGTGGAGCCTGCTTGAGATTCTCTGTCTCCCTCTGTCTCTGCTCCTCCCCCACTTGTGCTATCTCTCTCTCTCTCTCTCTCTCTCAAAAATAAACTTTAAAAAATTAAATACACATAACAAACTATACAGTGTACAATTCAGTGGGATTAACAAATTCACGATGTTGTGTAATCATCATCACTATTTCCAGGACTTTTTAAAAATCACCCCAAACAGAAACTCTGTCCCTATTAAGTAATGATTCCCTGTTCCCCTCCTCAGCCCCTGGAAACCTGTATTTTACTTTGTCTTTTGAATTGGCCTATTCTCCATGCCTTAGGTAAGTGCAATCATGCAGTATTTGCCTCTTGTGACCGGCGTATGTCCCCTGCGTAATGTGTTTGTGGTTGTTTGTTTTATTTTAAATAGGCTCCATGCTGGGTGTGGACTTGGGACTTGAACACACCACCCAACACAGAACTTGGACTTGACCTCATCAAGATTGGGATGCTTAACTGACCAGCCACCCAGGAGCCCCTGCATGATGCTTTTAAAAGTTCATGTTGTAACACGTGTCAGAACGTAATTCCCTTTCTATTTTATTGTATTTTATTTTAAATTGTGACATAACACACATAAAATTTACCATCTTAAAAGTTGTAAGTACATTAGCATTGTTGTGCACTCAATCTCCAGAACTCTTTATTTTGTGAGACAGACTCTGTGTCGATTAAACAGTAACTCCCCCCATTTCCCCTCCCCCGGACCCTGGCACCCACCGTCTACTCTGTGTAAATCTACCCCCTCTAGGGACTCCACGTATGTGGACCCATGAAGTAACTGGTCTTCTGTATCTGGCTTCTGTTACGCGGCATAATGCCCTCCAGGTTCATCCATGTTGTCGCAGCTGTCAGAATGTCCTTCTTCAGGCTGACTAGTATTCCACGGCTTTGCTACATCACATTTTGTTTCTCCATCCCACCCTCCACGGTTACTTGAGTTGCTGCACTGGGCAGTGTCTCCAACACAGGGCATCGGCGGAAGCCCTCCAAGGCGGAGGGGAGGAGGGAGGAGGGAGAGCAGAGAGCGGGGAGGTGGGTGGAAGGGACCACCAGGAGGGAGGATAGAGAGGGGAAGAGAGGAGGGGAGGGGAGAGGAAGGCCGGAGGGGGATGGACGGGACTGGGAGGGAGGACGGAGAGGGGGTGGCGGGGGTAATGGAGGAGGCAGACGGGGACGGGGTGGGCGGGAAGGGGAGCGAGTCCACGGGTGGGAGGACGCATGCCCAAGGGCCCCCCCAACCCCCGGCCGCAGGACCCCCTCCTGGCCCCGGCCCCGGCCCCGCCCCGGCCCGGCCCGCGGCCTGCTGGGAGACGTAGTGTAGAGCCGCTCAGGAAGCCCGACTCCGAGTCCCGGCGAGCCCCGCGACACCGCCCTGCCCCGTGGCTTGCCGGGACTTGTAGTCCAGAGCCGGCGGGCACCCGAGCGCGGAGCGAGCGGCGGGACTCGGTGTCCCAGAGAGCCCCGCGCCGGGCCACGACACCGCGCACCGCCCTCGCCGTCGCCGCCGCTGGGCTTTCTCCGGTCGCCGCCGCCACTGCCGCTCCTTCGCGGGCTGGAGGTCCGGGCGTTCCCCGGGCGAGAGGAGGCTGCGGGTGGGAGCCTTCGTGGGCACTGAGGAGCGGGCCGGGGGAGGCCGGGATGGAGCCCCCCGGAGGTGGGCGCGCTGCCGGGTGGGCCCGCGCCTGCGGCGGTTGGGGAGGGGGCCGGGCGGTGGGGGGTGTCGGGCAGTTACGGACCGTGGGGCGAGCGGAGGGCGCTGAGGGAACTGGGGGCGGGGCTTGGCGGTGGGGGCAGGGCGCGGGGAGGGGGGAGAGGACGCTGGAGGTGGGGTTCGGGGTGGGGTAGGGCGCTGGGGGCGGGGCTCAGCGCTGGGCGGGGGGGTGTGAGGGGCGTGAAGGGGCTCGGGGACCCGGTCCTGGGCGGCGGGGGGGAGTAGCGGTGGAGGGTCGAAGGCCAGAGCGCGGGCGGGAGAGGCTAAGAAGGGGGCCCCGCTTGGTGAGGCCATCAAGGAACGAGACGGTGGGGGCGCCTGGCCCCGGGGAGCCCCGTGTACCCCGAGCGGCACCAGCATCGAGCGCGCCTGCTGTCCTTGCAGTTGACTGAAGCGAGGGAGCCGGCTTCCAGAGCCTCGAGGCGGGATCTAGGGGCCTCGTGGGGTTGCAGCCGATGGTCTGAGGGCATCGCAGACATGGCTCACCTCAGGGGCTTCGCCAACCAGGTAAGGCTGGTTCCAGGATGGGGGGTGTGCGGCAGCGTGCCTGCCCCGCCCCCGCACGTGGGAGCGCCGACCGCCACGTCCCGGGAAGACGTTTATTTCACCCACGAGCGTGTCACCTGAACAGCGCCTGGGCTTTCAGGAGAGCCGCCCGCTGAGGACCCCGCTCCTCCGGGGACCCCGAGGAGGGGGCAGTGCAGAGGGGCTGCTGCCTCGGGGCGGCTGGTGCGGGTTTTGGGGGGCAGATGCGCGCAGACTTCTCAGAATAGAAGCGCCCCCCCCCCCCCCCCCCCGCCGCCCCGCGCAGGAGTGGAGGGTGTGGAGGGTGTGCGGAGGCTGACCTTGGGAGCAGAGCGGGGCCGGGCGGCGCCGGTGGGTTTGTCTGGGAACCTGGGTGGCTGCGTTTGCGGGGTCCCGGGGCCGGGCCGGGGGCATGCCGGGCTGTGGCAGAGGCTGGGGGTCCCCTCCCTGGGGGCGCGATGAAGCCGCCTCGGGTGACTTGGTGTGTCAGGAGAGCTGAGGGCCCCCGTGTGTTTCTGTCGGGGTTTCTTGGGAAGGCTGCTCTAGGAGCGCGTCACCTGGGCCGGAAGTGCCTGCCTGCAAGGTTCTTGTGCTTCCCCACCCGAACCACTTTGCGGCGTCACGGCCGGAGTCTGCCCGGCTCCAGGGCCGGCTGCTGGTGCTGGGACGTGGTGGCGGCAGCCAGCGTGGGGGCTTGTGGTGGGTTCCCCTCCCCGTTTTGTTGTCGCAAAACAAGGGCGATGGAGGCAGCATGAAGGAGACTTTTCCTAGGTGCTGGCGGTGTGGTCGTGTCCTCAGTGGGCTGGCTGCTGCAGGGTGATGGGATGGCCCGTTAGCCCCCCTTCGCTGGCATCTGCCCCCGGGAAGGTGTGGACGGGGAAGCCCGTGGGGCTCCCATCGAGCAGCGCGTCCTGCACCAGCTGTGGCCACAGATGGGAACCGGGCCTCGCTGGTTGATGCCGAATGGGGCTAGCAGATTCCTCTCTAGGCTTTGACATTTCTGTGTGGTAAGTCACATTACTGGTGCGCAGAGAAAACTCGGCCTCGAGCTTATTTTCAAGAGCCGCAGGGTACATTTTGCACCCAGAAGGAGCCTCCCTTGCCTTACCCCGCCCCGCCCCCCATCCTGCTGCTGGTGAGTGACAGAAGCTGCAGAGAAAGCACCGGAGAACCAAGCCGGGCGATCGTGAAGTGACTGTATCGAAGCTCACCTTGTAAGTTCCACGGCTGCAGCTCCAAGTGCACAGAAAGCCCCAAACCCATGTGTGAAGGGCTTTGACATTCATTGTCAGACTTGAGAGGCGGTTAGAAAGGTGCGGGTTAGAAAGGGAGAATTGATTTGGAAAAAAAACAAAACACTTTGGGTGACATTTACTCGTTCAGTAAACGTTTATAGAGCACTTGCCGCCAGTCTCTCTGCGCTAAGCCTTTTGCGTGTGTAGCCTCGTGGTTCCCCTCAGCCTCACCACACAGGTGCCGTCGTCACCCTGGGTTTAAAAACTCGGTGCTTAGAGATGTTAGTTGGCTAGAAAGTGGCAGATCGAGGCTTCGAATCCAAGTCTACCTGGGGTGACGCTCCCAACCGTCCTGCAATCCGATGGCAGGATGTGTCTGTCGTCACGGCTTCATTGTTTCTCCCAATGAATCAGAAATACCCTTTACCATTCTTCTTTTCCCTCTTAGAATACAGGAAGGAAAAAAGCTGTGGGAGTAGTTCCCGTGGGTCCCGGAAATCGGAGCCCTGAGCTGCCCCCGTCCCCGTGTGCGGTTGGTGCTTCGTGTCGGCCCTCGGCGTCCAGATCAGACGGGGAGAAGGGACCCCTCAGGGACGAAGCCCCCTTTGTCCTTTCAGAGGCCAGTGGCAGGGAGCCTGTCAGTGTATCATTTTCTCTTGAGACGGTTGTCACTGTGGCTCCGTGGGGCAGTCCCTGCTTGGGGCAGTAGGCTGTGCTCCCCCACAGCCTGCCCTCCCGCCCTCCCCATCTCCCCCCCCCCCCCCCCCGCTTGTTCCTGTGCTGCCACCTGTCGTGTGGTGGGTGGGGATGGCTTCGCTCCCCTCATTTCGTGAGGTGACATTAACGGCAGACACGCTGCCAGGCAGCGGCCACAGACCTGGCAGCCTCAGGGTTGGAGGACAAGGGTGTCAACCCCCAGAGCCAGTCGAGCTTTTGAGCTGTTACAGCATCGCCTGGAAAAGCAGCCCGAGGCCCCCAGACCCAGGAGCTACTTGCCTTTCCTTCTCCCGGCGGGGCTGGGAACAGGTGGGCCCTGTGACATTCTTGTAGTGTCAGGGTCGCAGCCAGGCCTGTGCACGTGGCACACTGTCTGCTGAGTTGACTGGCCTGCAGTCGGGGGGACTCAAGGAGTATGAGAGTCGGGGGTTGGGGCTCCCCGCCTTCCTTGCCAAGCCAGGAACTCTGGCTTAGGGTCCACCGTGTTCTCCCGGGCAGTGGGGGTCTGGGGGTTTCCCTTGTTGGGTTGCTGGCCCTGCGTGGAGAGGGCCGCGGTGTTCTCAGCAGGGCTGAGGGGAGCAGAGCAGGAGGACTGTTGCCAGCAATTGCCTGAGGGTGGGAAGGGGACCCGCTGATTGGTGCTGCCTGCTGTCCGTCCCACCTCCTCCAGCTCTTCTCTCAGGGCACCTTAGGAGAGGGACTCTCTTCGGCGACAGAGTTCACGAGGTCAGGGCACCAGCTGGACTGGAGTTACTGGACAGCCGTCGTGGGGTGTCCTGCAGGGCTGTGCCAGCCCTTCTGGGGCAGGGGACAGGCTGGCGGTCTGGTGGACCGCCGCCCCCGGCACCGAATAGGCGGTGACGGCTGAGTCTATGGCAAGAGCCTCTGGGAAGGTGCTGTTTGGGCCGATGCGGAAGGAGCAGGTCTGGGAGGGGCCGTGTCCCAGACCATGCCCCACCGCGGCAGCCAGGGAACAGCGAGGTCCCCCACCCGCTCGCGGAGAAGGCCCTCCGGCAGGAAGGTGTTCTCGTCCGGCCGCCAGCCGGTCGCGTGTGGGGGCCGGTCGCGTGTGGGGTCGCGTGTGAGGCGGGGGGTTGGCGGGATGGCGCAGGCGCCCTGCCGGGCCTTTCTTTCGGGTAGGGGTGGGTTCTGGCCACGTGATCCGCGCCACCCCCCTCCCGAACACAGCCGACTGGCTGCAACTCGCGGCCACATGCCTAACCTGTCCTGGTGTTCTTGACACGCGCGGCAGGAATGGAGATGCCCGGCGGTTGGGCCCGAGGGACCCGAGTGGCGCTCAGCTCTGTGTCCTGCTGAAGCCTTCAGCCTTGGCTTGGGGACTCGGTGGTAACTTGACCGTGTGCACCCGCTGTGCCTTGTCTTCTACACGCACTGGCTTGGGGACTGGGCTGCCGGTTCTGGTGAGGAAGCGAGGAGGGCCACGTTCCTGAACCAGCTGGGCCAGCGTATGGGTGGAGCCCGGCCCGGCCCGCCCCGTCTGTGGGGACCGTGCTGAAGTGCTGCTCTGCCCCTTGGTCCCAGCCAGGCCCCGCTCCATCTGCTGTCCTGTGGGGCTCCTGGCACCCGACGGCCCCTGCTGTCCCGGCTCTCCGGGCGCTCGGAATCAGGGCTGCTCGCCTGTGGGCCTGCGTGCTGCCCCCTCCCTCCCGGTCACACACCTCGGGAAGGCGGCTAATTAGCAGTTTCTGTTGACGCGTAGTCTCTGTCTGGAGCCGGTCAGGCCCGACGTGGAGCTTTGCTGGGGGTGAGCCCAAGGTGGGCTCCGTGTGTGTGCCGAGTCCATGCGTGGAGGGCTCTGCTCGGGACCGGGGCGCCCACCCACCGCAGGATGGGCCGTCCCTCGGGCCGATGAGGCACGGGAAGCCGTACTTTTCTCCCTCGTGTACCCGGCACCAAGATGCCCTGTTGCCGGTGGTGCTGGGGCTGTGGCAGCGGCCTCTGTGCCGGGAGGCGCCTCCTGGTGGATCCGAGTCTCGGGGCCTTGGAAAACCCTTTCTGCCTCTGCCTGGACAAGACGCTAGGCTCCCACCCTCCTGGCCCCCTGCGTCGCTCTGGGGCTGTGTGGACTGCTGCTGGCTCTCTGAGGACACAGTGGCTTGGCGTTCCCAAGAGAGTGCTGTTCTCGGGAGCCCGGGGGGGCCACGTGCGCAGGGGTGTTGCCTCCTTCGGGCAGCCCCCCGAAGGCTGAGCGCCATCTCAGCCCCTGACGTGTGGAAGGTCAGTGTCAGGCGTGTGAGTGTCGGCCCGCAGGCGGGCGGGCGCCCCTCTGCCGGCCGCGCCCTGGTGCTCAGACCTCTGGGCGCTCTTTTTCAGGCTTTGAATTGAAGTCCGAGGACAGGACAGTGCACTGGTTTTGCGTGGTACTTGAATATCCAGGATTAAGCATCCAAGACAGCATCAGTTTTCATCTCCCCGCTGGTGTGAGGGTGGAGCTGTCTTGAGGACTGATTTGGGGACCAGAAGGGAAGCCATTTCCGGGGGGTGTGGCTCCCAGGTGTGCAGGGAGAACCGGCTGACGCCATAGACTCTTGCTCAGGAGGACTTCGGGGGGGTCCGGGGAACCGAGCGCGCCGGTACCTCCCTCCCCCGCCCCCGAGTCTAGCTGGGGTGTGTTTGTTACAAACGAAGAGGCAGCATGGGTACGTTCTTGCGAACTAGGCCCCTGGTCCGCGAGACTGCGTCGGTGCTGTCCCCACTGTCCCTGCTATCCTATGGGATAGCCTCGCTGCCCCCAAATCCCCATTTCCTACCCACGTATCCCCTTTAAACTTGTCCTTGTGCCTCACTTGGCCCTCCCCACGTGTCCACGTGTGGGGTGTGGGCTGGTAGGGCATGACCTTCACGGTCTCTCCACCTGCTCCACAGCCTGGTCCCTTGGCTGCTGCGGGGGCCTCTGTGCTCCTTTGTGGGGAGGGTACGTTTAGGTTTCCTGAACAAAGAGGTAAAAGCAGCAAGGAGAGCGGTGCCTGGCCGGCTCAGTCAGAAGACCGTGACTCTTGATCTTGGGGTTGTGAGTTCAAGTCCCACAGTGGGTGTAGAGATTATTTAAAAAGCGTAAACTTAAAATGTGGGTGGGCTCCCTAGCTCCTCATTTTGGGGATTGCCACCTCCTCCAGCAGGGTCACCCTCAGTCTGCCTGCTCCGTGTGTCTACAGCACTCACGCGTGGACCCCGAGGAGCTCTTCACCAAGCTTGACCGTATCGGCAAGGGCTCCTTTGGGGAGGTGTACAAGGGCATCGACAACCGCACCAAGGAGGTGGTGGCCATCAAGATCATCGACCTGGAGGAGGCCGAGGATGAGATCGAGGACATCCAGCAGGAAATCACTGTGCTCAGCCAGTGTGACAGTCCCTACATCACCCGCTACTTCGGCTCCTACCTGAAGGTGCCTGTGGGGTGGGGGCTCGCTCCATGCCAGGCCTGCGCTTGGATAGATGCCCGTGACCGCCGCCCCCCACCCAGGCTGCCTCCAGAGAGGCAGAAAGTCCCTGTACCTGCTCGGGAGGCCCGGGCTGGGTCTGCCCCCACATGGGGACGGTGGGGACAGGCCGGGTCTGAAGGATGAGGGCACTCAAGAAACTACAGTCCCGAGGGCCAGGTAGGCATGTAGGACATGAATGCGACCTAGTTGGCTCTGAAGTGGCCGTGGTGTCTCACTTCCTGGCTGTGCCGTCTCCCAGGCCAGGGCAGCCCCACGGCACAGCGTCTTTGAGCCCATCCCCCGCTCTGCCCTTGGGGGCCCGCCCAGGGGGCCGCCTGGGTGCAGGTGCCCGCAGGCCGAGTGCCGGCTGGACACGTCATGCCTGCAGCCTGGTTCCCGTTGGGGTACTGGCATGGGGGACCTGGCCCCCGGCCTGAGCACTGGGTCCATCTACACACAACCACATCAGGGCTGTGACAGGAGGGGGGCTGGATAGGGGCCCCTGGGGCCTTTTTGCGGTGGGTCCCTGAGGGTCGGTCCCTGAGGGTCCCTGAGGGCCGGAGGCCTGAGTCTCCCCTGCCGGGGAGCGTGTGTGTGTCTTGGGGCCGTGGCCTTGAGCTCATGGGCGTTTCTCTGGGCCCAGGGCACGAAGCTGTGGATCATCATGGAGTATCTGGGCGGAGGCTCCGCGTTGGACCTGGTGAGGCATAGGCTGCGGCAGTGGGCGGCTTGTCGTGGGCAGGAGTGGACACAGGAGGTGGCTGTGGGGCTTGGGGCAGCAGCCCTGGACCCACTGCCTGAGGACCCCCGGCTCCTGTGGGCCTCCGGTCCTTGGCGGCTTCGGTGTGGTGCGTGCTAAGAGCCTTCTCAGCCCAGAAGTGAACTGGGGTCCATTTCCACTGGTTTCCCAGGGGTTCTGGGCTGGTGGGTGCAGGCGGGTCAGCGCCCCCAGGTACGTGGGCTCGGCAGTGGCCGGGACCCCCTTCACGCCAGCGGAGAGAACGGTAGGTGCCGTCTGGAGAGAGCCTCCCCCACTCCCACCTGACTCAGCATCTGAAGTCCACTTGTCGCCTGGTGGAGGCCGCGGCCGTGGGGCTGGGATTGGCGTGTGCCGGTGGGGGTGCCTGAGGCCCTGCCGTCCCTTCTCTGCCTGCAGCTGAAACCCGGGCCCCTGGAGGAGACGTACATCGCCACCATCCTGCGGGAGATCCTGAAGGGCCTGGACTACTTGCACTCGGAGCGCAAGATCCACCGAGACATCAAAGGTCCCCGGGGGCGCGGCCCCTGTCCCTCGTCCCCGTCCCCTCCAGACCCTAGAAGCGCCAGGGTGCGAGGTGGAGGTCGCTGCGAGGGGTGTGCGGCTGGCGGTGCTGGGGGGTCTGGGATGTGGGGACCCTTGTAGTTCGGCGCTTCTGGCCTGAACTCCCTTGGGCCGTCCGACGCCGAGCGGTGCCGTCTTGCTCTGTTCCTGAAGACGCTGCCAGTAACAGAACTTTCCGAGTATGTTGTGCCCGTACGGTGGGGACACCACCTCTGCTCCTCGGGTCGGAAGGGACCTGATTAAAGCAGACGTGTGGATTTTTGCTCGTGGTCTCCTGAGCGCCCAGTGTGTGCTCCAGCGGCCCCACCGTGGGAGCCGGCCCTGCCAAGGGCAGCCGGGGGTGTGAGGGCGAGGGCCAGAGTCACCTCTGCCTGCTTTGCCGCTCGTGAGAAAAGGGCGGCGGCTCTGTTCTTGGGGTTTGTCATATAAGGCACACTCTGGGAAGGCCTGGACCTCGTGCCCAGGCGGGCCTCTCCCGCAGCCACCCCGTGGCTGTGCACGTGGTCCTGGGTGCCTGGCCTGCCGGGTGCCGAGGAGAGCTAAGGTCCCTGAGCCAGACCTGCTGGTGTCCCCAGGTAGCCCTGTGCTTCCTCAGGCAGCTGTGTGCAGGGGGAGGGGCCCTGCGCGGCGCTGAGGGTGACCCCCTACCGTCCTGTGTCGAGCAGCCGCCAACGTGCTGCTCTCAGAGCAGGGTGACGTGAAGCTGGCCGACTTTGGTGTGGCGGGGCAGCTCACAGACACACAGATCAAGAGGAACACGTTTGTGGGCACCCCCTTCTGGATGGCACCCGAGGTCATCAAGCAGTCGGCCTACGACTTCAAGGTGGGCATGGCGGGCGGCAGGGGGGCCGCCGCGTGGCTTGGGGCCCCCCCGGCGGCAACAGTCCTGTATGGGTCTCTGTCCAGGCTGACATCTGGTCGTTGGGCATCACGGCCATCGAGCTGGCCAAGGGCGAGCCTCCGAACTCTGACCTCCACCCCATGCGTGTCTTGTTCCTGATTCCCAAGAATAGCCCGCCCACCCTGGAGGGCCACCACAGCAAGCCTTTCAAGGAGTTTGTGGAAGCCTGCCTCAACAAAGACCCCCGATTCGTAAGGCCTGTTTCACCCTGGCCGCTGGGGCCCTGGCTCTGTGGGGTGGGCCGGGAGGAGGCCTGAGCGGCTGAAGGCGGTAGGGGCGGCTCTGGGACGGGGCCCCAGAGAACGGCCCCGTGGGAGGGGACGGGGCCTGAGGCCCCTTCCTTGCGCCCAGCCTCGCCCAGCCCCGAGCGCCTCCTGATCCAGAGCGGGCCCTGGCCAGGGGCTGAGGTCTGGGGGAGCTCGTGGCGGGTGTTTACCTGGTGTGGAGGGGATGTGTTCCACCCCAGCCTGCTGGTGGCCTCGTCCCTCTGGTCCCCGGGGGGAGCCGTGAGCCCCGGGAACGTAAAGGCAGAGCTCAGCCTTCCTTGGCGTCCGCCGACCTGTGCCCTTCCTTCGGCAGCGGCCCACTGCCAAGGAGCTGCTGAAGCACAAGTTCATCACCCGCTACACCAAGAAGACTTCCTTCCTCACTGAGCTCATTGACCGCTACAAGCGCTGGAAGTCGGAGGGGCACGGCGAGGAGTCCAGCTCCGAGGACTCCGACATGTAAGGGCCCTTCCGGGGGTCACGCCCCCTGATGGCCGTGGGCCTTGTGCCGTGGTGGGGGTGGGGGTGGGGGGTCAGTGGGCCCCTAGGGCCCCGGGGCGGGCCTACTCGACATTCAGGGCCATGAGGTTGCCTCCAAAATCAATGGGGAGACTAAGGGCAGGTGTGGGCCTTGGGACCCCCAAATCCCAGCCCCCATGCTCCTCACGACCCTTCTCACCTTCCACCGTAGTGACGGAGACACTGAGGATGGAGAGCAGGGCCCCCTCTGGACGTTCCCCCCCACCATCCGGCCGAGCCCCCACAGCAAGGTGCACAAGGGCACAGCCCTGCACGGCTCCCAGAAGGTCTGACCTGGCTGGGGGGGTGGGGGGCAGGCACCCAGGCCTGGACACCTCACGGGCTGCACCTTTTAAGGAGGTCAGAAAGCTGGGAGGGGGGCGGGGCACGCCTGACCCTGGGGCACACTCGCTCTCATCACCCTGCCGGGGCTTTGACTTGGCAGTCTGCGGAGCCCGCCAAGAGGCAGCCGAGGTCCCAGTGCCTGTCCACGCTGGTCCGGCCTGTCTTTGGAGAGGTAAGGGCCAGGTCAGGGGGTCCCCTGGGGCAGGAGGCTATCATGCTTCCCTGCACACGCTGTCCCCACGTTGTGACTTTCAGGTTTATCAGGAGGTGTGCTGGCCAGCCCCCCCCCCCCCCCCCACCGTGTGGGGCTTCTGGGCCCCTTGAAGCCCATTGTGGTTGGACCTGGACCTGGGGGCCAGGCTTTCTGAGCAAAGCAGAAGCGGCCGGGAGAAAGTACTTTAATGTGACCTCCCCGAGTTCTCCCCCTGCTGTGGTGGTTTGGGGTCTCAGGATGGCTTTGATCGAAAACTCCTGTGACTTTTATTTTGAACTGCAAACGCATGGGATGGTCATCTGTTGAGACAGAGCCTGGGAGGTTCAGTTCTCAGTGCTGGATGTCAGGCCCAGGGCAGGGAGGCCTCAAGGGTCATGCGACCCTGCATGTCACCTACCAGTGGGGGGTCGATAGCACCCCAGGGACCCCCACACCCTGGACTTGGGGCTGGCAATAGGTCAGGGGCCCAGTTCCCACCGCAGGCCCAGAGAGGGAGGAACGGGGTGCTGAGAGCCTTCCTGAGGCAAGCGGGCCCTTGGGTATCCGCTGGGGGGCAATGGGTAGAGGCGGGAGAGCTCCCACCTGGAGGGGCCTGATATGCAGGGGAGGAGGTTGGGGAGGAGCAGGTGGCAAGAGCGGTACTGTCGGGCCATGGACCAGGAGCTTGGGCTCAGCTGGGACACGTCCCCACACTGGGGAGGGAGGCAGCCAGTGTCACAGGAGGGCCGGGGCTGTAGCGCCCTGGGCCGCTTGGAACGTGTAGAGTGGAGGGGTGGGACCCTGGGCTGCTGGAGCCCCTGCACCGTGTGTGATGGCGTGTGTGTGGGGAGGTTGGGGGGGGAAGCATAGCCTCATCCAGGTGGTCGGGGCCCCCCTGTGGGGCCCGATTCTGTGGGCGGGGCCTGAGGTGGAGGCCGCTGGACGGGGTGTGCTAGGAGGCACCCTTGTAGTTTCTGTGAGGGGTGTGGCAGGGGACCCGGGTGACCTGCTTCTAATCCCCAGGGCGGTGATGCCTCCATCTGGTTCTCACAGCCCCCGGTGGTGGTGGGGCCCAGGGTCAGGATGCCTTGATCTGGCTGTGCTGCGCACTGGGGGGGGTTTCTGGGCTGTTCTCTCAAGTTTGCGGGGCCTGAGGCACGGGGTTTCTGTGACCCTTGGGAGGAAGCCACGTGGTTAGCCCGGCCCACTGTAGCGTGACGGTGACAGGCCAGTAGAGACCCCTCTCGAGAACGGAGCTGGGAGATTCCCTCAGGCGTGGGGGTGGGGCAGCATCTGTCTTTGTGGGAGCCCCGGGTTTGGCCCAAGCAGCAATCCCAGGAACCCCGGGGGACCCGGCCCACCCTAGCTCTGCGGTGGACCGACGGCTGGGTCCCGCGAACGCAGGTCACAGCGAGGGGCCGGGAAGCCTCCCGTGGGAGCTTCCTCGTGGGAGCGTCAGAGCCGAGGGCCCCGGGGTCGGCAGTTCCGCTCAGGCTCCCGGTGGTCTCTCCACAGCTCAAGGAGAAGCACAGGCAGAGTGGCGGAGGCGTGGGGGCGCTGGAGGAGCTCGAGAACGCCTTCAGCCTGGCCGAGGAGTCCTGCCCTGGCATCTCGGACAAGCTGATGGCGCACCTGGTGGAACGGGTGCAGAGGTGAGGCCCGGGGCGCCGGCCTTGTCTGCGTCGGCTTCTCTTTTTCTCTCCTCTGGAGCCTCGGGGCCTGCGAGGAGAGGCTGCAGCCCTCGCGGCCCCCGGCGGGCTGTGCTCAGAGGCTCGGGTCAGAAGGCGGGCCGCCCCCTCCCTCGGCATCCCGGAGCCCCCACCCTGTCCAGGGCCGCGCCCCTCCTGGCCGGGAGTGACCGCGTCTCCCCCGCTCCGCAGGTTTTCCCACAACAGAAACCACCTGACGTCATCCCGCTGAAGGCGCTGCTGCTTGAGAAGTGGGGAGAAGGGTCTTTGTGTGGAGCCCCCTGTGCTGTCGTGGCCACGTGGGCCTCACTGCCGGGTCACCGCCCCCCACCCGCGCAGAGGGTCCCTCTTCCACGTCCCCTCCTGGCAGCGGAGCACCGACAGGCGACCACGTGGCACGAGGAGCAGAGACTGTCGGGGCAGCCCTGCCTCCTCCCCTGCCTGGGGCCCACCGAGGCCGCGCCGGGCCCAGGTTTGCTTCGTGTCGCATTACCGTGTCTCCCAAGGACTCGTTTCGGCCAGGACTGTTTTTTTTTTTTTTTTTTTTTTAAAGAAAATGAACTTCCTGCTTCCCTAAATGTTCTGAGGTTAAGGTGTTAGTTTTCATAGAACATCGAGAGGCTCGGGCCACTTTCAATAAAAACCTGAATCGGACAGATGCTGGTGGTGGGCGGGGGCCCCGGTTCTGGCTTCTGAGTCCTTATCATGGCACAGGGTGACCCTGTGGCCCGCTGGCAGGAGAGCAGGGGAGAAACTCTTTATCTTGGACCGCACGCACGTTTGCATGGACAGACCAACAGAGCCCGTGTCCATTTACTTTGATTTGTGAGGAAACCCGGGGGAACCGAGAAACTCTAGGCCCTTGCCCTCCCGGGGCCAGGTGGGAACTTTGGTGTCCTCTCCTCCAGAGGTCTGTGGGGCGGGCTCCAGAGTGGCTTCTGCTGGACTTGCGTGGACACGTGTCACCTGGCGTGCAGCTGTGGGGCCCACCCTGGTTCCTGTTCCCGGCCGGTCCTCGGCGGGGTGCTGCTCTGGAAGAGGAGAGGGCAGG
The DNA here is from genome assembly GCF_007474595.2 of Lynx canadensis. Taxonomy (NCBI): domain Eukaryota; kingdom Metazoa; phylum Chordata; class Mammalia; order Carnivora; family Felidae; genus Lynx; species Lynx canadensis. Next base: position 220,675,881 of record NC_044310.1, on the reverse strand, counting down.
GGAGCGTGGGGTGCGGCCACCATCCCTGAGCCGGGCCCGCCTTTTTACTTGTGTGTCCTTCCCGGTGCCCACTGGGTCTCGGGATGACGACCCTCCCAGAGGTCACTGTGAGGCGTCCCCACGTTATCCTACCCCACCTATCCTACGCCGGGGACCCGAGGAGACCACAGCCACCCCTGCGCCGTTGGGAAGACGGCACCCGCAGTCACGGGGGATGTGCTGACCCTGCTCTGCTCCTTGGTTCTGCCCTCCTCGGGCAGGGCGGGCTTCACGCCTCGTCCTCGGGGAGCCTGGCCCTCCCGGGTGAGCTGCTGGCTCTCTCGATCACCTCCATCCACCTGGAGAAGAGGCTGGGCCGTCAGAAGCTCCCAAGATGCTCGCTCGGATTTCAGGCTGTGCCCTGGTCACACCAGTGGCCTTGTGCTCAAATAACTCCCCAGGGGTAACCCCAGGCACGGAGCGAACGGGCCAGCCAGCCCTTCTGGAGGCAGCACCCAGCCCTTCTCTCCAGGGCTCAGAGCGCCTGCCTCCGGCACCCTCTGTAACAACAGGAGACCCGCGGTGACAGCGGCCGACCGTGGCCGCCTGCCACAGGATTACCTCTCAAACGTGTACTTGCTCTCAGCCCGGAAGAAGTAGACGTGGGACTTGAACTGGAGCTTGAAGACGTGCTCCTTGTGGACGCAGTCGGCTTCCTTGGGGACGCTGACACTGTAGCCCAGCAGCGGGAGGCTGGCCAGGGGGTAGTCGTCCTGCAAGGTGGCACGCGGCTCGGCGGGTGCGCCCCCTCCCCTCCCCCTCACCCCCCCCCCCGCCCCGCGACCACCGCCCAACCCACTCTCCCCGTCGGGACTGAATGCCCCGTGGGAGCGGGCGGAGGAGCTGGGAGGCCGTGCTCTCCTGTGCCAGGAGCAGGGGCCGCTGTCTGCCAGCGCCACGGGCACGGCCGCCTCCCCGCCCCGGCTCCGTCCAGCACCTTTACCTGATGAGTTTTGTAGAAGAACAAACAGAAGTTGGTGAAAACCACCCAGAGCTTCTGCCAGCCGTTACTGTTTTTGAATTTTCTCAGCAGATACCCTGAAAGCTGGTTCTGTGGGAAAGAAAGACACCGGTACTGGTTAGGGTCCTGGGACTCTGTCCCGGAGCAGCACCCGCTACCCCGAAGCGCGCATCGGCCCCTGAGGGCTTTCTTGGCTGTGGCCTTGACTACACTTTGCTGAGCGGCAGCTTCCTTCGCCAGGGCTCTGGGTCGTCAGTCTGTTCATAGTCTGACAGAAGGATGTTTACAGATGTGGGGGGGTGAGGTCCCAGGCGCTAAGTAGAAGGACACGAAGTTTCTTTTCCCTGTTTATAACCTCCCCAGCCATGACCCTCATAAACCCGATGCTGTGACAGGCCACGTGGAGCCAAGTTAGCACAGTCCCAACAAGACAGCCTGGCCCTGAGCGTGGCGTCCTGACCCAGGATGGCCCCTGTGGCCAGCGGCCCCGCCCCTCCCTTGCAACCCTGACTGCGCTCACGAGGGCCCTGCAGGGACACCGTCACCGTGCGGGCCTTCAGCCCGCACTCCTCGCCCCGGGCTCGTGGGGCCTGGCGTGCTGGCGGTGCTCTGCCCTTTCTGTGGGCCCTACCTTTCGGGCCCCAGCTGACGGGGGAGCCCGGGGCTCTGACGGCTTCCTCACTTGGTTCTGCCTCAGGTACGACAGGAGCCCAAAACCCACAGCGAATGGGAGGCGGCCTGGGGGCCGAAGGGCTGGAGCGCGAAGTGGCCGCTCCGGGTGATGGAGGTGGGAGGGGAGGCGGCAGCCCCCACGAGACCGCCCTTTCCGGAGAACCCCAGGGACGCCGTCCGCCCGGCTCCTCCCGCACGGAACTAATCTCGTGGGCCTGCACAAGCCCTGATGGTCACGGTCAGCCCGCAGCCTGGTGGCCCCCTGCTCTGCCCGGTCCAGCCCTCCTCCCCTGTAGCCAGCGCAAGCAGAGGGCGCTTGGGGCTGCCGTACCTCGACGGCCGCGCTCTGGTCGGCTCTGGAGACGCTGGTGTTCCGGTACCAGCACACGTGCACTGTGGTGTTGGCCCGGTGCTGGCCCTGCCCCTCCAGGGACCCGTGGGCGCCATGAGTGTCTTCGGACTCTTGCTCCGGAGAGACCTCCTCAGAGGACCCTGGGGAAGGAGTCGGCCCTCTGCTCAGAGGGAAACGGGAGCGCGGGGCGAGTAGGGCGGGGGTGGGGGGTGCTTTTGGTCCAGCGCTCTGGACTGGGGGACGAGGGAAGCCTGCAGCCCGGGTCAGCAATGGGCGGAGAGCAGTCACGCGGTGCTTCTGCCAGGAGAGCTCGTGGCCCCCCCCCCCCCGCGCCCCTCCCAACCTCTCCCCTGGTGTTCGGGGTGCCTGGACCGTCCTCTGTGGAGGGAGAGCCTGTGGGCCGGCAGGAGGCCTGTGACCAAGAAAAGGGATCTGTAGGGAAGCTTAGGTGCAGCGGGGTCCCCGAGGGGGCGTCCCGGCCGGAACTCACTGCAGGGAGGAGCGCAGAGCACGCTACCCGGCAGCACCAGGGACGGGTCACCCCCGCTCTTGGCCACGTCGATGGCAGTGTTCAGGTCACATATCCACTTCTCCTTTTCCAGGCGGGTGCTGGTGGGGGAGGGCCGAGGCTCAGCGCCCGGATCACAGGACCCGGGCCACCAGGGGCTCCCTGCTGTGCCGGCTTCTCTGACTGAAGGTCCGAGGGCCACACCCCCCTGGGAGGTGAAGGGCCCGGAGGGGGGGCTTCTCCAGGGACACTTTATTCCCGAAACCAGAACTTTCAAGTCTCTGCCGCTGAAATACCAGACCCGTTCCTGGTTCATGATTAAGCTGCCACGGCTTCCTGGTGGGGCATTAAGTGTCCTGTGCTCTCTGACGTCAGCCGTGACACGATGACGACGGGGTGGAAGCCCAGAGCCAGGTGCCCGCCCGGGAGGAGAAACGCCTCCCCTCTGGAAGGGGCCAGGGACCCCCGGCCCCTACAGGGCAGTGAGCCGCCTGCTCACCTTTGAGCTCAGGTCAGGCCTCCTTCACACTGGGGTGATTTGGGGGAAGTGGCTCGGCCGTGGGGGCAGGTGGAGGCCGGGCCCCTCCCCGACTTGAGGGCACCTAAGTGCCACTAACCACGTGGGCTGCCCCTGGTCGAGGCAGCTCAGCAGCACCGTGGCCGCTCCGTGGGGACATTCTCAAAGGTCACTCGCTTCCCACCACAGGAGAACCTGCTCTCCGGTCACATAACTGAAGCAGGGCTCAAGGGGGCACGCGCCCCACAACGACCTCGCTCGTGCCGGGGAAGCACTCCCCCGCCCCGCCCCACCGCCCCGGGCCGCTGGGTGCACAGTGGAACATTCTTACCTGGCTGCCACCACGACTGTTTTCTGAGCTGCACAAATGGTGAAACAGTGTGGAACAGACCGCTCGCTCTCGCCCTCTTCTACCTGTGGCGGGAGAAGAGGCGGGCGTGTGGAGTGAGCCCGGGGCCGGCAGAGCCCGCGCCTGCAGCACAACACAGGTGCCTCGGAAGCCCTGTGCTGGGCAAATCTCTGCTGACTACCAGGGGCTACAGGGGGCATGGGGATCCCCAGGCCACGGCACCTGCCACCCAGGTGGGCGAGCTGTGGGCCGCAGGGCACCGAACTACTCACCGGTGGGTCCAGCACTATTAGCTGAAAGTCAAGCACAGGAAAAAATGTTGAGCATTTTCATTATCAAAAAGGGAAATGGATAGTTCGCTTTATAAACCTGGTACCAAAACCTGACAGAGTTAGCTTCAGAGAAAAACCTAACGGACTGCTCACGGTTCTAAGTGACTCACTGAAGTAACTCCCAAATAAAATACTATCCAATCAAACCCAAAGCACAGACAAGAAATTGTCCTGTGACCGAGGAAGGGTGCTCCCGGGATGCAACGGTGCTTTGACGCTGGGAAGCCGGCCAGCAGAGGTCTCCCTGTCGGGAGGAGGGCGGTCATTTCTGCAATGCCACATACACCTCAGCTAAAATCCAACGTGTGACTTCTGATGTCTCTCACATGGAAACAGGAGGAAGCCGTAAACATGACACAGGTTCTCTTTCTGAAGCCAAGACCTGTCCCCCTTCTCTCTGCATTCAGGATGAGGGCCGGCTGTCTGTTCCCCGGAACCAGCCGGTTACAGACCACCCCCGAAGAGACGGCTTCCCTGTGTGGGGGCCCATGCGATGCCAACCACCAAGCCTCACTCAGGACACAAAAGATCTGAAAGTGTGAGCAGTGGCCAGCAAGAGAAGGTCACGATGTTCGTCTCCCTGTAAGTCAGCACGTAAATGTAATGCCATTGAACTAGAAATCCCGGTGCTGTTTTTGGAAGGAATTTGTCCAAATGATTCCTCAGTTTATCTGGAAGAATTAAATACTTGAAAGTAGCAAAGAACTTTTTAAAAAGGAGGACGAATAAGGGGTGGAGCTTCCAACACAGCAACCCCCCCACATGACCGAACAGTGTGAACTGAGGCTGGCCCGGAGAAATGAGACGGGAGGCCCAGCAGGCACCCCAAGTGTGAAGACCACAGTGTTTCCGTGACGAGGGCAGCCTTGGAGGTCAGAGAGAAACAGGTTCGACAAAGGAAGCTGCGTGCAAGGGGGGATGTGGCACGTCCCCATCTGGCGGCCCGCAAGGAAACGCGTTCAGGCAGTTTGTGAGGGAGACTTAAGGAAACTGAATATATCAGAAGAACAAAAAGGCGCCGATGTGATCTTGGCACAGGGAAGGACTTCCTGAGCCCGCACTAAGGATGGGAGCCCTGATGGAAAGGATGAACTGATCTGACTATAAAAATGTCTGAATTCCCTCCTTCAGCAAGGATTTGTTGGGACCTCTGTGCCAGGTGCCGTCCCAGGAGGAAGACACGATCACTGTCCGGTGGACTTTCAATTCTACCAGATCACACCAAACCTCAGGCGAGACAAACAGGACTTGCCAGCCGCGGAAGGGATCCGTGGCCTCCGCGAGCGGGTGGCGTCTATAAAATGCGGCACAAATGTGTACGAAGAGCCAACAGACCGACAGAGACCGTGGCAGCAGACACCCGCGTGTCTCCTCGGGGAGGCCCCAGACTCTAGGAGACACGGACTCCGTCAGCCTCCACGACCGTCCAAAAGCTGCGCCACTGGCCGGACTGCGAAGGATGAGGGGTGAGTGCCCAGTGCCCCCCGACGCCGTGGAAAGAGGCTCGGATGCACTTAGTGGGAGGCCGGGTCGTGCGTATGCTCCGGCAGTGATGTGGCGCTGATATTCGGAGCCAGAAAAACGAGCGTGCCCAAGCCTCGAACAACACGTGCCGGGCATAGAGATGTGTAGAAAGACCAAAATCCAACGGGGTTATTTCTAATTTCGAAAAACTAAATGGAGCCAGAATGTCCAATGTCGGGAAACAGTTCAGAAAGCCAGAGTCTGGCCTCCCAGTCCACTGCCCGTCTCCGTTAAATGTGCACGGAGCCCACCTATTACAAGCACGGGAGACATTAGGGATGAAGCGCTGAGCAAGAACAAACGAGTTACAGAAGAGCTTGTAGGTGATTGCGCCGTGCCACCCACGGAAATGTTCCCGTACAGACGAAGCCTGAAGGGCACGGTTGCAAAATGCCAACAGTGCGTGTTACTTGGTGGCGAAGTTATGAGAGATTTTTATATTTTCCATTTTTTTCTATAATGAAAGTATAATTAAAAAATATACACTTTAGGGGCGCCTGGGTGGCTCAGTCGGTTAAGCGTCCGACTTCAGCTCAGGTCACGATCTCGCGGTCCGTGAGTTCGAGCCCCGCATCGGGCTCTGGGCTGATGGCTCAGAGCCTGGAGCCTGCTTCCGATTCTGTGTCTCTCTCTCTCTCTGCCCCTCCCTCATTGATGCTCTGTCTCTCTCTCTGTCTCAAAAATAAATAAACGTTAAAAAAAATTAAAAAAAAAATATACACTTTAGAACAGATGGGGTCTGCTTCCAGCGAGGGCAGAGGACTGTGTTCGGACAGGCCCCGTTTTGCTGAGGGTGGGGAAAACCACCAAATGTTACAGGCTCGGGTGCCCAGTGGAAGGAGGCACAGTGCCCAGGAACACGGAGGGCCGGGAAGGGGAAAACACCCTCGAAGAAGGGTGGGGAAATTGAGGCAGACCAGGCAAGTGTAGCAGAGTGGTGTCTGAGCCCCCACCCGTGGGCACCTGGACGGGAGGCTGGCGGGGCTGCAGGAGAGACGCTCACTGCAGTGTGGCCTGTTCTGGACCAACAGCACAGCTCTGTGGCAAACACCCGAACCTGGCCAGCCATCTTGACTGTTCCCAAAGACGGGGTCCAGGCTGAGTGCAGGTTTACGCTCAAGGGCGAATGGACAGTGAGTCGATGTGTGTGCGTGAGCCTCTCTGAGACCTTCACGCAGGGTCGTCAGACCACGAACAGCACCGACCACAAAAGGTAAGGCTGGGGAACTGGGTCACATCAAAACGAAGGGCTCGTCAGAGACCACACTGAAGTGTCTGGCTGAGCCTGTGCTGAGGGGACACAGACATGCTGACCGGTGTGTGGTGTGGACAGAGGGCACGCTGTGCAACAGGGTCACCGGTGGCCCAGGCCCGCTACGGCGGCGCATAGACGGGGTGCGACATTTCCCGTGGCCAGCTCCTAGAACATGGAGGGAAGGCCTGAGCCCAGCCCCCAGCTACAGCCTGACGACTTGTTGGTGGTGCTGTCTTCCGGTTTTGAAGCTGTGCGCGCATGTGCACGTGTGACAGGACTAGGAACGATCAGACGACGTGAAGAGAACGGCCCACGTGAGAAGGGATGAGCACAAGAGCAGTGAAAGGGGATCGGGTTTTTTTTTTTTCAAGAGCTGGGTCAGCCCCATTCCCTGAGCACCCAACTGGGGTCTCCCATTGTGCCGTCTAAGGAAGGACAGGCCCCCAGGGGAACGGCAGGTGGGCTGGAGCGTGAGGAGGGATAGTAACGACCACCGGCGCGGTGCCTGGCACTCACCAGCATGCCACGGAGAGGAAGGAGGCCCCGGATCCGGAAGTGGCTGGTACCCGTGACCCCTTTGCTTGTGTAGAGCAGCATATCTGAGAACTGAAGACGACAGGCTTTATTACGGGAAGCTTAAAAGCAAGCGACAGGTTTCAATGTCTTAAGAGACCCTCTTCAGCGCCTGGGGCCTTTATGTGGTTATCAAATTTGCTCAGCTTGCTGGAGATTTGGGGCAAAAAAGGGATTTTTTTTTTTCAGTCACACGATTATTTTGACGAGCTGGTAACCACATGAGGCAGCAGATCTCTTAGGCCCGCATGCCCAGTGCCCGCCAGCTGGAGGCGGTGGCGACTTCTGGCTGGTCCTCCGGTCAGGCTCAGCCAGGGTGGCTCAGGCTGGGGTCTCCTAAGTGGCAGGAGGAAGGGAGCCGATCAAGGGGACCCGCCGGGAGGGCCTCTCTGAGGCAAAGCCAGCTCTCAGCAGAACATTCCTGCAGCAACGGGAATGTGGACTTTTCTATCTTCTGGTTTTCTGATGGCCTTTGCAGACAGGCTCCCAGAACACAGAATGAGGCAGGCGCCTCGCTGCGAGTGTTTTGTGCCGTCCCAGGCGGGCTCCTGTCTGACTTGGGGCTGCTTGCCTGGGCCTCAGCACTGGCTCACCGGACACAACCACACCCACCCCACCTACCAGAAAGAACATTCTCTGCTGCAGACCTTTCTTGGTGAGCTTGTGAAGGCAGCCCTCGCGGATGAACTCCTGAAAGAGAGAGATGAGGTCCTATTTGTGCCGAAGGCCACCTCTGCAGGTGGTGTGCTGGCGGGGCTGAGGGCCAGGTGATGTCACCATTTATACTTCTCTGAGCCCATCTGGATGAGCCACTCACAGGCCCCCGTCCGACCCTTCGACAGTGCCCTCCTACCCAGGACGCTCCATGCTTTTCCGACCTCTTCCCTTCCCCTCCCCCCCTCCCCCGCCTGCCTCCCTTGGCATCCAAGTCGGTCCCCAGACTGTCTGCTGAACACCTGCAGCCCCGTCTCGCCACCGGCCAGCTATGCTGAGAGCCTTCATGGAATGCAAAGGGCACTGTTCTTGTCGAGGGGAAGCTTCTGGAAGGTTCAGACACAGAGATACCGGAGTTCAGCTTTGAGGAAAAACTCGGCCAGAGCAGCCTGAGAATGGGAGGCAGGAAGGGACAGCTGGTTCCCACCAAATGTTCACAGGTAATTAGTGTCAGCTGCCACCTGGGCACCGGCATTTGGAGAAACGATTCCCCAAACCACGCAGGCTTTTCCACCCCAAAGGAATGAGGCCCTGGTGGGAGCCGCCCACACTCGTCCTGGGCTGTCCCTCCACGGAGGAGGAGAGGGTGCGGCCTCGGCCGCCAGGGCCTGATGGCACCACCAGGCCCCGGGCACACCCTCACACTTCCCCACCTGCCCCGGAAGCAGCACTTCCCAGGCCCTCGGGCGTCCACACAGGCCTGACTGCCCATACCAATGGCGGGAAGGGTCGGTCCTGGTAATTCCGAAGAATTCTGGTTTGGACAATTTCCGGACATTCTGCTGCCATCTGTCATTCCTTTCAGAGAAGCAGGAGCGTGAGCCTCACACCCTGAGCACTCGCCAGAGACCCCGGCCCTCGAATGGACCGAGTGAGGGCGTAAAAGGACTTCGCGGAACCCCTGCGGACCCACCTGCCCAGCCGCACGCACTCTTCTCACTCTTCGGCTGAGGGTGAGCGGGGAGCCCAGCCCCTTCCTGCGGCCCCCAGTCCTGTTTGCAGGGCTCCTCCCTTCACACAGCGGGCTCCTCCCCCTCTGCCCCGGGGAGCCGCAGGGCAGCAGCCCCTTCTCGTTCTCTGGGGAGCGTGTCCCAGGTCCGTGGCTGCCCTTCCCTCAAACACTGCCTGCGGCGCTGCAGGCTCGCCCCGGGTGGCAATTGCGTCCTGCCTCTCCGACAGGGCCCTGCTGGCCCTCTGGTACCTCATTATCAACTTTCTTCGTAGTTAATAACCCTGGCTCTTAAACTCCTCTGCTCACGTCTCTGGTGTGGCTTCTGTCTCTGACATGAGCATTTAGCAAGCAGGGAGACCAGGAGCCCTGAGTCATAAAGACGTTAGAGGTTTGGGCTAAAAACAACTATGGCAGCAAGTGTTTGCAGACCAGCCACTTCATGCCAGGCGCTGAGCCAAGCAGCTGCCATCAGTCCCCTGTGGCCCCAGACGTGGAGCAACTTGCTGGGCCACACAGAGACCCCGCCCGGTTTTCCAGTCCCTGTAGTGACGGTCCCCTGGGCCACCACCGATAACCCATTGCGTGGAGCACCGAGAGAAACAGCCTGTATTGAGAGCCCTACTGACCTCCAGGAGCTCACAGCCAGCTGCAACCCTCAGCCACGTGGCAAGGAGAGAAAGGACACAGAGCTGTCTGGGTACCAACCAAAGCCCTGACTCCAGGAGGTCAGAACCTTCCTGTACGTAAAAAAGTTTTTAATGTTTTATTTACTTTTGAGAAAGAGAGAGAGAGAAACAGTGCTCGAGCAGGGGAGGGGCCGAGAGAGGGGGAGACACAGAATCCGAAGCAGGCTCCAAGCTCTGAGCTGTCAGCACAGAACCTGATGCGGGGCTCGAACTCAGGAACCGCGAGATCATGACCTGAGCCAAAGTTGGACGCTCAACAGACTGACCCACCCAGGCTCCCCCTTCCTATACATTTTAGTGTAGCTCATTTCTTTTCTTTGTGATCCCACATTCTCCATACCTTCTAACAAGGCTAACACGGACACATGACTTACACACCACAGTCTAATTTGTGTTAAGATGAGAAACATCCCCCATGCAACCCTTAAAAACGTCTTCTTAGGTTGACAGTACTAAGTTCAAAGCAAAAAGCATTAGTGGCGAAGCAAGGAGCAAGCAGCCAGGAGACATGTAGACCCACGGAAGGGAACTAGGGTTCAAAAAGAAACCTGCATATCTGTGTCTATGGACAGTTCAACAAATGGTGCTGGGAACACTAGATGTCCACGTGGGAAAGAATGGAGTGGGACCCCTACCTCACACCACACATAAAAATGAACTAAAAATGGATCAAATCTAAATATAAGAGCTGAGGGGAGCCTGGGTAGCTCAGTTGGTTGAGCGTCTGACTTTGGCTCAGGACATGATCTCACTGTTCGTGAGTTGGAGCCCACATCGGGCCATCTGCTGTCAACATGGAGTCTGCTTTGGATCCTCTGTCTGTAACCTCCCCTGCTCATGCACTCTCTCAAAAATAAATAAACATTAACAAATATAAGAGCTGAAACACAGAAAGCTTTTAGAAGAAAACACAGACGTATATTTTCACACTGTGGACTGGGCAGTGATGTCTCAGCTGTGACACCTAAAGCACGAGCAACCCAAGAGAGAATAGGTAAATTGGATTTCGTGAAAATCAAAAATCTCTGGGGGCGCCTGGGTAGCTCAGTCGGTTAAGCATCCAACTCCCACTCAGGTCGTGATCTCACAGTCCGTGAGTTCGAGCCCTGTGTCGGGCTCTGTGCTGACAGCTTGGAGCTTGGAGCCCCATTTGGATTCTGTGTCTCCCTCTCTCTGCCCCTCCCCCACTCACAGTCACTCTCTCTCAAAAGTAAATAAACATTAAAAAACATTTAAAAAAAATAAATAAAAAAATTTAAGAAATCCCTAAAAACAAAACCCAACACCTTCTGTGTTGTGATACCATTGAGAAAGTGAAAAAACACCCCACAAAATGGGAGGGCATATTTGCAAATCCTATTCTGGTAAGTGTCTGGTATCCAGAACAGATAAAGAATCTCACAACTCAACAGCGAAAAGACAACCCGGGTGGAGAAAAGGATCTGAAGTGGCATTTCACCAAAGAAGGCACACAAATGGCCGACAAACACACAACAAAAACCTTGGCATCCGCTGTGTGAGAAACGCAAATCGTAACCACGGTGAGACACCCTGTGTAGCAGCCCGATGCCTAGACTCACAGGGACAAGGTACAGAGAAACCGGAATCCCAACACACCCCTGGTGGGAACGTAAAGCTGTCCGGTAACTCTGAAAGACTTTGGAAAACTGGCAGTTTCTCAAAAGGTTAAACCCAGTTCCCATACAACCCAGCAGTTCCACCCCTAAGTGTCTACCCAGGAGAACTGGAAACGTGTTCACAGATGGACCTGTGTGGCAGGGACAGACGTTCACAGCAGCGTTGCTCACGGTCCCCATTAGGGGGAGCAGCCCAAGAGTCCACCAGCAGATGAACGGATACAGAGAGCATGCTGTATGCAGAGAACAGAATTTACAGCCACAAAAGTGAGTGAGGCCCTGACGTGCTACAACACGAACCCGAAAGCATGACGCTCAGTGAAAGAAGCCAGATGCAAAGGCCACACAGTGATTCCACTTAGAGGAAACGTCCAGAAGAGGCAAATCCGCGGAAAGTGGATTAGTAGCTGCCGTGGATTGGGGACGGGGGAGGGGAGTGGCTAACAGGTGCAGGGTTTCTTTCACGGGGGATGAAAATGTTCTAGAATTAGCGATGCTGATTGCACAACCTTGTGGACACCCTAAAGACCACTGGACTGTACACTTTGGAAAGATGAATTCTGCAGTATGTGACCCAGGTCTCAATTACACTCAATGAAGTGAAAAAGAACAAGGCTGGAGGCATCACAATCCCAGATGTCAAGACGTACCACAAAGAGGGAGCCATCAAAACAGTGTGGTACCGGCACAAACACAGACACATAGAGCAGTGGAGCAGAATAGAGCCCAGAGATACACCCATGCTTATATGGTCAATTAACCTTTGACAAAAGGTGCAAGGATATACAGTGGGGAAAAGATGGTCTCTTCAACAAACAGTGCCGGGAAAACTGGACTACTTTCTCACACCATACACAAAAATAAGTTTGAAATGGACTAAAGACCTAAATGTGAGGCCTGAAACCATAAAAATCCTAGAAGAGGTAACTTCAGAATAATTTCTCTGACATGGGCCTTAGCAACATCTTTCTAGATATCTCTCTTGAGGCAAGGGAAACATAAGCAAAACTAAACTATTAGGACTACATCAAAATAAGTTTTTGCACAGCAAAGGAAACAGCAAAACAAAAGGCAATCTACTGAATGGGAGAACATATTTGCAAATGACATATCTGAGAAAGGATTAGTATCGAAAATATATAAAAACTTACACAACTCAACATGAAAAAATAATCCAAGGTATGAACAGAAATTTCTCCAAAGACATCCTCATGGCCAACAGACACATGAAACCGGAATCCCAACACACAAGAAAAGATGCTCAATGTCACTCATCACTAGGGAAGTGCAAATGGAAGCCAGAAGATATTACCTCACACCTGTTGGAATGACTTAAAAACACAAGAAACAATAGGTGTTGATGAAGATGTGGAGAAACGGGAACCCTCGTGCACTGCTGGTGGGGGTGCAAACTGGTGCAGCCACTCTGGAGAACAGTGTGGAGGTTCCTCAAAAAATTAAAAATAGAACTCCCCTACGACCCAGTAATTCCACTATGGTTGATTTACCCAAAGAATATGGAAACACTATTTGAAAAGATATCTGCACTTCTAAGTTCACAACCTCATCATCTACAATAGCCCAGATATAAAAGCAACCCAAGTCCGCTGACGGATGAATGGATAAAGAAGACGTGGTGTATAGATAAGATGGGGTATTACTCAGCCATAAAAAAGAATGAAATCTTGCCATTTGCAAACACGTGGATGGATCTAGAGAATATCATGCTAAGCGAAAGAAGTCAGAGAATGACAAATACCATATGCTCTCACTCGTACGTAGAATTTAAGAAACAAAAGAAAAAAAATAAAGAGAGAGACAACGCCCCCCCCCCCCCACCGCCCCGCAAAGACTCTTACCTATAGAGAACACACTGGTAGTTCCCAGAGGGGAGGTGGGTGGGCAGATGGGTAAAACAGGTGAGGGGGATTGAGAGCCCACTCACCGTGAGGAGCACAGAACCATCACTGTATTGCACACACGAAGCCAACACAACAACGTATTGTGAACTACACTGGATAAAAACCAAACAATTAGGTGACCATCTCAAAAAACTTCCTCGAAGTCACTCACCCTGCCGGGAGTGATGAGATTCTCTATGCCGACCAAGTCCCGCTGCAGCTCCGTCAGCTTCTGGAGGTTTTCCAGCCGGGCAAGGCTGTGCTGCAGTGTGGAGGTCACCTCTGTGATGGCCTGGAGGGCATCTGTGAGGAGAGACCCCTCAGTACAGGCACCGGGGAAGGTGGGCATGAGAGGAACCCTCCACCCACACCTCTGCAACAGGAACTGGCATTTTAAAAGGCAGTTTTAACCCAAGGAACATTCTACTCCCAACTCCTCACGGGACTGCCGTCCATGGTTTGCAGCTGCCAGGGACAGCACGTGGGGGTCCCTGCAGATGCCTCGAAATTTGGACCTGTTCCGTCCAAACCACTGACTAGCTAACGCTCCGGCTTGGAAAACAGGAAGAATGGTCTTTGTGAATAACTGCCGTTCTGGGCACGGCCATATTTGTTTTTTACGGAGAACTAGCTACTGTAGTTGAAAGGTGAATAATTCGCATCTTCAAAACCTTTGTCCTTTTTCTCCTTGAATCGAGAAACACATGCCAGTCTTGTAGTTCCAGTATGGATATGAAGGTTTATCATCAGGACGGGAAACTCATTCAGACAAAGCACAAAAGCAGCCACGGAGGGTGGCCTTCACCACGCCGCCCTGACCAGGCCACACCGGGAGCAGCCGCTTGGCCAGAGCAGAGCGGCCACATTTTGTTTCCTTTTGGGGACGTCTCAGAGAAGCTTCCACCCTCCCGCCAGAACCTCCGCTGACAGCCTGGCCACTGCCTGGTGCGCCCAAGAGGCACGGCGGGAGCTGTCTGCGCCCTCAGCTCCGCCCCTGCAGGTCGGTTGCTCCCAGCGGGGTGCCCACCCCTGCCTCACAGCTTTAAGAGGATCAAATCGGATAAGAAAGCACGAGCTTTGATGAGCCACTCCTCCGGAGGAACCGCTGGGAGAGCCCCAGGGACGGTGCACGCCCCTGAGCGCCTGCGGCATCCGGCCTTGCTGGGCTGCCGGGCTCCCGTTGAGTCTGGACGCGGGGCGCACGGATGCTTGCTTTGCTCTGCCGGTGCACCGCGGGCTGCCTCGCCGGTGTCCCTCGCTCTCAGACGCCTTGTGTGCATGGAGCACAGGGCCGGAACGTGGGCTCGCACCGCACCTTTGTTGGCTGTGGAAGCTGGGGACACGTGTCTGACCCACTGCCAAACTGATGTCCCCAGGCCCACCTTGCCTGAGTCTCCACAGAATCACAGTGGTGTCGAGGGATCAGACACACACGTGTGGCCCCGAGCCAGTGCCAGGCAGCGCCCTCAGGAAACCCTTACTGAATGAAAGATAAAATAACAACACGAGGGGCTCCCGGGTGGCTCGGTCGGTTAAGCGCCTGACATCAGCTCAGGTCACGATCTCGCGGTCTGTGAGTTCGAGCCCCGCGTCGGGCTCTGTGCTGACAGTTCAGAGCCTGGAGCCTGCTTTGCATTCTGTGCCTCCCTGTCTCTGATCCTCTCCTGCTCACACTCTGTGTGTGTCTCTCTCTCTCTCAAAAATAAATAAACATTAACAAAATAAAAATAAAAAAACACAACGCAAGCCTCAACCTAAAGGGATCCCCTTTTGCCCAACAGGTTCAAGGAAGCCCTGCAGGTCGGGGAACAGGTGGGAAGGGGCCTTGACCGCTGCTGTCAGCTAAGCATGTGTGTCGTCCATGGCTTTCCCAGTGCTCTAGAGATGGCCAGGCTCTGAGGCAAACCCATCCAGGCTGTCGGCTTATCAACACTGTGTCATGTTAACAATTTACACAGCACGTTCAGACACGCAACCTTGCTGGGTTTTTGCATCAGCAAAACCCCAGCCCTCTCACGCATCAGCCCGGGGATGGGTTCCACCAAGTGGGAAGCCGGTGGTAGCGAGTGGGCCCCACCCCCTCCGCTTGCACTGGCCTCCCTGCCATGTCCTGGAGCCGGGGCCTCCCCTGCCGGCACCGCCCACCCCACGGCCAACGGACTTTTATAAACGCTCTGTACTTGTATCACCCTAAATGTGCTTGCGAGGATTTCCCACAAGTTTGTCCTTTTATCGAGCAGAAAGCCCTTGCTTTTGGAATGAAGAGGAAGGGAGATGTCAGTGTCCTATGACACATTAGAAAGTATCTTATTTACTCCCTTCAGGACTAGGTGGGGACCAGCTAAATAATCTTTCATCTTCCAATGACAGTAGGGGACTCGCACAAAGGCTGGCACCAGAAGCGCACAACTAGAGGTCGTCTGTAGGCTTAAAAGCTCTGGGTTTATGCTCCTTTGTCCCTTTAACACAAATAAAAATGACCAAGCTCATTAATATCAGAAGCTTCTGATGGGCCATGCTGGCTCAAATGCCTGACTTTTAGAGCCAAGGCTTCAAGGCCAGAAAGGGTCAGCTTTCTGCTGCTCTCTACCGGCAGTGGACTTGGGTGGGGGGGGGGGGAACCCCTCACAGCAGAAGGCCACTGTGACTTTGCGAGGCGATCGGAGTCCTTCCCTACACTGCGCAGACGTGCAGAGAAGAGCCCTGCCCTGGAGTGGCAGAGCTAAAGGACAGGCACCCACCTCTCTGGCAGCTGGGCGGGAGGGGAGGGGACTGCGGCCAGACCAGCCATCCCAGGGGGGAAGCCACGCACTCCCCAGTTCCCAGTAAGAAAGCCAGCATGCTGCCCCGTAGCTGGGCCTCTGGCACCCGTCCACACCAGCTCTGGGCCACACCGGCTCCCGCCTGTCCGGCCCACACTCACCACGGCAGTCCGCGTAGTCACGGTGCCCGGGCTCACAGTGGCCGCACAGCCGGCTCAGCAGCAGGCGGTAGTGCACCAGCCGCTGGATGGGCTTCAGCAGGAACGCATTCAGGGGCAAGTAGCAGACTTTCTGGAGCTCAAACTCTTTGTACACGGTCTCCAGCTTCTTAAAGCGTTTGGTGGCCTTTTCCAGTTCCGTCAGGACTTCATCGTGCCTTTGGAAGTAGCTGGTGAACTCCTGTTGGGGCATAAAAGGGAGGGCCTTAGGTTAGGAGGGCGGGAGAGGGGGGCCCGCGTGGACAGCCTGGTCAGCCGGAAACCTCAGTGGGGCAAGACAGAAAAGAACGGCCGGTGCGCATGCGACCAGACGGCACTCGGGCGGGAGTGCGGGGCTCAGCCACAGGGTCACCACCACGTGTGGTGAGGGGACACGGGGTGTTAGCCCCACTTTACAGAGGAAGGGCTGGGGCTGAGAGGGCCGTAACCTGCGTCACACGACACAGTGGTGCTGGGCGGCGGGGAAACAGACCAACCCCCTCTGCCCTCAGCCCCGCAGAGGCCGTAGGTCCCAGCCACGCGCAGAGCAGAGCGGGTGTTCGAGCCACTTGTTGGAGTGGGAATGATCACTCCTAATATTCTTACAGCACAAATCAAAGCACACGTGTATGGATTCTGAGTATTACACAGATAATCCCAGCCAGTCCCTCTCTACCTTCTAGAAGGTTTCGATATTAAATCAGTTCGTTTTACTAACGTTACACATAACGTCTGTGGTACGATAACCTCAAACAGATTTGTGCGTGTTTTGATTTTAAATTTGTGCAAGTGCTTTTGGGATAGAAATGACGAATTTGCTACGTGGCTCAGAAAACCAAACAAGTCTCAGGGTAAGAGAAGGGGCTGCGAGCAGGGCTCTCTGAAGACAGAACTGAGGGATCTGTGGGCCCCCCGGGCTTCTGGGAGTGGGGCCTACAATATGTCAGGAGTCTGGCTGGACTGGCCGGAAGGCAGGACGGGCCTGGGATGGGGCGGCGGCCAGCCCAGCGAGAGGCCATGAGGGCTCGGAAGCCCAGAGCAGTACGAGTGGGTTTGAGTCCCGGGCAGGATGCCAGGATGAGCATGTGGGTGGGGCACCTGTCCCAGGTGTGTTTAGCCGGAGTGAGACCCCTGAACAGCGAAAGCACGGCTGGCCCCATTGTCTTCCACACCGGTGACAACTGGTCCTAACGAGAAGACACGCTGCTTCTGCCATGTCGCCGACCTCGGCTCCCCAGAGTCGCTCTGTACTTTGCTTGGCACGTTCCCTTCAGGGAGCTCTAACACGTCTGGGGGAAAAACCTGAACTATAAGCCAGCAGACCTGTGTGCAAAGACCCACTGCCGGCCTAGACACGTCCTGCGCATCCTACCGCAGCTGGTGAGCTCAGCAAGGACAGCGACAACTATACGGGTCAACTGTGGATCATGGGTCAGCAGGCATCGGGAGCGCCAGCCCTCAGCACGCTATTCCCTCTCATGCTGTCCTGAGGGAACACTGCTCTGAGGGAAATGCTGTCCTTAGGGGAAGGGGGTCTGAGGAGAATGATGTCCTGATGTCCTGAAGAGGAAACTGCACTAAGGGGACCCTGTCTTTAGGGTCTGCAGCCTTTTTTCAAAAAAATTTTTCGGGGCACCTGGGTGGCTCAGTTGGTTGAGCGTCTTTCATTCAGGTCATGATCTCGCGGTTCGTGAGTTCAAGCCCCGTGTCAGGCTCTGTGCTGACAGCTTGGAGTCTGGAGCCTGCTTCTGTGTCTCCCTCTCTGTCTCTCTGCCCCTCCCCACTCGTGCTTGCTCTCTCTCTCTCTCTCTCAAAAATAAACAAACATTAAAAAAAACTTTTAAAAAAATGAAGTAAAAAAAATTTTAAGTGTATTTATTTTGAGAGAGACAGAAACAGTGCGAGTGGGGGAGGCACAGAGAGGGACAGAATCCCAAGAAGGCTTTGTGCTGCCAGCACAGAGCCTGACCCGGTGCTCGAACTCATGAAACCTCAAGATCATGACCTGAGCTGAAACCAAGAGTTGACTTATAACTGACTGGGCAACCCAGGCATCCCGAGGTTTTACAGCCCTGAGGGAAAAGCTATCCTGAAGGGAATGGTGACCTGAGAACCCTGATCTGAAGGGAATTTCATCCTGACTTTTGTGTCATTCTAAGGTGAAAACTGCCCAGAAGGAAAGGCTACTATGAAGAAAACTTTGTCCTGAGCAAAATGCTGCCCTGAGGGGAACGCTGCTGTGAAGGGAAAAATGACCTGAGGGGAAAACTATCCTAAGGTGGATGCTTTCTGAGGGAAAACTCTGAGGTGAACACTATCCTGAGGAGAAAACTCCCCTGGAAAGAGCTGTCCTGAGGGGATAAATGACCTGAGGTGAATTCTGTCCTGAGGCAAACACTATCCTGAGGGGAAAACTGTTCTGAGGTGAACACTGTCCAGTCCTGAGGGGGACGCTGTCCTGAAGAGAATGCAGTCTGGTTCTGAGAGGAAGGAATGTCTTGAGGGGAATGGAGTCCAGTCCTGGGGGGAATGCTGTCCTGAGGGGAAGGCTGTCCTGAGGGGAACACTGTCCAGTTCTGAAGGGAACACTCTTCTGAGGGGAATGCAGTCCAGGTCTGAGGGGAAGACTGTCCTGAGGAGAACGCTGTCCTGAGGGAAATGCAGTACAGTGCTGAGGGGGAAGGCTGTCCCGAGGGAAAGGCTATCCTGAGGGTAACACTGTCCAGTCCTGAGGGGAAGGCTGTCCTGAGGGGAATGCAGTCCAGTCCTGAGGGGAACGCTGTCCTGAGGAGAACGCTGTCCTGAGGGGAATGCAGTCCAGTCCTGAGGGGAACGTTGTCCTGAGGAGAACGCTGTCCTGAGGGGAACACTGTCCAGTCATGAGGGGAATGCCGTCCTGAGGGGAATGCAGTCCAGTCCTGAGGGGAACGCTGTCCTGAGAGGAATGCAGTCCAGTCCTGAGGGGAACGTTGTCCTGAGGAGAACGCTGTCCTGAGGGGAACACTGTCCAGTCCTGAGGGGAACGCTGTCCTGAGGGGAATGCTTTCTGAGGGAAAACTCTGAGGTGAACACTATCCTGAGGAGAAAACTCCCCTGGAAAGAGCTGTCCTGAGGGGATAAATGACCTGAGGTAAATTCTGTCCTGAGGCAAACACTATCCTGAGGGGAAAACTGTTCTGAGGGGAACACTGTCCAGTTCTGAAGGGAACACTCTTCTGAGGGGAATGCAGTCCAGGTCTGAGGGGAAGACTGTCCTGAGGGGAACGCTGTCCTGAGGGGAATGCAGTCCAGTCCTGAGGGGAACGCTGTCCTGAGGGGAATGCAGTCCAGTCCTGAGGGGAACGTTGTCCTGAAGAGAACGCTGTCCTGAGGGGAACACTGTCCAGTCATGAGGGGAATGCTGTCCTGAGGGGAACACTGTCCAGTCATGAGGGGAATGCCGTCCTGAGGGGAATGCAGTCCAGTCCTGAGGGGAATGCTGTCCTGAGGGGAACACTGTCCAGTCATGAGGGGAATGCCGTCCTGAGGGGAATGCAGTCCAGTCCTGAGGGGAACGTTGTCCTGAAGAGAACGCTGTCCTGAGGGGAACACTGTCCAGTCATGAGGGGAATGCTGTCCTGAGGGGAACACTGTCCAGTCATGAGGGGAATGCCGTCCTGAGGGGAATGCAGTCCAGTCCTGAGGGGAATGCTGTCCTGAGGGGAACACTGTCCAGTCATGAGGGGAATGCCGTCCTGAGGGGAATGCAGTCCAGTCCTGAGGGGAACGCTGTCCTGAGGAGAACGCTGTCCTGAGGGGAATGCAGTCCAGTCCTGAGGGGAACGCTGTCCTGAGGAGAACGCTGTCCTGAGGGGAATGCAGTCCAGTCCTGAGGGGAACGCTGTCCTGAGGAGAACGCTGTCCTGAGGGGAATGCAGTCCAGTCCTGAGGGGAACGTTGTCCTGAAGAGAACGCTGTCCTGAGGGGAACACTGTCCAGTCATGAGGGGAATGCTGTCCTGAGGGGAATGCAGTCCAGTCCTGAGGGGAACGCTGTCCTGAGGGGAACACTGTCCAGTCCTGAGGGGGACGCTGTCCTGAGGAGAATGCAGTCTGGTTCTGAGAGGAAGGAATGTCTTGAGGGGAATGGAGTCCAGTCCTGGGGAGAATGTTGTCCTGAGGGGAAGGCTGTCCTGAGGGGAACACTGTCCAGTTCTGAAGGGAACACTCTTCTGAGGGGAATGCAGTCCAGGTCTGAGGGGAAGACTGTCCTGAGGAGAACGCTGTCCTGAGGGGAATGCAGTCCAGTCCTGAGGGGAACGCTGTCCTGAGGGGAATGCAGTCCAGTCCTGAGGGGAATGCTGTCCTGAGAGGAATGCAGTCTGGTACTGAGGGGAACTCTGTCCTGAGGAGAACGCTGTCCTGAGGGGAATGCAGTCCAGTCCTGAGGGGAACGTTGTCCTGAGGAGAACGCTGTCCTGAGGGGAACACTGTCCAGTCATGAGGGGAATGCTTTCCTGAGGGGAATGCAGTCCAGTCCTGAGGGGAATGCTGTCCTGAGAGGAATGCAGTCCGGTCCTGAGGGGAATGCCGTCCTGAGGGGAATGCAGTCCAGTCCTGAGGGGAATGCCGTCCTGAGGGGAATGCAGTCCAGTCCTGAGGGGAATGCCGTCCTGAGGGGAATGCAGTCCAGTCCTGAGGGGAATGCTGTCCTGAGAGGAATGCAGTCCAGTCCTGAGGGGAACGTTGTCCTGAGGAGAACGCTGTCCTGAGGGGAATGCAGTCCAGTCCTGAGGGGAATGCTTTCCTGAGGGGAAGGCTGTCTGAGGAGGACACTGTCCTAAGGGGAACACTGTCCAGTTCTGAGGGGAACGCTGTCCTGAGGGGAATGCAGTCCGGTACTGAGGGGAACGCTGTCCTGAGGGGAACACTGTCCAGTCCTGAGGGGGACGCTGTCCTGAGGAGAATGCAGTCTGGTTCTGAGAGGAAGGAATGTCTTGAGGGGAATGGAGTCCAGTCCTGGGGGGAATGTTGTCCTGAGGGGAAGGCTGTCCTGAGGGGAACACTGTCCAGTTCTGAAGGGAACACTCTTCTGAGGGGAATGCAGTCCAGGTCTGAGGGGAAGACTGTCCTGAGGAGAACGCTGTCCTGAGGGAAATGCAGTACAGTGCTGAGGGGGAAGGCTGTCCCGAGGGAAAGGCTATCCTGAGGGTAACACTGTCCAGTCCTGAGGGGAAGGCTGTCCTGAGGGGAATGCAGTCCAGTCCTGAGGGGAACGCTGTCCTGAGGAGAACGCTGTCCTGAGGGGAATGCAGTCCAGTCCTGAGGGGAACGTTGTCCTGAGGAGAACGCTGTCCTGAGGGGAACACTGTCCAGTCATGAGGGGAATGCCGTCCTGAGGGGAATGCAGTCCAGTCCTGAGGGGAACGCTGTCCTGAGGGGAACACTGTCCAGTCCTGAGGGGAATGCCGTCCTGAGGGGAATGCAGTCCAGTCCTGAGGGGAACGCTGTCCTGAGAGGAATGCAGTCCAGTCCTGAGGGGAACGTTGTCCTGAGGAGAACGCTGTCCTGAGGGGAACACTGTCCAGTCATGAGGGGAATGCTGTCCTGAGGGGAATGCAGTCCAGTCCTGAGGGGAACGCTGTCCTGAGGGGAACACTGTCCAGTCCTGAGGGGAATGCCGTCCTGAGGGGAATGCAGTCCAGTCCTGAGGGGAACGCTGTCCTGAGAGGAATGCAGTCCAGTCCTGAGGGGAACGTTGTCCTGAGGAGAACGCTGTCCTGAGGGGAACACTGTCCAGTCCTGAGGGGAACGCTGTCCTGAGGGGAATGCTTTCTGAGGGAAAACTCTGAGGTGAACACTATCCTGAGGAGAAAACTCCCCTGGAAAGAGCTGTCCTGAGGGGATAAATGACCTGAGGTAAATTCTGTCCTGAGGCAAACACTATCCTGAGGGGAAAACTGTTCTGAGGGGAACACTGTCCAGTTCTGAAGGGAACACTCTTCTGAGGGGAATGCAGTCCAGGTCTGAGGGGAAGACTGTCCTGAGGGGAACGCTGTCCTGAGGGGAATGCAGTCCAGTCCTGAGGGGAACGCTGTCCTGAGGGGAATGCAGTCCAGTCCTGAGGGGAACGTTGTCCTGAAGAGAACGCTGTCCTGAGGGGAACACTGTCCAGTCATGAGGGGAATGCTGTCCTGAGGGGAACACTGTCCAGTCATGAGGGGAATGCCGTCCTGAGGGGAATGCAGTCCAGTCCTGAGGGGAATGCTGTCCTGAGGGGAACACTGTCCAGTCATGAGGGGAATGCCGTCCTGAGGGGAATGCAGTCCAGTCCTGAGGGGAACGTTGTCCTGAAGAGAACGCTGTCCTGAGGGGAACACTGTCCAGTCATGAGGGGAATGCTGTCCTGAGGGGAACACTGTCCAGTCATGAGGGGAATGCCGTCCTGAGGGGAATGCAGTCCAGTCCTGAGGGGAATGCTGTCCTGAGGGGAACACTGTCCAGTCATGAGGGGAATGCCGTCCTGAGGGGAATGCAGTCCAGTCCTGAGGGGAACGCTGTCCTGAGGAGAACGCTGTCCTGAGGGGAATGCAGTCCAGTCCTGAGGGGAACGCTGTCCTGAGGAGAACGCTGTCCTGAGGGGAATGCAGTCCAGTCCTGAGGGGAACGCTGTCCTGAGGAGAACGCTGTCCTGAGGGGAATGCAGTCCAGTCCTGAGGGGAACGTTGTCCTGAAGAGAACGCTGTCCTGAGGGGAACACTGTCCAGTCATGAGGGGAATGCTGTCCTGAGGGGAATGCAGTCCAGTCCTGAGGGGAACGCTGTCCTGAGGGGAACACTGTCCAGTCCTGAGGGGGACGCTGTCCTGAGGAGAATGCAGTCTGGTTCTGAGAGGAAGGAATGTCTTGAGGGGAATGGAGTCCAGTCCTGGGGAGAATGTTGTCCTGAGGGGAAGGCTGTCCTGAGGGGAACACTGTCCAGTTCTGAAGGGAACACTCTTCTGAGGGGAATGCAGTCCAGTCCTGAGGGGAACGTTGTCCTGAGGAGAACGCTGTCCTGAGGGGAACACTGTCCAGTCATGAGGGGAATGCTTTCCTGAGGGGAATGCAGTCCAGTCCTGAGGGGAATGCTGTCCTGAGAGGAATGCAGTCCGGTCCTGAGGGGAATGCCGTCCTGAGGGGAATGCAGTCCAGTCCTGAGGGGAATGCCGTCCTGAGGGGAATGCAGTCCGGTCCTGAGGGGAATGCCGTCCTGAGGGGAATGCAGTCCGGTCCTGAGGGGAATGCTGTCCTGAGAGGAATGCAGTCCAGTCCTGAGGGGAACGTTGTCCTGAGGAGAACGCTGTCCTGAGGGGAATGCAGTCCAGTCCTGAGGGGAATGCTTTCCTGAGGGGAAGGCTGTCTGAGGAGGACACTGTCCTAAGGGGAACACTGTCCAGTTCTGAGGGGAACGCTGTCCTGAGGGGAATGCAGTCCGGTACTGAGGGGAACGCTGTCCTGAGGGGAACACTGTCCAGTCCTGAGGGGGACGCTGTCCTGAGGAGAATGCAGTCTGGTTCTGAGAGGAAGGAATGTCTTGAGGGGAATGGAGTCCAGTCCTGGGGGGAATGTTGTCCTGAGGGGAAGGCTGTCCTGAGGGGAACACTGTCCAGTTCTGAAGGGAACACTCTTCTGAGGGGAATGCAGTCCAGGTCTGAGGGGAAGACTGTCCTGAGGAGAACGCTGTCCTGAGGGGAATGCAGTCCAGTCCTGAGGGGAACGCTGTCCTGAGGGGAATGCAGTCCAGTCCTGAGGGGAACGCTGTCCTGAGAGGAATGCAGTCTGGTACTGAGGGGAACTCTGTCCTGAGGAGAACGCTGTCCTGAGGGGAATGCAGTCCAGTCCTGAGGGGAACGTTGTCCTGAGGAGAACGCTGTCCTGAGGGGAACACTGTCCAGTCATGAGGGGAATGCTGTCCTGAGAGGAATGCAGTCCAGTCCTGAGGGGAACGCTGTCCTGAGGAGAACGCTGTCCTGAGGGGAATGCAGTCCAGTCCTGAGGGGAACGCTGTCCTGAGGAGAACGCTGTCCTGAGGGGAACACTGTCCAGTCATGAGGGGAATGCTGTCCTGAGGGGAAGGCTGTCTGAGGAGGACACTGTCCTAAGGGGAACACTGTCCAGTTCTGAGGGGAACGCTGTCCTGAGGGGAATGCAGTCCGGTACTGAGGGGAACGCTGTCCTGAGGGGAACACTGTCCAGTCCTGAGGGGGACGCTGTCCTGAGGAGAATGCAGTCTGGTTCTGAGAGGAAGGAATGTCTTGAGGGGAATGGAGTCCAGTCCTGGGGGGAATGCAGTCCAGTCCTGAGGGGAACGTTGTCCTGAGGAGAACGCTGTCCTGAGGGGAACACTGTCCAGTCATGAGGGGAATGCTGTCCTGAGGGGAATGCAGTCCAGTCCTGAGGGGAATGCTGTCCTGAGAGGAATGCAGTCCAGTCCTGAGGGGAACGCTGTCCTGAGGAGAACGCTGTCCTGAGGGGAATGCAGTCCAGTCCTGAGGGGAACGTTGTCCTGAGGAGAACGCTGTCCTGAGGGGAACACTGTCCAGTCATGAGGGGAATGCTGTCCTGAGGGGAAGGCTGTCTGAGGAGGACACTGTCCTAAGGGGAACACTGTCCAGTTCTGAGGGGAACGCTGTCCTGAGGGGAATGCAGTCCGGTACTGAGGGGAACACTGTCCTGAGGGGAACACTGTCCAGTTCTGAGGGGAACGCTGTCCTGAGGGGAAGGCTGTCCTGAGGGGAACACTGTCCAGTTCTGAAGGGAACACTCTTCTGAGGGGAATGCAGTCCAGGTCTGAGGGGAAGACTGTCCTGAGGAGAATGCTGTCCTGAGGGGAATGCAGTCCAGTCCTGAGGGGAACGCTGTCCTGAGGGGAATGCAGTCCAGTCCTGAGGGGAATGCTGTCCTGAGAGGAATGCAGTCTGGTACTGAGGGGAACTCTGTCCTGAGGAGAACGCTGTCCTGAGGGGAATGCAGTCCAGTCCTGAGGGGAACGTTGTCCTGAGGAGAACGCTGTCCTGAGGGGAACACTGTCCAGTCATGAGGGGAATGCTTTCCTGAGGGGAATGCAGTCCAGTCCTGAGGGGAATGCTGTCCTGAGAGGAATGCAGTCCGGTACTGAGGGGAATGCCGTCCTGAGGGGAATGCAGTCCAGTCCTGAGGGGAATGCCGTCCTGAGGGGAATGCAGTCCAGTCCTGAGGGGAATGCCGTCCTGAGGGGAATGCAGTCCAGTCCTGAGGGGAATGCTGTCCTGAGAGGAATGCAGTCCAGTCCTGAGGGGAACGTTGTCCTGAGGAGAACGCTGTCCTGAGGGGAATGCAGTCCAGTCCTGAGGGGAATGCTTTCCTGAGGGGAAGGCTGTCTGAGGAGGACACTGTCCTAAGGGGAACACTGTCCAGTTCTGAGGGGAACGCTGTCCTGAGGGGAATGCAGTCCGGTACTGAGGGGAACGCTGTCCTGAGGGGAACACTGTCCAGTCCTGAGGGGGACGCTGTCCTGAGGAGAATGCAGTCTGGTTCTGAGAGGAAGGAATGTCTTGAGGGGAATGGAGTCCAGTCCTGGGGGGAATGTTGTCCTGAGGGGAAGGCTGTCCTGAGGGGAACACTGTCCAGTTCTGAAGGGAACACTCTTCTGAGGGGAATGCAGTCCAGGTCTGAGGGGAAGACTGTCCTGAGGAGAACGCTGTCCTGAGGGGAATGCAGTCCAGTCCTGAGGGGAACGCTGTCCTGAGGGGAATGCAGTCCAGTCCTGAGGGGAACGCTGTCCTGAGAGGAATGCAGTCTGGTACTGAGGGGAACTCTGTCCTGAGGAGAACGCTGTCCTGAGGGGAATGCAGTCCAGTCCTGAGGGGAACGTTGTCCTGAGGAGAACGCTGTCCTGAGGGGAACACTGTCCAGTCATGAGGGGAATGCTGTCCTGAGGGGAATGCAGTCCAGTCCTGAGGGGAATGCTGTCCTGAGAGGAATGCAGTCCAGTCCTGAGGGGAACGCTGTCCTGAGGAGAACGCTGTCCTGAGGGGAATGCAGTCCAGTCCTGAGGGGAACGTTGTCCTGAGGAGAACGCTGTCCTGAGGGGAACACTGTCCAGTCATGAGGGGAATGCTGTCCTGAGGGGAAGGCTGTCTGAGGAGGACACTGTCCTAAGGGGAACACTGTCCAGTTCTGAGGGGAACGCTGTCCTGAGGGGAATGCAGTCCGGTACTGAGGGGAACGCTGTCCTGAGGGGAACACTGTCCAGTCCTGAGGGGGACGCTGTCCTGAGGAGAATGCAGTCTGGTTCTGAGAGGAAGGAATGTCTTGAGGGGAATGGAGTCCAGTCCTGGGGGGAATGCAGTCCAGTCCTGAGGGGAACGTTGTCCTGAGGAGAACGCTGTCCTGAGGGGAACACTGTCCAGTCATGAGGGGAATGCTGTCCTGAGGGGAATGCAGTCCAGTCCTGAGGGGAATGCTGTCCTGAGAGGAATGCAGTCCAGTCCTGAGGGGAACGCTGTCCTGAGGAGAACGCTGTCCTGAGGGGAATGCAGTCCAGTCCTGAGGGGAACGTTGTCCTGAGGAGAACGCTGTCCTGAGGGGAACACTGTCCAGTCATGAGGGGAATGCTGTCCTGAGGGGAAGGCTGTCTGAGGAGGACACTGTCCTAAGGGGAACACTGTCCAGTTCTGAGGGGAACGCTGTCCTGAGGGGAATGCAGTCCGGTACTGAGGGGAACACTGTCCTGAGGGGAACACTGTCCAGTTCTGAGGGGAACGCTGTCCTGAGGGGAAGGCTGTCCTGAGGGGAACACTGTCCAGTTCTGAAGGGAACACTCTTCTGAGGGGAATGCAGTCCAGGTCTGAGGGGAAGACTGTCCTGAGGGGAACGCTGTCCTGAGGGAAATGCAGTACAGTGCTGAGGGGGAAGGCTGTCCCGAGGGAAAGGCTATCCTGAGGGTAACACTGTCCAGTCCTGAGGGGAACGCTGTCCTGAGGGGAATGCTTTCTGAGGGAAAACTCTGAGGTGAACACTATCCTGAGGAGAAAACTCCCCTGGAAAGAGCTGTCCTGAGGGGATAAATGACCTGAGGTAAATTCTGTCCTGAGGCAAACACTATCCTGAGGGGAAAACTGTTCTGAGGGGAACACTGTCCAGTTCTGAAGGGAACACTCTTCTGAGGGGAATGCAGTCCAGGTCTGAGGGGAAGACTGTCCTGAGGGAAATGCAGTACAGTGCTGAGGGGGAAGGCTGTCCCGAGGGAAAGGCTATCCTGAGGGTAACACTGTCCAGTCCTGAGGGGAAGGCTGTCCTGAGGGGAATGCAGTCCAGTCCTGAGGGGAAAATTGCCCTGGGGCAAACACTGTCCTGATGGGAACACAATCCTGAGGGGAAAACTGCCTCAGGCGAATGCTGTCCTGAGGGGAACACTGTCATGAGGCATACGCTCTTTAGAGGAGAATGCTGCTCTGTGGCTAATGCAGTCCTAAGGGAAAGCTATTCTAAGGGAGTCTGTCCTGCGAGGAAAACTGTGCTGAGGTGAATGCTGTCCTGAGGAGAAAACTCACCTGAAGGGAAATCTGTCCTGAGTGGAATACTGACCTGGGGTGAACCATGTTCTAGGGGAATCGTATCCTGAGGTGAACAGTGTTCTCAGGTGAATGCTGTCTTGTGGGGAAAACTGCCCTGGGGCAAATCCTTAGGGGTACGCTATCCTGAGGGGAGCTATTCTTGGATGAACACTGTCCTGAAGAGAACTGAAGGGAACGCTGTCCTGAGTGGAACGCTGTCTTGAGGGGAAAACTGCCCTGGGGAGAAATATGTCCTGCCTACAAAACTGTCCTGATGTGAACGCTGTCCTGAGGGGAAAGCTTCCCCGAGGGGAAAGCTGTGTTGAGGGGATAACTGCTCTGAGGGAATGCTGCTCTGAGGGCAACGCTGAGGGCGCACTGTCATTTGCTAGGTATGCAGTTATCACACCAACACGTGGTACCTTTAACTGATGCATGTTCCTGAGCAGGATGTCCCCGATTCGTTGATGGCCGCCTGTGGAATGGGCACTGGAAGACCCTTCCCTGGAGTGGACAGAGATGGACAAATACGGTCAAAACCTTGTTAAAACTTGCGAGCTGTACTTTGACGCTAGTGTGCCTGGCTGTCCTAGTCTTAAAATGGCAGTGAGATGCTTCAAGGTGGGAGGCCCGTATTTGACAGAAGACGGTAATGAGGCAAAAAAGTGGATCTACCTTTACTTCATTCTCTCTTACGGAAAAGGAAGAATAAAAGTGGCTGTTGTTACAGGTCTACCCCTCCCACAAGTTCTAAAAATATGCTTCGACCAAACAATGGTTCTTGTGAGTTAGTTTCTGAAGCTGGGAATTTCCTGAGGGCAGTGATACAGCTACGTCGGCGGAGCTGGCCGTGTGGGGGTCCAGGGCAGGGGCCGCCCAAGCGTGCAGGGTGTTACCAGAGTGCCAGCCTCTGCTCCACCTCACGCAGGAAGCCTCTGTGGAACTCGTAGATGGGGTCTATGTTGGAGAAGAGCAGGGTCATCAGATCTGCAGGCATGGCGTCCTCCTTGACCACCGCACTGCGGAACCACTGCAGGAAGAGCTCAGGGTGACCGAGGAACCTCGCCCCCGATGGTCTGTAGCCATAGGACACACGGCACCGATCCCAGATTCCCCATTGTTCAAATCAGTGCTACAGCTATCCTCTTGGCTGATCACCCAATTTTCACAACATACGAAAACAGTTCTGGGTGAAAAGCTTCAAATGGATACTAGTTTTACAAAAAAACTTGGACTCGCTATTCTGACTCTATTCTTAGACAGGCTTGAAGGCAAACATGTTTAATAGAACATAAACATGTACATCCCATGGTGGCCAAGAGCTACTTCTCAGGACAGATGCTCTATTTCTGGTGTCGATTATATTAAAGAAGACAAAGTAACGAAGGATTTAGGTTTCATACCACAGTGAGAACTTCTAAATCCTTCAGGTATGTTCGTTCTGTAGCGAGAATCTCCTTCGCTATGAAATAGGCCTCATCTGCTGCCACGCTCTGCAAGAGGCACAGACAGTGTGAGCGTGTGTCTGTCGGCCACGTCGCCCGCGCTCACAGCTCTCGCTTTCTTCTGCCCAAGCTGACATCATTGTGCGCTTTTCATCTGTAATTCCTGAAGGGATTTACTTGTGAGTCCAAACATAAGCCCAGATGGATCTCCTTCACATGTTTTCCCCATTTTATGTTATTTTTTTGGAGGGAGAAAAAAAAATCACTGTTCAAACATCAACATGTTCTGAAGCTTATTACTGGTTTTGTAATGAAATTACTGTTCTGGTATCGCTGCCAGGGGTGTAGCTGGTTAACAGATACATGTGTCCGTATACACGCATGTATGTGACTAGAAACGATTAAGCTGAACTCACAAAAAAGTCATTAAAGTTGCCAAACATTCTAACTGTGCCCAGTGTCAGAGCACCAGGCCGGCTAACACGCTTTGAGTGCAGGGCCAGAGATGACCCCGCCCTGGGAGCTCCGAATTCTCCGTCGTCACGGCCTCTGCCTGACTCTCGGGTGCCGGCAGCCAAATCAGCAGGGAGGGGACCCGACCCTCGGGAGCAGGAAGGGCTGCCGCAGGCCCCCCTGGGAACCTGGGCCACACCACACCCAGCTCTCGGCAGGCCAGCAAAGGACAGGCCGCATGCCCCACATGGGTGGCCCTGCTCAGCCCTGCGGGGCTCCTCCACGCCATGAGCACCTCAGGTAGCCGCCTCTGTCAAGGTCCGGGTTGAAGGTCCCTCCTCCGTCCTGTCCCACCTGGCTGACACCCTGCTCTGTTCTATCCCTGCACGCTCCCCTGTAGCTCCCCCACCCGGCCGAGGACTTCTCTAGGGCTGGCTGTCCCTGAGGCCACCAAGCAAACACCTACAGAGCACATACCAACGGTACACAGGCACCGGGGACTCCCCCAGGAGTAGAGGCCCCCGCGCTGGAGCGACAGCAGTGGGAGGAAGGGCAGAGCGGGGAGGGCGGAGGCCGGAGGTGTGGGGCGGCCACAGCCCCTGCCGGCAGAGACAGGGGGTCGGGTGGTGGGAGACCAGCTGGAGGTCAAGGATGGGGGGGACGGGCAAGAGACAGGTGAGCTGGTTACTGGTGGGGGAGGCAGGGCGTCTCTGGGGCCTACTGGAGCTCATTGGGAGGGGCTCAGATGCCGCGCCAAGAGCAGCATGGGGGGCTGGGGCCCGGCAGAAGTCTCCGTCCGTAGTGGGGAGGGGAACAGCAGGACCCAGAAAGAGTCTCCTGGTCACGTTCTGGTGTGGGTGGAGTTCCAAGGGACAGAGGAGACAAAGCTGACTGTAATTTTGGGTCCAGGCCCAGGGACAAAGCTGCCATCCCTGAGGTGACAGGTATGGGGAGGAAGGTGAGGAGTCGGGTTTGCACGAGTCTGGGATGGGCTTTCGACGCGGGCGAGAAGCTGACAGGGGAGGCTGGGCTAGAGGCTGCTATTTGGGGGTCCCTCTCCTCCCTGTGCCCCCGCCCCCAGGTGAAGTTGACCAGAGGTTGCCATGTTCCCACGGTGGCAACACAGTCTCATGCCTCCTGTGTGCCCCGGAGACCACCGATTTGGCCGTGACCTCTCCACCCACAGGGACTACTCCCCGCGGCCCACTCTTTCCAAATAGTCAACAGCTGCTCTGTCCCAGCAGCCCCGGTGAGCCTGCTCTGCGGTCACACAACACCGGGGTCCCAGCAGCATCTCCTTGGAGTGCCCACCCCTTGTTCCTAGAGCTCCAGAACCCCTCCGTGCAGAGTGGCAACCTTTGTGGCTCTTCAATTCTTTCTGGGCTTTGTGCTACTGAAACATGACTTTCCAAATCCTGATTCAGTCCAGTCTCTTTGACACACCCCATCTCCACCTGAGCTCGAAGTGCCCAGCAAGCTCTTGGGGGCCAGAGCCGAGGAGGAGGCCCACGTTCCGGGTCTGCAGCCTCTGCCCACCCCCGTGCGGCCAAGTGTCCCTGATCCTGGACACCTCCACCTGCACGCTGTCGGCCCGGGGGTTCTGGGTGGGGGATCCAGGGCAGGCAAGCTGGCTTCCTACCCACATTTCCTTTGCGTGGGGTCCCAAGCAGTGCCTTAGCCCTGAGTGCGATCCTGCAGAAGCAGGGTCACCCTGAGTTTCCAGACCGACTCCTCTTCTGTGGGGGATGAAAGTACCCACAGAGAAATGCTCAGAAACACAGCCACGGCAGTGCCACTGATTAGCTCACCATCACGTCACAGGCGCCACCAGTTGGTGACGGGACACAGGGGTGTGGCAGTCAGGAGCGGCTGACGGACAGCCTGCCTGCGTACCGAGGGTGGTCCGCAGGTTTCCAATGCAGTGAAAAACCTCTTAGGGAAACTCCCAGGGGAGCAGAAGCCCGGCCAGCCTGGCTGCAGATCGGTGGGGCTGGGACGGCACCACCCCGGGAGGAGTATACTTTCTGCCCAGCCCTGCCACCTGTCCTCACAGGAAGCAGCCCAAGAGCCCCAGGCAGGGAGTGCCCCACAAAGCACCTCAGTCTTCGTCCCTCCCGAATACTGTCAGTCCTCAAGGATTTCTATTGGAAAGGGGGAGAAACAGCCAGTTAAGTGGGACACACTGGGGAGGAGGGACGCCAGGAAACAAGTGGGCGGGTTGCTCCCCACGGAGGGGGAGTCCGGCAGCCAGAGGCAAATGCAGAAGCCCCTCCCAGCGCTTAGCCACCGCTGAGGCCCTGCCAGGGAGTCCTCGTGGGTCTGTGGCCCATGTGTCTTAGCGCCGGCCTGCGGGCTGGCCGTGGGCAGCACTGAGGAAAGTGCCCAGGGACAGGAGAGGAGGCAGGGGAGCTGTGGGGCAGGGCCTGGGGTCCCCAGGTGCAGGGCCCAGTCATGGCTCTGTGAGCCTGTGGTGGGGCTCCCAGGTTCCATCTCTGAGGCCTGATCTGGATGGGAAGGCCACGGCCACCCACTGGGAATCTGGCCAGTGACCCTCGCAAGTCTCCCTACAGAACCGCCTAAAGGATGACTATTTTTGTAGTGCGGAAGAGTAACAAAACAAAATTTAGTTTTTTATGCAGCTTTCCAGCCATTCTGTTTATGCACCAAAGCAACAGTGAGCTAAACAGATAATTATTAGGTTTGCAAAATCAATAAACACCCCAAGCCAACAGTCTTGCTGCCAAACCGGGTTCGAGGGACCAGAGTGACCTCTGCCAGGCAGCCCGATGTGAACAGAGGCCTGAGGGGCGGGGACTGTGAGCCCTGCCCCCGGGGCCGGGGTCCTGGGATCCCTGCCCTTGCCAGGCGCCCAACGGCACATCCCGTCTTCCGGTTCAGGACCTGCTCTCTCTGACAGGGGCCCCGGGAAGGAGTGTGTGCTGAGGCCTCGCCAGGCCTCCGACTGGTCGACCCCACTTCGCGAGGAATCTCCCGCATCCCACGCATGGCATCCCTCGGAACAACTTCAGGATGAAACCCACGGCCTGACAAGGTGTTCTCCACGACAGCACTCCCACGTGACAGGCACCTGTGAGGCAGGGTCCCACCTGCTGGCAGCCCAGTTGAGCCTGGCTTCCTTCCAGCTTGCTCCTCGGGGACCCTACTCTACACAGGGGGACAGGTGCCCTCTGGGCCACCACAGTCCACCGCCCGTTATTTCAACCACTCTCTTCCCCAAGCCTCCAGCTGCCTGGCCCCTTTGTCCTCCCTTGTGTGCCCGCCCACAGAGCTGCCTGGCCAGGACCACCTGGTCTATGCTGCTGCTTGGGTGGGGGGGGGGGGGCACAGGCCAGGAGGGTGGGGGTGGCCACGCAACAGGTGCCACTGCCTCTGGCCAATGCCTCATCCTCGAGTTGGGGCTCTCCGACCTGCCGGCCTCCTGTCCCTGAGAGCAAAGAGAAACCTGTGGGCATCCCCTCAACTTTCCACCGCAAAGCCCACACAACCCTCCTCCTGTGCTATCACGCCCCCTCGTGTGGACCCCACCCCACCCGGTCACTCCTTCAGAACCCACTCATCCACGAGACCAAAAAGGTGGGGGTTCCTGGTCACCCTCCCAATTACCCGATCGTTTGAGAGAGTGCCCAACAAGGGAGGGAGGGCAGGAGGCTGAGAAGTCCCCCAAGGCCCTACCATTCCCACCACATCCCCACTTGAAGCCCACAGGTGCCAGGAACGGCCATTCAATGAATAAGGAAGCCTGCCTGTGCGCAAAGGTGGCCGAGGAGTCCCCAGCGACGTGCAGCTCTAGGGACAGATTTCACTGGGCGAGCCAGCCCCCTGGGACAGAGCTCGCCCTGGGCCCCCCAGGCTTCCCTGCAAACCAGGCCCACCAGCAGCTAGCCTCTTGCTGGGGCGGCGCCCACCTTGTGTTTTGGCTCCTCCTCGCCGTCCATCCTGGCTCCGCCAGCGTCGCTAAGGACAGGGCTCAGGAGGGGGAACAAGCCCTGTTCAGCTGGGCCCAGAGTCACCTGAGATGCAGGGCTCAGGCTCAGCGGGCTCTTCCGGGTGGAGGGAGAAGGCTGAGGACTGTCCACGGAAAGGCCTGGAATTGAATGGGGCGGGGGATGGAGCAAGAAATGAGAAAGGGCCGCCACATCGGCCAGACACCACAGTTCTTACCGTGTTTTAGCCAACATTAGCCTAACGCTACCACCGGGCACCTTCTGGGAGGCATGTAAACAAAGCCTCTATCAGGTGCAATTCTCAATATGACAGAAAGCGAAACGAACACAGGTTGGTGGCCGGTCGACCCGATTTCAGAGACCAACCTACAGGTGGTTCGGACACCCCAGGGCTCTGAGTTTCTGGGTTTTTTTCTCGGTTCTAGACAAGATGCAACTGTGATGAGAATAAGCAGCACAAGGCCTGCGAAGCAGAAGGCACACCCTGAGTAGGGCGCTTCTGTGCGCACATTAACGGAAGGCAGACTGCGGAGCTTAGATGGAAGGTACCGACCTGGTGCTAACGAATCTGAAAAACAAAAGTGTGCTTTAAGGTCGCACTCCTCACTTAATCGTTCGTTAAAAAAACTGGATCATGTACTCATCATACTGTTTTCTACTTCCTTGAATTTTTTATTAACAAGGATTTTATATTGGCTTTCTAGATTCATACCACAACAGTAACTACTACTATTTTTCTTCTTAAAACAGGGTTTGCTTGGAACTGGGCAGAGGCCAAAGCGTGGCCGAGTCCTAAGAGGGTTGACCATCCCACGTTTTGCAATACAGGAATTCTGTTATCAAGAGACCTTCAAGTCTGAAAGGGTTATTTCTAATGTTTTTCTATGGGAAATCAGTCAACTACTGAATGGCAACTTTTGGAGGTATCCTTAAAGCAGAGTTGTATGTAAGAAATCGAACCAGTTTAGAAGCTATTTATAATTGAAATTTACCTCAGGTTTACAAATGGGCATTTTAGCTCTCATGCTACTATTACTCCTGACTGTGGCTAAGTGGGCTTACAGAATGCGGGCACCTAAGTGACTTGGCCAGGACCCCTGGTGCCTCCCCACCCCACCTCAGCCCATCCACCATTGGCTTCAAGGCGAGATCCTCTTACACCGTAGACAGAGACTTCAAAAGCAGTCACCTATAGTGACCAGCTAATAAAACCAAACCTTGGCTTATTTGACCTCAAACATGCACGTGTGCAGGCAGGTCAGTGCAGAGGGCTGCCCGGAGGGCCGGGTGAGCATGGCACCAGGGAGCCCTGGGGCGCGGCCGGCAGGCTTGATTTTCACATTGACAAAGGTGGAGTTCTGGAAGGCTGCTGGTGCTGGCGGGGTCTCGCCCAGGGAGGGGGTCCCGCCTTGGAGGGGAGCTACCAATATTATGAGGGCAGAACTTTCCTGTGGGCCTCTCACCACGACGGAGAGTGAAAACTCAAGCAAACATTCACTGACCGAGAAAACCTGGACGCTGTTAAGAGCATGAAATTATTAATCAAATCAGAATGTGCTTTTATTCCACATTAATTTAAACAAATTAGAATTTCCTTTTATTACACATTTAAAACATGCTAAAGCAACCTTCAAATCACATGGGCTTCCTTCGTGCCCTACTCATGTGCAGGAGCCTAGTCGCTTCTGAAGGGGTCAGATGGGGTCGAGGGCTCTGCCGGCCCCTGTGGTGCGGAGGACCCCTACGAGGGAATGCGGTGTTTCCAAAGATGAGCTATTTTAGGACTCCTATCCAAAACCCTTTTTGTCTCAAGCAAGCTCAGAACTGTGTCGGGAGATACTTTTACACACAGGAGAATTCACAAAAAAGTCTAGAAGCTCCTAGCAACATACCTTATTTTTCACAACTGTACTGTTCAAAGTGTGAGAACTGAGATATTTCATACTCATTGGTTATGAAAATAAGGTAAGTCCACTGCTCCGCTCTGCCCCCCACCCCGCCCCATGCCCTGCGCAGCGCCTCCCTCAAAGATGGGTGGTCCTACCACAAGGTCATAGTGGACGGTTTCCCAGAAAGTCACTGTGAACTTGACTTCATGTTTAAACAGCAGAAGGTGACGCTGGAGGAGGTGGTCCTCCCTGAAGTGTCATGGATGGGTGCCATGACCCGTGGGGTCGGGCTGGTCGGGCCATCAAACTAGAGAATGCGGCTTCCAATACACGGCCCTTCTGATGAACTTGTGAGAGGAACCACCCTTCCAGGACGGACCGCTCATTTGGAATAAAGCATTGTGGTTCCAGGGAGGGTACAAGCCGTCATTTGATATTATCACTGTGGACACTTACTTGACAAAAGTCGTCACCTCACAATTTAGTGAATAGATTAAAAAGTACCACAAACTGCTATTAAACACCTGTTTTTATTAAATCTGTCAGCTACATCGAAACAGAAGTCATACCTACTTCAAATTATGTGAACACAGATCCTACACGACAAAGCAAATCTGTTAGGAGACACTTTTTCAAGCAAGTGGCAGTGAGCATGGAACCCATCTACACTGCTGCTGGAGGCTGCTGGAGTGGGCGCCACGGCTCCATGCCCTATCCTGTGTGGGTCAGCCTTAGTACTGCATCTGAGGTCACCAACGTGTACACTGCACACGGAGAACACAGGCGTGGGCTGTGGCTCTGTGGTGTGTTCTTCCGGAGTGACAGAAGCCAGTGGTGTCCACGGCCTGCTGCTCTGGACCCTGTGTTGACAGCGCGCAAGGGCACTCACGTTAGAAGCTCCCTGCCATAGCAAACCCTGTCATCGCTGACATACCAGGATGCAGGTCTGAGGGATTTTTAAAATGCTAAGCCGTCGTTTCAGATACCACGGAACACATTTAGCCTTAACGGACACGGAAAGTCTTCAATATTTGTGAAAACAGACTCCCGTGTCCGAGGTCCTCTACGGAAAGACCGCGAGAGTACTATTCTGAGTGACAGGGTCCCTACCATTGATCTACTCAGACACAAACGTGGTGCTCTACTGTGTCACCGCAGCATCAAGAATGACCGGTTCCGGGGCACCTGGTGGCTCAGCTGGTTAAACATCCAACTCTTGGTTTCGGCTCAGGTCATGACTTTACGGTTTGCGAGTTCGAGCCCCACGTCTGTGCTATCAGCACAGCCTGCTTGGATTCTCTTTCTCTGCCCTTCCCCGGCTCACACACTCTCAAAATAAACTTTAAAAAGAAAAAAAAAAAGAATGACCAATTCTTCTACTTGTGCATGAGGAATTTTCAGAAATTCTTCCATTTCCAGCATCAAATTATTTGAAATTGATAGACAAAAATGATAGCTACGTTCTACTGAGCTCCTCATTCCTGCTGGAGTGGCTCCACGCTGTCCACCCAGTGTTCAAGACAGCTCTGCACTCAAAGGGCCAACGTACAAGGTTTGATTATCTTTGAAAACACACATTTAAAACATCTCAAACTGCCAACAGGAAGCAACTCTGACAGGTGATGTTCTTTATTTCCAAAAATTTCTAACTATTTATCTTGTAATTTTTGAAATGTCATTTTAAAAAGCACAGTATTACACTTCTGTGATCATCTTCACCTTATCACATCTAACTAGCTGGGGAGAGATAACAGCACAGAGCAAAATTTAGGCTTATTTTCATTTCGTACCTTTAAATTCTTTTTCAAAACCCTGTAATGAACTCTCTTGAAAATTCTGCCTAAGGTGGAAGAAGAATCAAGGTTCGGTTTGGAAAATACAAGGTCAAGTCTGAAGGTTAATATGATAGCAAGAAAGTAAGATCTAGAAACTCCTTTCGTTTGAAAAATGGATCATTAATTCCATAAATGGAAAAGGCTAAACTGTACAGAGAATTCAGGTAAATGTGAGCATCACAAGTTAGCAGAAAACCACTTCTGGCTCTGCTTTTGGACTAGGATGTCGGGGGTCACTTTTACACAAAATCTGGCTCAAAAATAAGAGTGGAAGGAAAACGGCGGGCGCATGGGGCACAAACACCAGCTCGTCGCCCGCCGTGTTACCGCCAAACGGCAGAGGAGGGCTGACTTGTGCCGCACCTTTCCACGGCGCTGTGGTGCTCACCCACAAGGCTGTGGGCCGGTGTCCGGCACAGGGGGACCTCAGGGTGTGGATGTGGCTGTGGTGACCTGAAGTGAAGAGGGAGACGCCATCGTGCATTGTCAATCTTTTCTTTTGTTCTAAATAAACAGGACTCTTTCCCTGTTAAGGAAAACAGGTATTGTGGCCTACAACACAGTCACATTTTGGGCGTCTGCAGGGGTGAGGTCTCTTGCGTGTGGTCCAGGGTGCCCTGCATCTGGGTTCTAACGGAGGACACGGGTCTTCTGAACCCACTGCAGCATCGGGGACAAGGTACCCACAACCAGCTATTCAAAAAAAAAAAAAAAAAACCCCACAAAAAAAGCCTGTATGTGATGTTGTTAGGAAACAAATGTAACCGAGATTGACATAATTCAGCAATAGAAGTCAGACGGTTTTCACCCTTCTAACCAGTCATCCTAGAGATGAGATGGAAAAGAGAAAGCTTTGAGCAGTTTCTTGAAATCTGGATTTGTTAATGACACACCTCCTGGGGACCCACGTGTCGCGGGAGGGAAGGACTTCCTGTGGCACACCAACCCTCTGAGTGGGGAAGGGACCACCCATGCGGGTTGTGGGGTGTGTGCCAAGGTGCTTTTCTAGAAGGCTGCTGCTGCTGCCACGGCCCCCCGGTTCCGGCCACACCAGGCGCCAGGCACCGCGAAGCCCCAGGGAGGAGACCGGCAGCCGCTCCCAGGGGCCCGTGTTGCTCAGAGCACCAGGAGGGAGAGGTGAGAGCAGCATCTGCCAAGCTCCAGGACCCAGCGGGGGGGGCTGCACAGGGGCGGGCGGCTCCGTGGGGGCAGCAAGAGCTCGTGTTGGCCAGAGGGGAAACTCAAGTTCAGACTCTGTGTAGCTGCTGCGCTTTGGGTCGGGGACTTCACAGGGTTCCAGCTGACTCGGGGAAGAAAAGGCACAACGTTCTCACCTTCAGAATTAAGAAGCCGCAGCAGGTGTTTTGTGTGCAGTCTAAGCCTAAGGACCACGTGTTTGTCCCCAACGCTGCAGACAGCGCCACCCGAGAGGTGCGGTGCGGGGCCCCGAGCAGCAGGCCATGGCCCCCCAAGTCCGCCTGCACGCTGGCCGCACCTGTCAGGCCCTGAGACGGAGTGACCCCCGCGAAAGTGCATGGCACCCTCCCCTGCTGGCTTTCCAGAGGGCCGCCTGTCCACACCTGAAGCAAGCCCGCCAAGGTGCCTATTCGCTGCTCAGAAGCCTACGAAGTGAAAGAGGCGCCAGTGAAGAGGTTGTAGAAACAAGATGTAGCTGTTCCGGAGATTCGTTTAATACGCGAGACCATCTTTAACATATACAAACCAAAACTATAAAAAAAGGAGAGGGAAAGGAAGCTAAAAATCCCATTTAAAAGTTCATAGTAAATATTTCCTTATTTTATTGAATAAACAATTAAGTTCTGAATTAGTACATATCTGTGAATTTATAAATGGCAATTTCAGTGGAAAACAAATTCTGTTAAGTACCACAAAGGAGGCAACATCCGTGTTTTCTTTAGAGAATGAATAAATTAAGTGCGTCAGGAAGTACCGGTTCCTTTCCTCTGCATTTCCTAGGGGAAAGTAGATGTTTTTAGGCCAAAGATAGCACTTTGGGACCTCACAGCACAGCCACCAGACCTCACAGAGGGGCCAACCAGGCCACCTGCACTCCAGCCAGCTGTGACAAGCTCTGTAACTTCAGGACAAGGGCCAAAGAAAAACCCTGGCAGCGTGACTCCATGCCTTGAGAACACACACTGAAATTCTCAATTCTCAACTGTACGCGCCTGGAGAAGGTTAACATTTTTGTCTGTGAAGTAATTGTTCTAGAAATGGATTTCTTTTTTGATGTTCCGTGAACCAGGAGGGAATGGTACCTTGAAGACACAGGCACTGGCATCAAATGTCACACAAACCCATGGCTCATGGGGAGATGGCCCACGTGCCAGGTGGGTCCTACGTGATTGCAGCCACGACACGAGGGGCGCTCGTGGTGACTCATGTGGGGCGGCAGGTGGAGGAGATTGTCACTGAAAATCCACGTATGTCCACACAGGACCCAGTTAGAAAGGACTTTGCCAACAACTATGATGAACAGATGTACAGGTTTCCCTGTAAGCTTTTTGATGTCCTATTTTTATTGTCCATCCATCTACCATTACTGCTATTTCTAAAATGTGTGTTGTCACACACAAGGTACTGTGATGAGGTTGTGTGGTGACAGATGGCGGCCACCCTCACAGCAAGCACACCCGATGCCCAGACTTGTCCAATCACTGTTGTACAACTGACACTAACGTAACATCGTGTGTCAATGACACAACACACTTTGTTAACTGGAAAAGGGGATCCTGACCTAACTCCATACTCAGGGAATTCCCTTGGAACACAGAAAAGGCACACAACCAGACCTAGCGACTCATAAAGTTACACAGTACACACCATTGCCTATTTGAGTGCGGTCAATCTTGCTAACCTGAAACTTTACTATTAGACTTTAGATACTCATATAGTGGTGTATGTAAAATACTGGACTTTGGAAACTTAAATACAAAAATAGACTTGATAACTAATATAAATAAATATTCTGCCTCAAGCAGGTGTACTCTCAGAGGTGGACTTCATGGAGGTAACAGGCACTGTCTATGGCCCCAACACTCCCGTCTGTGATGGGGCTGGTGGGTGCCCTCCTGTGGGAGGTCAGGCCTGCATCTGGCCAAGGCAGGCAGCACATAAAAGGAGAAAACCGTTTACACTGCAGGCACTTTTCAACTACACACTCTCAGCAAAGTGGCCACTGACATAAGAAGTGCTGGTTACAACTCTGCACAGCTCACTCAGGTACGAACATCCATCCTGTGATCCAGGAATAAGGGACCACCCTCCCAAGACGGCCTCGTGCACATGAGGGCTTCCAGAGAAAAGACGATGGTCATAAACAAACAAAAGAAAGACCCAACGATGCTTCAGGAAGTACTGACGCTCAATCCGAACTGCTCCAGATATTTTGATATTTGTGGTAAAGCATCTCTTACTAAGATAAAACAGAACAAGGTCACTGCCTGAACTATCTGCTACAAGCAGAAAGGACATAATTTGTAGCAGGAAGCGTCCTTCGGGCTCCCCTTCCCCGGGTTTCTAAAGAACTCCCTATGTGTGGGGGTTACGACCCACCCGGAAGCAAAGGGGGTTGGTGGAGACGTGAATGGCAGGCGCCTCCAAGGAGAGCCACGACTGGTTTCCAAGTCACTGACTTCACTAGAAAGGGAGACCTGCCAACCTAAACATAGTATGAACACTCTGGAAGAGAAAAGCTCTTATACATTTCTCCAGATCTTGCCAAAAAGCTAAACCTGAATCTGAATGTAACAGCTGTCCCAGTGGTGTCCACAGAGCGTCTGGGACCGGGCTCGTTTCTCAGCCGTGCTGCCCCACGTGCTGATGGCACAGAGGTGCCAGCCTCGTGGGGCTGCGGGATGAGGGCTGGTGGGTGAGGGCACGTGCTCAGCGGTCCGCACGTCTCGGGGGTCAGCCCCCAGAGAATCAGGGGAAGGGCAGACAGGTGACAGCATAGGCAGGGGCGCGAGCCAGGACCAGGGGCCTGGCTCCTTCTACAAGTCACTGGCACGAAGTGGGTCTTGTCAACGAGAGAAGGTGGAAGAGCGGTCACTTCCACATGTGTTGAGCAGAGTGTGTTTAGAGCCGGATCTGAACAGATCAGGTATTAACAGGCCCTTCAGGCACCAGGGCAAATTCAAGTACATCCCTGGTACTGGAGGATACCACAGGGTTATTGAGGATACCACGGGGTTATTAAGTTTGCATGACTGTCTGTGGCCCCATGAGAGAAGGGGTCACGTTTCAGAGATGCACGTAGACATTCTGAGGAAAGGCATCGGCATGTCAGGGCCCACAAGAAAATATTAGAGCACCAAACGCGGAGAAGGAAAAGGGGCAGACGGCACAGGCACGGTCGGACTCTGGTAACGCTGAGTGGGGTGGCAACGGGGGTATGTCTACTCCCTTTTCTGCTTTTGTGTATTTTGAAAACATTCTAAATAAAAAGCTAAAAAATCAACTCTAGAAAATGAAGGCTCACCGGGGAAACAGAACTCCTTTACAGGAAGGCCTGGTAGAAGCTGTCGGAGAACAGCCTTTACTCGGAATCTGCAGGACAAGGGTGGTGTGATGAGGTCCTCCCCCACCCGCCCTGGCTGGCTCCGACCCACCCACGTGGGGGCTGCTGCCTAGGCACCCGAAACAGGACAACTCAGGTTCGCTGAGCCCAATGCCAGGCACTTTCATTAGGAGAGAGGCAGCCCTCAGGACGACCACAGCCCAGGAAAAGCATTTTCCATGGAACACAGATTAACTCCTCGCTGCACAGACACAGGCAGGGTTTGTTTCTGAGTGACCCCAAGGGAAAGACAAAGTGTCTGGAACATGCTATTCTAACTTGTGGTTCCTACCTGTGCAACCCTACCACCTTCTCCCTCGCTCACACCGTCTCTTCACAGGTACTGGTCAGCCAACACGAACGACACTGCACCAGGCTGCCTCCACGCTGGACACAGGCCAGGTCTCAGGAACAAGGGATAGGATAAGCGAGAAGGACCTGCAGGCCACAGTGATGAGACGGTGC
Source organism: Lynx canadensis (assembly GCF_007474595.2). NCBI lineage: Eukaryota > Metazoa > Chordata > Mammalia > Carnivora > Felidae > Lynx > Lynx canadensis. The sequence continues at coordinate 220,633,764 of NC_044310.1, read as the reverse complement.
CGCAGGTTTAAGGCAGGTACAGAAATGGAACATCAACACATTTGGCAAAAAGCCTCTGCTGGTAATCCAGTGAATGCGGATGACAAAGACGGCCCCTGGCGAGAGGCCGCTGGCTGCTGGGCGTGTGCACACGTACCCGCCAGGTGGAGGGTCCGCCATCCGCACACAGGGACAGACGGGAGGCCTGCAGTTACCAAGGGACGTTTAAGAAGCACAGCCTTTAACACGGCCTGTCTCTACTAGGTAAGACCAGAAAGGATAAGCTACGAAAGTCCGATCTGTGAAGTGGGCAGCAGCCCGGGCTTCACAGTGGCGCAGACCAAGGCACCTGCGAGTGTGCCCGTCCGGTGGGCACGGCCACCTCAGGCTGTCCATTCCCGTGGCCGTTCCGTCTGCCTCAGAAACAGACACTACTAGAAACGGCTGGCGCCCACGTACCACACGCAACCCAACCTGAAGGAAATGACACTCCCGAACGAAGAGTGAACATCTCAGCCCTTGACGTGTGTGGAGCTCCTGGGTGCTGCTGCTTTTTAGTGAACAGCCCCCCCATCGGTGTGAAGCAGAGAGCTCTGGTGAGAGCTTACGCACTTGAACTTTCAGGCGGATCGGTGTGTCCAGTTCTGCTTTTTCTGCAACCAAATATTTTATATCCCGATTAAGCCAGATGGAAGAAAGCAGTTCAAACTTACATTGCATTTTAAACCAAACTTCTCCAAGCCCACTATCTAAACACAGCACCATTTCTGGATCTAAAGTCAGTAGACAATGCCCTTGGCGCAGAGAGCGCTGCCGCAGGGCCAGGGACCCCGCCACGTGCAGCTGCAGAGCTGGGCAGGCAGGGGGCCTTGGCCTCCAGGGCCTTTCCCAGGAGCTGGGTTCTGCGGGGCTTACCGGAAATTCTGTGCGGGGCCTGGACAAATCCCACCAGACTGCCGTCCTGATGAAGCTCAGGCAGCAAGCTTCATCTTAAAGAAGAAGCACCAGGCACAATGCACACTGCAGTAGAAACCAACGTGGACCAGAACCGCGTACCGTTCCAAAAGTGGGGCGCCAGTTTCTCGCCGAGTCAACGCGTATGCCAGAGATAAAGCTGCGAAGACTGACTCATCAGCCTCTAGGTGGAAATACTCATCTACTTTACGCCTTTTAACACACCATTCTAAGCAAAAGTTTTAATCCTTTGATATTCAGAACAGACTAAGCAGAAAACTAGAAAAAGAAGAACATCTAGCCTCGAACACAGACTCGCTGCCTAGGTGTAAAGCCACCAGTCTGAGCTCTCACCACACTGAGCGGGTGGGGGGTGACCCTGCAAGGGGGCCCAGGGCTGCTCAGGAAGGGTGTTTATCTACCCGCTCTCCTGGAGTCAAATTCTTTATGGTCTGCAGATCAAAAAGGACTCTCTCTCCACCTGTCTGTGCAAAAGGGTTGCTGAAAAAAAGGCTCATGTCTAGTGGGGCCCCGGCCTCGGCGCCCCACGAATCCGTGTCTGTGCTGCTGGAGTCCTCAGCGGTGGTGGGCGGGTAGCTGAGCTGCTCTAACTGGTCGATAATGTCTGAGAGCTGGAAGGCTGAGCTGGCCTCGGAGCGGACCGAGCAGGCCGGGAAGTTGGCCATGGAGCTGGCCTCGGACTGATTGGCCGAGCTGGGAGTGCGCACAGACAGGCCGCTGTGAAGCGGCAGGTTGCTGAGGGAGCTGTTCTCAGACTGGTTGTTCCTCAGCGAGCTGGTCTCCGAGGCGCTCAGCAGGCTCTGCATCAGGCTGGCTTGTGCCTTCACCTCAAACAGCTCTGAGGTGTCTGAGGGGTGCACGTTGCCACCAAAGCCATCCTCTCCCTCAAATTCAAAACCGTGCTCTACGTGCATGTGTATGACCCCCGGGGGGTACCTGTCTGGGCTGGAGGGGGTGGAGTTGGGGTGACCACAGGGAGGGGCCTGCGGGGCTAATGCACAGTAGGGGAAGGAAAATGCCTCCGAGCCTCCAGCAAAGAAAGAGATGTCTGCCGGGTCATCGTCTATGAACTCCTCAGACACCTGCAGCCGGGCATTTGTCAATGTGAAAACAGGCCCCCCACCACCACCACTGCCCTGCCGGCCATGTGGGTGCTCCCCCTTGGTGGGGGACAAACCCACGGTCAAGCCACCGCCACCCCCGCGGTCACTTTTACCAGCAGCTCTACGCTCCCCGCCAGCACCCCCTGCGTCTGGGTCTGTGGCAGTGTCGTGACTCTGCCCCACGGGGCGACTGGGGCTGCAACTCCTCACAACGTGACAAAACCCAACACCTTGACAAGGCTGCGGTGCAGGGGGCCCGGGGGACTGGGCCCGTCTGGTGTTGCCGTCGGCTGCTGCTGTGCTGCTCCTCTCTGCGGCTGGCCTCTTGGTGTCGGGAGCCTGGGGCTCGGTGAGGGAGCCACTGCTGTCTCTGAAATCAGGCAGGCCTCGCAGGGCCAGAGGGGAGGTAGGAACGGAATAGAAGGAGGCGTCTGCTGAAGACGGGGACGCAGAGGTCCTCAGGCCCTCGGTGAAGGAGACGCTCTGTGGGTCACAGATGAAGAGCAGAAAAGAGGCGCACATAAGATTACAAATCATCATTAGAAAGCTGCAAAGCTAACGGACCCAAGCTCGTACGTCTGCCTCTACTGAGAAGTGCGACTGACCAGACTTTCCCCATTAGAACTGAAGATTTGTAAACGTAGATAGGATTTCAGAAGGACCCAGGATCATCTGTTTAAAACCCCTTACAGTTTCATTTTTTCTCTTATGCTGTAAGAGTGTCCCGTGCCACCCTGAGGTTGCAGGAGAGCGTGCTGGATACTCATCATTTCCGGGGCAGAGGACAGAGGGTGTGAGCCACTCCATTCAGCTAACGAGACTCCAAAGCAAAGCACCAATAAGGCGACACACACGGCTGCGCATGACGCTCATTCCTCGGAGGTCATGGCCAGGCACTGATGAAGCGTGTCGGTAGTACATTCACATGGGCACGCACGGCTGGGGACTCTGCCAGCGCCGGCAGCACAGGAGCCCGGGGCCTTCTGGAAGCACTGGTGTCGCCCCCAGCTCGCGTGAGCAGCTGCTCAGGGGCAGGAGGACCCTGTCCTCACTCACAGTCCCACACGCAAGGAGACGGGGTGAGCCCTCTCTTCTCCTTCCGTCACTGCTCACGTGCCACAAGACAGTCACGCCTCCAGGAAACTTCAGATGACGTATACACACACAACATCGTCAAGAGGGTGGTTAGACCCAGGTATCACCAGACAGTCCTGAATGATTTTCTGCGCAAGGAGCGGCATGCGATGTGAGCGCAGCGGTAGAAGCCACAGCGGTGACCGACCAGAAAGAAAATGGTAGCTTTCAGTCCACAGGTCAGTCTCTCACAGGTGTACATCCCATCGCTTTTTCAATCATCCAACCGTACTCAACATGCTCTTGTGGTTTTTAAAAGACAGTATCAGAACTGAAAGTTTAAATGTAATTTTTAGACTATTCATATTATCTTTTTAATGTTTATTTTGAGACAGGGAAAGAGAGCACGAGTGGGGGAGGGGCAGAGAGAGAGGGAGAGAGAGGATCTCAAGCAGCCTCTACACTGTCAGCATGGAGCCTGATTCTGGCCTCAAAACCCTCAAACCTGAGATCATGACCTGAGCTGAAATCAAGAGTTGTACTGGATGCTCAATCAACTGAGCCACTCAGGCACCCCTACTCATACGATTTTATTCATTCATTTTTAATGTAGGCTGCAGCTCCAATGTGGGACTTGAATTCACAACCTTGAGATCAAGAGTCACACGCTCTTCTGACTGAGCCAGTCAGGTGCCCCCATTCATACTATTTCAAACTATTCAGGGGCACCTGAGTGGTTTAGTCAGTTAAGCTTCCGATTCTTTATTTCAGGTCTGATCGTGATCCCGCGGTTCATGGGATCGGCCCCTACACTGGGCTCTGTGCTGACAGTGCAAAGCCTGTCCGGGATTCTCTGCCTCCCTCTCTCTTTGCCCCTCCTGTGCTTGTGTGCTCTCTTTCTCTCAAAATAAATAAACTTTAAAAAAAATTAAAAAAAAAGAAACCATTCATAAATTTTAACTTTGTTTAAACAGAAGTCTTTTAATATCCATTGATTTAGCAAAAAATTCCTAAATGTGAAACATACCTAGAAGAGTTAAGGAATGTTTTTATTTAAAAGATCCAATTAAACAAAGTTTGGGAAACACGAGCTTTGATACATGAGGTGCAAGTGCAGCTTCTGGAAATACTGTAACAATATAAATGACCAACTGTCAACAAAGACTAACATCGAACGGGAATAAAAACTTCTAAATGTGAAACTACAGAGCTGCACGAGGAGACAGTGACAGCATCACATGAAGAGAGCAAGAGTCTACATACAGTACATATGTGGAAGCTGACCTGTGAGCCTGCAGACAGGAAGACTCTAGTCAAGCACACGGGAAGCACAGGACCAGCCACGTCCCCTCACGCCGGCTCTGCTATCACATTTTGGATTCTGTGGTCAAATGTCTCTCTGTGAAGCATTTGCACGTGCCTCTGGCTATGCCCATGCTTAGTATAGTAGTAATCACGCCAAACACGGATATAAATTTGTTTCCTGCTTTTCACCCTTAACATATTAGCAAAAAAAATCTCACTCTGTGAATATAGTTTAAGTAAATTAGCGCCCTAAGCTGGCATTTTACAGTTTCACGCTTTTATAAAGGTAACATTCAGTGTCTGTTTTCCTGACAAGCAAGCTGAGCTTCCTGATAGGCAAGTAGTAGAACTTGCCTGGAACCCTGCCACCCAGAGACGACACGGGACACTTAGGTTTGTGCCTCTAGCCTGTCCTCTCTGTGCATCTGTCACTTTAGATTCATCACACAGGCTGCTCCGCAACCTGCTAGCTCCCCTTGCCAACACATTGTGCGTGTGTCCCAGGCCGCACACCGCTCTCCTGCCCCGGGACTTGTGGCGGTTCCCGGGTACTCCCCATCGAATGGGCACACCTGAAACCAAAACCGTGCTAGTGAGTCACCTAGCACAGGCAGCGTTACAATACCACCGTGGTGCGTGTCAATGCACAAAGCTTTTTCCTTACTTAGGACTCCTTTTCTGCAAACAGCCCCCGGGCTGGGAGTGCCATGTAAACAACAGGACTGATTCTAAGAGTCCTGTTACAACACTGCCAGGTGATTCTGCAAAAGAGTACGGGTGATAATATCACGTATGTTTCAACCGGAAGGACTAACCTGTCTTGGCAAGTCTGCAGTCAGAGCACGAATAGACATCCGAGTCTTGCTGTGTCTTCTGCAAACAGAGAACAATCTGTGAGCCACCGGGCCTGCCTCTCCCAGCACCTATTCTGAGGGCAGCTGTGCCCCGAAGAAGAGTGCACGTAAGAACGGGGCTAAGGTTCTGATAACATGCCACAGGCACCTGGCTAGAAACAGGCAGTGACAAAAAGCAGGAATTCAGATAAAACAGATGTCGCAGAAGAGGTAAAATTATCCCCTCACGCTGAAGAAAAACTTCACATGCAAAAAACCCATGCATTTTCAGATTCAAAGTTAAGCATACTATATAAAAACATTATCTATAAGATACGCTATACAGATTAGAGGCTAAAAAGTAATTATCCGTATCTGCGCAAAGTAACTATAGACAGATATTAATCCATTATTTAAAAAAAATAAAAGAAAGAGAACTCCAGTGTCAAAATACATGTTTACGTACTTGAGGTGACTACGTAAAGGTTAAAACTATGTAAAATATTAACTTTAAAAGCACATACTCTCCATCACAAAGACCATGGTGCTCACCTCTCATAGGGAACCCTCTTCACCCCACTGTCTCGGACATAATCCACCAGCTGCTTCTGAGTCCTTCCACTGTGAATAAAAGTTCAGATTTTAAAGGAAAGAATCGGCAGCAATTCACAGCATTAATTTTCCAGGAAGGCGAAATAGCACGTGCCAGCCCTCTAAGTTCCCAGAGACATTGTAAAGTTCTGTTTGTGATAAACATAACCGATTTCGCACAGTTTTTATCACAACTGTTTTTTCCACTATCTTACTGGATTTGCTCCCTCCAGTTTCACAGTAGCTGTGTTCTGCATGTAATTCTCTGAACCATTTCACAGTGCTTGCCTGCTGACCAGGGACATGCATACTCTCAGTCCTAAAAGCCGCCAGAGCCCCGCCGACACGTGGTGTGGCCCCACCTGTATCTGAAGGAGGAGCCCCTGCTGAAGAAGACAGCTTTAGCTCTGGGCTGAGGTTGATCAAAGAGTCTGAAGAAGGTGTGATACTCCACACAGATCTTCCAGAAGTTCTTACAGCCGTCTCTACTACCCAACAAGAACTCCAGTGTGTCCTGGTAAGGTCCCTAGAAACAAAACACAAAGGTTCAAGTAACTAATTCAAGAAGAAAATTTAGGCAGTATTCAGGCAACAGGCTTTTTATTCAAAGTTAAAAATTAGGAAGATATTTTTGGGAGACCTGGGTGACTCCATGGATTGAGCGTCTGACCCTTGATTTTGGCTCAGGTCATGATGTCACGGTTCATGAAACAGAGTCCCGAGCTGGGCTCTGCGCTGACGGCACGGGACTCTCTCTCCCCCTCTCTCTGCCCCTCAAGTGCTCAAGTGCGAGTGCATGTGCACGTACTCCTGCTCAAAATAAACTTGGGGCGCCTGGGTGGCTCCGTTGGTTAAGTGTCCAACCTCGGCTCAGGTCATGATTTCATGGTTTGTGAGTTCAAGCCCCGCATCAGGCTCTGTGCTGACGGCTCGGAGCCTGGAGTCTGCTTCGGATTCTGTGTCTCCCTCTCTCTCTGTCCCTCCCCTGCTCACGGGCACATTCTCTCTCTCAAAAATAAAAATTTAAATAAATAAACTTAAAAAACTCAGGAAGATTTTTATTCTGAATTATCAATAAAGACTTCTGGTGTCATTTATATTTGAGAAGAAATTTCACTGTAGAAATTACCAGAAAAATACAGTCACCCACGATCGCACAACTGCTAACATTTATAAGTGTATCCTTGCGACACATCCCACCCAGCAAACCAGGGCATTTTGTCTGTGAGGCAATTATTTATATGCTGTTGCCTGCGGAGTTTTGGGATGTGCTGGATGTCCTCACACACATCGCCTTGAAGAAACTACTGCCTTCTCTCATAGCTACTCCTCAGGATAAGTTCCTAGAATTGTTACACTGAGCTTAAAACAATGCATATTAAAAAAAAATTATTTATTTACTTATGTAATCTCTACATCCAACAGGGGACTCAAAGTCATGACCTCGAGAACAAGAGTCACATGCTCTTCCGACTGAGCCAGCCAGGCGCCCCCACAATGCACATTTTTGAACCTCGTGACATATTACTAAATTATCTTCCAGAAAGACTATCCTACCCAGACTCCTGTATTCTGTCTTCAAAATCTAAGTGCTGACGGATACAAGCTGTAACTGCCATGGGCAGGTGCAGCCGCAGCCCTGAGCCCTGATGGAGTGTCACGCTGTGGCTCCAGCACACTGGGCAGGGACGCTCCTCTTTCCAACTTGTCCCAACAGCCCCAGAACCCTTTCTTTCACTCACGGAGAAAACGGCAGCCCTTTACCTGATTTTGTGTACGTTTTCAGCATCCCTTATCCTTCCCTCCCATCCCTACAGCAGATACTTGAGTAAGAAACAAGCCCTCCTTCCTGGCTTCTACAGAAAGGAAACAGCCAGGCAGCCCAGGAACCTGCTGTTGGACAAAAGCTCTTGCTAATCAAGTGCCTTTTAAAAGCTTAAGTAGAGCCTTCTTCTCAGCTGGTTCAGGGCCTAAATCTCCCACCACTGGAAGCCAGTCTTCGCTGACACAGCCTCTTAAGCCTCAACCGCAGCGTTCGGCTAATCTACTCTCATTTCCTAACCTCCTTTGTACACTGGGAACGTACCAATGTGGACATCTTCGAATCGTTTCAAGTACTGGATTTTTCCTAACTATCACACTTATAGAGACATTTACTTTTTTCCATCTTTACCCATTTCAGTAAATTCATATGTAATTATTACTTTATTGACAGACAATCTCAAATGAAAGGAGTACTTATTTTCTGAAAATCAAGACTTCTCCATTTAGAGCACGTAAAAGGTCAATTTCTGAATCAAAGAGACAGGGAATACTGGGAACGTCCCTCAGCTTACTTGTGACAGAAGCTCTAATGCTAATGTGCTGTAGGCCTTCAGACCACAGCCTCCTTACCTAGAGAACAAAGAGGCTCAATAAACAGACTGTTCTCAGCAGCCCCTGGGAGCTTCTCTCTCTCACCCCAGACCCGGCTAAACCCGAAAGCCAGCTGGGAAGAGCTGTGTAAGTGGTCCCTGCCCAGAATGCTGACCCATCCTCAGCGGCAGCCCTACAGGGCAGGTTACCCAGAAGCCCTTCTGCACAATTCCAGATCCCATCCTTAAACTCTTGTGTGCATGGCGCCAAAGTGCTTTATAATTTGAAAAGTCAATATTCTAGCAGAATAAATTTTCTTAAAATTTAGAAAGTGCTCAAAATCGTACTTACACGGACCTCTGGGTGCAGTTTGATGAGAAACCTTTTCCTCTTGAAGCTGAGTTTTCGGACTCTGGACCAGTTAAAAGTGTTAATTTTGGTGGTGCCCTGAAATCCAAGAGATGCACACTCAGACGCATTTATAATCCAGACAGACACACACATTTTTTCATGAAAAGAGAAGATTTTTTTATTTTTTAATATAGATTTTTGAAAAAGAACACAACCAGGGGAGGTGCGGAGAGGGAAGGTGGGGTGGGGAGGGCCTCTGTCAGCACAGAGCCCAACGTGGGGCTTGAACTCACAAACTGTGAGATCATGACCTGAGCTGAAGTTGGATGCTCAACCGACCGTGCCACTCAAACGCCCGGAAACAGAGAAATGTTTAAATTACAAACTTACCAGATAGCACAACAACCCACTTGATACTTTACAATTATATTTGGAATGACTCTGAATTAATATGTCAACACTAAACATACAAATCTGCCTGTTTTAGGAAAAGTTGATGTTTTTGATACGGCTCTCCTACAAATTACTATTATTATTTTTTAAAGTATATTTACACACAGAGAGTGTGCGTGCACGTGAGTAAGCAGGAGGGGGCAGCGAAGGAGGAGAGAATCCCAAGCAGCTTCTGCGCTGTCCGCGCACGCAGAGCCAGACTCGAGGCTCGATCCCACCAACTGTGAGATAATGCCCTGAGCCGAAACCAAGAGTGGGACACTTAACTGACTGAGCCACCGAGAAGCCCTCCCCGCTTTTAAAGTTTATTTATTTAGAGAAAGAGTGAGAAAGAGAGCAGAGACTTTCTAACTTTTAAACCTGAGCAGCCGGCAGCACTGCTCTCACACCGATTTGTATGCAATGACCCACGGTGTAATTAGAAACGTCAGGCAGGGCCTGAGACAGAACCCAGGCATTGTGGGCCCCATGCTCAAGCACTCCTGCTGGGACAGAAACCCCCCCACCCTCCCCAGCAGCTCTGACGCCCGCCCGGGGTGCCTGTGGGAGACCTGGCCTCTGAGCCCTCCCGCACCCCTCGATGGCCGCTGAATTTTAAATTTGGTTTCCATACTATTGATCACGTGAGTACAGCTCACAGGCTGAGCTATGGTGAATTCTAACTATATTTTGCTCCTTTCCTTTTTCTTTTTTTTTTTTTTTTTAAATTTTTTTCAACGTTTATTTATTTTTGGGACAGAGAGAGACAGAGCATGAACGGGGGAGGGGAGAGAGAGAGGGAGACACAGAATCGGAAACAGGCTCCAGGCTCTGAGCCATCAGCCCAGAGCCTGACGCGGGGCTCGAACTCCCGGACCGCGAGATCGTGACCTGGCTGAAGTCGGACGCTTAACCGACTGCGCCACCCAGGCGCCCCTCTCCTTTCCTTTTTCTTGACTTACTGAGTGCCTCTTTTCATTTACTCAATTCTCTGTGTTCCCATCACTAATTCAGCCTAAACCATCCATGCGGAATTTAAACTCTTCGATGGGTCTGATCCACGAGACAATTTTCTCCCCGCTGCCTGCGCGCTGGCAGGTGCTCTCCGGGCCCCGGCCCCCAGCGTGAGGCCCCCCCCACCGCCGCCATGCTGGTCTCTTTCGTCCTTTAAGGGGTGCTCAGCACTCACCCCTTTGCAAAACTGCGTGTCTGGAAAACTCTCTTATTTTCTCTGCACGGAAGTCCTGGGAAGTCCTGCTGGACGGGGCACAGGCCCTTGGGTGGGAACTGACTTACTTTCGTGTTCTGTACGACCGCCTGCCCGGTCGTCTTGTGGCTTCCAGTGTTGCCCCTGACGAGTCTGACACGCTTCCTGGTCTCTCCTCCTGGAAGCTCTCTGGTCCCATCCCCTACTATGATATTTCACGCCGGTGTGTTCTGTGGTGATCTTTCCTCGTGGGTTATACGAGGAACGTGTAGATGGTTCTAACGTGGAAATTTGTGCATTCAGTTCTGGATATTTTCCCCAGGTAATTTCTTAAAGGCTCCCTCTGCTGCTTTGGGCTTCCTGGGTGCTGGGTGCTGGGCCTCCTGAGCTCTTCCCTGAATTTTCGCTCCCCTCCTCCACCTTCAGTCAAAGCCTCCTGGTGGAGATTCTGCCTCACTTTCATCTTCCAGTCCCATCCCGCCAACACCGCACTCTCTGCCACCGCATCTCAGACCTGCAGGCGCTCCTCTTCTCCGTGTGTCCCTGTGACTGGACACTGCTCGTGTTTCAGAGATGAAGGTCCTCTCTGACTTCTGCAGGGCGTTCCGGAAAGCGTAAGACAGTAACACGTCAACAAGGTTCAAACTCGCAGGCACCAGAATGCGTCCACAGGGAAAAGCCCCCTCACTGGCTCCCGGAACCCACAGCTGCCTTCCCCGTGGCCACGAATACCACCTGGTTCTTCTATGGCATAAATGGGGTGTAATTCTCCTTTTTCCCCACGGGCAGCAGCAAACCCCACACACACCTGTTGAGTCTTTGCTCCCACAACAGGGACAGGGCGTCCGACAGAACGTCCCACGTGCCACGACACAGGAAGCCTCTACGTTCCTGTGCAGTTGCCTGATACTCCACAGTATGGATGCACCAGCCTCCTGATGAATTACCAGTGTTTTACTGTTATAAATGACCAGACTAGAATTTCACATAACAAGATGAAAACTGTACATTCGGATTCCTATTCCTCATAAGCATCACCCAGCATAAAGCAATTTTCTGTGTCTTGCCCATGGGACAGACAAAAGGTGGGGTCCTCTCTGAGGATTCTATGGGCTTTGTTTCTCCTCTTCCGTCCCTGGCATAGGTTCTGTTTCTTCTGAAAGGAGAGGATTTCGATCCCTGGTTATCTGAGTTTGAAAGTGAGGCCCAGGACTGCGGGAGCCTGTGACCATCTGGTTCAGTGGGTGTGAGATCTGGAGGGAAACAGGATAACTGAATGGTCTTAACATGCCTCTCCACAGATTGCTTATTAGTTGAAAGAGAAAAACTAGTAACTATAGTAACTGATAGCTAATAACTGGAAAGCAGCGATGAAGATTCACACCACCAGTGAGGCCAGGTGGCGTCTCTGTCGTGACCCCCTGAGAAGGACGTGACAACACCCGGGTAGGGGTCCAGCTGGGAATGTGTCCACTGAACCTAATCCCAGGAAAACAGCTGACAAACCACAAGTCAAGAACATCCTATTAAAGAGAAAAAGGAGGGGCGCCTGGGTGGCACAGTCGGTTAAGCGTCCGACTTCAGCCAGGTCACGATCTCGCGGTCCGGGAGTTCGAGCCCCGCGTCGGGCTCTGGGCTGATGGCTCAGAGCCTGGAGCCTGTTTCCGATTCTGTGTCTCCCTCTCTCTCTGCCCCTCCCCCATTCACGCTCTGTCTCTCTCTGTCCCAAAAATAAATGAACGTTGAAAAAAAAAATTAAGAAAAAAAAAAAAAAGAGAGAAAAAGGACTGTGCTCTTCAATACTGTCAAGGCGGTAAAAGATAAAGAAAAAAATAAATGTTCCAGCTTAAAGGACACTGCAGGCACGATCGCTAAGTGCTGCATCTGGTCCTCGACTGGGTCCCATCCTGGGGAGAACAGCAGCTGTGAGGACGCTGCCGGCTGACAAGACCAGAAAATGAACAGTGGATCAGCTGCGTCAGTGAGGAGGGTAAGGGAGCCCTTTCTTGTTAGAAATATGTGCCTTCAGTGGTCAAGGGCCTTCAAGTCTACAACTCACTCTCAAATGCTTCAGAAAAACCATCTGCAGGTGCACATGTGCGTGTGCATGTAGAGAGTTGGGGGAGGAGAATGCGTGCTGGGGGAAGCACAAACCATAAAGCACAGGTGAGAAATGCTGGAGCGCGTCAATCTGGGCAAAGGGCAAGTGGGGGCTCAATGTGCTGTTCCAATTCTTTACAGTTTTTCTCTAAGTTTGAAAGTATTTCCAAATGAAAGTCTTTAAAAGAGGAGGCTCTCTGTGGGCTGGAGTAGGGACGCAGGCCTGTCACCACGGGGTGCCCCTGCATCAACAATTGAGAGAGTAATAGTGAATTCCATCTAACGTGGTTAATTTGAAGACTCTAATTTCTGGTTTTAACTTCTTCCAGTTACAAACTAGTTATCCTTTTCTGGAAAATGACACTGGCTGGATTCGGATGGATGTGATTTTCATCACGCATGATGGTAGAACTGTCATCTGAGTGAGCAGGTGTGGGAGCCAATGGGTCCACCAACTCACTGGGTGTGCCTGACACGATCATTGCCTGTCAGTCAGTGTACGATATAACACGATTAGCGTTCTGTTTACAAATTAATTTTTTTCCCCAGTAGGCAATTGAAATTTGATGGCTAGGTTAAAAAAGGAAAGGGAAAGAAAGCAAGTGTAGCTTGACTACAGAGGCCTGGACTAGACAAGCCATTTTAGGCAAACACAGGTTAACAAGAGCCCACAGATGGGGCGCCTGGGTGGCTCAGCTGGTTAAGTGTCTGACTCTTGATTTCGGCTCAGATCATGATCTCACGGTTCATGAGATCAAGCCCCTCGTCGGGCAGGCTCTGTGCTGGCAGTGCAGAGCCTGCTTGGGATTCTCTCTCTCTGTCTCTCCACCCACCCCCTCAAAATAAATAAATAAACTTAAAAAAAAAAAAAAAAGAGCCCACAGAGTGGACTCCCTGGACTCCCAGGATGCAACCTTCCATGGCGGTCAGCAATGAGCAGGTCTCTGCAGGTCGGCTGCATGCACCTGGGCCACTGAGCCCGAGTGAGAGGATGCAGGGAGCCCTCCACCATGTCCAGGCACAAAGGGTCTGCGTTCCTCTGCTTCGGATGCTTCCACAGCAAAAACCCAAGCACACACATGTGTGACTGCAGGCAGAACTTAGCGGCCATTTTATGTCACTAATTACATATCCATACATAACTAATACACAAGTTCCTGAAGGCTGTACTGACGCTTATCACGTGCAACAGACTCTGATACTTTCCAGTCTATTTCATGTACTGAAATGACACCTCACAGAGCGGCACACCCAGACCTGCAGCAGGTCCGTGCCTGAAGCGTGGAGGAGCCAGTGTTTCTGTTGAAGATTCTATGGACGTGAACTGTGGCTCAGCATTAGAATGGTGGCATTTGACCGCGTGCCCTGGGGGGCAGAGGGCTCTGTGACAGCAAGGACAGGGAAAGAAGTGCTCCGCGGGATGAGACAGGCACGCTAGGTTCCTCCGACCAGTCCAAGACCTTCAGCATCAGAATGAAAATTTACCAATACGTGTAAAATCAGCCCCCACCCAGTCCTCGCACACCCCTGCCCTCTCCCTACCTGGAACACGAGGACACCCATGTGGGAAACGGCCAGGTTAATTTTGGCCCCCTCCCTGTCAGAAGCGGCGTGAAAACGGATGCCATACATTTCCAACTTTCGGGCAATTTCGAGCACCTGGAAATCCGACTCAGCAGGCGTCTGGCCCCTATGACAAAGGACGGCATGATCACAGCACTGAAAACAACTTGATTTCTAAAAGAGCCAAGGTGTGTAACAAAACTGATCAGGAAAACAAAGCAGAATGAAACAAACCTACACAGGAGGCTTTTTTAGAGAATGGATTGCTTTTGTGAGTGTATTTACCCACTAGAAGTGCAGCAGAGCACACACAGGCCAAAGAAACTGTCCATTTCCTTTTATCCTGTGATCCACTTCCTGATGGGTAGAATGTTTTCTTTGTATGCACAAAATGAGCTGAGGTGCTCAGCCTTGTAATTTGTTCTTAATACCGAGGAGGTGACATGCAAACACTGTACGCAGAGACAGGTACGAAACGCAGGGAAACCACAGATAACACCGGTATCTCATGAAACCCATTTCATACTTAAAAAAACCGTTTTCGTAATGTACAATTCTAACCGAGAGAGTATACTTTTATAAGGATACAAGTTATGAAACGGAATAAAACCATGTTTCCCAAGTGCACAGTCCACAGTCCTGCTCCTAGGGCAGTGACCTGGGCAGGGACCATGGCCCATGTCACACTGACCAGCCTCCAGGAGGCTGCCGCTCAGGGAGGGCACAGCTGGGCGAAGGGGACAGACAGGGTCCTGGTTAGGAGAACCCCTACACAAGGCCTGAGCCCTGCATGTGGGGTTCTCCATCAACAACCCTTCCTCTCACTCCCACATGTCTGAGCTTCTGGATCTTTAAGGAACAGCCCTTCCCACAGTTTCTCTTCTTAGACTAAAACTTCCATTCTCTGAGTCTGATATGGACACCCGACTATCAGCTTATATTTGGTAAATCATCATCAAGCAGGAACACCCAGGGTGTGACAACCGTTTTCCATGGTGTCCCAATGCTTCTGTTTTGGAACGGGGCACTGGGCGGAAGCTGGAGGAGTTCTGAGGGGAGGCTAGGGTTAGGGATGCTAAGGGAGATTCTGGTAAGGGCTAAGAAGGAAAAGAGAGCAGAGAAAAAGCCTTTCTTCTCAGAGAAGCCCTAAGCCTTCGTGAACAAAATTTGGTAGACACGAGGGTGGTAAAGATCATTCTGGCGAGGTCTCAGAAGTGAGGAAGATGTCATTGGAAGCAGGAGAAAAGGCGATCCTTTTTATAAAGTGGCCCAACACCTGGCTGAGTTACATTCGTGTCCTAGTGTTTTGTGGAGAGCCTGATGCAGGCGCGATCTCAAGAACAATGAGATCATGACCTGAGCCGAAATCGAGTGGGATGCTTAACTGAGCAAGCCCTCCTGGCACCCGTGGCCGAAGAGATTTCTAAGCAAAGTGATGAAGGTATGGCTGGGCTCCTCTGACTGCTGATAGCAATGCAGGAGGAGAGAGATGCCCGAGACATGGAAGTTTAAGCAAAAAGGAAGCAGAATTTTAAGACGTGGAAAGTGCTCAGCCTGCCCATATTGCAGAAAACAAGAACACCGAGGTGTGGCTAAGAGGCTGAGCAGGAGGTCAGTATGGACCGGCCACCGCAATGGAAATCAGGACGGGGGAAGGAGGATCCCAAAGGCAATCTGGATCAGGGCTGCCTCTCACATCACAGGCCACGGTGGAAGAGCGTGGGGGTTGGGAACACAACTGGCCCTTGCTCAGGTTTCCAAGGCCAGGACTGCCTGGAGCCGCAGGAGGGTATACTTGAGGAGTATGGTAGGCCCGGAGGGCAGGGCACAGAGCCAAAGAGGATTATTCCTGAGCCTTAAGGTTTATGTCATTTGCTCCACTAGGTTCTGGACTTGCCTGAGACCCGTCACCCTTTTCTTCCTTCTAGTCCCTCCCTTTGGAAGGGAAATGTGCACCCTGCGCCTATCCCCTACCACAGTACTTTGGTTTTACAGCTAGAGGAGACTGTGCCTCAGGAAAACCATACCTGGAGTCTCAGCCAGATCTCATCAAGATGAGATTCAGGTAAGGCCATGGAATCAGAGGATTTAGTGTTGGTGTTAGAGCAGTGAAGGCTTTTGGGCTGTTGGGGTGGAATGAATGTACTTTGCATGTGAGAAGGACATGAACTGTGGAGGGTGGAACGTTCCAGAGTGAATGTCTGTGTCCTCCAAAATTCAGATGCTTCAGCCTAACCTCTGGGGTGATGGTATTTGGAGGGGAGTCTTTGGGAGGGCCTGGGTAGGGGATTCACGAGTAAGAATGCCCTAACAGAAGCTCCGGGGAGCTCTTGGCCCCTCCCGCCCCATGAGGATGTGCGAGAAGATGCCATTGTGCCGCAGGAAGCAGGCCCTCACCACACCCGCATCTACCAGTGCCTCCATGTCTGACCCCCAACTCCAGAAGTGTGGGAAATCACAGTCTGTGGTCCCCAAGCTGCCTGGCTCGGGGTGTTCTGTTATAGCAGCCGCGAAGGACTAAGACAGCAGTTTTCAAATGTTTTTTCTTCAATGTCAAAGATCCAAAAGAACTGTGATAAAAGTAAAAAAACCACTCCTTCAATATCCTCTTGAAGGGTGATTACAAGGGTGTTTCCAGTGGGTCAAGGAAGATAATTATAAATAACTATGTAAGAACTAGATCTTGACTAAAATGAAAGTACCACATCGTCTCTAAAAATCCTACATAAAAAATGATTAAAAGAAATAAAAGTGCAGTAAATATATGATGACCGTGGAGGACAAAGTTAGCACATCAGAACCACGAGAGGGGCACCTGGCTGGCTCAGAGGAGTGTGCAACTCTTGACCTTAGGGTTATGAGTTCGAATCCCACCTTGCGTGTAGAGATTACTGAACAATAGATATCTTAATGTTTATTTTTGAGAGAGAGAGAGAGAGAGAGAGAGAGAGCAAGCATGTGCGCAAGAGAGTGGGGGAGGGGCAGAGAGAGAGGGAGATACAGAATCTGAAGCAGGATCCAGGCTCCAAGCTGTCAGCACAGAGCCCGATGCAGGGCTCCAACCCAGGACCCGAACCATGAGATGATGAATTGAGCCAAAGTTGGATGCTTAACCAACTGAGCCACCCAGGCGCCCCCTAAATATCTGACAGAAAGAAAAGAAAAAGATCATGAGAGCCAAGAGACAGCTGAGCTCAGGGATGGCGGCACTCTGTTGGAAAGAACCCAGGTTTAGTCCTGTGTCAAGCACATCACCTGATTTCTCTTTAACTGGCTTTCACGAATTTTTAAAGCAGCCACCTTGAGACACACCCCTAAGACGCACAAACACGCACACACGTGCAAGCTCATGAACACGTGAGCATAGGCGCCCTCCCACGCGGCTCTCAAAGTGACTGCTCATAGACCTACACCATTCCATCACCTGACACACATGCCTGTGTCCACACTCGCCGGGCCCGGTGGGGAGCCTCAACCCTTTCCTGAGGTACCCGTCCCTCAGAGCCCAAGACCCCCACACACCCTGCCTTGTTCTCATGGCCTCTGGCGGAGCCCCTTTCTCACTCCTCCCTTCAAGGCCAGTCTTCAGGAGGCTGTCCTGGGCCCTGCTCTCCCATCTGTGTCTACCCTCTCTTCCCCGGGTGACCTGCACAGCTTGATGTGCCCTACGTGTTGACAACACTCTGCCCGCATCCCAGAGCCATCCACCTGCTGGCACCGATGCCTTGGTGGGACCCTTGACCCTGTAGTGCCCCACGCCAACTCCAGGAACAAATCCCAAACAGGCGATCATCTCCCTGGGGACTGGCGCTGGGAGATGACCCTTTGTTCCTCTGCCCCAGTGTGCTGAACCCTGACACTGAGAGGTGCCCCCAACCGTGCACCGAGAGGGGGCTGGGGCCTTTGCTTGGTCTCACCATGACAGTGGAGTCACACAGCCTCCTGTGAGCAGCGGGCACTATTACTTGCCCCACCAGCCAAGCCAGAAATTCAGGTGCAACTGCGGGCACCATGCTGGGTCTCCTGGACCCTCCCAGGCTGCTGCCTTCGCCTGGCACTCCCCCTTCACCAACCCTACGTGGCCAATTCCTTAGAGATGCCTGCTGGCCCAAGCAGCCCGGCCACTCACCCTTCTCACCCTGGCCGCTCTGTCTGCCCTCAGCTTGCACACCAGAGTGCACAACAATATACTCGTGTATCCAGTGCCCGTCCCGATGCCAGGCACACAAGAGGAGCTCCCCAAGTGCCGTGAGTGGCCAAATGCATGAGAAGCACACAGTCTTGCCGGGGTAAGGTCCTCCAGGTGAGCATCTTGGTCCACCTTCTCAAGGGCAAGGCTTCTCTCCTGTCCACTCTCCTTTTGGGGAGTTCAATATCACAGCTAACTCCCCCCAGGCCCTCGGCCCTGGCCCTCCCTCCTGTACCTCTCTTCAACCTGAAAGGACGTACCAGCGTCAAGTCAGTCAAAGAGCAGGCCCGCCAGGCCTACCCCACCTCACAGGAGGGCCGCCTGCTGCTCGGCGGGCTACCACACGCTTCTCACCATTAAGAGTGTCATGCATGTGGTGGGACCCCATGGCTGCCCCTGACGCTCTGCCCTCTGGTCACTCTTACCAGGGCCCTGACGTCCCTTCCGGCCTTTCTAAAGCAGTGAGACTGTGCCCTCCCAGGGAGCGGACGGCGGTCACTTTAGTCAGCCTTGCAGAAGCCTTAGTGGTGGCTCCCGTTACTTAAATACACTATTTCATCATTATAGTGTAGGGACAGGGTGCCAGCGGCTGACTCTGACAGACTCACGTGTGCTTCCGGTGGAATTCTAGAATCTTCTCAAGAGAACGCTCCTGACTGGGTAGGTACTCATTCACTTTAAGGTGCTCTCGATCCAGGGTTTCATCATAATCTCCTATTTCAGCTGAAGTGAGAGAACAACAGTCAGTAATTCTAATTCTCAAATAAAGAAAAATACAAGCATTTGTACATGCAAATGCATGAATTAAAAGAAAAAAATTATCCTAAATCTGTAATAAAAGAATATATAAATATTTTTATTTTATGAACAAGATTTTGTATTTTACTTTCCCACACATCTTAAGCTACTAAAGGCAAATATAAAGGCAGGTAAAGAAGTTTTTTCCTGAGTTTTGAAGAACAAAGATGCTGGTGAGTGACCCCAGGGAGGCTGACACTCAGTCGCCAGTTTATCCTGAGTTTTCTGTGTTTTAAACCTCGCTTTATTTGTCTGTAGTCTCAAGACTGTTGTGACCAGGAATATGTATCTTGTTTGTTTCAGGACAATGTAGTTGAAATCATTTTTTCCTTCAGGGCCTCTCAAATTCTTGAGGAACAATGTCTCTTTCTAATTTCATGAAGCTTGAGAGGCCACTAATGTTTCAAGAATTGTAGTTAAAGCCCAATAATCTTAAACAATATACATCTTTTTTGTTTTGAGACCATCTCAAGTTCACAGAAACGTCGCTTGCACTGTGCCACACTTGAGGGTGTGCTGTGTCCACATAAGACACGGCCGCCCATGAGCAGGGCACAGCCCCCGAGCAGGCGGGCCCCGGGTCTGCTGCGGGATCCGAGCCTCAGACCCCACCATGCTGTCAGCAGCTGCTCTGTCACGTCTCCTACAGCCAGACGTCCTGGCTCAGAGTCACGCTGCAGCGGGTGGCCCTGTCTCTGCAGGTTCCCGCAGTGGACGCAGCGCATGTCCAAGGGCAGGGCGACGGCTCGACAGGTTATCACACCACATTGGCACCGGAAAGCCAGCTGTCTCTCTGAGAAGACCTCAAACCCAATAAAAAACAACGAAGTCACTTTGAAAACTTATATCAACAAGTGACAGCAAGGCCCCTAGTGATGAAATTTGCTATTTGTGCAAGGTGTGTGTGGGGGAGGGGAGGGGACCTGGCAAACCACAAATTAACCCCCATACTTAGCCGTTCCTATGATCCCCCACACTTTCTACATTCTACTTTCTGTGCTCAAATTTCAGAAACATCACTTCTGTGTCAGGGGCTCTAGTCCAGAAGCAGCATTTCCTTCGTCCTACCCTGTCGGGGGGGGGGGGCTTTGTAAAGCCCCAGCAAGACACACACCCGTTTTTCGGAACCTCTTCCTACAATATAAATTTTCCCGCTCTTCTGAGCTACCTCTTGCTGTGTGACATACTGAGAAATGTGTTCTTTTCCCTCAGGGTTTGATGACTGACTTATCACCAGAGGGGCTGTGACGGTCACCCCAGGGAGGTCTCTTTCCAGGGGTGCCGAGGGTCAGGGCTGCCACTTGGCTCCCAGACGCAAGACATTTATGGGGAAAATGCGGGAAGACACAAAGGAGAGACGTTCGGAAAGGATTCGTGTGGCTGCAGCTCTTGGCCTGGAGCCTTCCTTTCTTGGTGGAGACTGTCTGCCTCAAGGACTT
Organism: Lynx canadensis; assembly: GCF_007474595.2. NCBI lineage: Eukaryota > Metazoa > Chordata > Mammalia > Carnivora > Felidae > Lynx > Lynx canadensis. Next base: position 220,613,470 of record NC_044310.1, on the reverse strand, counting down.
CCACTCTGTAGATGTTAATCTTCAGCTTATTGGAGAAAATACTCAAATCAAAGGCCTGTTCTTTCATCACATTCATTAACTGTGCAGGTACATCAGGTGCTGGCAGTCCTGAGGGCCGTGCACCTAGGACACCGTATGCGCCTCCGCCCGCGGCTGGGGACACTAACACTGCAGAAGGTGGGATGCCAGAAGGGCCGCCGTGGTGTCCGCACAGGGCAGACGCTCCTCCAGGAGGTCTCTCTTAAGTTGCAAGGCAAACAAGTACCTAGAAGGGAGTTCAAACAGCACAAATGTCAGCTCCGAAGGCTCTAGAGCAGACCCCCCGCATCTCCGTCGCAGGCCAGCACCCGTAAACAGCGGTGACCAGGGACACCAGAGCAGACAGTGACAAAGAGGCGAAGTCGCAGGCGGCAGCTCTGTGGGCAGAGTCACCGCACACACGAGAGCACTCAGATGCTCGCCTCCCGGACCCTACCGCACCTTCAAGGGCAAGCTCACAAGTTCAGGTCACTTCTGTCACACACACACAACTGCACTTAATTACTCTGTTGTGAAAGAATCAGCAACATCCAATTCAGACAGAGCTTAAAATGTGGCTATGGAAGTTTGAGACAGATCGATGATATTCAGCCTTGGCTAGGATCTGAGAAACAGGCACACCTGAATGTAGCTAGAGAAGGCAGTATTAATATGCTCATATGCACATCTATTCCACCGACAAATAATCACTGAGCTTGTACCACGTTCCAGGTACTATTTCTGGAGCTGGAGCTGGAGCTACGATGGACAAGACAAACTCTCTCTGCCCTTGCTGCCATTTATACCTGAGCGAGCTGTTAAAATTTACTGTATTCTCTTAAATTTTAAATGTGGCTACCCTTTAACTTAGCAATTTCACTTTCATGAAACTTTTCAGGAGAGAGATTTTCTAGAGCTTACAAAGATGTGTGGGCAAGGCTGTTTGTTTGCAGCAATATAGCAGAGAAAAATTGGAAATGATCTAAGTATGCACTAATATAAGAATAATTTAGTAAAGCAGATACAGGCACATGCACTATACGTACAAAGACGGACACGTGGATAACAAGACAAGACCAAACAAGCCATCCAACCCACAGTTCTGGGCGCATAGTGTGATACTGCTTTGTAAATTACCATTTCTTTAAAGACCTGGCTCCATTTATACATTTGCTGTGAATTCGTCTGGAAGACACTCCTCAAGTGTAACTACTTCTGGGGACAGCGCGGTGGGCAGGGAGTGAAGGGGAACATTTGCTTTTTATTCCATGTAGCTGTATTCTGAAGATTTTCTTCTTTTATAATAAACTGCTTTTTTTTTTTTAATAAATAAAAGAAGCACCTTCTGCATAAAGTTGGCTTGGACCCAGTTAGGTAACACCTTCCGTTACCTGTTATTCCCTCAAAGAGGACTTTTTTGGGAAACGCCAGGTACTTAATATGCTAAGAAGATGAGCTCTGTATTCACTCATAACAACACTTTTTGCTGCCCTTGGGGTTGTTTCCTTACCCACAAAGTGAGCGGCTGGGCTAATGGGATCTCTACATCTCCCTGCAGCTGACAACCTGGGATTCTGTGATGTTACAGAGTTCTGTAAGAACCTTCTAAAGAGAGATTCATAAGATGCCCATGATGCAGGTATAAATACATTTTTTTGCTCAGAAAGGCTAGTACCACCACAATGATATCACAGTTCTCTTTTATCTTATATCTGATCTTGGGTTTTGAATTGGTACATAAAACACAAGGAAAATAAATTCCATAATCTGTGGCCAGATGAAGCAACTGTAAACATTTTCTTCAAATCATTTCTACGAAGAATCAATCTCGAATTCAAGAGAGTGATAACAAAAGAAATCACCTAAAATACTTCTGCTCATATATTCATAAGGACTCTCAAACTCAACACTTCTCCCACTTGAGAGTATTTTGGGCATACGGGCTAGGCTCCTGACAACTTTATGCACATGCGTAAATCTGTGTCAGCAGGAGGCTATCAGTTCAACAGCACACTAACACGTGTTAGTCCCCCCACCTTTGTCCCCAGTTTGCACCATAAACACTCTTCCAAGCTCTGCTGGCATTTGTGTTTGTGCAAGAGTTAAATGCTTCTTTTAATACTAGACACTGACCGCACCTTTTATGTGTATACTGTTCACCTTTTAGGTGAATGAAGATGTATTCATTCATTCTTTTTTTTTTTTTTTTTTTTCATTCATTCTTTGAATAGAGCCTGAGCACTTGATGAGCCAGGCGCTGCTGGAGATACAGGTGAATTCTAGATCCCGCTGACAGCAGCTGTGGCTTAGTAGGGGCTCTTTACCTTGTATATTCTTCCTGCAACTGACCCGGATCAGGTGGGAAAAATTTGACTGCTAGACGAAGCAATGCGTTCTTTGGCCCTATGAAAAGAAACATTTTAAACTTCACAAATATTAGGTCAATCCCACTATTTTTTGAGATCTTTGTACACTTTAGTGAAAGAAAAATGTCACCATCGCTCACTATACTGAACCAGAACAATATGACTGCTGTAAAGAAAAAGCACAAGGTATTATTAGCTCATCTGAGTATCTTAGCTTTACTGAAATTTTATAGTAACACACCCATGTAATTTTCACCAAAAAGGAAAGAGGAGCTGTTTTGCTAAATGTGATGATGCCCCACACGGCCTGACGTCACCAGTGACTGATGAAGCTACTGGTGCATGCCCTTCTCTCCCATTCGGGACTAAAAACGTTGCAGGTGAATCTGGACCCCTAGAAAGGACCCTGTGCGTTACATAATTATTAAGAGGCATCACTATGTGCCTCAATTTAACAAATTTAATAGAGACTAACAAAAATAATGTTTAAAATTACAAAATAGGGGGCGCCTGGGTGGCGCAGTCGGTTAAGCGTCCGACTTCAGCCAGGTCACGATCTCACGGTCCGTGAGTTCAAGCCCCGCGTCGGGCTCTGGGCTGATGGCTCAGAGCCTGGAGCCTGTTTCCGATTCTGTGTCTCCCTCTCTCTCTGCCCCTCCCCCGTTCATGCTCTGTCTCTCTCTGTCCCAAAAATAAATAAACGTGGAAAAAAAAAATAAAAAAAAAAAAATTACAAAATAGTATGAACTATTTTATTAAAAATGTAAACTGTGTGTCAACTATACTCAGAAAAAAAATCACAAAAAATAAAATTTTAAAAATTGTTTAAAAAAAAATGGGGGTGCCTGAGTGGCTCAGTCGGTTGAGCATCTAACTCTTGATTTTGGCTTGGGTCACGACCACAGGGTCATGGGATCGAGCCCTGTGTTGGGCTCTGTGTGGAGCATGGAGCCTGCTTAAGATTCTCTCCTTCTCTCTCTACCCCTCTCCCCAGTCATGCATGTTCTCTCTAGAAAAAAAAATTGTTAAAAAAAATTACAAATGCTAATTGGACCTCAATGTCTTTTCATAACTCAGAGAGAAACTGCCTTCTTATTTTTTTGTTTAAATTCAAATTAGTTAACATACAGTGTAGTATTGGTTTCCAGAGTAGAACCCAGTGATTCATCACTTACATATGACACCCAGTGCTCATCACAAGTGCCCTCCTTAATACCCGTCCCCCACCCACTTCCCTCCATCAGCCCTCAGTTTGTTCTCTGTCATTAAGAGTCTCTTGTGTTTGGTTCCCCTCTCTCCTTTGCCCTCCCATATGTTCATCTGTTTTGTTTCTTAAATTCCACATATGAATGAAATCGTACGATATTTGTCTTTGCATATTGGTCCAAAATTAAAGTGCTATCAAAGAACATATCCTGTTACTGCCACATCTGAGAATGAAGTGAGTTAAATTACTGCCCACCCCCAGCTAACATAGGATAAGACTAAGTAGTGAAATGACTTTCAAGTTCAAGTACTGTTGTCGATCACCTTGCTGCTATCCAGTGACAATGAACATCTGAACATACCTTCAATTTGAACAGTCAAGAACAAAAGCATCTAAAATGAACAGAATTTTTAAGGACTTTAAAAAAAGGACTTACTCCGTATTTGCCTAGTGATGGGCTTCATAGGTTCGAGCCAAATCTAAAGAGAATTTAAGAAAAGAGATCAGATGTGTTCAATGATTTCTCTATTTAATAAGTATGTTACAAAATACAGAACTGTTTATAATTAGGAGAGATATTTAAGGCGGGCCTATTTTGGTTCTCCGCTCACACACCAGTCTAATGCTGATAAAACACCTGGGAGTGGGGTGTCTGGGTGGCTCAGTCAGCTGAATGTCTGACTTCAGCCTGGGTCATGATCTCACGGTCTGTGAGTTCGAGCCCTGTGTTGGGCTCTGTGCTGACAGCTCAGAGCCTGGAATCTGCTTTGGATTCTGTGTCTCCAACTCTCTCTGCCCCTCTCCTGCTAATTCTCTCTCTCTCTCTCTCTCTCTCTCTCTCTCAAAAATAAATAAATATTAACAAAAAAAAAAGACACCTGGGAGAGGTATAGGAGCACCTGGTTCGAGAAGTGTGGCAGGAGGCCAAGATGCCACACTGTATGGGACCCCACCACGAGGCCACAGCACGCTGCTGTTGCTATGCACAGAACAGGTACCAATAATTATTTTTGGGGGGGGCATCTGTTAAGGCCAAACAACTTATGTGGTGCATGCTGCACTTGTAAACAACAATGGCAAGAGCACCACTACACGAAGGGGTGGATGGAACTCTAACGTTGACATACTTATTGAACGAACAGGTTGTTTTGGGGTTTTAAAACAGTTCCACCTGTAAATATTAAAGCTCCACACTTTTTAAGGCTCATCTATCAAGTAACAAAAAGGATAAACAATTTAGTAGCACAGTTTGCTAAAAACGATCACCAAACAGATGTACTAGAGGGAGTTTCTGGATCTCCTTGGCACACGTACTGGCAGGGAGAACAAATTCAGGGAGGATGGGAACTCAGCCTAGCTAACAGGCACGTGTACTCCGTATTTCCACGGGACAGCCCCAGTAACAGCCCTGTGATCAGGTTCCGTGCTCCCATTGCTGCCACAGGTCCTCCAAGGCTTGCCATGGCCACGTGCATCGCCAGCACCCACCACGTACCCACAGCCCGTCTGCAAGAGTGAGGCAAGAGCACGTACCCAGTAGGCCCGGGGGTGCTGAAACTCCAGCCCGAAGTAGTCACACTCCGTCAGGTTCAGGCGCCTCCACACCTGAGTCAGCAGCGTCTGGCCATCGCGCTTAGGCTGTGAGAGGCAGGGAGGGGAGCACAGGAGAATGAGGTGCCTTCCAACAATCCGGGTTCATGAAACAGCGTGGCAAGATGTGGCTTCCGCACGTAAAATCCATCCTCCTAACTCCTTGCTTCACTCTGCCTTCTTCTAAGGCTCTTAGTGCTCAGAAACGGACACCAAAGTGAAGCCAGACAACCCCTTCACTCTTACCTTCTCAGGTGCATCTTTAGCTATTTTTCTTGGCAACGTTAGATGACAGAACCCATTCTTAGCCTCACTGAACACTTTATCAACTTGGTATTTACTACAGAGGTGGGTCTCATACTCCATGTTTGCCTGAGACCCCAGTGAATGCTTGATTATTTGGTAATAACATTAGCGAGGAGACCTCGCACTGCTCAGACTAGAGGTGGGACGATCGGCCCTCCATTCAGAAGAAACGTGAAGTTAGCTCCCTGGTCTGCACTGGCCACAAAAATAAACTCCTATGGACTAAAGAACAGAACAAAGCAGGAAAATATTTCTCCAGTTTTGGGGTTAAGTAAAGTGTTCCTAAGTACCACACAAAGACAGACTCGATTAATTAAAGGTGAAAAACTTCTGAACAGAGAAACAGCAAACAAAGTTACCATCCAGAATCATACTAAAACAAGTGATTTCTCTCTCACATTGCTCTCATGAATTGGGTAAAGAAATACAAATGGCTTTTAGGCACATAGAAACGTACTCAAGCCCTCTAATAATGAAATAAAACAGTGAGACACCACTTCTTGTCCATCTCAGAGGGCTGGGAGCATGGGGTAGTGCGGCTGGGGGAAGGCAGCCATGTCCGCGCACTACTGGGAGAACTCCAGTTCGTCCCATCCTCTGGGAGAATCTGAAAACACCTCCAAAACTTAAAGTGTACACATACACCTTTGCTCCAGCAATTCCCCTTCTAGAACTTTCTCCTACAGATATTCTCACACAACTGCACAGAGCTAAAGATGCAAGGACAAACCCAACAGAGAACTGATGACACGAACAACGGTACCTCCGTTGTCACAGCCCTTAGGACTCTGTACCAGCGTGGAATGAAGTCCAAGACTACAGTTCAGTCATGAAGAAAAAAGGGTTCCCTTCCTATCCAGTGTACGTGACAGAAGCCCACTTCATAAAATGTGCATGCTGCATTTACCTTAACTGAAGCAAGTCTGGAAGGCTCCATCCTGAGAGGAAATCACCATTCTGGACTGAATGGGGGTGGGGGACAGGGACCAGGGCCTTCACTTTTACCTTATTTTCTAACTTCTGCGATGTCTCAGTTTTCATCAGCGGGCATGTCATTTTTGCACTGCAAAGATAACATCTGCAGGGGGAGGAGAGGCAAACCTCCATGGCTCCCCAGGACGGTAGTTTCCGTGAGTTTAAACACTGGACTTTCTTACTGTGTGCCCAAGAAGTGGCTGTGCTCCTAATGTGAGCACTCTTTTCTCTTTTTTTCTTTTTTAATTTTTTTTTAACGTTTTATTTATTTTTGAGACAGGGAGAGACAGAGCATGAACGGGGGAGGGTGAGAGAGAGAGGGAGACACAGAATCTGAAACAGGCTCCAGGTTCTGAGCAGTCAGCACAGAGCCCGACGCGGGGCTTGAACTCACAGACAGTGAGATCGTGACCTGAGCTGAAGTCGGACGCTTAACTGACTGAGCCACCCAGGCGCCCCTCTTTTCTCTCTTTTTTTTTTTTTTTCAACGTTTATTTATTTTTTTGGGACAGAGAGAGACAGAGCATGAACGGGGGAGGGGCAGAGAGAGAGGGAGACACAGAATCGGAAACAGGCTCCAGGCTCTGAGCCGTCAGCCCAGAGCCCGACGCGGGGCTCGAACTCACGGACCGCGAGATCGTGACCTGGCTGAAGTCAGACGCTTAACCGACTGCGCCACCCAGGCGCCCCTCTTTTCTCTTTTTTTAAGTTTATTTTGAGAGAAAGAGAAAGAGAGCGCAAGTGGGGGAGGGGCCGAGAGAGAGGGGGAGAGAGAATCCTAAGCAGGCTCTGTGCAGAGCCTGATGCAGAGGCTCAAACTCACGAACTGTGGGATCATGACGTGAGCCGAAATCAAGAGTCAGCAGCTGAACCGCCTGAGCCCCACAGACGCCTGTAAAGCGAGCATTCTTATGGGAAGACGGAAATAGCTGCCCTCTGTGGTGACAAAGCGGCATGCAGCGAGTCACAGCCGCAAAGGGATGCAGACAACGCCATCCGTAGAGGAGGGAAGAGCAAATGTTCTGGACGAAGTACCATAAGATCACGTCCGACAAGGATCACGGTGAGGGCTCGCGTGCTGGCCGTGCTGTTGGGAGAACGCACCCACGACAGGCTCTGCAGCCTGACGAGCGGCCCAATCCCCTCAGTGGTGAGCTGGTCAGAAATCGTGGGGTCTGCTGTAACTCCTCTCACACTCAGCACTCCTCCCCAGGAAGCTCTCCCACAGCTGTGTCCCCTCCCCCAGGACTGCAGGGCTGTTGCGGGGTGGGGGGCTCCACAGGAGGACGAGGAAGGCCCCAAAGGTGTGTGCGCATGGGCCCCACAAGGCCTGGCCTCGCCCATTCGGGGGCGACTTGGACACCTGGCTGCTCCCTCACAGGGAGACCCCCTCTCCCTCTGGCGGCCACGAGCAGACCCTTGAGAACCTGGTGAGTTAGTTGCCTCATGGGGAAGGTCCCCTTAATTGCGTTTGGCTCCACATAACCGCCACATCACTTGGCGCTTCTCTCCAGCACGGTGCTTCTGGCGCTGTCGTTCCCACATTTACTTGTTTGGGTGCATTCCTACTACTACAGGGTCAGAGACTGCATCATCCATCTTGAATCTCGAGGCCCAGCAATGTGGCAGATGCGCCACCGACAGGCCCAGAACGTCCACAACTCCGCTGCTCCAGTCCTCCCCTCTCCCTTCTCAACTGCCTGGTCACCCCACGCGGTAAGGGGCGATGGTGGGATTAACAGCCCCATCCAAGCCCTCCACCCACGGGCAGTGAAGCCCTGGCTTGTCCCAGGAGGCCTGCCGAACCGAGGGATGCCAACATGTATCAAGTGTGCAGACACACAGGCACACATCCATGATGCACCAGCGTCCAAATCCAGAACAGGGTTTTTAAATCTGGGCATAAAACTACACTTCATTACACAGGTTTCTGTACTAATGTACACGCATATGCATACATATGTATGGACACACACATGGATACACATATATCCATACACACATATGCATACGTGTATATATATGTGTGTTTAACTCCTGTATTGGAGTAAATTTTACCAAAGTAAAAAAGCTTTCGCAAGTCAACTATCCTATGTTCAGCAAAAAAATAATAAGTAATAATTTTAATGTTGGGACACCTGGGGGTGGCTCAGTCGGTTAAACGTCCAACTTCAGCTCAGGTCATGATCTCAGGTCCGTGAGTTCAAGCCCCGCGTCAGGCTCTGTGCTGACAGCTCAGAGCCTGGAGCCTGCTTTGCATTCTACGTCTCCCTCTCTCTATGCCTCTCCCCTGCGCTCTCTCTCTCTTTTTTTTTTTTTTTTTGCAGGGGCCATATTTCATCTCTTTTTTGGTATTTTTCTAGTTTCCTTTACTTTTGCAATTGAAGTATAATTAACATATAGTGTCATTATATTATTCTCAGCTGTACAATGTAAGGATTCAACAATTCCATACATTTCTGAGTAATCATCAAGATAAATGTACTCTTTTTTTAAAATGTTTATTTTATTTTTATTTTTTATTTTATTTTTTTTAAAGTTTATTTATTTTTGAGACAGAGAGAGACAGAGCATGAACGGGGGAGGGTCAGAGAGAGAGGGAGACACAGAATCTGAAACAGGCTCCAGGCTCTGAGCAGTCAGCACAGAGCCTGACGCGGGGCTCGAACTCACGGACCGCGAGATCGTGACCTGAGCCCAAGTCGGATGCTTAAACCCGACTGAGCCACCCAGGTGCCCCTAAATGTTTATTTTATTTTTCAGAGAGAGAGAGTGGCAGAGCATGAGCAGGGGAGGGGCAGAGAGAGAGGGAAACACAGAATTTGAAGCAGGCTCCAGGCTCTGAGCTATCAGCACAGACCTTGACATGGGGCTCAAACTTACGGACCTGAGATCATGACCTGAGCCGAAATCGAGTCAGCTGCCACCCAGGTGCCCATAGAACAGGAAGAAAGTGATTCTTGAACAAGAGGAAGAGGCCACTCTCAGCAGTACACTAAATAGTTACTATGTGACACTGACATCAAAACAGAAAGAAATGAGACGTAAAAAATCAGAAAGGAAGCAAAACGATCATTATTTGTAGAAACGATAATTCACTTGGAAAACCTGAGAACATCAACCAGAAAACTATCATGAAGAGACGGAACTGAGTCAGGTGATGGGGGAAAAATACCATACATGCGTCTAAGCTGCGTTCCCCTATACACAATTAGCCACCATCCTCAGGACAGAAAGGAAGGAATCAACCACATTTGTAACAATCACGAAAGAGCTGAAGTATTTTGGAGTAAGCTTAACAAAAGAAAGCTTCATGGAGAAAATTTAAAACCACTGCGATGAGACAGAAAGGGGGACACAGAAGGAGCGTGGAGAGGTGCAGGGCACACGAACGCCTCCAAAGGGGCGTCATTGCTCACTGAAGTAAGCCACGGATTCCACATGGTCCTAATAAAAAGAGCAAAAGGATTCTTTGATGGACCTGATAGACTAATTCTACAGCTGGTATTTTTTTTTTTTTTAAGTGCAAGCATGCCAATGAAAAAGAAAAATAGGGGAGGACTAGCCTTAGCAGACATTCAAACCACAGTAATTAAAATGTTTGGTACTGGTACATGTCTACACAAACTAAATAGAACAGATTAGGAGGTGAAGAAATATACCCAGATATATAAGGTACTGGAGTGTCTGATAAAAGTGATGTTTCAAGTCAATCAGTGGGAGGAAAGCAGATTACTCAATAAAAACTACTTAGTATCCATCTGGAAAAAATAAGGTGTACCCTTACCTCACGTAATAATTTCACGATGAGTAAAATACCTAAACACAAAAACATGCACCCATCAAGGTCCTGGCAATGAGACCGTTTTGTTTCATACTCTGGGTGGAGAGAAGGCCATGGTCAGGACACTCCAGAAGCTAAGAGCTGTAAGAGGGGCTTGAGAAACTGGGACATCAAACAAGAAACGTCTGCACGAGATGAAACTGCTGTGGAGGCCAGCTCCTTTGGGGGAGCATGTGACTCCATGCTGGGCAGAGAGCTTACTTAAAAAATACAATCAGGGAAAGGGGAAAGGCGAAAGGGGAAAGGAGAAAGGAAAAAGGAAAGGAAAACAAAACGAAACTACTATAAAGCCAAAAACACTCAGGGAGAAAACATTATAGCTCACATCACAAGGTGTTAATTTTTAAGGCACCTGGGTGGCTCAGTTGGTTGGGTGTCTGACTTCGGCTAAAGTCATGATATCACAGTTGGTGGGTTCAAGCCCAGCATCAGGCTCTGTGCTGATAGCTCGGAGCCTGGAGCCTGCTTCGGAGTCTGTGTCTCCCTCTCTCTGCTCCTCCCCGACTTTTCTATCTCTCTCAAAAATAAAAAGCATTAAAGAAAAAAAAAAGAAATTGATAAAGCAGATTAAAAAACAATATAAATACCAAAGCCTGGAAAGTGAAGACAACTTTAGAGAAGAGGAAAGTTGGAGGACTTACATTGCCAGATATCAAGACTTATTCTGGGGCACCTCGGTGGCAGAGTCAGTCAGGTGTCTGATTTCTGCTCAGGTCATGATCTCGCAGTTTGTGGCTTATGGGATTGAGCCCTGTGTTGGCCTCTGTGCTGACAGCATGGAGCCTGCTTGGGAGTCTCTCTATCACCCCTGCTGCTCGCTCGCGCTCTCTCTCTCCCCTGCTGCTCTCTCTCTCCCCATCTCAAAACAAATAAAAACTTAAAAAAAAAAAAGACTTATTCTAAAGCAGCAGTAATTAAGATAGTATGCTATTGGTGCAAAAACCGACCTGTGGAGTGTGCAAGAGCCCAGAGAGAGACCCCTATACACACACTCACTTAACTTAAAGAAAAGACACTAGTGTAATTCAGTGTAGGAAGGGTGGTTTTTTCAACAACTGGAGCCAAGGGAAGTGAATGACCATATGGGAAAAAAGATGAACATCGACTCCTACCTCACACCATACACAAATATTAATTCAACATGAATCATGGAGAGGCAAAGCAATAAAGCTTGGTGTGAGCATCATCTGCTCCTAAAAATCCAGAAATGCACCATCAGGTGGACTACAGGACCCATGCCCACTGCATATTCCCGAAGTAGCAAAGGAAACCAGACTCTCTCTGAACTACATAAGGGTCTAGGCTCTACAGACACTGAAAACACTGGCATCATGGACAGATACTCACAATGGAAGAAAAATGGTCTTCACAACCCATTTCCCACTGAGGCAAGCAACCACCCAAATTAGAACTGTGTTTCAAACACTAGACTGGAGAAGAAACAGCATTAAAAATGTAACATACAAAATATAGATTAAAAACCAAAAATTCTGTTTGGTGTTCCCATCTTCCAGTTGGCCACAGTATTCAAGTTCTTCTCCAAGCTTAGACATAAAGCATATTGTTAGAAATTTGCATAGACAAAAGTACCATTAAAGATTTTGTCTGGATGGAAATGGGCTACAAAATCCCAGCTCACAAAGTACTTCTTTATTCTTTGTCTTAAGCACTGTGGGAAAATTCTGGAAAAAGCTTGATTTAGTCCTTCAACTTGTTTCACATGCCCATTTACAGTTCATTTGCCAAATTATAACTCCTCCATCTATCTATCCAGATGCCTACTCCTATTATACAACTCATATCTCTACTGTTTCATTACTTAAAAAATTTTCTTGTCTAATAATTACATCAATGTCAAATTTCCTTTTATAATATTATGTTGTACAATGAATATAATCTTGAGTGCTCACAGGAAACTGTAGCTACATTCATTCTAGATTCTTTGAAAGGTCACCAACATTTTTGATAGGCATTTCATTCCCACTCTGGCACACTTTCAAGTCTTAGGTTCTCACATCTCCCTAAAATGCTGTGCACCAGAGAACTCCTCCAAACTGCATGGAAAGCCACAAGGACTTGTGTTAAATCTGAGCGCCGAAAGATGGAACTGCCACTTCTGCTTATCAGAGAGGGGATCCTATGTCCTGGAAGGAGAAATGTATCCCGACGCATTCAGTGTTCTTAGACTGAGGAGATCACCTTGCACGTAAATTATCTCTACCATAAGACATGGACATAACGCGAGAGCCTACTTATCAATGGATCCACGGCTACCTTAGCTCTTTCCACAATGGTTTCTCTTGAATTACTCAAGGAAACAGGACAACTTAAAATTACCAAATTTGAACCTGTTAACACGGGTGAGCCAGGTATCCATTTACTGTTATTTTCTCCAAATCTACCCTTCTTTGCCTTGCTTTGTGACACGGGGGCAGGTCCCTGTAGATATTTCTCTTTTACAAGCTGCCTTGTCAGGAAAGGGTGCCAGGGATACTATGAGAAGAAGGAGTTTCTCTCCCTGTTTCTGGGGCTTTGGGATTTTGTGCTGCTATGGCCAGTCCATAGCTTCCCTGTCCACTGTGTGCAGGAGACCCCATGGCTGTGCCCTCCTGGGTCTCCCCTCTTCTACTCCAGTCCTGCCAGGGGGCAGTTTCCTGCCTGCCAGCCTGTTCCCGTGGCACCTTAGCAAATATCTCCACCAACCGTAGGTCTGAACCTTGACCCTAGAGAAGGAGACCTCTTCCAAGTTTGTGTTGGCCGCTCTTTACTGCATTTCCGGTTCTGTATTCTTCAGCATTCTCTCCTCCCCTTAGTAGTTAATCCTTATACTACTTAATAATCACTCCTATTACATTTCCCAGTTCAAATTACTGGCATATATATATATATATATATATATATATATATGTGTGTGTATATATATATATATATATATATATGTTTATTTACTTATCGAGGGGGGAGGGGCAGCGAGAGAGGGAGGGAGAATCCCAAGCAGGCTCCTTGCTGTCAGTGCAGAGCCCGATGCGGGGCTCCAGCTCACGAACTGTGAGATCATGACCTGAGCCGAGATCAAGAGTCAGACGCTTAGCTGACCGAACCACCCAGGCTTCCCTGATGTATTTTGTCTCCAAAAATGACAGTTGCCCGGTCGCAGGCCGTGGGAGTGGCCAAGATCCTGGCTGGGACCCTGAATATGTCAACAGGGAGACCCTGGAAAATGCTGACAGTTGGCACATCTATCTGGAACTTGGAAGGAAGAGTTCTGTAACTGAGGAGAAAAATGTCGCATCTATAGCGGCCCTCCTGTAATCTGTCCAAGCTCAAGCTGTATGTCCTGGCGCACAGGCTTGGCAGGGCCAGGTGACGCTTACCAGCGCAAGAGTAATAACTACGGGGGGCTCGCGTGGGTGCCTGTTCTGCTTGTTCCCGATTCGTCAGGAAAAGAAAACACTGTGCCTTCAAGCGGCTCTCATAAATGAGGGAAGGTAGGTTTCTGCCTGAGAATACACAGTCAGTAACAAGCTTCATAACAGAGGAACTGGTGGAGTGCACAGAGGGGCTGAGACGTGAACACAGAAGGGGATAGATGTAAAAGACTCTGCCGTTGCGCGGAAGTCCCGTTAAAGTCTCCTCACGTCAGAGCCAGGGCGCCTCCAAAAGGATACGTGCCAAGTGAATGAGGCCCGGTTTTGTGACACTCATGGTTTCCCCACCACATACGTACACAGTAAGTTATAGACCAGCAGCCAAAGAAGCAACTTGCTATTTCTGGTAAGTTTTAGAAGTTGGGCAATCAACCTACTCTTCCCCGCCCCCCCTTCCCCTCCTAATTCCTTGTCTTTACCTTAGCATCAGGGAAAAAGCAAAGGAAAGGGAGAGCATCTTAGGTTGGCAGTAGATCTCTCAGAGCAGTCGGCCTCACAGGTAATTCCTTTCTTTTTTCCTCGTCAACAGAAGGGCTCTGGGCAGCTTGCCTGTTCTTACTTGTACTTGTGAAAACGCATACACAGAGAGGAAACCTGTCTGTCAGCGTGCCCTACCCACTCACCCAGCCAGGATCTTGACTACTCCCGTGGCCCTGCAACCAGGCAACTGTCATTTTCGGAAAGGAAGCTTGCCTGGGAAAAATCAACCTGCGGCCACTGCAAAGGCCAACGAAGCCAACAGGAGCAGTCTGGAGCCTCACTTGCAAAAACACACGGGTGACCAAGAATGAGCAGACACAGAGAAGGAAATTCCTGAAACAGAGGGATCAGCCTGAAAAGCAGAGGAACTGACCCCAGTGAACAGAAAGAGTGGGGTACACCAAAGAAACCGCAGTAAAAAAAATTAAGGTCCTCAAAAAGGCCAATGTAACAGGCCACTGCATTCATGAAATGAGGAGACTCTGGGGAAAAGAGAGGCAACTAATGACTTAGAGGGGACATGAAAAGAGCACTCCAGAAATTAAACCTCAACTCAGGAGGCCTGAATCACAGTATGAATCAAGTATGAATCTGAACCGATGGCATGAAAAACAGAGGCAAACTTCTGGAGATAGAGGTAAGGAGAGAAGAGTTTGGATTCAGAAATGTGTGTGAGAAGGATTTCAGGATGGAGACAGTAAAGGGTACAGGGGGTGTGGGTGGTGCTACAGACAATACCCGGTGGCTTGCCTCTTGAAGACCGTAGTCTGAGTTGTCATTTCCTCAATCTCTTGCTAGAATCGTTCAAAATCAAAAAAGAAAATAACAAATAAAAATGTAAACTCCATTTTCAGGAAAATTGCTAAACCCTGAATCAAAAACCTTAGGGGTATGGAAGAGAAACAAAAATAATATAAAAACAGGGAGGGGGACAAAACAGAAGTGACTCATAAATACGGAGAACAAACTGAGGGTTACTGGAGGGGTTGTGGGAGGGGGGATGGGCTATATGGGTAAGGGGCACTAAGGAATCTACTCCTGAAATCATTGTTGCACTACATGCTAACTAATTTGGATGTAAATTAAAAAAAAAAATTAAAAATAAAATTTAAAAAAAAAACCCAAAAACCTTAGGGGGAGGAGTGTCACTAGCCACAGAGCCAGAGGGTGCTGGCGTATAGGGGTGGCTCAAACTAGATGCCAGGAAGCAAATTTCAGGAGAAGCCTCAAAGAATACAGATCAACAGTGAAAGACAGAACCCGGGGAGTAAAACAAATCTGTCGTTTGCAGAAACGAGGGGCAAGAGGCATCAGGAGCAGAGCTGCACAGGAGCCAGAGCCAAACAAGAAGTTGTATGTGAGCTGCACAAGGGAGACACTGTGAGACCCACCCTCCCCTGCCCCACCCCCCACAACCACAGGCGAAGAAGAAGTAAAGGCAAAGCTAACTTACATACAAACCTCAGGTCACTGGATAAATTTCAAATTTCAGCTAGGCTATAACCAGCCACCCATACAAGACCTCCTGAAGATAGCCATCCACGAACAACTTATCTGCCCCAAAGATGAGAAGTCAAACTAAAATCATTGCAAATATTCAAAGATACTCAAGATAAAAGGAGAAAAGAAACAAAATACAAAACAAATGTAAGATGAACACTCAGTTGAAAAATGTTGCCTCTTAGCACATGCAGCTGTGACTGAAATTTGAACTGAAAAAGAAAAGTTCATAGAGCAACTGCCTCTGTAAATTAAGAGCAGAAAGAAGAGATACAAGAGCTCTAGAGAAGACAATAACATCTATCCTGAGAAAAAGGATCAGCTGGGTGACAGTTCCTCTGCACCTGTTTTCTACTTGTGTGACCTTGGGCAATATCTGAACTTGGGTCACTTGTCTTTTCATTATTGAGTTGTAAGTCATTTTAAACTATTTTTCAGATACAGAATTTATAAATATTTTCTTCATTCTTTTTACTTTCTCAATAGTATTATTTCTAGCACATTTTTTGTTTTGTTTTAATAAAGTCCAATTTATCCATTTTTCTCTTTTGTCATTTCTGGTTTTGGTACCATACCTAAGAAACCACTGTTTAACCTAAGGTCATGAAAATTTACTCCTAGGTTTTCCTCTAAGAGTTTTATAGTTTTAACTCAACAGTTAGGTCACTAATCCACTTCGAGTTGGTTTTCGTGTGTGGTGTTAGGTAGGGTTCAGCTTCATTCTCATCCATTTGTGGAAGACCATTTGTTCTCTGTTGAACTGGCTTAGCACTTTTTTTAGGGTATTTTCTTCAACCGACCATAAACATAAGGACTTACTTCTTGACTTTCAATTCTATTCCACTGATATCTATGTCTATCTTTACGTCAGTACCACTATGATTTGATTACTATAGCATTATAGTAAGTTTTGAAGTGTGAGTACTTCAACTTTATTCTTTTTCAAAATTATTTTTAGCTATTTTAGTTCCCTTGCATTTCCATATAAAATTTTATTTTAAATGTTTATTTATTTTGAGACAGAGCAAGTGTGAGTGGGGAGGAGCAGAGAGAGAATCCCAAGCAGGCTCCATGCTGTGAGGGCAGAGCCAGATGTGGGACTCAATCCTGCGACTGTGAGATCATGACCTGCGCTGAAATCAAGAGTTGGACGCTCAACCGACTAAACTACCTAGGCACCCACCCCTAGGTAAAATTAAATATAAAATTTAAAAATCAGCTTGTTAATTTCTGCAAAAAAAGCCCACTGGGATTTTGATGGGGATCACATTAAATCTGTAGATCAACTGAGGAGTACTGCCATCTTAATAATGGTAAGTCTCCTTTTATTACTATTATTATTTTTAATGCTTATTTATTTTTGAGAGAGACAGAGTGTGAGCAGGGGAGGGGCAGAGAGAAGAGGGAGACACTGAATCTGAAGCAGGCTCCAGGCTCTGAGCTGTCCACACAGAGACCGACATGAGGCTCAAACTCACGAACCATGAGATCATGACTTCAGCTGAAGTTGACGCTTAACTGAGCCACCCAGGTACCCCATTAATGGTAAGTCTTCTGATACACGAACATGGGATGTCTTTTCTTAGCTATTCTTTAGTTTCTTGCAACAGTTTTACGTTGTTTTTTTTTTTTTTTTAAAGTTTATTTATTTTGGTATAGAGAGACAGACGAACTGGGGAGGGATTGAGGGGGCGGAGGCAGAGTATCTGAAGCAGGCTCTGTGCTGACACCAGAGACCCAAATGTGGGGCTTGAATTCATGAGCTGTGAGATCATGACTTGAGCTGAAGTTGGACGTTCAACCAACTGAGCCACCCAGGCGTCCTGCTTTACAGTTTTCAGTGCACAATTAAAAAAAAAAAAGTAATAGTTTCACCGGAGCTCATAATATCTGTGTTTGGAATTCTGTTTTATGGTCTCTCATGATCACTGGAATCTGGGCTGTCCTGAACATGGCATGATGAAGTGGAGTGATAACATGCAAAGCAAAATTCCTGGACTTCCACAGCTGAGCTCTAGGTTTCATTTTACTGTCTTTTGCTAGAAGCACCAGCAAAAGTTGCTAATGAGTATGTATTATATTTTGGCAAACACCATCCTAAAATGGAAATGAATAATATATGTTCACTTAGCCCAATCTTTGCCTTTAATCTTTAAGTATTTGTTGAAGAAAAAAAATCTCAGTGTCTTGACATTTGGTTCTAGTGTTTAAAATTTCTCTTTAAAAATCATGTTTTTCATAAATATAGAGTGAGATTTATTGGATTTGTTTTTAGTAGTATGTAGGGTTTTTTTTTCTTTTTTTTTTTCTTTTTTTTTTTTTTTTCAACGTTTATTTATTTTTGGGACAGAGAGAGACAGAGCATGAACGGGGGAGGGGCAGAGAGAGAGGGAGACACAGAATCGGAAACAGGCTCCAGGCTCCGAGCCATCAGCCCAGAGCCCGACGCGGGGCTCGAACTCACGGACCGCGAGATCGTGACCTGGCTGAAGTCGGACGCTTAACCGACTGCGCCACCCAGGCGCCCCTAGGGTTTTTTTTTCTAATTAATATAGGTTTCCAGAGAAAATATAAAATTTGGTTCTATCTCATATATCAGTACTTCTAGTAGAGAGGCCAAATGTAAATACAGATAGGAACAGTGATTCAATTATTTTAGGACTTTACATGTATTACCATGTTTAGTTTTTAGAAAAAACTGCAATGTGAAAACCAGTAAATAATTTTGCAGCTGGATTCAACATAAATACTCTACAACTGTAATTTAAGTTCTAAAACATAGGAAAATAGATGGACAATGTAAAGGAAGGATAATTAGACCCTATAAACAAATCAGTGGACTGTGTTTTGATTAGAATTTTGTTGGGCTCATGAATTTGTAATTATTTTGATAATTATACTGGGAGGGAGAAAAAGCCTCTCTGGGTTATTCTCTTTGGATTCTTCTTTCCTAAAAAGTTTTTTTTTTTTTTTAATCTTTTTATTTTATTCTATTTTAGGGAGAGAGTGAGCGAGTTGGAGAGAGGGACAAAGGGAGAGAGAGAGAATCTTAAGCAGGCTCTATGCTGTGTGAAGCTGGACGTGGGGCTCAATCTCATGACCCTGGGATCATGACCTGAGCCAAAATCAAGTCAGATGCTCAACTGACCAAGACATCCAGACACTCCCTAAAAAGTTTAATTAAACACCTGGAACTAATGTAATATTGTGTGTCAAGCATACTTCAATTAAAAAAAAAAGCTTAATTCAAAATCTCCGGGTCACTAATTAGCTTTTTTTTTAATTTTTTTTTTTTCAACGTTTTTATTTATTTTTGGGACAGAGAGAGACAGAGCATGAACGGGGGAGGGGCAGAGAGAGAGGGAGACACAGAATCGGAAACAGGCTCCAGGCTCTGAGCCATCAGCCCAGAGCCTGATGCGGGGCTCGAACTCACGGACCGCGAGATCGTGACCTGGCTGAAGTCGGACGCTTAACCGACTGCGCCACCCAGGCGCCCCGCTAATTAGCTTTTTAAAACTCTCTTCTTATGGGTTATAACAGATTTCTTCCTTAAGAAATTAGTAGTTGATAACCAGAGAGTGTAGAAGTTTTGAGGTTCTCTTGTTAAATTTATTCCCAAGTATTTTTTTTTGATGTGTAAATTAAGGTGTTTTCTTAATTTTATTTTGGAATTGTTCATTACTATTATAAAGAAATACAAGTGATCTTTATACATTAAAATTTTTTTTTAATGTTGTATTTTTTTGAGAGAGATGGAGACAGATTATGAGCAGGGACAGAGAGAGGAGACAGAGAATCTGAAGCAGGCTCCAGGCTCTGACTGGTCAGCATAGACCCTGACACGGGGCTTGAACTCATGAACCACGAGATCATGACCTGAGCCGAAGTCGGACGCTTAACCGACTGAGCCACCCAGGTGCCCCAAGATCTTTGTATATTGATCTTGTATCCTGAAACCCTGCTGAATCTGTTTATTAGTTCTAATAGTTTTTTGTTTGGGTTTTTTGAGGTAGATTCCTTAGGATTTTGCATATTATGACAATGTCATCTGTAAACAGAGATCGTTTCACTTCTTCCTTTCCAACCTGGATGCCTTTTTAAAAAATTTTCTTCTTCTTTTTCTATTTTCCCCAATTGTCCTGGCTAGAAATTCTAGTAGTAACTTTTTTTTTTTAATTTTTTTTAACACTTTATTTATTTTTGAGACAGGGAGAGACAGAGCATGAACAGGGCAGGGTCAGAGAGAGGGAGACACAGAATCTGAAACAGGCTCCAGGCTCTGAGCTGGCAGCACAGAGCCCGACGCGGGGCTCGAACTCACGGACCGTGAGATCATGACCTGAGCCAAAGTCGGCTGCTTAACCAACTGAGCCACCCAGGCGCCCCATAGTAGTAAGTTTTAAGAAACCTCTTTACCTCAGTTTTCTTAAGTATAAAACTAATTATAATGCAAACGGTGAGGATGAAATTAAGTAACACATCCTGCAAAGCACTTTAGAACAGCACTCAGAATATGGTAAATACTTAATGTTGGCCATTAGGTTAGGACATCTAAAGCAAATGATTCAGAAAGATTGAAAAATAAAACTATGCAATGAGTGTACCAGGCATACTGTAAACAACAACAACAACAGAACAGCAAGGGAAACCTGAACTTAGAGAATACACAGTTGCATTTAGGCCAAAAAGGCACTAGAACAAAAGAAAGAGGACATTTTATAAAAGGAAAACAGTGCCGTCCTCGTCAAGCTATAACCATGAATATCTCTGTACAAGTGAATCTAGTGTCAACATTCATAAAACAACAATTACAGGAGATAAGAAGAGGAATAGACACGAACACATTACCAATGGCTAATTTACTTCCTCAGTGCTAAAGTAATCACATGGACAGAAGTGATATTATGGATGATGTGTGTGTGTGCACATAAGTGCATAAACAAGACTAAAAATGGTCAGGAAGAATTAAACGGATAATATGACCAAAACGTCAAAGAGGCTATTTTGGGGTGTAAAAGAGTAAGAAATTTTCTTTTCCTCTGTACTCTTTTATATTGACTGAATTTTTTACTGTGAGCATGTATCAATTTTATAATTAAAAAAATACATACAGAAACTTCCTGGGGCAGAAAATGCAAAACAAAAAGACAACACAAAAAAGCACACAAAATGTTATTATTTTATAAACCCAACTGACTTGGATAATTAACAATAACAGCATTAATTTCTAAACTGCAGAAAATCTACAGCAATAGGAAATTTTGTTTTTCCAGAACTTTATGGAAACAACGTTCCAAAAACAATTTACTTTCTCTAGTGCTCTTACTTGTCTCCACATTTAATTCCAGTAAGAAAAAAATTGACCCCCTGTAAAGCCTGTGTTCTCAGCAAGAGTCTGTCCTCTCTCAAGGTACCTATTTTTATTTTTATTTTTTTTAAGTTTATTTATTTTTGTGAGAGAGTGTACAAGCGGGGGAGGAGCTGAGAGAGCGAGGGAGACACAGAATCCAAAGCAGGCTCCAGGCTCTGAGCTGTCAGCACAGATGTGGGGCTCAAACTCATAGAGTGTGAGATCATGACCTGAGCCGAAGTCAGACACTTAACCAACTGAGCCACCCAGGCGCCCCGTACCTATTTTTATTTTTTATGTTAATACACTAACAAGTTCAATTTTTATTTTTATGTTAATACACTAACAAGTTCAATTTTTATGATGTTACTACTTATACCTAATTTATAATTTCATTTCATATTACAATTTGCATTCATAATGACATTTAGGTCATGTTTTTATTATTCTGTGTGGTTTTAAAAGATGGAAGATTGATGTAAATTAATGCCAAAAGCAAGCAACTACAGAGCTGAATGTTCTTGATTTAACAGAAGTTTGATTTGAAAGAGCTCACTATGTATTTAAAAACAAATTTTTTAATCTTTATTTATTTTTGAGAGGGGGGAGGGGCATGGAGACAGGGAGACACAATCTAAAGCGGGCTCCAGGCTCTGAGCTGTCAGCACAGAGCCTGATGTGGGGCTCGAACCCATGAACCATGAGATCATGACCCAAGCTGAAGTCGGACGCTTAACTAAGTCACCTAGGTGCCCCACTATGTATTTTTAACATGTATCTTTCAGCATATCTTCCAGGAGAACAGCAACGTCTAGAGCCTTCAGGTGATTCTGAGTGGTCTTAACAAAAATTACTTTAATAGGAAAAAACTGGTTTTTCTTCTGCTATAAAAATCTGACTTTACCAGTTTCAAATACCAATACATGCCCCCCTGCCAAAAGCATACTGCCACCTATTAGTGAGAAACAAATTTAAAAAGTAAAGTTATGATGATATGAAGAAACATTACGAATATTTAAGTACAGAAAACTAAGAACGTATTTTTCATAATCAGGAACATGAGACTTATTTCAGAAAGACATTTTAGTTTATCAAAGGACTTATTTCACAGAAGTCTAAACTGAAGCTTTTGAGAAGGTTATTAGTTCCAGGCAGGTGTTTAAGATTGTGGATTAAGGAAGAAAATATTTCTTTTTTCACCATCATCAGAAAAAGCTCTTGAATAAGGGCTGGGATCCTCTCTGCCACTGTGGCAAAATGAAGCTGTGTTATATAAACTATACAATTATACACATAAAAGCATAACACGTGTGCACAAGAACATTCCACAGCATTCCAACAACAGCAGTTTGGAAGCACCAACAGATGTTTTCATGTTTCTCTTTAATGACTAGTCAAAATCTCTAAAAATAAAAGCCCCATAATTACTGCAACCAGGAGTCAAAGACTGAGGATAGTTTTAAAAAGTTGCCTCCCTGGCCCACAGCATGACACTTGTGACACTTGTCCTTTGACATGAACCAGTATGAACGCAATCACAGCACCACACAAGGGCAATACTAGCATCTCGGGAAGGTCACAGCAATGGCTGTCCCTGCCCTTGTGTATGAGAGTGCAGGTCACTAAAGGACACGGCAAGGACCCTCCACTCAGATGCTGAGGATCACTTCAGGCTCCTTGTGTCCCCAAATAGCTCCCGACCATCCTCCCAAAGCAGCTCTCCTCATGGCCCCTATCTGAGGCCCAAGCTGGCATCACCTTGGCTCTTTGGTTTCTGTGCCAACATCTTCTGCACAGCAAATCCTGTGGGCTCCTGCTTCAAAATCCTTCCAGGACGAAACTGATGGTCAGCACTGTCCTGCTCCTCCTCTCCATACCAGCCCTGACCTGGCTCTGGTCCAGTCATCATGCCCTTGGGGCATTTCTGCCTGCACCTCCAGGCCACTGTTCCAACCACCCTGAACACTCTTCCTGAGAAGAGAGGTCTGAGCCCCACTCCCTTGCTATCTCAGAGTGCAAACCCCACATTCCTGTCCCCTTCCCGTTTTGTCTCTCTCCCGAGCACTAAGTGTTCTGTGTTTCGCCGTGGTCATTGTCAAACTCCTGCTGCAGAACAAGCACCGAGAAGGCTGAGCTCACTGTCCATCCTGCTGACCTATGCACTTCCGGCTTCCACGAGGGTGCCTGGCAGGTGCTGAGGAAACACACCAGCTGAACAAAGGCGGCCCCTATGGGCCTCTGGGTCAGTAAGCACAGCTCAACCCACACTGAGAGTCTGTTTCCTAGGTCTCAAATTCTCATGTGTGATTTCCACCATTTCCTGTCCTTTTCGTCACTGTAGATGTCACTTCTGTGAAGTCTCCAGCATTCCTTCTTGTTTCCATCTCTTTTTTTAACTTTAAATACAATGTATATGCTATTTCCCTAACTCTTAACCTCCTATTTTTTTCTAAACTTCAAACACAATGTAGAAATATTTGCAAATCATGTATCTGATATAGGGGTTAATATCCAGGATACATAGAGAACTCTTAAAACTCATCAACAAACTCCAAACAACCTGATTTAAAAAGGGGCACAGGACTTGAGTATACATTCCTCCATAAGAGATCTACCAACGTCCAATAGACACGTGAGAAGATGTGTGACATCACTAATCACTAGGAAGATGCAAACAAGAATCACAATGAGACACCACCTCACACCCATTAGGATGGCTGCTATCAAAATAACAGAAAACAAGTGTTGGAGAGGATGTGAGGAAATGGGACCCTCATCCACTGTGGGTGGGAATGTGAATTGGTGCAGCCAATGTGGAAAATAGCCCGGGGATTCCTCAAAAATTAAAAACAGAATTACCACACGATCCAGCAATTCTACTGCTGGGTGTACATCCAAGGAAGTGAGAGCAGGGTCTCTGTGAGGTGTTTGCACCCCCGCGTCCAGAGCACCGTTATCCCCAACAGCTGAAATATGGAAGCAGCACTGACAGATGAACGGAGGAGCACAGTGTGGTCCACCTGCACGATGGAATATTGTTCAGCCTTAAAAAGGAAGCAAATTCTAACGCCTGCTTCCACATGGCGGAGCCCTGAGGACATTATGCTCCGTGATCAAGCCAGTCACGAGAAGACACGCAGAGTCGTCAGATTCACAGGGACAGAGAGCAGAAGGGTGGGTGCCAGGGGCTGGGGATGGGGGACGGAGAGTCAGTGTCTCATGGGGACAGAGTTTCAGTTTTACAAGAAGAAAAGAGCTGCACAGAGGATGGCAGTGACGGCCGTGCTGCGGCGTGAATGTATTTAAGGCCCCTGAGCCGTGTGCCCTTAAAGGTGGCTAAGGGGCGCCTGGGTGGCTCAGTTGATTGTCTGACTCTTGATTTTGGCTCAGGTCATGTTCTCATAGTTTGTGGGTTTGAGCCCCGCATCGGGCTCTACGCTGACAGCTCAGAGTCTGCTTGGGATTTTCTCTCTCCTCCCCTCCCCCACATTCATGTGCTCCCTTTCTCAAAAATAAATTTAAAAACATAAAAAAGGTGGCTAAGATGCTACATTTTTGTTGCATGTATTTTACCACAATAAAAAAAAAAAAAAAACAAATGATGCAGATCAAACACCAGAAAAATCCTCCCTAGACCCACAAAACAAAAAACCAGAAGTTTTATAAAAAACAGGCTCCTGCCCATTTTTAAAAAAAAATTTTTTTTTTTAACGTTTGTTTTTGAGACAGAGAGAGACAGAGCATGAACGGGGGAGGGGCAGAGAGAGAGGGAGACACAGAATCGGAAGCAGGCTCCAGGCTCCGAGCCATCAGCCCAGAGCCTGACGTGGGGCTCGAACTCACGGACCGTGAGATCGTGACCTGAGCCGAAGTCGGACGCGTAACCGACTGAGCCACCCAGGCACCCCAGGCTCCTGCCCATTAAACTGGAGATTTTATTAAAAATTTTTATAAGATGGGAATGCAAACTGGTGCTGTCACTCTGGAAAGCAGTATGAAGGTTTCTTAAAAAATTAAAAATAGAACTACCCTATGACCCAGCAATTGCACTACTAGGTATTTATCCAAAGGATACAGGAGTGCTGTTTCGAAGGGGCACATGCACCCCCATGTTTACAGTAGCACTATCGACAAGAGCCAAAGTACGGAAAGAGCCCAAATGTCCATCGATGGATGAATGGATAAAGAAGATGTGGTATATATATACAATGGAGTATTACTCGGCAATCAAAAAAAATGAAATCTTGCCATTTGCAACTACGTGGATGGAACTGGAGGGTATTTATGCTAAGCGAAATTGGTTAGTCAGAGAAAGACAATTATCATATGATCTCACACATACGAGGCCTTTAAGACACAGATGAACACAAGGGAAGGGAAGAAAAAATAATATAAAAACAGGGAGGGGGACAAAACATAAGAGACTCTTAAATATAGACAACAAACTGAGGGTTGCTGGAGGGGTTGTGGGAGGGGGGATGGGCTAAGTGGGTCTGGTGCGTTGAGGAAACTACTCCTGAAATCATTGTTGTACTATATACTAACTAAATATTTAAAAAAGAAAGAAATAGCAAAAAAAAAAAAAAAAATCTTGTAAGAAACATTGCCGAAGGGGGAGAAGCAGGCGCTGGTGAGCACTACTGGGGGTGCGGAGGAGAGTGATTTCACTGCACCCGTCCCAGCCTCACAAAGACACATAACACCCTCTGGTGTAGGACTGCCACTGTACATATTTATCTAAAGGAAACAATCAAGAATGTGTATAAAGACTTATTATAGAGAAACTGAAAGCAGAAAACTTTGTAGCCATTAAAGACTTTTTAAAGAGTAATTACACAGAAAAATATTCACAGTGCGTTAAATTTAAAAATAGACTACAAAAATGCATGTAAATCTGATTCCAATTTTATTTAATATATGTGGTAGGTAAAAAGTAAAAGAAAGATATTCAGAAAAATGTGAATGGCTGTTCCCTCTGGGTAGTTATCTTTGGTCATGGATCACTTAAATTTTTCTATTTCTCTACAACGAATTATTTGTATGACAGAAACTGAATTACTTTGCAGATGAGTTCCATCTAAAACCAGGAGCATCAGGAACCCCAAGTGACATCCTGGTTGGTCTTGCAGCCACAGTCAGTTCAGCAAGCAGCAGAGAAGCGAGAGGGACCTCGCCAGAGCACAGCTCCTCTGTGGACGCTGACCCCAGTGAGCACGTCATCGTGCGAGAGTAATAAAAAATGTTACAAAACACTCTACAGAAGTGAAAATGCAGGGGTGCCTGGCTGGCTCAGTTGGAAGAGTGTGCAACTCTTGACATTGGTATTGTGAGTTTGAGCTCCACGTTGTGGGTAGAAATTACTAAAAAAAAAAAAAAAAAAAAATACACTTAAAAAATACAAGAAGTAAAAAAGCAGAATGCTCTCTTTGAAAAAAGAGAAAATTATAAGTCTACAATTAGTTTTCTGGAGAATCTTGGTTTCTTTCTGGATCTGGAAGTGACCATTGACACTGATAATGAACCGTGGGGCTGGTGTGCTCTAGAAATGCTCCACAGGAAGACACTCCAAGTTGGCTGTGAAAACAACATTGGACCTTCTTGGTACAGAGAAGAGGGTTTTTGAATCTTGTTCAGTGATGGATGGGTGGGTGGGTGAATGAAGAACGAACGAACGAACGAACGAACGAAGGACAGGGCCAGGAGAAAAGGGCACAAAGGTTGGAATCAGGTGGGGAGGGTACACGTTCCAGAACATACCAACTCTTCTTAAAGCCACAGGCCCTGGTCCTGCCCAGAATCACCTGAGACCCCTGCCAACAATACCCTGTAAGCCAAGTCTGCGGCTCGGTGCCGAGGCCCCTGGAGGCTGTAGCAGCAGGAAGGAGGGACAAGTCCCTCCTGTCAAGCCGGTGGCAGGAGGATGGAACTGGAGGGTAAGAGAGGGTAAGAGTCCTCCACAGAGGAGGAGGGGACAGCTCGACAGGAGGGGAGAGAGGCACACGGTCTGGGGAGCATTGTGTGGAGGAAGGGAACGTATGACAGGAGAACCGGCTGGCAGAACCGTCCTGCATGACCTGGGCAGGGCCAGAGTGGGCACATCTCACAACCACAAAGTCTATGCTAGGAACACACCCTCGAGAAACCCACACGCGTCCCCACGACAACATATACAACCTCAGTGTTCCCAACAGAACAAGACTGAATTCTAGTGCATCCAGAAAACACTGCGCTGAGCCCAGGGCAACAGGGACTAGCAGGGCAGCCGAGGGAAGGCCTGCACTGGAGGACTTCGGGCCTTTCTGGCCTCTGGGAACTGCCCTCAACTGCAACCCACATGGCCCCAGTGGGAGGAGACATGGACCAGGTCATCCCACAGTTCCGGATGGGTCACCTGATCAAAGCTGTCCCCAGACCTGGAACAAGGCACTTCTATACGCCGTCAAGAGGCCTAGGGTTGAGATTTAAAACTTGGTCCTAACTTGCCCTGTGTGGTGATTTTTTTTCTTTTTTAAAGGCTGCCCCTTGCAGGGACTAACCAATTCATTAAAAAAAAAATTTTTTTTAACGTTTATTTATTTTTGAGAGAGAGACAGAACACGAGCAGGGGAGGGGCAGACGGAGAGGGAGACACAGAATCTGAAGCAGTTCCAGGCTCGTAGCTGTCAGGACAGAGCCCGACGTGGGGCTCGAACTTACAAACTGAGATCACGACTTGAGCTGAAGTCCGACACTCAACTGACTGAGGCCCCAGGTGCCCCTGTGTGGTGATTCTTTAGGGACAGAGAGAAAGAAGCTGGCCGAGGAAAGGGGGACCAAGAATGCTGGGCAAGGGGGCCCCAAAGAAGAGCTCATCAGGCAAGCATCACCCTCAAGTGGGTCACCTACTTGTGGGGAGGTGGGCCAAGAATGCAGGCATCTGAAATTTTGGGGAAGAGGTGAAAAGAACTGAAGGGAGCCATGGGTCAAAGGCCAAGTCAGTAAATTAGGTATATGTTCAGCTCCTCAGCCTTCTAGGAACAAGCCAAAGCAGAACCATTCGGGATGAGAAATGAGAGTATCACTGGGGTAAGACGAGAGCACGGGGCAGGGTGGCGCTCCTGGGTGGCTCAGTCAGTTTAAGCGTCTGACTTCTGCTCAGGGCATGATCTCATGGTTCGTGAGTTCGAGATTCTGCTTCGGATTCTGTCTTGCTGTCTCTCTCTCTCTCTCTCTCTCTCTCTCTCTCTCTCTTTCTGCCCCTCCACTGCTTGCACCGTTTCTGTCTCTCAAAAAATGAATAAAAACGTTTAAAAAATTAAAAAAAAAAAAGAGAGAGAGCACAAGGTTTCTGGAGACAGCACGGGGGTGGTCACGAGAGCAGGCTCCCAGCTGGAGAGGTTAGCTGCTACCTGTGTCACCTGGGGGCTCATTCCGTCTCATTCCCATATCCTGCTGGGGCTGCTGATGATAGGAGATAAAACTGCCAACTACCAGAACTGAGGTGCCCAAGAAGTGGCATTCCACGTCCAGGTGACCCTCCGCCAAGACACTGAGAGATCTCGGTCACTCTCTGTTACGTAACCATGGTGATGGGACTCTCACCGGTACAAAGATCAGGAGGACAACAGTTCCCTTTTCTTTTCCATTTGCTGGTCTAGCTTCTCCTCCGTCGACATCACATCCAACAGACTGTGTATGCCGACCTCGAGCTGTGTGCACGCACGCGCATTAGGGTTGGCGGGGGGAGCCGGCACCAGCAGCTTTGATGACATGTCTCAGTCACTGAGGATAAAAACATCCACATCTCTGCCCTGTACCACCTGGCCATATTCCTGGGCATCATGGTCAAAGAAACAGATCAGCTTTCTCAGACAAAATAACAGGGTTCTGAGGCTAGGACAGAGTCCTATAATAGCTGTATACACTCGAAATACATAAGAGCTTTTGTATAAAGCCTATATTATCTCCAAATTCAGATGCTGAATTACTGACTTTTTCTTCTGAGATCAGACCAAAATAAGTTCTAAGGAGGTTTATTTGCCATATTTAGGATGTTCATGTGGGAGCAATGACAAACATCTGGCTACGATACTTTCTGGAATTTTGACTATTTCTTCCTGGCCAGAAGGAAAACATTAACTTTTTACTGGAATAGCAACTAGCACGGAACTTCAGGACTGAGACACTGTCCTCCAACTTGTCACATATTTAAACTAAAGCTTTTCCAATTTTTTAAAAAAGTAAGCCTCCTCCCAAAATTCTGAGTATGATAAAGAAAAGGGGAATGTGAGCAAACAGATTAACAATAATCAAGAAACCTCATATTCATTAGAACTTGCTCCCCAGTTGCCAGCAAAGGCACAGAACATTCACTTCTGTGGGTGAGGTCTCACACACCCAAACTACACCCCAGATTGTTCTTTTAATCACTAAGTATCACCTTTTCCACACTATTAGCTTCCAGATAACAGAAAAGCTAAAATTCACATCAGTTCCTAAACCTGGTGGTGAATTATCAATTAGAAGAATATCTGTTTTAGAAATCTTGCCCTGAAGTCTAGCAGAAGGCCTCTCCCTCTAGCGCACCAACACTCAGACACTTTCCACGCTTAACGTGGTGTGGAGCTGAAAGCATTTCTACTCTGTGACTTTGCACACAGGACAAGACAAGCTGACACATGGCTTCCAGATGGTTTCTTTTATGGCTCAGAAAAAAAAAAGACCTTCTAGAGCTGAGGCCAGATTTCTGTTTTCAAAACCACAAAATTCATTTAACTCACTGAAAATAAATCAAGACTTTACTAGATCAAAAAACCGGCCACTGACTGACCTTCGCATAGCTAAAACCCCCATCAATAGATGTCAAATGTCACTTAAAATGAGACATGACGGAAGCCTAGGCAGATGGCTCCCCAGACTCCGTTGTGCAGGCTGCTCTCCTTTCCCGGAACCACTAGATAAGTGCCTTCTGTACAGAAAGTATCTTATCTTCATTAGTCATCAGAAGAAAGAGCCACAAAGTGTTATCTCACCTCCTATCTTACAAAGTCCTGGTAAGTATACGTTGCGGGCAGCAAACGATTTATATGGACAAGGGTAATCAAAGTAGTGGTTCCTTATAAATGAATTAAGTGAGAGAAATAACTGATTTAAAAATACAGTGTATCAGTCCTTAGTTCTTTAAATTTACAAGACAACTCTAAACGGAACTTTAAAATGTTTTACAGATCTTCCAAGTCAGCGTCCACTCTTCGCCAGCTTCATCTCAGGGACACTGTGGCCAGCCTTCAGCTGTGCTTTCTTGGTGGTCCTCACAACCTTGCAATGTAGAAACATTCATTCCGGGGGCACCTGGGTGGCTCAGTCGGTTGAACGTCTGACTTTTGATTTTGGCTCGGGTCATGATTTCGTGGTTCACAGTCCCTGGGATCAAGCCCCCATGCCGGGCTCTGCACTAATAGCTTGGAGCCTGCTTGGGATTCTCTCTCTCTCTCTCTCTCTCTCTCTCTCTCTCTCTCTCTCCTGCTCACGTGTGCATGCTCTCTCTCTCTCAAAATAAACAAACTTTAAAAACAAACAAACAAAATGTTCATTCCATATGTGTACCAGGGCTCTGCAAGAGGGTTAACTTCGTAAGTACCCAAAACCTACCCAAGGAACCACTCTGGAGATAACTGTTTACTGGTACAGTTCTCATGTTTTTGGCTCAAAACTTTCCCTTCTTTAACCATTAAAAATAACCATTAAAAATAAACTTGTAGAATTTCACCTCAAACCATAATGAGCTACCACCTAACACCCCCCAGGATGACTAGAACTCGGAGACCAGGTAATACAGGTGCAGGGGGGGACACGGACAGACTGGAGGCCCACACACTGCTGGTGGGTGAGCCCCAGACCCAGCCAGCCACTCTGGAAAATGGTGTGGCAGTTCCTCTAATGGTTACCATGTGACCCAGCAATTCCACTCCTGGGTACACACTCAAGAGAAACACACACGTCCACACAAAACCCTGCACATGAATATTCACAGCAGTACGATTCCTAACAGCTAAAAGGTGGAGTGTCCGTCAGCTGCCGAATGATAAACAAAATGTGGTCTATCCATACACAGCATTATTCGGGCACAGAAAAGAAAGCAGTGCTGACACATTCTACACACGTACAAACCTCTGAAACGTGATGCTCGGGAAAAGAAGCCAGTCACAAAAGAACACACGTAGTCCCACTCACAGGAAATGTCCAGAACAGTGCGGTCTATGGAGGAGGGGCGCAGACTACTGTCCGCTTACAGCTGAAGCGAGAGGAGACGAGGGCAGCGAAGTGGCAGCTAAAAGCTGTGAGGTTTCTTCCTGAGGCGGCGAAGATGTTTTCAAATTGACCGCTGCAGCTGCCCGTCTGGGAACACACTAAGCCTCGTGGAAGCGCACACTTCAAATGGGTGACTTGTGTGGGACGTGAACTTTACTTCAACGAGGCTGTTGAAGACTTTACCATCGACGCCACTAAAACCTGTCTGGACAAGAGCAGACCCTGGTTCTGGCTGTAAGCCCTCTGGACTCGCGGGCAACAAGCACTGGACAAGCTCACGTGATCCAGCCCTAGAAGGGGCCGGAACAAAGTTTCCCCACACCCAGCGAGCCCCCCAGCTCCTCCTTGGCAGTCGGAGTGCTGGAAACATGGGCTGTCACTGCGGCGGTCAACACAGCGATGCGACACGCAGTGCGTCCGCACACCCAGGGACAGCGGAGAAAGAGATACAACTGGGGGCCTGCAGAGCTCACCTTTCTTAAGAAACTGTAACGAGGATGGCCAATGCCATCTTACTTACTAAGACAGACACGAAACAGCACACACTGCTCGGGAAGAGACGTGAACCCCAACAGGGAGGTCTTCGGGCTGAGCTACTCTGTATTTTCACTGAACAACATAGAAGCATTTCGAAAATAACTAAAAGTCAAAATTTTCCCTAAATTAAAAAGGTCCCTTCAATGTCAACTAGGGATTCTACACAATGCCAGTGATTCAAACTCCCTGTGTGCAGGAGCCAGTGGCCGTGCCCCCCCCCCCCCCCCAAACAAACACACACGCACTCGAATCTGAGGTCAGAAAACTCTGCTCTAGGGGAGAATTCAGGACACTCTTGAAGAAAGGATGTTAACCCAATCTATGTTTTGATTTCCTTCATTCAACACGTATTTACCGAGCCAGCACGGTGCCACACCAATATCTCGGCAGAGCCTCAGACAAAACTTTGTCTCTGGGACTTGCCTTCCAGGAGGAGAGAGACCTCAGACAAGCTCTGGGGCAGGGGGTGGCTTCACTAAGACCTTCCTTCTGTGCTGCCAACAAAGACCCAGCCGGGGGTATCTGTGCACTGTGGGCCTGCTGCCCATACCACGAGTGTGCGCCATCCCAGACAACAACCTGTGTCTCTTAGCTCAGATATAAAGGGCAGAGGGTGGAGGAGCGAGTGTCACCTGCAGGACCCTGAGACCTGAGCTCTACTGCCACCCGCTTGTCCCCCTGACCTTCATCCCCCATTCTTCCCAAAGCTCTTCCTTCCCCCTCATCTCCTCATTCAGGCACAAGACCCAACAGGTAAAGCATCCCGTGGAGGAAACTCAAACTTCCCCCAAGCAGTAACGACAGTCTGGGCGAAGAGCTCTGGGGGCCCAGACCACCCAGACCACCCAGACCAGTGTGAGCTCAACCCCCGGCTCACGCCTGCGCAGACGGACCACGGAGTGACCCACGGAGCCGCCGACAGTTACCCTCACCTCATTATAACGTTCCATCCTCCATCCAAGGAAGAGCCCAAGCCTCATTTCTACAACACACAGCGTGTGTGTACGCGGAATGTTTCCTTAAGGCCCGTGTGTGACCGCGTGCCCGCCTCTACACGGGATGACGAGGCTCCCCTTTCTGAATATTCCATCCTAACCCTAAATGAAAGGAACCCAGCCACCCTTGCTCGAGGGTCACGGCTTTGGAAGTTATTTCCCGTGATCTCCTTCTCTGCTGCAAATAAAGTTTTCTTTGTGTGCTAACTCACCTGGTGGAATTTCTACGTGTGACTCACCAAGGAGGGAACTCACGTCAGTTTGGTGATCAGCGGTCAAGGAACAAGCAGTGGTGGATCAGTGATGGGGCCCCAGGGGCGACCAGCCTCCATCTCTGGATCTTTTACATCTTTGGAGCCATGGCTCATGGGAGACACTGGGGAGAATGGATCAGGACAAGCCTGTGTTCTTGGACCAGAATCTCACAGAGGGGTATGGGGGAAGCATGTCCCCCCAGAGAAGGCCACGTGGCTTGCTCTGGGGCAGGCCCCACAAAGCATGTCGCCGGGCAAACGAGACCAGCCCACTGATGGGAGATACTAGAACTTCACAGAGACAGTCATCTTTCCAGAGATGCATTCCTGATCCACTGGCAACAGCCGTTGTGGTATACCGAATAAAAGGGTCACAAATTCCTTGGCATTCCCGCTACAAGGTAGCTCTACTGCTCCCCACTCTTCCCTGCTTGAATCTGGGCTTGCCTGGTGGCTTGTTTTGATCAGTTAAACTTGGTAGGCGTTACAGCACATGAACCCCAAGCATGCAGGGACCTGGCAGCTTCCACTCTTGAGAACATTTCCATCACGGTGCAAATAAGGAGAAGCTAGCTCCCTGGAGGGTGGAAAGAGGTTCTAGCTGGGGTGCCAGACATGGTAGGCCCTCCAGGCCGGCCCAGACCAGAAGACCCTCCCAAGCCAACGCTCAAACATGCAGGAAACATTTGATATTTACTGTTTGAAGTTACAAGGTTTTAGAGTGGTCTGTTACTTAACAAAATCCACTGACAGGGTACCTGGAAGCTGAATACAAATGACTCAAAAAAATATACTGAATTCTAACTCCTCCTAAAAGGCATGCGTTAGTGGGTAACATCATTCAAAAAGTACTCCATCCAACTCGGGGTATGTGGCAGCAGTGTGATTCTGCAATTTCTGGTGACTCCGACAGGCTTACCAAAATATCAACCTGCAGGGAAGTGAAGATGATGATTCCATCTGATGAACAGAAGCAACTATAGGGGCCAAGGGCAGGCCTCCCCAAGATGGGCCACTGTGGCATGAACACTATTTTGAGTTAAAAGCAATAAAAACCCAGCAGATTCAGGAAAAGCTCTTCACCCCCCCCCCCCCCCCCCAACTAACTGTCTGCACCAGGAAGAGAACTATTAACAAAGACTCTTCACCTGAGACACTTATCTGCACGACAGTCAACCCCTATTCCCAGACATCTCCTCTCCCCTTCCTGTCCCAGACCCAACCCCCCTCCTGAGCTCATATAAGCATCGTGCTGCCTGTGTTAGGAATTTCCATCTCTGTGGATTCCCTATACATATGCTATTAAGTTGGATGTTTGCCGGTTGATCTGTCTCCTGTCAGTCTGATTCTTGGTCTAGCCAAACAGATCTGGAAGGGCAGAGAAAATTCTTCCTCCCCAACACAATAATCTCAACCTACTCAACTCTGACAAGTCCTAAATATGGTGAAACCTTTACAAAATGCCACTTCTGAATGCTGACGAATAAAGCAATCCAGACACTTAGCGATGGCGTGTATATCAGAGAAGGGCTATGTGTTATTTATGACTCCACAATAAATATGTGCTTTCTTCTTTTTTGGGCCTAGTTTTAGTTGATAAAGACTATTAGGCAGGATAAAAAAAGATGCTCTGAAAGTAAGCTCTGAATAGCTCAGTTCTTTGTGTTCTTTTCTCTCCTCTCCTCTCCTCCCCTCCCCTCCGTTCTTTCTTTTGAACATTCTGAGAGTGTTATAAGCCTAGACCATAGTGGGTGTGTCTATCAGAAGATGGCTAAACGGTGGAACTCTTGAGAGCACTGGCTGGAAAAGATCTGGGAGTCCAGCTAGCCCTGCACACCTTTAACCCATTTCCTGCAGGTGACTCATCAAAGAGCACCATGCGGGGCTGGGAAATGCTGCCAAAGAGAGCCCACAGCCAGCCTCTAGCTCTCCAGCATTCAAAGGTAGCCTGTTTTGGACTACCTTCCCAGCAAAGGCTGCCTCTGGCAACACGGGAGTGACCTGGGAAGCTGGACAGACAGGTCCTACCAGTTTCAATTACTACTGCCCTGATGAAATGCTACTCAATTTCCTCCTCAGGTAAGACCTTAAAAGGAGTGTTCGGGGTCCTCTGAATTCAGATACTATGAATCTATGCACTAGACGCTTACCATCAAACACTCAAGCAGGAGAGGCAAGAGAGGCTGGTGTGCCTGGGACCCCAGGCAAGAGGACTGGGGTACAGCCCTGACCTCCAGCTCTCCACCACTGACCCCCTCCCTCACTCCCTCCTCCCCTTCCCATGCAATGCGTTCTGAATTAGGCACCACCAGAGCCCCCAAGAAGTTTCCTCTAGGGTCATCACAGCCTGGCCCCCAGCTCAGTAATCTTAGTTTCTGTGTAGCATCCTGACTTCTTGACAGAAATCTCTAAGCACAAATAAGCCTCCTGCTAAAGTTTAAATTCATTCTCTTGTCCTTCCTTTTGTGACATTAAGAGCAGAAAAAACTTCTAAAGATATTACTTTAAACCATTATGAAAAAATTAGAGAAGAGAGACTATCTTTGTGCATTACATATAAAATAAATAATTTTAAATTTTTTTTTTTTCAACGTTTTTTAATTTATTTTTGGGACAGAGAGAGACAGAGCATGAACGGGGGAGGGGCAGAGAGAGAGGGAGACACAGAATCGGAAACAGGCTCCAGGCTCCGAGCCATCAGCCCAGAGCCTGACGCGGGGCTCGAACTCACGGACCGCGAGATCGTGACCTGGCTGAAGTCGGACGCTTAACCGACTGCGCCACCCAGGCGCCCCTAAAATAAATAATTTTAAAAAGCACACTCATTCTAACACCATTTAGAAAATCAGTGTTTTCTAAAGTATTATGTGGGTCTAAAAAGTATTGATTAGATACATATATACACACATACACTTATATGATACATTTACACATTTTTGCTATATTCACTTGTTTTTGCCAACATTATCAGTGCAATCTATTGTTAGGAAATTTTCAAAATAAAAACGTTATTATGTTTTCTGTATCTGTTGATACAGAAAAACAAATTGAATGTTACTGTGCACCACCACCTGTGTGCCAGGCTCTTTGCACGCGTCCTTGCCACAGCCCCTGAGAAGAGGGGACTACAATCACTGCCATGTTTCAGAGAGGAGCTGACACACAGCGGGCAGAATCTGGACGGGTCCAGTCCGTGCTCCACAGCAGTCAGCCAGCCTCTCTGAAGAACAGAAGGGCCATGTTGTATCAGAATTTCAAAGGAAAGACAGGAGAATATCACTTTTCAAATAAAAGGAGAAACTCAGAATCACTGTTTCCAAGGATCTTAGTGTTACCAACACCACCCTTGGTCAGCTTGATAAATAGGCCAAGTCTGATCAGCAAAATGGAATGTGGTTCATCATACCTGACTTTTAGAAAGTATAAGGAAATATGCCTCCAAATATCACTACTTACCTCAATGTCAAATATTTCCATGCTGTTGTCCAGCAGCTTCACTCGGAGGTGAAGGTGCTTCTCCTGTGTTCTGGCTGATGCCCGTGCTGCGGTTGCCAAGAGGTTCTGCCCAGGCTCGAGGGTGCTCACTCCCCCTGGGGTCTGGGCGCCCAAGCGTGTCCCTGGAGTCTGCAAGACTCTGTATGTTCCTTCTATCTCCCCCATTCTTCATCAGCTAAGAATGAAGAGCACTCTAAAACAAAACAAAAAACCCCAAAGAGTCATTGAAAGTCATTTAACGTTTGTTTATTTTTGAGACAATGTGAGAGACAGAGTGCAAGCAGCGGAGGGGCAGACGGAGGGAGACACAGAATCTGAAGCGGGCTCCAGGCTCCGAGCTGTCAGCCCAGAGCCTGACGTGGGGCTGGAACTCATGAACCGTGAGATCATGACCTGAGCCGAAGTCGGATGCTCAACCGACTGAGCCACTCAGGCGCCCCCGAAGTTATTTAGATATTAAAAAAAATCAGGTGCCCAGGAATTCTCTGCTCTAATTTTGCAACTTCTAGGTGTCTTAAGTTACATTAAAGCAAAGAGTTAAACAAGATTACCTTCTACTCATACATGGATCGGTGGATCACAAAATAACAAGCACTGTTCACAAAGACACTATTTCCTGGTGCTTCTGCAAGCCAGGCAACGCATCCTCTCATATAACTCACAAGACCTCATCCAACAGTGGCCTGTGCCTTCGTCTGGCCGCCTGGAGTCCCCCGGTACATCCTCTGGGCTCCAGCAGCCCAGAGAGTTGCTGTGCTGATGGTACACTGTTAAATGCCAGATGGTGCATTTCAGCAAAGAGGAGCAGGTGCCACACAGCAAGTGCAGTGCACGACGGGCACCATTCAGTAGGCCACTCCCTGTGCTGGGTGAGGACAGCCAGGTGAGGACAGCCCAGGTTTGTCTGGGCCGGGTTCAGGCTTCCCAGTTTTGTAAGTGGTGTCTTACCGGGCTGGATGGAGGCCATCAGAGTGACATGAGGGCTGTGTGCCTGATGTGAGGGGCACTGGCCCCAGGCCAGGCCGTTCCCAGCACCACTTACCTGTTCTCACGATGTTCTTGCACCCGCTGCCCGCTAAGCAGACACCAGCACACAAGCGATGCCCTCCGCCCTTTCCAGTACTCCATGGCATGCCATGGAAACTTCTCTAGCTTCAAGCTAGAAAGCTGAACAGGGTTAACCACGTCATTGTTTTTACAAAGAAAGAAGAGGCTGAGTATCAGCTAGAATCTAATAATACCAGCTTGCTTTCCTTTGTATTAATCTAGCTACTCTCTATTTATGACAAATTTACTTCTTAAATATGTGTATTTACGTTTGAAAGTCAACTTAAAGAAAAATCTTGATCAGTGAAGCACAGTATGACAAAAAACAAATTCAAGACGTTTACTCAAGAAAGAGCAGATGGGAATGCAAGCTGGTGCAGGCACTCTGGAAAACAGAATGGAGGTTCCTCAAAAAACTAAAAATAGAACTACCCTATGACCCAGCAATTACACTACTAGGCACTTATCCACAGGATACAGGTGTGCTGTTTCGAAGGGACACAGGCACCCCCATGTTTATAGCAGCACTATCGACAAGAGCCAAAGTATGGAAAGAGCCCAAATGTCCATCGATGGATGAATGGATAAAGAAGATGTGGCATATATATACAATGGAGTTCTACTCTGTAATCAAAAAGAATGAAATCTTGCCATTTGCAACTACGTGGATGGAACTGGAGGGTATTATGCTAAGTGAAATTAGTCAGAGAAAGACAAAAATCATATGGCTTCACTCATATGAAGACTTTAAGACACAGAACAGATGAACATAAGGGAAGGGAAGCAAGAATAATATAAAAACAAGGAGAGGGACAAAACAGAAGAGACTCTTAAATACGGAGAACAAACAGGGTTACTGGAGGGGTTGTGGGAGGGGGGATGGGCTCAATGGGGAAGGGGCACTAAGGAATCTACTCGTGAAATCATTGTTGCACTAGATGCTAACTAATTAGGATGTAAATTAAAAAAAATAAAAAAGTAAATTAAAAAAAAAAAGAAAGAGTGGAGATGCTGGGAAAACTACCTCACTCCCTTACCTCTGACAAGCATTCTACTAATGTGCGGTAAATTTCTTAGAGAATTAATCTAAATTTCCGGTCCATTCCCTCATGTGCCAACCTAACTGTTGGCTCCCCGGCCCTTTTATCCGTTCCATGCTTACTTTGTTATCAAGAAGAACCATTTCATGAATGTTTTGTCTCTTGAATTAAGTTTAAAAACTTCTCAGTCACCCGCTGAGCCACCTCTACCACATACTTAAACCCTCCCCAGCAAAGACAAGGTCTCCAGCCCACGTGGGCAAGAACTTCCACACATGTGTGATCTGTCGAACAAGCAGGCAAAGCACAAGAAAGCTAAAACCTCCCGGGACAGTGAACCAAGAACGGTATGAGCAAAGTGACAAGGTGGTGTCACTTCGCCAAATACACCTCCCGCCCCCACTCTTGCACAAGGACGGACTGCCCCTTGTGGACAGGCACAGGTCTGGTTCAGGTTAGCAGTTACCCACCATATTCGAATCCCCTCTCCGGGTTGTATGCACCCTGACAGCAGGAACTAAATTCTTACTGTGAATGTTTGCTAAGTATTTATTTAATTCACAGCAGTGTCATCAAGGAACATGAATCGCCTTGTCAGGCAATGCACCATACAGGCCTGAGCAGCGAAAGACAGACTATGGTCTCAAACAGAAAACACTGGAAAATCACTAATATTCATGCCACTAATATTAAATGTGGGATGAGATTCTGAGAACCAGAAGGATGAGCTTTTTCAATTTCACCGATGTGAGTAGTTAATGCAAAATTGATGGGATGTGAACAAAGAAGACACCACCTGTAAGGCGTCTCTAATGTACACACAGAGGAGAACAAGTTCTTGGTTAGTTCACAGCATTTACTGACCCTGAGGCACTGAGAGCAGGTCCTTCTGAGAAACTATGGGCCGTTTAATCCTGGGCACCAAACTGATCCTTCCCTTTTTAAGCTACTGTTCTGAAAATTTCTGTACAACCAAAACATATTTTAACAAGTCACTTATTTATTCCATTATATATTCTCATGTAGACTTTTTCTTTTTTAAATTTTTTAAATGTTTATTTATTCTTGAGAGAGAGAGAGAGGTGGGGAGAGAGAGAGAGACAGAGCAGGAACAGGAGAAGGGCAGAGCAACAGAGGGACACAGAATCTGAAGCAGGCTTCCAGGCTCTGAGCTGTCAGCACAGAGCCCAATGTGGGGCTCAAACTCACGAGCTGTGAGATTATGACCTGAGCTGAAGTCGGACGCTTAACTGATTAAGCCACCCAGGGTTTCCTGATATAGATTTTTTTCTTAATAATTTTAACGTTTATTTTATTTTTGGGACAGAGAGAGACAGAGCATGAACGGGGGAGGGGCAGAGAGAGAGGGAGACACAGAATCGGAAACAGGCTCCAGGCTCTGAGCCATCAGCCCAGAGCCTGACGCGGGGCTCGAACTCACGGACCGCGAGATCGTGACCTGGCTGAAGTCGGACGCTTAACCGACTGCGCCACCCAGGCGCCCCTTAATAATTTTAGATGGAAAAAATTTCTTCAGATTATCTTCTACTCATTATAATAAGAGAGTCCTGTCTAGACACATACTTCTAAAACAAAACAGGCAAGACTCACCCCCAGTGTGCTGAGGGGCACATCAGGGTGGGCACGCTGTAAGAAGACTGTGCAAGGAGATTCGTACTAGAAAACTCGCAGTGGTCCATCTTGGTGGGAGGGCTTCTGTCTCCAGGATAAGGTTTCAGAAGGGCCCTCTGGCATGGTCAGCATGGTTACGTCACTTGGTTAGACCATGTTCACTTTATAATCATTAAGCCATATACTCGATTTATGTGGTTTTTCTAGATCTTTATTTATATAATAAATAAATTAAAAACAGCATACTTTTAACATTATTTCATCTTTTCTAAGAACAAAAGACCACTTCTTGGTCCACAAGAGATCTGTGCAGGTCTGCATGCCTTTTGAGCAGCAAATGGACATCCTAGTTATTTTCATCTAGTCCAAAGACCTCAATGTAGCTTAAGCTAAGACTCGGGGTCATCAGACACTCTTGTTCTGGAAGGTCATTGAGGAAATGGCCCCGAAGTACCCTACTGCTTATGTTCTAAAGAAAAATACAGTTGCTATCACATAACGGTATGTGGCATAAATTACACGTTTAATATTTACTTGGCTTCAAAGTTTAAGAAATCTTAGAAAATGAGGAACTTAACAGAAAACAGGTACAGAACCCCCATGCTGCCCTCAGAGACTACCCATCTGCCCCAGAACGAACGGTGTAACCGGACCCCTGCAGAAACGCGAGGCCACTCTTTCAGTCACGTGCCCCGCCCATCGCCTCCTCCAGCTGACCGAGGGAGAAAACGAAAGGAAAAACGTATGCGCTGAATGAATCTGTTTTACATCAATTACGACCTAACAGAAATTACTTTGTTTTGCCTTGTGTGCTTCTAAATAAACATTTAAAGGGCAAGAGTATGCAAGACAGATGAGAAACACAGCAAGGCCACGTGAGCGGTTCTTCGGTCCTGGGAGCCCTAAATGTTAGATGTTAGCCCCTGCTCACTTCTCCTGCTTCCAGAGAGCCTCCCAGAAATCCAGAGGGAAGCAGTGGTGTGAAGAACCAAGGCCCTACACGGGCTCCAGATTTTGTCATCCTCCTCCATGAATGAAATGCTCTGCAGATTTCATTCCTAAAAATATTTCTGGTAGCTGGACACAATTTCCACTACTGACATTTAGCACTACCTACTAGAAAACTCCGTTCCTACCTACATATTTTCATTTAATAAAAAAATTTTTTAATGTTTTTTTAATTTATTTTTGAGAGAGAGAGAGAGAGAGAGAGAGAGAGAGAGAACGCGCGCGCATGAGTAGGGGAGGGGCAGAGAGAGATGGAAACACAGAATCCAAAGCAGGCTCCAGGCTCTGAGTTGTCAGCACAGAGCCCGACGTGGGGCTCAAACTCACAAATTGTGAGATCATGACCTGAGCTGAAGTCGGCTGCTTAACTGAGTCACCCAGGCACCCCTAAAATTTTTTTAATTTTCATTTTGAGAGAGACAGAGAGACAACAAGCGAGTGGGAGATGGGGGAGCGAGAGAGAGAGAGAGAGAGAGAATTCCGAGAAAAACTTTAAAAACCACCTTGTGGGGCGCCTGGGTGGCGCAGTCGGTTAAGCGTCCGACTTCAGCCAGGTCACGATCTCGCGGTCCGTGAGTTCGAGCCCCACGTCGGGCTCTGGGCTGACAGCTCAGAGCCTGGAGCCTGCTTCCAATTCTGTGTCTCCCTCTCTCTCTCTGCCCCTCCCCCGTTCATGCTCTGTCTCTCTCTGTCCCAAAAATAAATAAACGTTGAAAAA
Organism: Lynx canadensis; assembly: GCF_007474595.2. NCBI lineage: Eukaryota > Metazoa > Chordata > Mammalia > Carnivora > Felidae > Lynx > Lynx canadensis. The sequence continues at coordinate 220,571,387 of NC_044310.1, read as the reverse complement.
AAAATTAAAAAAAAACCAAACCACCTTGTGATATATTTCTATCTCAAAGTTGGAAAAATTCAGCTCAAAAGTCTGTCCATTTGGGCGCCTGAGTGGCTTAGTCAGTTAAGTGTCCAACTGATCAGATCTCATAGCTCGTGAGATTGAGCCCTGCATCCGGCTCTGTGTTGACAGCGTGGAGCCTGCTTGGGATTCTCTGTCTCTTTCTGTGCCCCTCCCCCACTTGTGCCCTCTCTTCCTCAAAATAAACAAAAAGTCTATCCAAGCTTTGGGTGATGACATGTCAATGCGGGTTGTAGCAGATGTGCTACTCTGTGTGTTTGTGTGTGTGTGGGAGGGCTGATGGTGGGAAAGGCGTAAGAGGGACAGGGCATTTGGATATCTCTGTACCTGCAACTTGACTTTGATGTGAACTCAACACTGCTCTAAAACATAAAGCCTATTAAAAAAAAAAAAAAAAAGTCTGCCACAGAACATATAACTCAGAAATGACTGGGCCAGGACCTAAGCCCGGCCTGGACCTGGCCACTAAGCCGCCTTGCTGTCTACTGGAAAATGAGCACATGGCTCCCCAGACAAAAGCACCCACTGGTCATGGTCCACAATAAAGGGAATTGCTTAAAAATTCTGTTACGCAAAAGATCTCCTTGGTTGCCTCTTCCACCCTCCTTGGTTGCCTCTTTCAGGAGGATCATAAAACCTAAGTGTATACTGACCAATTAAGGAAGCAGAACATGGCACTCACTTCGACGACATCTTTCTAACACACCTAGAGCATACGACAGTGCTGGCAAGAACGCTCGCTGCTGACAATGTTCAGATGGAGTCCTCACCTGGCTCCTGGGCCCTGGACTACATCACCTCTTCACTACAGCACAGCAAGAGGTAGGCCCTTTTATTCCCTAATAAGCATGACTAGTATTTTTTAGAACAAGCAACTAAACAATTCAATCGGTATAAGGAATCAGAGAGAAAAATGTCAGAACATGCACCGTAAGGCAACGCCTCAAAGAGCTGACAAGAAACAGCTGGCCAGATGGAGGGCAGGCAGGGCATCTGCATGCATGGGCACGTGTACTGGTGGCACAAACACACCCACCTCCTCCAATCAAAAGGTTGATTCTCAACCCTTTTTTCCTTTGGTATGAAGCTGCCCAATTTAACACCAAAATCTTCACGGACAAAAGCAAGGTCTTTATGGTTCTCTAGCATGAACAAGAGAGTTGGAATAGAAACATGTGCATTTGCTTGTCTTCAAACAACAATGGAAGGACAAACCCAAACGTACTGACAGTGGCTGCCCATGGGATGGAATGCACCGGGAATACAGCACTGGAAACCTCTTCTTCCAGTGCACAAGGTTTCCATGGGTTGACTTGGGAACCTCCCGAATGTTTTACATACTTAGCAAAATGAAATCAGTGTTTTAGAAAAGCCCCAAAACTCAAAAATGAAATAAATGATCCTCACTGTACATTCAGACAGCTGCTAAACTACAAAAGGAATTACTTCAAGTGACTTTCAAACTCAGTAACCTCATTACCCATCACTAGTGAAATACATCCTAAAGATTAAAGACTACGAGTAAAACCACAATGTGGCATATTCTACAAGAAAAACAATCTCATTTCTTCAATAAATGGCAAAGAAAAAAAACAAGCAAGCAAGCAAGCAGGCAGGCAAGCAAGCAAGCAACGGGGTGGGAGGAAGGTGATAGACACTGTTAAAAGATATTATCTGTCAAATGCTCCCCATGGACCTTATTTGAATCCTGAATCAAGTATTTGTGGAACAATCAGGGAAATTTGAGCACTTCCTTCAAATTAGGTGATTTAACAAGTACCACTAATTTCCTAGATGTTTTAATGGTATTGTGTATATACGAAGGTGGAAGACACCTTATCTCTTAGAGATACATAACTATTTTTGGATAGTGGAATAATACCTAGGAATTACATTAAAATAATCCACTGAGGTGGGGGTCAAGAAGATAATAGTCCCTCCCCCCCAAAAAACCCCCAAATTATTGCCCATATGTTAATCATTGGAGCTGTTTTTGATATATGCACTTTTGTGGATGTTTGGAATTTTCTACGAGTTAAAAAAAAAAGAACAAATGAAAGAACAAACAACAGATCTGGCGACAATTTTCAGCGTACATTAAGGATCCAGAAAACCGCTGGAACAGTTCACAGGTGAGAGGGCGAGTGTGTGTACACCATGAAATGCTGGCCCAGCCTCTTAGTTTCCATAGGAAACAGCAGCCTGAGAATGGAGCCGCTTGCTGAAGGCCACAGATCCAACCTGTGTAGACAGGACTAAGGCCCAGTGTCCTGACTCCCAGTCCAATACAATATAATGCAAATTCTTCAAGTTTAAAGGACAAAACAATTTGACTTTAAAAATTGTACATCCAGGGGCGCTTGGGTGGCTCAGTCAGTTGAGTATCCAACTCTTGATTGGCTCAGGTTGTGATCTCATGGTTTGTGGATTCGAGCCCTGCCTTGGACTCTGCACTGAGCACGGAGCCTGCTTGGGATTTCCCCTCTCTCTCAAAATAAATAAATAAACGTTTAAAATATTGCACATCTATGCATCATACGTTCACTGTCATTTGTTAACTCTGTAACTCCATTTTACGTCAGTTATTGTATTTTCAGTTCTAAAATTCCTACTTGTTTTTCCTTTACATCTTTTTTTTTAAGTTCACTTTCTACCTTTCCATTTGTTTCAAGAATACCCTTGCTTCTCAGGACATTTTAGTAACAGTTGTTTTCAAGTGCGTTTCAGCTTTTTATCGCAGCCTTTAACAGTTGAGCATCTTAAATAAGAGCCTTTTATTGTGTCAGTCTCTGTGGATCTGAAGTCTGGGTACAATGTACACCCGCAGAGCACTCTGCTGAGGGTCTCACAAGGTCTGCACAAGGGGACAGCTGGTGTGGGGTCTGAGACGGAAGAATGCATTTCCAGGCCCGCTCAGCTGTCTGGGTAGAGAACTGAGACCCCTGTCCTTGCTGGCACTGAGCTGCTGTACCATGGCATATTCCTAGAAGTAACATCAGGAGGTGAAGGTCACGGGAGCTAAAATTCTGCCAAAGTCTCTGTCGGAGACCTGCAACATTCGTATCACCTTGGTTTGTGCCTGTCTTGTGTCTTCTGAGGGGATATTTTCCCGATTCTGTGTATGCTATGTAATTTTGGATAGGATTGTGGACTTTTGGAGCCCCGGATTGTGGCCATTTTTAATACTGTGTGGACTTGGGGTATTTCTGCTTTAGTAGACACAGGTATGCTTGGGATCAGGCCGCAGGCTGTGGTCTCAGCGTCAGTTCCATGTTCAGAGGCTCCATCCTCCTTGTGTACCATCATCCAGAGGCCAGCTTGGTTCCCAGGCCGTGGCCTACCTCTTAGTTGAGTTCCCAAAGCCTCTGGCAAGTTCTTCGGGGTCAGACTCATACGTGCCCAGCTCAGCGTTGAGGCCATAAGTTCAAAGCAATTTCAGGGGTCACTTTCTTGAACTCTTCCCTCTCCCAAGTCTCCCTGGTATACTTTCCAGCTGCCTGGAGCTCCCCTTCTCAGTCCTTCAGCCAGAAACCTGGAGCTTTAGTTACTGGCTCCGCTGTGCACTTCCTGTGCCTGCACCCTTGCCTGGGAGAAAACAGCAATGGGGGTTTCTGGACTCCCTCAGAGTTTTAGGTGTCTGCAGGTTCCAGAACCGCAGCCTGACTGGCGGACAGGGGAGAGGGGAGGAAACCAGCAGCTTTCTCCCATTCTCTCCTACAGCACTTTCTGTTTGCATCTGGTGCCCACCTCTGGGTTTCAGATACTCTGAGACCAGGCTGGGGAATCCTGGAGGAAAAATAGGAAACTCTTTACTGGTGCAGTAGTTCTTCAAATTCTGGCCTTTGTTCCCAATCCTCCTGTCACCATTGACTTGTCAGAGTCCTCAAACACCAGTTCCCTGCAGCTGTCCAGGCTTTATAGCCACAGGCAGTGGGAGAGCCAGGGTGGAGCATGCTTAGTCCATTGTCCAGGAGCCAGACTTGATATCCATGCATTTTAAAAATGGTTATGGTGGTTATCTTTGGGAGAGAAAGAAGGTTGATTTTTATTTCTTTTTCCAACGTTCTATAATTTTCAAATTGCCTCCAGTGATATGTATACATTACTTTTAAATGAGATGGCTTTTCTGCAGATTACTGCACAAGTACTACCTGCTTTAGGAGTCTTAAATGGTAGGGGTACCTATGGTATGTCACTGCTCATCTTCCAAGAGAAAGATGCAATAGCTATTATCTCTAGTCTAGGAAGTGTACTTGTTCTTCTAAAACAGTTCAGTAAAATTAAAAAAAATAATAAAATTTATTTATTTTTGGGAGGGGGGCAGAGAGAGAGAGAGAGGGAGAGAGAGAATCCCAAGCAGGCTCTGCACTGTCAGTGCAGAGCCAGATGTGGGGCTTGATCCTATGAATCATGAGATCATGACCTGAGCTGAAATCAAGAGTCGGATGGATGCTTAACTGACTGGGCCACCCAGGTGCCCCTGAAATAAAAATATCTTTAAGCACTCCCTGGAATCGATTTCTTGTTCAGGTACTGAGACTTGTTCCCCCAACATGCATCTTATCAACTACTATCAAAAGCGTTTAGGGCTTTCATTATGAAGGAGGCAAGAGTTACTAAAGCCTAGTAACTGAAACAACTTGTAAAATTCCCTAGTGTTGCTTCTTGCTTCTCAAACACACTTCCACTGGGTGCTAGAAGGTGCGCTGAGCACCCTCAACCCTCGTGCCTCTATCGTGTTATCTGGCATCAAGCACAGGGACACAACTGCCCTTGCAAAAGCCTGATACCTCTAAAGCTGTTCTGCCTCTGGTTTGGGCCCCCCCCCCCCCCACATGCACTGGCCCCTTCCAAGGTCCTAGGACAGGCCCTATGCAAAGTGTGCCTATGGTTGTAGCCTTCTGTAAAATTCACAGAGCACATTCTGATTGCAATCAACTTAGGCTGCTGCCGCTTTCCACTACAACCTTGTTCCTTTTATGTCAGGCAGCTTAGTAGGGGCTGCTGGCATTTTGGGGATGCAGCTCAGGGCACAAGGAGCTGGAGACACATTTAGCTTGGATTTGGTGGGATACGTGTATGTTTGCAATTACTTCTTGTACACTTACCACCTGCCATCTCAGTGCAGGTAGGGCTTCTGGGAACACTGGCGTCACCCACTACGCCTGCCCACCAGGGGCACATGAAACAAAGGTGCAGGGCTGGGGGCCTGAGGCCATCTGTACACATCTGATGGTGCCCAGCACTAGCGGTGCATGGGCTATGGGAAAGAAACAAGGTTTGAAATAAGGGGAGCCAGATGCTCACCTGTGGGAAAATTATCGTCACACATGTTAAACTGTAAGTAGATAAAACTGACGTTCTTGTTTGTCAGAAAAATAAATGTTAATGTAGTAGGTCTATCAACATAGCACAGATTATTTTTTTACTTTTTGAATGGAATTGTACAGAATTGAATTTATCAGAACTCCTGCTTTTCTGAGACACACACCTATAGCTGTACTAGAAACAGCAAACATATACTGTCCATAGGTGTAACCATGTTTTATGCATCCTATCGATAAATATTTTTGATCACTTGTGTGAGAGGGATCATTGAGTTCTTTCTATTCTCTATCACATGAAGAGACAATTAAAAAACACATATGCTACTTTTGAACAAATATGCCATTTAGTGATGTTATTCTCAGCTTTTTTGAATCTGTACCTTTTTCTTATTCTACATAAATACTCACTTTCCAATTAATTATTTACAACATTGTATTCGTTTTCTTAGAAAGGCTCCCTCTCCCAAATTGTATGTATAAGCTTCAGGCCACATAAAACTTGGCATCTGCCCTTGCCCCAAATGAAATGTGAAATTTGATTTATTCAAACGTATTGAGCACGTGCTCAGTATCAAGAAAATCTAAGTCTGTAAGAACATGGGAGTTTTTTTTTAAGTTTTTTATTTTTAATGTTAATTTATTTTTGAGAGAGAGACAGAGCGTGAGTGGGTGTGGGGCACAGACAGAGGAGACAGAATCCAAAGCAGGCTCCGGGCTCTTAGGTATCAGCACAGAGCCCGATGTGGGGCTCAAACTCTCAGACCTCAAGATCATGACTTAAGTTGAAGTTGGACACTCAACTGACTGAGTCCCCCAGGTGTCCCTATAAGGACATGGGAGTTTATGAGACAACCCCTCCCTATTACAGCAGGAGAAGATGGTGTATTAAATGGTGGTGGGCACCACAGAAAAAGTAAAGCAAGGCTGGCAGACAGGAATTTGGTGTCTGCAAGAGAGGGAGAAGCCCTCTGCAGGAGGGCATCTGCATCAGGCCAAAAGAAGGTTCTGGCACACACTCCAACGCCACAGTGTCCCAAGGGATGGCCACTGCTAGGCCCACATCATCTTATTTAATCCTCACAATCCCCATCACATAGATCGAGGAACTCAGGCTCAGAAAGGTTAGTGACTTGCTGGTGGTTGTTCAGTTCCTCAAGTGGCACCAACCCTACCCTGATTCCATAGTGGATTATCTCCTCTTGGTTTACGTGACCCTGCAGGCCAAGCACAGGCCCACAAGATCTAAAGACAACTCTGGGGGCACCTGGGTGGCTCAGTTGGCTAAGCATCTGACTCTTGGTATTGGCTCAGGTCATGATCTCATGAAGCCTGCTTGGAATTCTCTCTCTCCCTCTCTCTGCCCCTCCCCTGCTCATGTGCGCACTCTCACAGAATAACTACGCTTTATTTTATTTTTGTAAAATTTGTTAATGTTTTATCTTTGAAACAGAGAGAGAGAGAGACAGAGACAGAGACAGAGGAGACGGACAAAGTGCGAGCGGGGGAGGGACAGAGAGAGAAGGAGACAGAATCTGAAGCAGGCTTCAGGCTTCGAGTTGTCAGCATCGAGCCCGACATGGGGCTCGAACCCACAAACCACGAGATCCTAACTTAAGCTGAGGTCGGATGCTTAACTGACTGAGCCACCCAGGAGCCCCCAAATAAATACACTTTAAAAAAATAAGTAAATAAATTGTGGTATGATTATATTCCAGTTGACTGTAGATCACTTCACTAATTTACATTAAAAAAAATAAAATAGGGGCGCCTGGGTGGCGCAGTCGGTTAAGCGTCCGACTTCAGCCAGGTCACGATCTCGCGGTCCGTGAGTTCGAGCCCCGCGTCAGGCTCTGGGCTGATGGCTCGGAGCCTGGAGCCTGTTTCCGATTCTGTGTCTCCCTCTCTCTCTGCCCCTCCCCCGTTCATGCTCTGTCTCTCTCTGTCCCAAAAAAATAAATAAACGTTGAAAAAAAAATTTTTTTTTAAAATAAAAAAAATAAAATAAAAGACAGCTCTGTAAGTGGCCAGTACCACCTCTCCACAACAGTAACCAGGAGCAGAAAGTACAAGGTAAACCTAGGAAGAAGGTGCTTGCCTGACTCAGAGAGGCTTCCTGGGAGAAGTCAGGGCAGGGACCCTGCAGGGGTCAGGACAAAGAACAATGTGGGTAGGTGTGGGTCCTGAGGATGCCCGCAAGGGGCTGGGCCCTGAGGGATCTTGTGGGCCTACCGAGAGGTCTGGATGTAATCTTAGGTCTCCTTCTGCTCTGCAGCTGGGAGAGTCATCACTGCATCCTACAACGTTACAGTACCTTTCTGTTTTTTAAAAAGGCTATAAACTAAAACACCAGTTTGGCAGGATAGAAATAATCCCATGACCCTAAAATAAAACTACATATATCCCTAATATCCCTTTCCATCCTGGTCCACGTCTTCACATTTTTACAACAGTGTAATTGCTATGTACCCATGGTTTCACCTTTTTAGTGAAGGCATGTTTTTGAACCGATTTCCATAAATCAAAGGTTCACATTTTGTCTGGAGAGAAGGTTTGCATTTTGTCAGGATTCCCAGAGCATGCTCACTAGCTGTGGAGAACTGTACCATCCCGACATGCAGGATTTGTGTATCAGGGTTGGTTTTCGGAACTGGGATTACAAAATGAAAATCTTTAGCACACACCGCTAACTGCTCTCCAAAAAGATCAAACCGATTTATAGAATCACCACCAAAGTAACCAATCCCAGAAACCCACAAGAGTGGGCTTTACCATATTAAGTTCTGTGTAATCCTCACTTCTTTGACTCCCTGTTGCCAAGGTAAAACCTGGAGTAGACAAATATACTATAGTCCAGTGACCCTGTGGACACCCAGATTTCAGACCACGACGCAAGAGCCCTCAGATCAACACTCAACTTTACAGTGGGGTTTCCCTGAATGCCTACTGCCACTGCTGCGTGTAGGAGGCTGGCCACCCACCGAGTGAAAGGGGCAGCTGGTGAGCTGATGAGAAAGTGGGTGAAGGAAAAACAGGAACAAAACGGAACAGGTAAGCAGCAGTAAGTTACTGTCTGACTACAGAGGGGGTGCCAAGGTGACCAGAGGCCAGTGTGTGGACAGAAGGGATTACCCACGTGTCCATGTTTGCTTTGCCAATCGGCTCCTATCTTTCCCCCCAAGGCAGTATAACTCTGCTTAAATACTGCCTACCTCCCGGGGCGCCTGGGTGGCTCAGTGGGATAAGTGTCCGACTTCGGCCCAGGTCATGATCTCACGGTTCATGGGTCCGAGCACCGTGTTGAGCTCTGCGCGGACAGCTCAGAGCCTGGAGCCTGCTTGGATTCTGTGTCTCCCTCTCTCTCTCTGCCCCACCTCCACTTGCTCCCTATGTCTCAAAATAATAAATAAAACATTGACAAAAAATTAAAAAAAATACTGCCTACCTCGCTCTACTATCTACTCAGATTATTCTTCCACCTGAAGAATAATGGCTAACATCACTTAAGCGCTTGCTGTGTGCCAGACATCTCACACATGGCCCATGTATATACAGACACTTCGGTGTCACAACAACCATGTGGGGTAGCTAAGTTTTCACCCCCTTTTATCGATAAGGAGCAAAGACAAATGAATAGATCACATAAACTTCCTCACATAAACTGGGCAATGACTTAGTGCAGAAGGACCCTGGAAACCTAGGAAAGGATGGCCATCATGTAAACGAGCCAGCAAACCTCCCCAGTTGAGGGAACTGCAGCAGCATCTAGTCCAAACGGCTCAGGGCACACTCGCAGGAGAGAAGCTGCAATAAAGCTCGGAAGACGCATGGCCAGGGTGTGATCCTAAACCGGTCTCTCCACTTCCAGATGGGGCTGTGCGACCTGGCCACGTCTCCACCGCGGGGTTTGAGAGAACCAAGTACGATGACCAGCCCGGAGCACTTCACGACTCTTTGCACCAAATTCTCTTCGCGCACAGGGGCTCGCACGAATCTCAACAAACAGCAGATGCGGGAAATTAAAATTACATTTGAGCTACGAGTAAAGTTACTCCATGCCTGCCTGTCTGCCTGCCTTAGTGTCTTCTACAGTCTCTCTGGCAGAGAGAAAATCTGAGTTGTCTGCTGGTACGTCGTCTACACTCAACCAACACCCGAACCCAATGCTGCCAGATGGTTATCAAACGTTTCCACAGTGGTCCGACCAAAACCATCTCATGGAAACAAAACAAAGAAAGAAAAACCACCCTTTAAAGACTTAGCCCTGGGTCTTAAATCTTCCCATCGGCTCTTTATAGGGCGTACTGGCGTTATTTCCTTCAGCACATGATTAAATTTCTGTTCTTCGCAGCCATTCCTGACCAGCACACCAAAGGCCACACTGGAGGCTGTGGACACCAGCACAAGTGGAAAAAGTGCTGGCGCGATACGCTGGGCCGTATTCCGGCCCCAGTTTTCCTTTAGATGCCTTCCCAAGGCCTTGGGGAACATTTCTAAACCTTAGTGGACTAAAAGCATGAACACCCAACACCTAGTTAACCACCTTTAGGATACCATTTAAAGGCCAAGAAGGGCGTGGTCACAACCAGCATGAGCTACCACCTGTGGCTCTGCGCGGGCCTCCACGCGAGACGCTCCCTGGGCCACCTCCAGGGCCTCCACGCAAGGCTCTCCCCAGGGTCCCTGGGTCCCCACGCGGGACCTTCCCCGGGTCTTTACGCAAACCCTCTCCGGCCCGCCCCCGGGCCCCCACGCGGGACCTCCGCGGCCCGCCCCCGGGCCTCCTGCGTCCAGGCCGCCAGCGGGCAGGCTCCGCACTATCGGGGCCTCCTCGCGCGGGGCCCGCCGCCCTGGAAGGCCTCCCGAGCCCGGGCTTGACTCCGCTGGTGGACCGCCGTCCTGAGGCGGCTCCTGAGGCGCCGGGCCGCCGCGGGCCTCAGCGCCAGCTCGGCCTCGGCTCCCTGCCCTCGCCCGCGAAACCGCGGCCCCGCCCGCCCGCGGGCCCTTGTGCTCGCGGCCCTGCGTCCTCACCCGCCGGCCCGGCCCGCGCCGTCGTCCGTAGCGGACTCCAGGTCTCGGCAGCTCCGCCCGCTCGCGACCGCCGCGCCAGACTGCCAGCCAGCCGCCTCCACGGCGCACGCCCCGCCCCGCGCCGCGAGCCCCGCTGGGGCCCGCCCCCGCCTCCGCGGACGCGCCGTCGATTGGGCTGCGGACCTTTGGGGCGGGGCCTCCACGGCCCGCGGCCTGGAAGTGCGGCACAGAGTTCTGATTGGTGAACGAACGGGGAGGAGGCGGAGCTAAATCGACAGGCGGAGTCGAATGCAAATCAGCGGAGATTCGCCTAGGCGGACGGTGCTCGGTCCTGGGGAGCGGGGGGGGGGGGGGGGGGGGCGGGGGGGGGCTCCGCTCGGGCGGGGGGCCTCAGCCCGGGGCGGGGCTCTGAACCCGGAGTTGGGCCCCGGCGGCTCGCCGGGTCGGGGGCGGTTCTGGGCGCGGCTTCTCTCTTGCCGGCTCCAGCCCAGCCCGCCTGCTTGTCCTACCCCCGGATGCATTCCTCCTGGGGCTACCCGGACCATGGCCTAAGGGCACTGACTGCTGAACAGTGACGTGCTGCGGTGGGCAAGGGAAGGCGGCCCCCGTCCTCTCAGCCTTGTGGTTCCCCCTTTAGCTTCGCGACTACCACTCGGGAACGGAAATGTGACAGTACGTCTTGGGTCTCCCAGGCCCGCGACCACTAGGTGCACACACCCCTTCTTCTAGGGGTTCAGTGAACTCCTACGCATCCTTCAAGCCCTACCCAACTTGCCCTCAGCACCAGGTCCTGACACCCGCCCTCCTGGGGCAGACCAGGAGTGCCACCGGCTGCTGTCAAGGAAATAAAGGTAGGATCAACTGGGGTTCGTTCTCAAGGGGACCCCCAACCCCCACAGTGTTTCACCTCCTGAGCTTAGCCAGACCCCTCAGGTTTCCTAGAGGTTCGAGGAACAGATGCTCCCCACAGGGCAGCCTCAGGGTCTGAGGCTCAGCAGAGACCCAGCTTGGCAGGCCATCCAGACAGCTCTGTAGGGAGCGGCCCCTCCACCTCCTGGCCCCATGTCTCCCACCACTCCCTTGAGGCCTTTCCTCTAACCAGCCCCCAGCACCAAAATTGGAGTCCAGAGAACTGTCCTCACTGCCCCCAGGGTGGCACATGTCTCAGGACTGGCCGCAGGGCAAGTGGGGGCTGGGAACAGAGAGCCTGGTCCCAGGGATGGGTGACTCCCGGAGGCTGCAGGGCCTCTACTAGCGCCAAACAGGAGGGTACAGGCTGACCTGAGGGAAGGAAGTGGAGATGGTGTATCTTCTACCCTGGGGTCTGTGCAGGTGGTTCAGGAAGCACTAAAGGTCCTTGGGTGGTCAGTGGTGGAGGCAGCAAAGAGCATCCAGCCACCCAGATCAGGCCTGCAGTTCAGGTTCAAAGTTTCCTCTGTAAGTGGCCGCGTGTTCCTTATCCGTCTCTTCTCAGAGATATTTAGAACAGAAATGATTTCCTAGATCTAGTCCAGGCACCACTGGACTCCTAATAGTGCTGACTTTTATTTTTATTTTTTTTAACATTTATTTTTGAGAGAGACAGAGAGACAGAGAGAGAGAGAGAGAGAGAGAGAGAGAGACAGAGCACGAGTGGGGGAGGGGCAGAAAGAGAGGGAGACACAAGAATCTGAAGCAGGCTCCAGGCCTACAACTCATGAACTCAGGCCTTGAACTGATGCGGGCCTTGAACTCATGAACCGTGAGATCATGACCTGAACTGAAGTTGGATGTTGAACCGACTGAGCCCCCCAGGCACCCCGTAATAGTGCTGATTTTTAGCATACACTCACTATAGGTAGGTGAGCAGGTCACCCATAATTCCTTCCTTCCTAGTCTTTATGGCTCTTTCCCTCGGGCTGGGATCGCCAATACAAAAGGTAGGTACTGATATTACTGGTGCAAATAATTCTTCCTGATTTTGTACACAGATGTTTTGTAGGGCTTTGAACCTTTCCCAGAAGACATTACACCTTCATAAAGAACCAAAAATAACTATTCACTTCATAGCCAAACAATAGTGCTTTATTGATAAAAGGTTAGTTTCAATGGATACAAAATTGCTGTGTAAAATAAGTTTTCAAAATACACTTCTATAGGTAAAGACTATCTCTTAGTAAAAGCAATTATCTATAGTGAAAGTATTTATTTAGAGTTGGGCAGCACAACAAAAGGGGATTTAGAGGGGAGACAATGTAGGTCCACCTGCCCCCGCAGAAGCCTCATAGGATGGCAGCTGGCCCTAGTAGTCTTACTCAAGCAGACACAGGGCTTGCACTGACCACTTGCACATGTGCCCCCAGCTCCACCCTTTAAACAGCTTTTACTAGTGTAGTTCATGCCAAAATAACCCAAACAATTGGCCTTGCACGGACGCGCTCTTTAAAGCACTTTCCCCTGGTAAAAACTCGGTACAACGTGCCTAAACCTAACAGCTTGTGACTGCTCACCATTAAGTGACAGTGAAAAGGCAAAGTTGTTGACAACACCCGATTATTTTCCATAATACACCTTTGGAGTGAATATATTTTGACCATGTCACCATATTGTGTCTGGCCAAAACAAAAACTCTTCTCCTACTCAGAGGAAGCGATTTCTGCATCTTAACCCCTGTTGTTACAGCAAAATGAAAACACTGAAGCCGCACCTGCCCCCTCCAGGTCTCCTTCCACCCTCTCTTTCTGGGAACTGCTTTCCCAATGTCAGTATAAATGTTGAAAACAGCATGCCGGGAGCATCGGCGCCCCTCGGAGCACATGACAGGGGGACACACTAGGAGGGAATGGAAGGGCCAAGGCCGCAGAGCACAGAAAACGGACCTGACTGGTGGCATCTACCAGTCAGATCGTGGTGCACATCTGAAATGTCTTTCAGTCTTACTCGGTACATGGGGAAATTGGTATTACACAGAATGATGGAAATGACAGTGGCTGAAAATGGACAACAGTCTGCACATTAAAAAAAAAAAAAATGATCTATTTGGCTTTCAGAAAACCATTAAAAAAACTTCAAGGAAACAAAAGAAAAGCCAAATCAAGAAAACCTGGTAGGCACTGAGGCTTCATGGGGCCATGAGCCTCAGGGCCCATGACAGGTCTGGGGGTTCAGAGGCCTACCCACCAGAGGACCCCGATTTCCACTGCTCAGGCAGATCTTACTTGCAGTTACAGAAAACACATTAAAGTGCAGTACAAAAATATAAAAAAGTTGGTTTCTAAATGTATCAACTTACTAATTTTCCTTAAAAAGTAACTTTTTATGTTAGTTGAGTAAAAATCGTTTATTGGCTATGTCTGCGTTAAGAGTCATCACTGTAATATGAAAACTGGAGTTCATGGACACCTTCTGTCCACAGCAGAGTATAAACCAGTATCAGTGAAGAACACTACAAAACGTGCCTTGTGGCAGGTTCTCTGCAGAGCAGTTTAAAAAATGTAGCATCAGAATCCAGAGAATTCTTAAAATTTGCTCCTAATGGCCTGTTTTTAAAGGAGCTGAGTATGCACATGTCACATTAGATAATTCTATTGTTTCAAGTGGTGGAAAGGTGAATGTGCAGATGAATGAACAGTATCGAATTACAGCAGCAAAACCGGTTTTAGGTGTTGTAAATGCCCTACTGCAGGCCAGCTCATCTTTCCAGATCACTTGCTGGGTCTACCTTGCCACCGCCCAGGAACACTGCTGGCTCGATCTGAATGTTCTAGAAATGAATCAAGAGTGCTCCTCAACCATTAGTCAGTTAGGCCAGCCAAACCAAAGAAATTCAATGTTAACTACACATTCTAACTGACCCCGGAAATCAGTTCCAACATTAGTGGTTAGTTAAGGTGGAAGAGAGATAAAAATGAAAGGTTCACCTCACAAAATATGAAGTATAACAGAGCAACAAAATTACAAATGTTAAAAGTACTTCATACAAAACATCAAAAGTTTAAAAAAAAAATTAAATTCTCAGGCACAGGTACTGTAAAATGTGGACGGGCACCCCTCCAATAATCTGTCGGAAACACGCAGCTGTATTACTCATGCGGAATGTTTTCTTCATCTTGCAATGTGTTTTCTGGAAAAACAAAACGCAACATGTTTAGATGGAAGCAGTGCGATGCTCCTGCTAGGATCATCAACCACATTATTTTCTGTATCACAAAGGGCACAAATTGAGCAGAAGGCTGGCTCACGTGACCAGAGTTAACTAAATCAAAACAGCATTGATGAGGCTCTTGGGAACTTGGGAGTTACCACCAAACTGAAAAGTATACAAAAATATAAAGTGGCTGCATACACCTAAAGTAGAATTTTCCTGATTTCATAATTAAAGTTTTTAAAAGAAAAGCAGGAAAATCAGAGAAAACGAGCAAACATCGGTCACTCCCTCCTGCCTCAAATGAGCCCTCCCCATCAGAAGTCCTGTTTCCTGCTAATTCCCCAGCACTTCCCCATCAGGCACCAAACCTGCTCATGCACAATCAGCCTCCCGAGCTTGGGCGATGCTGACATCTCCCCAGTGAGAGGCGCACAGGCAAATCACTGGAAACCCTGGCACGCGATCGGTGTCCACGGCAGTGCAGCGCAGACTCAGCACGTGGCCTCGCGACTGCCGGGAGGTGTCGACAACCAACTCTGGGCTGCCGTTCAACCCCAAGTGGGGATATGCGGACACTCCCGTTCCAGTAACCGGGGACAACAAACAGGTGTATCTGTTTGCTTCACAACTGAAACCTTGCCCCACAAGCCGCAAGGGCAGGGCTTTGTTTTGGTGGCCAATGCTTCCAGGGTGAGCCTGCAGGGCCTCCTCTATCACGCGTGCGACTGCCACGGCGGACTCCTGACAGTGGGTAGACTCCTCCCAGCCTCCAGGTTCCTCGCTTTCTGTCTCATCAATCCTACCCTATGTCAGTTAAGCTTCAGCTCACTTATGTCCCCACATCATCTCCCTCTTGTCATCAACACTCTCCTGCCTCTGCAATCAGGCCCCACCTGTAGTGGACTCTGTACTTGCAGCACCCCCAGACCTGTGCCAGCGCTAAGCATCTCTCTTCCATGGAGCCTCTGCCTGAAACCCACATAGCTGCTTCCTCCTCGGGCCTGTATTTGACTTAACCTCTCCCTCCTTCCTCTGGGAGGTGATGACAGCAGTTCCACAGACACCTGTCCACAGAATACAGGGGAACATTTGCCCTTTCCTGGTCCTGGGTCCCTGCTGTCTGCAGATTCCCTTCAAACAGGGAGGCGAGCGCACACCGGGCTAGACATCTACGAGATTCACTGATTACCACGGGGCGGAGCAGGGCTGCGGTGGGATCAGCAGTCTGGATCAAGGAACCCCTGGCCTACCTGGTATAATTCACCTTTTCATGTCACCTTTACCTTTGGTTTGCAAAAACTGTTTTAATACCACTTCGAAATTCTCTTTGAAGAGATGTTTTCAACTGCAATAAATTTCCAATTGTATGACTAGTAAAGGTTATTAAAAAAATTTTTTTTAACGCTTTATTTATTTTTGAGACTGAGTGTGAGTGGGGGGGGGTGCAGAGAGAGAGAGGGAGACACAGTATGCAAAGCAGCTCCAGGCTCTGAGCTGTCAGCACAGAGCCCGACGCGGGGCTCGAACTCACAAACTGAGATCATGACCTGAGCCGAAGCTGGATGCCCAACTGACTAAGCCACGCAGGGCCCCCTAGCAAAGCTTATTTTAAAATATTTAACTTATTTTCGTTAATCACGTTTATCAGCTCAGAAAATATGGAAAATCTTTTCTACATTGGCAGGGGAGAAGGTTCCATCTTTCAGAGGCCACACTGTCTCCTTTAAGGTCGGTAATAAAGTTAAAGACAGAGCTTCAACACGCAAAACGTTAGTAAGACTTAAGGAGGAGGTGCCTGCCATTACATTTAGGTTGAGGTGTCTGGAACCACGCGTGTCTTCTAGGCTTCACTGTTACCTTACACGTGGTGCCCGTGGGCCCCACCGTCGCCGTCCCCGCCCTGCAGCTGCAGCTGCATCTGCGCCTGCATCCTGGCGATCATCTCCTGCATGCGGCGGAGCTGTGGGCAAGGATGGGCAGACAGGTTATTGCTTCTCCAGGTCCGTTCTCCCTGGACATTCTTTAGAGGTGTTCTCGTGATTCCTAAAACTTCAACCTCCATGCTTTCCCAAAACATTATAGAGAATTTACAAAGAACTCCTACAGATCGGTAAAAGAACCAACAACTCAATAGAAAACCAAGCAAATGATAATATGCAATTCAAGCAAGAAACAGAAACGATCAATAAACATGAGAATTCAGTAAAGGCAATAGGAGATATTCTTTAATCTAGAGGGTGGGAAAGAGGCTGCCACTTCAGGGTGGGGAGTAGGACTGGGCTCTTCTGGAAGGCAGCAAGGCCCTAGCTGTTCCAGTGCTGAGTGGGCCTTCTCTGTCACCCTCATCAAATTTCATCATTACGGTCTCCACTGGTTTAGAAAGGCCTCCAGGCAAGCATTATAAAGTATCTACCTAAATTTTCTCCAGGTAACTTTGTAGTCATGTTTTTAACATTTAAGTATTTTAATCCATACTGAATTATTAGAGCCAAAGAAGTGAGTTTAATTTTGTTTCGAAAAGGCTTGCTTGTTTGAGGATTTCCTGGATATGCTTGAATTCCACAGCCCTAACAGAACCCACCTTTACCACAGACACTTGTTTAAACTTCAGACCTATTTCCAGCTGTGAATGTCATCAGCCCGTCAAGCCTGTGCCCCACTCTGGATTTCCACGAGCAGTGGAGCCAGCCCTCCTGGGTTAGTCTCCCTGACCCTCCTGTGCTCAGTCTTCAGATCAAACATCACAACTATGTCAGCAAGCTTCCCCCAGAAGAATTTCGCAAACCCCACCATTCTGCTGGAATGGAGTTCAGTTTAGAGAGCACTGTGATCTGTGCACTGAGCGTCCTACCTAAAGTGATGTGTCCATTTACACTTTGAAAATTGTTTTCGGTAGAGTTTTCTAGTTTCTTTTCTGTAGGAGTCCTACGTATTTCTTCTTAAGTTTTTGTTAATGGTTGTAAACGGCAGTCTCTTTCATTATATTTTCAACTGGTTATTGTCCAGGTATAGGAAAGCTACTAAATTTTGAATATTACTAAATTATCAAATTTGCTAATAAGCCTTAGTGACTAAAGTCACTAAATTCGCACTATTCCCCAATTTTTCCCACTAAATTGCTACTGGAGATCAGACAGTAACACATGTAAAGCACTGATCTACAACACATACCGATGTACATGTAATAAAATAAATTAGTGACCTATGATGTATCCCTTAAGAGAGTAAGGAAAGAAAACTGTAGTGATGTACGGATGCACGCTATAGGCCTTTAGACTTAACAGGAACCCTTTTCTACTTACCTCAGCTTCCTTCTCCAGCAGGATCTGGTCTTTATTCATGTCCTCATTGTCCACTTTTCTAAGAGTTGAACGAAATTACAATTTATCACATTGCAACTAATTTAGCTGGTTATTTCTGATGACAAATGTCCAAAGTAAAATTTCACTTTATGTTTCTGAGAAATGTTATCTATCTAAAATTACCCACATGCATTATTTTTCTGATTAACGACATAAACAGGTAAGAAGACAATGTTGGAAAAATGCACATCGTGAAATGGTAAATTCAAGAAACTTTCCTAACTCCAAGCGGGGCTGGGACACTCTGGTCTTTACTTACTCAAGGAATATGAGACATTATCAGGAGAATACTCTTTTTTAAGGTAAGCTCTTTACAGACATAGATCATAACAAGTTCACTTAAAAAAGGGAGGGAGCAGGGCCTGAGCACACACACAGAAGATGCCGGTGAGGGAGGCCCTCTGAGCGATGAGGACATAGCTCTTCGTGAACTCATGCCTGGCTCACTCACAGTGGGATGTTCTTGTGGCTTCTAAAACCCGTCTTAATGTCTGGTCCCCAAACAAATAACACGATAAAGCAGACCTTAACATATACCCTGTATACACACACAAACCCACCAGATGTCAAGAATGTGAGTACTTTAAAATAAACTACAACACGGCAGTCTCCCCCTTATCTGCGGTTTCAGTGGACCGTGGTCGGCTGTCATCTGAAGGCAGGCGACCCTCTCAAGCGTCAGGTCAGCAGCGGCCCAGGGCTCCGACACGCCGTCCAGGTATTCCCCCCACCTCACCTCATCCATCACATGGGCATCCTAGCATCTCACAGCATCACAAGGGGCGTGGTGAGAGCAGGGCAGGAAGCTCGTTCGTGTACTCTGATTGGAGTACGTGGCTGTAACTGTGGCACTGTATTACTGTTGTTGTTACTCCCTCACTGCATCCGATTTATAGATTAAACTTTATCGCAGACACGTACATACAGGAAACAGGTGCATGGGTAGAATATTTGGCACCATCCGCGGCCAGGCATCTGCGGGGGGCACTGGAACGTGCTCCTGTGGATCAGGTATGTGGGAGCAACTACTGTACAGAAAGCTCTTTTTGTAAGTGATGAAGGTCACTACCTTGATAGCTAAACTGGGCAGAGATGTGATGTGACCAGACACAAATCAGGTCACAACACACAGACCTTAAGTAAAAACCCACTACGATGGTGAAACAGGAAAGGTGAGGGCAGCCGCCTGTGTCACTGAGGAGCTGGGCTGCTGCTCACCCCACCTGGGGAGCTGTGCTTCATAACATCACGTGAAGTCTGTCCTCACTGACAGAGTGATGTTCTTGAGACCAGTCGCTGGCCTTTCCACCTAAAGCTGTTCTTTGCATGCAGATGATTAAAGCTACCTTGGACAGATTAAACAAAGCACGGCACAGTGACATGAGCAACAGGTACCTGGAAAGAGCTTCTGAGTAGGAAACCAAATCATGTTGCTTAGAGTCAGGAAGACAGAGTAGGACAGGTGGAAGGGGGGGCCAGTGGGACTCTGTGACGCAGTATGGGCAGAAGGACAGTATAAATTGGGGGTAACAACCTGCCACCTCTTTTGAGCCTCTCGGAACGGAAGTTTTCATAATGCAGGTCCTGGGTCACCTCCTGGAGATCCTGCATGTGGGTGCTGGAGGAGAAAAGGGCACAGCAAGGCCGGCTGAGTGCGGAGCCATCTGCACGGAGAAACTAAAACCCCACTTGCTACTTCTAAATCGTACATGAAGTTGCTGGAGCTTTGGATACAGGAAGGAAGCTACAGAGGCCTCTCTCTCCTCCCTACCACGAGCAAGGGCGCACAAGCACACAGCACAGGGTCAGGTACAGAGGCCCTTCCGTGGGATGCCTCCCCCAGGCACTGCCCACCTCTGCATGAGACTGTCACCGGTGCACAGAGGCAGAGATTTTAGCAGACCCTTTTAGGTAAACAATGTCTGAAACACAACGTACTTTTTGTTTTCTCTCTTTCGACTATTCCTGACTTCTCAAGCTTAAAGAGTTGGTCAGTGTAAGCTATCAGCAAGACCATAAAACAAAGTATTAATATTTTGGAAAAACTAGAGATAGCACTTTGCATCTTCTAATCATCTCAGAAAACACTCATCATTTTTTTGGCTCGGCTCTTTCAAATACATAAACTGCCAGGAACGAGCGACAATGAGGCATTCTTGTCTGCTGCTTAGAGTCTAGAGAAGGGGCCCAGTGACAGCAGAGGGTGGCGGGCTCTCCGTCACTCTAAGAAGCACGCAGGAAGCTGCCAGCAAACAGCAGCATGACCACAAGGACCCATCCTGAGTGACCTAAATGATGCCTGAGAAAGCTTGTGGCGTCGTTCTAATTCTAGTTTTGGTGCTTTTTCTGTTTATTAAAAATTGCTCAACCAAGACACACGTCGATGAGCATGTACATCAATTTTTACTCAAAATGTACCTCATCTGTTCTTTGAATTCTTCTAATTAAAGAGATTCTAGATTTTAGGAACACTCTTCCTTTCAGCCTGATTCAAGAGCAATAGCATGTGCATGTATGTCACTAAATGCGAACTCTACTTCTCAGAGGGAAAACGTGTGCTGCTGTAGCCAGGCCTGCGGGAGGTGCTGAGAGTGCACTGAGGACCCTCCCGGTGGCCCCAGGGCGGGAAGGGAGGCTGCCTGCCATCCTGCAGCGCCTGAGCCTTTGTGCCCAGAGCAGGTGTTCGGGCGTGGCCAGGCCGCAGTTTAGGACCAGTCTGCTTTCCGCCTCAAGAGAGCTGGCTGATGAGAAAGGAGAGGGTGCTAAGCCACAGGCCTAGAGTGGGAGAGGTTGGTTCTGTAGAACCACAGAGAGCTCCCGGTGAGGGCCTTCCATAACAGGTGCAGCGGCCCCACCACCTAATACCTGTGGTGCCGGCAGCTGTCTGCGAGGCCACACGCACACCCTGTGGTCAAAAAGCTCTGCTTCCTGCTATAGGCACTGCCGACGGGAACGCACGGGTGTCTTACATGAGCATCGTCCGCAGCTTCAGAAAGTCATTGTGCTCCGGGTTCTCCACCTCCACAACGCCCCACGGGTAGAGACGGCCTCTGACCTTCTTGCCCTTGGCTTCAATCAACTGATTGGACCCGACCACGGAGAATGGGATACTGGCCTAGAGAGAGACACATGAGGTAGACCGGGGCCCCACCGGGAAGCCCAATTCTCGCCGTGAGCACACGAACACGGGCACAGACGGAGCACGCTGCGGATTACTGCAAGATCTCCTCGGAGAGCTAATGGTGTAGGACACTTACTCAGAAGGACAGGTGTTTTCCACACGGGACAAATTAGATGGAAACATATTAAACCCGCAATAAGATTTCTAAACCTCAGGTGGCAGCTGTATCAAAATATATTTAAAGCAAAACACTATGAATCTCTCAAAGGTCAGCCATCCTGGATATGGCCCTTTGCCAACTCCTTCCAGGGTGCTCATGACAGAGCAGGAGTGACTCGTGTTGGGCACCCGGAGAGGTGTTCTTACCTTGAGAAGTCTAGTCTGCTCTTTAAAATCCTCATCTTCATCGGATTCTGCATCGGGTAAGTGATAGATTTTGATATTATGTTCCTCAATTTCATCCAGAATCTGGAAAAATGACAAAGACAGGAGCAATTTTACCAAACAACTCATATTAAAGACAGGGGTGCCTGGGGCACCTGGGGGGCTTAGTTGGTTAAGTGTGGATTTCAGCTCAGGTTATGATCCTGGTTCGTGGGATCGAGCCCCACATTGGGCTCTGTGCTGACAGCACGGAACCCACTTGAGAGTCTCTCTCCCACTCTTGCCCTTCCCCTGCTCATGTTCTCTCCTCTCTCTCAAAAAAACCAACCAACCAAACCAGATAAACCCCCCAAGCCCCCCAATAAACAGAACTATCCAAATGCCAACACAGAATCAAGCTGATCACTGACTGCCAAGCGATTTCCTGTTAAGAAAGGCCTCGTGCTTGCATGTTGAGGGGACCCCCTCTGCCCAGGGATGACAATAACGGTGTGCCGCTGCTTTCAGGGCACAGAGCAGCAGGCAGACCATCACTCCAGCACGGCAGCTAACAGGAAACACACTACAACCAGCTTCAGGAATGACACGTACCCAGGGAGTGGCACACCCAGACGCCGCAGGCCCCAGAAGAGCCACAAGCATTGCCCGAGGAGTCGGCAGGTGTGAGGGCTGGAGGGAGGGAGGGGCCTCTAGGGACCACGAAACCCAGGGTGGCCAGGAAGTCAGCTTCCAGGTTGGGGAAGACAGAAGAATAACTGGAGTTACCAAGTGGAGAGTTCCCTGGCAGCCAAGCTGGGTTCTGGGTTTTGTTCAAGAGGCAAAAAGTGGCAGCCATAGAACCACACACTCAAACCAATTGAGCAAGCGGGAGAGTGGCCCAGACGGCACGAAAACCTGGGCTGGAGATGAAGGAAGCAGCTGCGCACCCGCTGGCCAGCCCGCGCCCAGCCCCCAAGCGCCTTCTGTGCAGGGAGCGCCAGCAGATACGGGCAGGCTGGAGCTTCGCCTCCGCCGAGTGGGCAGAAATATCCCTGCTTTGAACCCTGCTCTGGCATTGGTGGTTCTTAACGGGAACTCTGGGGCCTTTACGATTATAGGATCAAAGATCGTGGGACTTAACGAGTTGTCTGCACTAATTCAGGCTTCGCAAAGAGTCTTTCTCCCTCCTCCCAACATCCTTCCCCTTGCAACTGGACCATCTGTGCTCTCAGAGCCCTCCCTCCTAGAGGAAGCAGAGGAACCATCTCACTGGTGGGAGAAGCCCAGCAGTGAGCAAGAACCTCCTCCATCTGTTCCTCTTTCCTGCCCATCATCCATCCCTGCTGCCCCATCAGGGCAAGGCTTATGAGACAAGGACGAGAACCGAGTTGACAAAATGCAGTAAATGGGCGATTTCCAACCGGAAAAGAGGAAGAAAGTGATGAATCAAAGGCAGTCACACATTTCCCTGTCTGGGCAGCCACACCAAAGATGGGGGTGCAGGTGGAGCCAGGGAAGCTGGGTAACCAGCTCAGGACCGGGATGGCGGGGGGGGGGGGGTGGGGGTGGGGGTGGGGGGGGGTGGCGCGGCTATCTCCTGTTTACACACATAGTTCATGTGAAAAAGATTCTCTGAAAGGAAAAGCAGAAGCCACAGGAGATGACACGATCTAAACAATACTAAGCAATGCTGACATTCGTGGCTTGGAAGATAGGTGGTAAAGCAGGCAGAAAGACCCAGTCTCCCGAAAGCGCGGCCAACCCACTGGGGAGGCCCAAGGCTGGTGGAGGGTCTGCAGCCAGACCCCAGACAGGAGATCTGCTGCTGGATGAAGTGGAGCCAGTTAGAGACGAAGGAAGGGTAGGACTAAAGCAGATCTGCCAGAGGCTCTTTTAGATGAGGGAGCGGGAGTACAGCAGGAGGCACAGGGAAGAAACCAGATAAAGAGAAGGGATTACAAAGGCCCAAGATGAAAGAGAAAAGAGCAGAAAAGGATTTCAATCCATTTCAGACTTGGAAATCAAGCCCTAAGAGTTCTGGGCCCAGGATTAGAGATGGGGGTACAAAACATTCTAACCCTGACCCTGGTTCCCCCACCTCTCTGAAATCCAATGTAACACGCCTATTATAAAAGGTGGCGTTTCCTTAAGTGGGCATTACTAAAACACATACTGTCAAGCAAAAGCATGCCTAAGCTTTCAGGGGCTCTTCCAAAGGCCTGGATATTTCCTAAAAGGCTGGCAGGCACTGAGACAACAAAGGAAAAGGCTGACATAGTCCATACAATTGAAGAATTCTGCCATGACAGAAGACATCAAGAAAAATGTGAAAACACAAAAATCACACTAGGTCCAAAAACACAAGAATATCCGTTAATTAATAAAAAGGCAATAAAAACGCAACACAGGCTCTAAAAACCTCAGAGAGCACACTAACAGGCATTAGGCACCAGGATACATACTCACTCGCATCAGCAACCAGACACTTGTGGAAAACACTCGCGGAAACTAGACACCGCTTCCCATTTCTCAGATGGGAGACACTTTAGAAAACCTGGTGCCGGATCTAGGACAGTTCTGGCAGGGGTGGAGCATGCGCACATGCTGCTTTGAGAATGTGAGTCGTTACACATTTGTTTTGAGGGAAATTCAGCTATCTTTTGTAACTTTAAAAGCCAATCGATTTCCTTTCCAAGAATGTATCTGACTTCTACAATTGTCAGAAGACAGACAGGTGCCTACAATGTGCCAGGTACTGTTCTAAACTTTTGGAACACACAAGTGAGCTAAGCAAAGATCCCTGACGCCAGGAATAGAGGGGTGGGGGTGGGAAGCCAAGAAACACACTGAAGAGAGAGTTTGTGCCGGGAATGCTCCTGAGAGTGTGTGTGTGTGTGTGTGTGTGTGTGTGTGTGTGTGCGTGCGTTGCTCTAAGCTGAGTAAGGATGCGGGGGAGTGTTTTCTGTGTGTGCTGGGTATTCTTAGAAAGTGAAAACGGCAGAATAATACGTACGCGATGATCCCATTCTGTAAAAACAAAAACATAGGTAAGCTATGTTCTGGAAAAATAGGTATGTCGCTGTAAACAACAACTGCTTTTATGGATAATTCAGAGAACTTTTATTTATAGAATTTAGCATATGAACTTGGACTTTCTTTTAACAATTAAAACTTTTTTTAATGTGTATTTTTCAGAGAGAGAGAGAGACGGAGCACAAGGTGGGAGGGGCAGAGAGAGAGGGAGACAGAATCTGAAGCAGGCTGCGGGCTCAGAGCCGTCAGCACAGGGCCCACTTGGGGCTTGAACCCATGAACAGTGAGATCATGACCTGAGCTAAAGTTGGAGGCTTAACCAAGCCACCCGGGCGCTCGTAAACTTGGACTTTCTTAATGCGCATTTGAATAAAAAGACAAGTAATTAAAAAATATATATGAAAGAATCAACAAAGACACACCAGAGACCAATGACCGGCATAGGGCTGCTGGGCGGTGAGAGTCACACAGGCTGGAAGATGGACAAGTTCAAGGCAACCTCTAAATGGCCAAAACACAAGCCCTTGAAACGTTTATGGTACCAAACAATTACAACTGAAATACATTCCTAAATGAATTGGCTGCAATAAAATGTTTGGATAAAATAACAAAACTTCACAGAGATGATCACACTTCCATACTCATTCCACTCTCGTAACACATGGCGTCCCTTCTACTCATGGACAGTATTTTCATCTAAGGTGAATTACAAAGAATAAGAACTTGACATCTTTGTCAAAATACTAAAAATCTACAACTGTTAGGTGTTTTTCAAAAAACCACCAGCCTCCCTACCTGCTCCCCCACATCTCAGGACACCCCTCCACTCTCTTTCCGAGGCACCTGGCCTTCAGCTACCCTGAGTAAAATACACTCACCCTTTTCTTCAAGCGCTCCCGCTCCTTCAGTGTGAGGGTGTCGGCTTTGGCAATGACAGGCACAATGTTCACCTTGTTGTGTATCGCCTTCATAAATGCAACATCTAAGGGCTTCAGTCTGCGAGGAGTGAGACAGTGCCACGAATTTAGGGGAAGAGCAGGGAGATCACACATTTTTGTTCTCTCAAAATTATCTCAATTGTGCAATTGGGGGCAACGATCAGCCCACAGAGTAAAGACGAGACTCTAGCACACTTGGCTTCTGCGGCCAGTGGCCCACATACCCGTGGCCGAAAGGGGAGATGAAGTAAAAGCAGCAGTGCACCCTGTTGTCAACGATGTGCCGCCTGTTCAAGCCGCTCTCGTCATGCAGGTACCGTTCGAACTGCTCATCAATGTAGGCGATGATGGTCTTAAAACTGTGAGAAACACAAATACTGACTATCGGATTCCAAAGGCAGGCAGTCCCAAACTTCAAAGACGCAGGCTTTTTCTGTCCCCTGCCTCCACACCAAATACAATTTGACAATCACTTATAAGATGGGGACGGAAAACTCACTCCTATGTTTGGCAAGATGGATGTTTTTGGAAAGTGTGCCAAGCATAATCTCCCCCAACCACAGGGGGCTTAAAGGCCCAAAGGGAATAAGTAAAAGCACCCGAGGTGGGTGCCTGGGTGGCTCAGTTAAGTATCCGGTTGTTTTTTTTTTAATGTTTATTTTGAGAGAGAGAGAAAGCACACATGCACACCCCAATGGGAGGTGGGGAGTGGCAAAGAGAGGAGAGAGAGAATCCCAAGCAGGCTCCATTGGGAGTCTGGCCCGAGCCGAAATCAAGAACTGGACATCTAACAGACCGAACTACCTAGGCACCCCAAGAGTCCAACTCCTGACCTTGGCTCAGGTCATGACCTCACAGTTCATGAGACTGAACCCCGTGTCGGGCTCTGTGCTGACATCAAGGAGCCTGCTTGGGATTCTCGCTCTCCCTTTCTCTCTGCCCCTCCCCTACCAGCGTGCATGTATGCGCACCCTCTCAATAAACATTTAAAACAAACACACAAAGTGAACGAAAGCACCTGAGGTGACTGAGTGGACAGAGGGCCGCCAGCTCTCGCAAGGACTGTAACTGTGCAGAGGGCAGAGGGGCAGCAGCAGAACACACGGTGGGGAAAGTGTGAACCAAAGAGCAGGGAGAGAAGGGAGCGACTCCCAAAGAAAGGAGACGGGAGACCCTTCCCCTTCCTTCCCTTCCCTCATCAGACGCTGGCAAGTTGATGCTGTCCATTGATGACGTAAGAAATTGCAGTTTCTACCACGAACGTGGTGCTCTCTGCGCAGCGCAGGGACAGACTGCTCTTCTGCTTGTAGCTTTCCTTGGTTTTGCTCATGATGTCAAGGACCGAGTCTCTAAGGGAAAGGGCTAGACCACAATCTTCCCCACTGGCCAGGGTCGATTCAGATCAAGGGGTTTCGTTTATACTAGCATTTGATGGATGGTTGGCTCTTCCAGAAAAAATACTCCTTCTCTCTGAAATTCCTCACTTCAAATGTTATAATCGGCACACTTGTAAACTGTTTCACTGTATTATTATACACAGCTACCTCAAGCCTAGTCATCACTCATTAACGCTATGAAACCTGAATACGTTAGAGAAACCATAGTACTTCCAGGACCCCGTGTCCCCGAGGAGCGTACCAATCCCTGCAGTTGATGGCGTCCCCGTAGCCGGGTGTGTCCACCACTGTCAGGCGCAGCTTGACCCCTCGCTCTTCAATCTCCACGGTCGAAGCCTCGATCTGGACAGTTCTTTCAATTTTCTCTAAAAAAAGAAACAAACTTAATGAGAGGACGTACCTAAAAACCGACCCAGTTCACAACAGGAGAAACGACCTGTTACCTTCTTATTAAGATACAAACGAACCTCACTACCTTTCCTAGAGGAAGGTTTTCCGAGCTAACACAAGAACTGTGTAAAAATAACCCCCAAGTTGGCAAGGGAGACCTGGAAGCGAAGATGAAACAGCAGCTCGGAAAAGTTAAAATGCCAACACCGAAAATGATGACCTTTGCTCACACAGCAGGCGCAGGCAGATGCCTACACCCGTGGCAGTCAGCCACTTACAGAACTCTCACATGAGGAAACACCATCCCCCAGCCCTCCCGTCAAACACAGAATACAGGCAGAAACTATTCCTTCTACTTTACCATAAAGGAAAACAAACTCGGAGACGATGGACCCGTGGACAAATGCCGAGTCTACAACCAAGACTCAAGGGCTGCAGGTCAGCACCTTTCCCGACCGAAAGAACGCTCGTCCTTGTGTTTCAAGCTGAGGCAAAAACACCAATTATGTGCTCTCAGCAGCTCTCGTGTAGCGCGACACTTAACAGTCCTGCGGGGGCTTCTGTACCTGCGGCTCCAGGTATGATTCTTTCTGGGTAGAGATCGGTCAGGAACAGGCTGTTTATGAGAGTCGATTTTCCTAGACCCGATTCACCTTTAGATGAAAATGAAAACATTGTCATGACTTGACCTGTAAGACACGGTTCATCTCCTGAGTTTACGTGCGGGCGGGCACTAGGTTAAGCCCTCACAAACCCCATTCTCCGCACTCCATATGACCACTACCAATCTGGCACGACTCTCCCCACTTCATTGATGGGGAAATGGGTGCTCGAAGGTTACTAAGTAGCGTTTGCTCAGAGAGCTGTCCAGAGCAGGGCCTTGATTGGAATCAAGGTCTCTGAGTCTCCAGAATTCCCATACGGTGAGATCAGAAACATACCCTTAGTTCTTCACAAATGTATACGATGGACTTTTAGAGGTGGGTCTTTATTTTTTGATAAATAGAATGCAAAGGTTTTCAGTTATGAGTTTTGGTAATTATTAAAGTTCCCAATTTTCAGGAAACTGATCTACCAATGTCAAGTGCACTATGGCTCGCCAAGCTGTGGGAACCTGAACCAGAACACACACCCAAGGCTGCGTCGCAGTCTGCATTTCTTCCTCCTGTCGCCAAGGCAGGGGCAGGCCACCTCCTCCCTTTCCTGCTTTACATACATTCCGTGCCCCAACACTGGCCCGGCAGCTGCCTCAGGTCAGACAGCCCGCCCACGCAACACTGTTGAGTGTGACATGACCAATTAAGAGAAACACATACTCATTCGAATATATAATGAGTTAATAATGCTCTTCAACTACCATAATACCTGAATTCTGAACACTCTTGAGTTAAGTAACGTTTGTATTCTGAGCATCTGCAACTTAACTTCAAGGATGCAAAACACCACAAATGAAATATCTTTTAGAAATGTTTATTATTTTTTTGAGAGAAAGAGAGTGCGAGCAGGGAAGGGTCATTCACAGAGAGAGGGAGAGAGAATCCCAAACAGGCTCTGTGCTATTCGCACAGAGCTCAACACGGGGCTCGATCTGATCATCCGTGAGATCATGACCTGAACCGAAATCGAGTCAGAGCTTAATCTACTGAGCTACCCAGGCGTTCCCCACCCCCCCCAACAAAATGAAATATTACATCTTAAGGAAGCATGCACAGATGCCATCATTTCACTGTAGCTGTTATCAGCTAAGGCTACATTCCGCGTGGAGAAGTGCTTCTGAACTCGGTGCCTGACTATCTCCTGGGCATCTTGGTCTGAACCTCCCTCTGCTAAGTCCTGTGCAGCACGTGGAAGGAGCACACATCTGTTTTGAAAATTATTTCCGGTAAAATGAAGTACAAGAGTAAATTTGAAATGAGTAGACATATAAAATCAGGACTGCGCTTTAATTGGATGGCGATTTTCATACGTGGAAAGGACCACCAAGAGGACAAAACCAGAATTACACGCTGGACACGTCCAAATAAAAGAGCATAAAAATATGCCACCAAATTATCCTTTTAACAAACTGCCCAGCAGTTTACGTCTTTATCACAAAACGAAGAGGTCTTGCTAGTAAGCAAGTGCTCAGTCTTTTTGTGTGCCTGGCACAGCTCCATGTGCTGGACAGCTAAATTCCTGCTCCCGTGCAGACTGGCAGTCCAGTGGGGGAGAGGACAAACGAGCAAGGTTACTTTGCCACCAGTGAAGTGGTGACAGCTGTGGGTAATGAAGCTGAAAGGGAATGGGGCTCAGAAGACATCTCAGCAGAGGTGTTTGAGTAGAGACACCTTCTTTAAAAGAAAAAAAAAAGCAGTTGCAACATTCCAATGTCTGATTCTGAATTACAAATCTTCACTATAAGGGTGGAAGCATCTTCCCTTGGAATGGCTTTCAGGCAGCACCTACAAGTAATTAACTCATAAACTCAGAACATGATGCTGCTGTTGGGCCGAATCTCTGGGAGTGGCTAGTTCTGTGATTTCTCGTTCCCCAGTATCTCTGTCCCAGAGGCGTTTCTCAGGCGCCTATACATGGGAGACACAAGAGCTCAAGAGGCCCTGGAGTGTGTATCTCACAGCATAAAATGCACGGGGCTGAGCAACCCTATGTAGTTGTCCTGCACCAGTGACGACAGCAGAAGCTGGCTGGGATGGGAGGTACTCGGGGTTTACAAAACGGCTTACGTTCTCACCAATCGAGATACACAGCACCAGGCACAAGGGGGCGCCGCCACATGAAGAATATGCACAGGAGGAAAGGGAGCTTGGGTTTACAGCATCCTGAAATCCCATCAGGCTCAGGGTCCCAGAGATCCCAGAAGCTTCCAATTAAAACCTAGGCGAACCCTCCCATCCCCCCACAAAACTTAGGCCAAGCCAGGAATGCCAGGAAACAAAAAGCTCCTAACCTGGGTGGAGGGTGTCCTCCTCACATTTACTTTTCAATTTTAACCAACACAAGAAAGCGCTTGCTTTCTCAAACACCCTGCAGCCAGGGCCACCTGGGAGGGCCCCGAAGGGCAGCACTCTAAGTGATCCCTTTTTTGCCCAGAGCCAAGCCATTTCACGGGGTAAGGATGCGCAAGCAGGCCCGGCTCAGAGTGGCCAAGGTCCCAGGTGCATGTGCCCTCATGAACGAGTCCACCAGGACACAAGTGTGCATTTTCAGGACGCGTGAACCTACAAGGATTCGTTCTCTTAGCTTAGTTCTGAAGTCTTCGGAAGTGTTCATTCTGTAACCCTCTTGTGAATTTGGTCACACTATCCATTCTTCGGACTTTCTACCAGGTAATATATATATTTGACAATAGGCTTTCTATTTTTAATTTTGCTTTTCTTGTGAACAGACCCACCACCCCCAATACTCGTGGGGAGGCTGGAAACTTGATATGAACCATCACCAACTATCACCATTTGGCCAGACTTCAGCAGCACAGGCACCACGTTCCCTCACGAGCAACTTGCCACTGGGCTTTGATCTGTGATGTCTTTAAAGAACTTATTTGTGATTTTTAAGTTTCTTCCAGATTGCTGCCCAAACATTTGTAGTTTTTCACTTGCATATATGATCTTTTTATGAAATTTCTTATTCCCTTAGATGTTAGCTGCAATTCTGAAAACACCTTTTTCAATAGCGTCTGACTTACAAGGTGGGTGCACTGGCCTTTTCCTGATACAGGTTCTCCCTCTACCCGAAAGTAGACTGTTCCTAAGCCCAAATGGTAGAAAGCAAAAAAGCATTAGACCACTCACTTAGATGGAAACATTTTTTGACACTCCTAGCTTAAAAAAAAAAAATCACCTCTCAGCCTTTCTGATACCTTAGAACACATCATAACAGGTGCACAAAATCAGTCGAGATAAAGTCCAGATGCTCTGACAGCTCTGGCAGCTGGACACCGAAACGCTTCGCGAGGAGGCTCGGCGGGCGGGCGTGCTGCCTCTGCAACGGCTTGCTGCAAAACCTGCTGAGCTCTTGCTGGTCTTTTATTATTGAAAACAGGCACTACGACAGGGCCTTTCATAAAAGCGGCACGCCAGGAACTTTCAGAAAGCAGGGGATACCTGTGTATCATTTTTCTTGTGCTTCTAACAGGTATAATTTAAAAGTTGAGGGTTCTCGTGGTTAAGTTTCTAGGGGTTATTCACTACCTGTCTCACCTTTAATTCCCTTACTACTTGCTTTATTTGAAACCCACTTTACTGAGGTGTAATTCACATACACCTCAGTTCAACAGTTAAGTGCACTCATTTGAACTGTACTGACGGATTAGTCTGACCAAGTACACACTCAGATAAATAAACTCAAGATAGAAAGGATCTCCATACCATGAGAGCTCCTTTGCCTAAGTCAGAGTCAGCTCTACCCCTCTCGTGTCATTATATGCATACACCAATCTGCTTTCTGTCTCTACAGACTGGTTTTGATTATTCTAGAACTTCACAAACATGGGATCATACAACATGCCTTCTTTTATCTGGCTATTTTGGCTCAGCACAATTAGCTCTGGAGGTTCATCCACGTCACGTCATCCATCAGCAGTCCGTTTCCTTTTCTCATATGGACACATCATGACATGTTGATCACCCTCTTGCTGGGTACACCTGTGTTACATCCGGTCTGGGCCACTGCAGGGAGAGCAGCTGTGAACATCCAGGCACAGGCTCTGTGGTCATGCTATCATTTCTCCTGTGTATCTGCCTAAGAGCGGACAGTCTAGTTACACAGGGAGTAACAGCTAAGAAAGCGCCGAACTGTTTCCAAAGTTGTTGTTATCACTTTACACTGTCACTAGCCACTAGGAGAGGTGCGTCTGTCCACATCCTCGCCAACACTTGGACTACCGGACTTTTTGCAAATTTCACCATTCCAGTGAGCGTGTGGTGGGATCCCATGGGTCCTCGCCATTCAGGATCTCCTATGAAATGTCTGTCCCAATCTCGTGGCCCTTTCTGTAACTGGGTAGCCTATCTTTCTGAGCTGTTCGGGTTTATGTTCCGGATAGGAGTCCTACGTTGCACGTGGTGCTGTGAACGCTTTCTCAAGTTTATGACCTTCTCTTGTTGTCTTCTGAAGAGAATTTTTAACGAAGTGCAACTTTTCATTTGTTTTGTGATTAGTGTTATTCACGTCCTAAGCAATCTGCTTACTCCAAGTCATGAAAATTTTCTTGCCCATTTTCTTCTAGACTTCTTACAGCTTTACAGTTAAGCCAACAACCCACTTGGAGTTAAGTATGTTGTACGGTGTGAAGGAAGGTTCACGTTCACTGCCCACCACACGACCACGCACTTGGTACAACACTGTTTGTAAATAGCTAACCTCTCCCCCTCTGTGTCACCTTGGCACCCTTGTCATGAATCAGTTGATCACGTGTACACGGGTCTTCGGGCTGGTATTTTCAGTTGATCTGGAGTTCCACCCTCACCACGCTGTCATGGTTCCTGTTGGGAAGGCTTGAAATCAGATAGTACAGGCCCTCTAAATGGTTCTGTCTGTTCTAGGCCCTCTGCACTTACATTCACACTTTAGAACCAGATTGTTCATTTCTATTTTAAAAAGCCTGGTGTGACTCTGGCAATGTGCTGACTCGATGGGTCACTCTAGGGGCAGAGTCACGGGCACGGTGTGCACGGTCACACCCAGAGCACTGGCAGGTCTCACAGCTTGTCTTTCTCTCAGCAGTGCTGCCATGGTGTCAGTGAAGGTCCTGCACCCATTCTGCTAAGTTAGCCTAAGCATGATGCATTTCTTATATTACTATGGATGGTACTGTCTTTTAAAATGTTTCTTGTTGGGGTGCCTGGGTGGCTCAGTTGGTTAAGTGTCCGACTTCGGCTCAGGTCATGATCTCACGGTTCGTGGGTTTGAGCCCCGTGTCGGGCTCTGTGCTGACAGCTCAGAGCCTGGAGCCTGTTTCAGATTCTGTGTCTCCCTCTCTCTCTGCCCCTCCCCCGCTCATGCTCTGTCTCAAAAATAAACAAACATACATTAAATAAAAGTTTTTTGTTACCATTGTTTTTGACAGTCTTTT
Source organism: Lynx canadensis (assembly GCF_007474595.2). Lineage (NCBI taxonomy): Eukaryota > Metazoa > Chordata > Mammalia > Carnivora > Felidae > Lynx > Lynx canadensis. The sequence continues at coordinate 220,538,166 of NC_044310.1, read as the reverse complement.
CAAGTTCATTTTAAAATTATTTGTTGGTGGAGGCACCTGGGTGGCTCAGTCAGTTAAGCGTCCAAATTCAGCTCAGGCCATGATCTCGTGGTTCACGAGTTTGAGTCCTGTGTCGGGCTCTGTGCTGACAGCTTAGAGCCTAGAGCCTGCTTTGGATTCTGTACTCTATCTCTCTCAAAAATAAATAAAACATTAAAAAAAGAACCTGCAACTTGATAAAATTTACTTATTAAACATAGTAGTTTTGGGATTCCTTATAATTTTTAACACACACAAATCATTTCACTTGCAATTAAGAATGTTTTAGAAAATTTCCTTGATTTTTTTAGTTTACAAAGTTTAAAAATCTTTAATGGGCTTGAATTGTTGCGACTGCATGTTTTAGATGACAGCATAAATTTCCCCTTTAGAACCACACAGATTAATTTTCTAATGTTAAATCACGCACTCCCAAGGGGTGGCGCCTGGGTGGCTCAGTTGGTTAAGAGTCACTTGATTTTGGTCTCTTGATTTTGCCTCAGGTAGTGATCTCAAGGTCGTGGAGATTCACTCTTTCCCTCTGCTTCTTCCCCTGCTCCCCCATGCTCTCTCGACAAATAAACAAATAAAAACACAAAAGCTCCTCCCCCCAAAACCCATGTGCTCCTGAGGTAAACCCCATTCATTAGGATGTATAGACAGCTTTGCCATTAACAGATGCCTTGAAGGTGAGAATTTGTTCCAACACAACTGATATACTTGGGAACAACTTCAACATAATACAAGCATTGTATCTGCTCGTGTGATTTCACTGGTGACAAACTAGGTGAACGTCAAAAACTGTATCCAGTAGAATCAAGCCATGAAAGAACATTTTCAATAATGTGCACCCCTCAGCACCAGTGACCTCTGTTCAACAGTTATCGTGGACCATCCCCACTCACCTCTCCTGACACAGCTTCCCATCCACCATTTCCCGACACCCACTTTGACAAACTTCAGAGACTGGTCAAGCTATAGTGCCCATATTCAGTATAGTATGATTATTTTAACCAGTTAACAAGTGTAAAACCATTTACCATGTAAAAACCATTTTTATTATGTTCCTCACTTCTTCCTAATAGGTCCCTGAGGCAACTTTTGTGCCTGTATTTTCTCCAGAAACCTATGGCTTCAAGTGCATTACTGCAGAGCATGGTGATATTTTTTTAATGTTTTTATTTATTTTTGAAGGAGAGAGACAGAGCATGAGTGGGGAGAGGAGCAGACAGAGAGGGAGACACAGAGACCTAAGCAGGCTCCAGGCTCTGAGCTGTCAGCACAGAGCCCGAGGCGGGGCTCGAACCCACGAACTGTGAGATCGTGACCTGAGCCAAAGCTGGACGCCCAACCGGCTGAGCCACCCAGGTGCCCCACAGCATGGTGATTTTTAAGGAACACGTGTATACTGCATTATAGTAGAACTTAATGTGTTAAGCATTTTTATGTATTGCTGGACTTGCTAAAATTTTATTGAGATGTCTGTGTCTACGCTCATGAATTGTCTATACTTTCTCATCACTGACTACAGGGTAATGTTGGCCTACTAAAATATTCTCACAAGAGTATCTATGGTGAATCCTCCATGTGCACTTGAAAAGAATGTATACAGTGGGGTTTCTCAGCACAGTGCTCTCGACATCAGTTGGATCAACCTTCAGATTTCTCTCTCTTGCAGATTCTGCATCGTGCATTATGAAGCTCCATCATTAGGTGCACGTACATTTATTTTTTTAAATTTGTTTTTTAACATTTATTCATTTTTGAGAGTAAGAGAGACAGAGCATGAGTGGGGGAGGGGCAGAGAGGGAGACACAGAATCCAAAGCAGGCTCCAGGCTTCAAGCTGTCAGCACAGAGCCTGACACGGGGCTCGAACCCACGGACCACAAGATCATGACCCGAGCCGAAGTCAGACGCTCAACCGACTGAGCCACCCAGGCGCCCCTAGGTGCACATACGTTTAAAATGATGTTGTTTTGAACTCATCCCTGCATCATTAGGATACATACTTCTTTATCTCTGGGAATATCCAGGTAGTAGACACAAAGTCTACTCTGTCTCGTATCAATACAGCTGCTTTGGGTTTCTTATGGTTGGGCTTTGCATGATGATTTTCCATTCTGGTCCTTCAGGCTCATACTCTCTCCCTCTGACTTCTTGTCCCAGTCACGGCTATGCCCCTTCTGCTAGGGTGTTGCCCTCTCTCCATTTGTCTCATCTCTTGTTTCTTTGCTGCTTTCTGGATTGAACAGGGTTCTGTATTCTATTTTATCAAAACTATTGGCTTTGAGTCAAACCCTTGTTTGACTTTCCTAGTGGCTGCTCTGGAGTTGATAACACGCACCACTAACGCAGCAGCCCTCCCTTATGTAACATCAGCTCAGCACCCTCCCGTCCTGTGCTGCCCTCATTCATCTTACTCCATGTTAAACACTGTTAACTTGGCTTTAAAACTATGTTCAACAGAAATGAAAAACCAAGAAAAGTGTTTTACATTTACCAACACACTTGCCATTTCCAGTGCTCTACCTTTTCCGTCAACCTGAAGACCCCGGTTTAATCTTTCTTTTGGTGTAGATCTGACAGTGACAAATTCTCAGCTTTTACTTAAAAATGTTTATATTTCATCTTTCTCTAAATCTCCATTTTTCGAGGTAATTTTTGATTAATTCAGAATTCTAAGCTGATGGTTTTATTCTTTCAGTACTTTAAACTATCACTGCATACGGCTCATATCTGATAAGTCAGTGGTCCTTTCCACCTTTGACCTTCTGCATGTAATGTGCTTGTTCCCCGCCCCCCACCTGCTTATAAGATTTTCCTTCTTATCAGTGCTTTCACCAACTGTTTATTGTGTGCCCTGGTGTGCTTTTCTTATTTATTCTACTTGGTGTCTGGATGCTTTCTATTGCCCTTTCTCTTCGGCAGTATATAATTTGCTGTTAGCTCTGTCAGAAAAAAATTTAATCTCTAAAAGTTCCATGTAAGTTCTTTTGGTTATCTTCTATTTCCTTCTTATGTTGATGTTCTCCTTTAGGTAGCAGGAGCACATTTAAAATAGTAAAAGGTCTTGTTCGCTAATTCTATCATCTCTATCATTTCTGGATCTGTTTCTATTACCTGATTTTTCTCTTGGTTACGTGCCACACTGTTTTGCTTCTTCCCATTTACAACTTTTTACTGGATGATGGCAAGTGTAAATATTACACTGTACACTGGATTTTGATTTCCATCTTTAATGAATGATGGGTTTCGTCCTGACAAGCAGCTAATTTTTCACCCAGCTTGATCCTTCAAAGCTTGTTTATAACTTTGTTAGGGAAGGTCTCGGACAGCTTACACACAGCAACTGGTGGCCCTCAGCTCCTTGCCTTGTGAGACTTCTCTATAAGGCTGCTGAAGGGTCCTCCCAACATGGTGGATGGCATCCCCCAGAGTGATTCAAAAAAAGATAGGGGGCAAGCTGCAATGTCTTTTATGACCCAGTCTTAAAGTCACACACCTTCATTGCTGCCATGTTCTACTGGCTACACGGGTTAAGTCCTACTCCATGCAGGAAGGGGCTAGAAAGTATCACAAATTCCAAGAGGCAAGGATCACTGGGGCCATTCTGGAGGCTCACTGGCATAATGAGTGAATACTTCCACCACATACAAATAAGGAAACGACAGAAATATTAAGATTTTACTCTTCAGAAAAATTTTCTAAAGAATCTTTTTCAAATTCCCCAGTTATTTGATCCTGACAATAAAGGAATATTCCCTTTGACTTTATAGGTCACACAATTATACCCTAAAGGTTGAGAAGAGGAAACACCTGCATATTTAATAAGCTCAAAGGTGTAAGGTGTAAAGGTTAATTTCTTACCGACCACCATTAGTGTGAACTCAAAACCTTTTTTCACTGATTTTCGGTGAACTTGATTGGGAAGGTTTGCAAATCCAACGTAGCCAGGAGTTTCTGGATTTATAAACTGAGTTGGTTGTTGCTAAAATAAGATTTTACAAAAACAAAACAAAACAAAAAAACAAAAAAACACCTTATTAGTTGCTTTTAAGATATAATCAAACCTGTGACAAACATAGGTATCATTAGTTCCCACAAATTAAAAAAAATACACAAACAAATCCACATTTTTGTAAAAAAATCACCTGTATCAGAAAACTGATTGTATTCACTTAACACTTTTAAAAAGATAAACCAATCTACTATTATTACATGCAGGAAAATCAGTCAAACTTACAAAGTAATGCCACAACTGAAAGTGGTTTCACAGAACAAACTTAGCAGAAGAATAGTTTCTAAAAGCCAATCCTTCTAGGTATCAGGTGTGATGCATTTGTGAACAGTGTTCAGGAACAAGCCGTGTCTCCTGTTTATTCCCAGCTCTATGCAACAGTGCCATCAAGGGTGAGGCAGGCCATTTAGGGGTGGGATGTGAACATCGGGCTTCAAAGATCAAAGAGAAGACTAGGAATGAAAAATGAATCACAGCTGAGGACAACGAAGCATCAATATTCCTGGACAGGTGGAATAAACCGGAGATGCCATAAAGTATATCAAAGCTATAGAATCTAGGCATAGCATACTAAAAATGTGAGGAAATCAAAAAAGGATACACCAACTGCTTTATTAATTTTGACAGCCAAGACATAAGATAGTATTTTTCCTTTAGGATTTTGGAAACGTATATTCATATGCACACATGAGCAGATGTAAAAATATTCATAAAATGTTACCAGTGGTTATTTCTAGGTGATGAAATTATGGTTAATTTTTATTTGGTTTTTTGCTCATCAGTGTTCCCGACTCATACTTGCATAAAAAGTAAAAATTAGTAAGGTAATTATGCATCAGTAATGAACACTGAAACATTCAAAAATAAAAGGCAAAGGAAAGTAATAATCTTGCAATTTTAACCACAAGTTCTGCTTTTCTCAGCATGTCTTTCAAAACTAATTTACTTCAGGGCTCTGGGCTAATCTGCAACAGCTGATATAAGCCAATTTATCAAGTCTAAGAACCCTGTAAGTTTCATGATGAAATATGATTAGAATTTTAAATTATTATTTGATTGGTGTTCTGAAAATGATGTAAAGGAGGCTAAATGGATTGTTACTGATGTACTGAGAAACAAATTGGAAATCTAAAAAAATAAAGTTCAAAGTTTTTAGAATGTCAATTAAATTACACACTGCCTCAACAAATCAAATATATCAGTCATATTAAAAATGAGTCACATGGGGGTGCCTGGGTGGCTCGATTGGTTAAGCATCTGACTTTGGTTCAGGTCATGATCTCATGGCTTGTGAGTTTGAGCCCTGTGAGGGGCTGTGTGCTGACAGCTCTCTCTCTAACCCTCCCCAGCTACTGTGCATGCGCTCTCTCAAAAAAAAAAAAAAAAAAAAAAAAAATTAAAAAAAAAACCAAACACATAAAATTTAAAATAAATTAAAAAAAAAAAGTGTGATCTCTTACCTTAGACATCTTCAGTGAAGTTTTCTCAATCTGTTAAGAAAAAAACCCACATATACATATATGCATGTACACACACACACTTTAGTATGAATTGACATGTACACAGACTTAACACCTAAAGCATCAACAGTTCCTGTTTTACTTGTTAATTGCATCAAATTACAGAAATGTGAAAATTATCATCTCATTAAAAATTAGATATAAAAAATTAGGTCAATTAAGTCAACCACATACACGTATGTACACATATAGACGTTCCTTATTTCCAACAAAGTCTGAACGTTTTTCTAGTACTGATTATACGCTAAGCACCAGGGACACAACAAGAGAAAAAGACAAAATCTCATGACCTCTGGAATTCTATAATTTCCTTTCCCTCTTCGAAACCTTTCAACAAGGAAAGCGTACTTCTAGAGCGATGTCTGCTGCTGGGAGGTTCTCTGAGCTCTTGACAACTAGTTTTAGACAATGGGGCACTCAGAGCAACATTTATAATTAAAGGAAAAAGGACTGAAGGCATTGGAGTGTTTGAAGAACATGACAATAGTTTTAGAGATAGTTGGAATTTAATACGAATTTTAGAAGACTTGAAATTTGGGGGAACATGGAGTCTGTTGGCTAATAGTCCTTGGTAACAAGGTCAAAAGATATGAATGAGGTCAGATTTGACTCCCTCTGGAGCTTAGAAACTTATGCCCTTCGTGTTCTTGCTTCCCCATCCCCCAAACCTTAACATTCCTGAAAACTGCACACTGTTTCCCTTCTGAATGGAAATGTTCCCAACCACCTCTGAAGACGTGAGGCTCCTGCACCCCCATGCACAGTTTGGCTAACAAAGGCCAACAGCAGTAGGATTTGCATTATTTCACAGAAGGTAAGTTTACAGTCTTCGTTCTCGTTCTTAGTGGCCCATGGGAAGCCTTACCCTCATGTGTCCCACTGGAACAAGAAGGGAGGCAGAGGAGAGTTGAGAACTCACACGCAGTCTGTAAACCGCTTGTTGCTTCTATGGCTCAGAAGGGAGTATGAGGTAAGGCCTGGGCTAAAAGGGAAGGGCAGTGATTGAGGAGGAGTGGATAGCTCCAAGCCTAGGTGGTGGAATTAAAGTAAACTTAAAGGAAAGTAGGAATGTTAGGAAGAACAAAAGCAGGAAGTGAATTCTGAAGAACCTTCTGGCAAGGAAACGAATATAGTGCATCCTGGAAAAGCTTGGAGAACAGAGTCCCTGAGTGTGAGGACCCCAGGAGTAAGATGATAAGTGACCCCAACTCCCTGTCTCCGAGAAGAGCTCCACAGGCAAGCTGCAGGAAGAGGAAGGCAATAACGTGAACCAAAAAAACAGTAACGCTACGATAAAGATGCAAGTATACTACTTAAAAGAAAACATGATTTTCAAACTCAGACTTTGGTAACTCAACTGAACAAACGGTCACAGCTGCGATTCACCTTGGAAGATCAAATATTAGAAAACTTAATGCAAGGGCAAAAACACAGAGAAGGAAATCATGATTTAAAAGATAGTCTTGGAGAAACAATCTAGGCAATCTACCTTGTTTTTAACTTTTTTTTTTTAAAGCTTATTTATGTATCTTGAGAGAGACAGAAAGCGTGAGCAGGGGAGGGACAGAGAGAAAGAGGGAGAGAATCCCAAGCAGGCTCCCCTATGTCATTGCAGAGCCTGATGTGGGGCCTGAACCCATGAACCGTGACATCATGACCTGAGCCGAAGTGGGATGCTTAACTGACTGAGCCACCCACGTGCCCCGTTGGCAATCAATAAGAGTTCTTGTCAGTAAAAAAGGAATAGAGGGAGAAAAAGAATAACAATAAAATATTTTCCTGAGAAGAACAAAGAGCAGGGTCCATACATTAACAAACTATCTGGAATGAATTAAGGTGTCCTGAATGGAAAGGGACATCCTAGGAAAATTGTATTAATAATATAGAATTAGTATGAAACTACTTAAGAGTTGAGGGCAAGAGTGAGAACACAGAAGTAAAACATTCCAAAGGGGAAGTGAGGGGTTAGATGGAATACAGATGGTCCCAGCGGAAGAAGGAGCTTTAGTCTTTTTTTCAAATATAGAAATTAAGTGACTATAAAAGAAAAAGTAACCATTAAAGAAAAATTATAGTGGAACTTCCAAATTAAGAGAAAAATATGGAATAGCAACTTGATCAAGATAGCAAAATTGTGGAAAAAGAAAAAGTAATAAAATCAATCATTAAGTGGAAGAACATTCTTAAAGTAGCAAAAATGCTGAAAACAAAGGGACAGGCTGAAACATACCAGCCTAGCCAAACACAGAGAGCAGGACAGACATTATTGGTATTAACCCCGGGTGAGATTTAAGATTAAAATGTAATCATGATCATAAAAGGATGGAGAAAATACAACATTCCTAAACTTGCACATGCAAATCATTACAACAGATAAACACACAAGGAAAGCCTAAGAAAAATACCAGGTGACTTGGTAAAAATAAAAGACAAGTGGGAGACTTTAATAGCGCCCCTCAGAATGGTACAGATTCAGTAAACATAGTATGAGCAAGGGCAGAGGATTGAGTAATACAGCCAATAAATTAGAATTGATATAGAGAATCTTGAGGTAATAGAAGAAAAGCAGTGAAAGAAAAAATTTAAAAATCATCATGTTACTATAGAGAAAATTTAAACTTTAAAAAATATTTTTACAATTTATGTTCTCAACTTCTGACCTGCTAAAACTAGGGGAAAAAAGATAAAATACAACTCCCAATTATTTGGGACAATCCTGGATAACCCTTGGATCAATGAGGGTAACAAAAGCAAAACCACAAGCTATCCAGAAAGCAATGGGAAGACAAAAGCAAGATCTATGGGACACGGTAAAAGCTCTACCGGTTCAAGTGAGAATTTGGGTTTCAGATATTTTCATTAAAGAACACTGAAAATAAATTCGATTCTCACAATATGAAGAAACGAATGAAATAACTCAATAGAAGATAAACAGATCCAAAAGCTAGTTCTTTGAAATAAATTCCCCACAAGTCAAAATTAAGGAAAAAAGAAAAGCAAATATGGAAAAAAAGCTATAATCACAGACTCAGGAGACATGCATCAAGATGGTCACAAATCTGGGGCGCCTGGGTGGCTCAGTTGGTTGAGTGTCCAACTTCAGGTCATGATCCAGCACTTCGTGGGTTCGGGCCCCGCGTCAGGTTCTGTGCTGACAGCTCAGAGCCTGGAGCCTGCTTCAGATTCTGTGTCTCCCTCTGTGTGCCCCTCTCCCACTCTCTCTCTGTTTCCCAAAAATAAATAAATAAACAAAAATAATAATTAAAAAAAAAAGATGGGGGGCGCCTGGGTGGCGCAGTCGGTTAAGCGTCCGACTTCAGCCAGGTCACGATCTCACGGTCCGTGAGTTCGAGCCCCACATCAGGCTCTGGGCTGATGGCTCGGAGCCTGGAGCCTGTTTCCGATTCTGTGTCTCCCTCTCTCTCTGCCCCTCCCCCGTTCATGCTCTGTCTCTCTCTGTCCCAAAAATAAATAAAAAACGTTGAAAAAAAAAATTTAAAAAAAAAAAAAAAAAAAAAAAAGATGGTCACAAATCTGAAAACCCGAAAGAAATGGATGATTTCCTAGACACTATAAATTACCAAAATGGAACCAAGAACTGGAAAATCTGACTAATAGTATTGAACAGCTGAATAAAATATACCAATGAAAACCGGGAGGGGGGGGTAGGGGGAGCACGTCCCCTGGGCAGCTCAGTCCGTTAAGCGACTGGCTCTTTTTTTCCTCAGAAATTTTACTATGCTAGGGAGCCTGGGTGGTGGTTAAGCATCTGACTCTTGATCTCAGCTCAGGTCATGGTCTCCTAGTTTGTGGGATGGAGCCTGCCTCTGGCTCTGTGCCAGCAACGGAGTCAGCTTGAGATTCTCTCTTTGCATCTCCCCTGCTTACACGCTCTCTCCTCTCTTAAAATAAATAAACATTAAAAGAAAAAAAAGGAGGTGGGGGTGGGACCAAAACCAGACAGAATTAGAGCTGAGTTCTATCCGACACCCATGTCACTTAAGCCACTACAGAAACAGGGACAGCACTCCAATTTATTTTATGAGGACACTACAACTTCAACCACAAACCCAGAGAGATACCTAAGAAAGCAAGCTGGCTAGATAGTGGTATGTCAATCTCACTCATGAATATAAATGCAAAAATTCTGAATGAAATATTTGCCTGCAATTAGGTTCCAGAAATATACCCAAAGCATCTACCTACATAAAGCTGTTACAACAAACTAAAGGAGATAATCTCATATGAATAGATGCTGAAAAGTCATATGATAAAATTCAGCAACAAACTCTAATAAAAACTCTAGGGAAACTGCTTAAATATAATCAAGGGTGTTTCCAAACATTAATGTCAAATATTATTCTCTCAACCACAGAATACTAAATCTATTTAAATTACAATCACTAATTAGGCAGGGATGTCCATTACCACCATAATTGTTTTAAAATACTTACTAGAAATTCCAAACTTACACAACGGAACAAAATCCCCATGTACCACCCATCATCCAGCTTCAGTAATTATCAATTCAATGTTTCAAATATCCCCTCTGCCACTGTCATCATCCTTGATTATGAATCCCTTATTTCTAACAATAAGGACTTTTTAAAATGACAAATATTATTAAGGAAAATGAACAAATTTTGAATATAATATCCAATCAGCACTCCTATTTCTGATTGTCTTCTCAGTTTCTGGTTGTTCCTTTAAGATCCCAGTTAAGATCTTCAAATTGCAATCTCACCATGGTTACTGAATACTACTACACTTTGACAAGTTTAGTGAGAATTCAGTGAAACAACAAAATGAGAAAACAACCTTTTTCACTGATAAGACTACACAGAAAACATAGATAGTCCAAAAATTCTAAAATAACAATTTAGTAAGGTAGCTAGATATAAGGCAAATATAAAATAAATAATTTCTCTCCATTCTAGTTATGAAGATAAAGAAATGGAAACAGGGGACAAATGCCATTTACAACAGAATTAAAACAAAAAGCAACCAAACACGTAAGAACAAACTTAGAAAAAAGAAAACAGACCCTATGTGAATCAAATCATTTCTATTTCTCCCAAATTAGTATATAAATGTGGTCCAACCCCAAGTGGAATTCTGATGTGGCTTTTTCGCTAAAGGACTGGATAAAATGAGCTTCAGTTCATATGAAAGAATAAGTGCCCGAGGGTGGAAAAGAGTGAGCACTTGCCTTATAGGCTATCACATGTATCTTACTTCAAACCAACCCAGTAGCACAAACGACTATCACGGAGGTCTCCCCTGATCTCCCACAGACCTGCTTCACCTCACTGAAGCCTGGGTTCTCAACAACTTCATTCAGCAAGCACCCTGAAGATGCTGTACCTCGAGCCCACCTGTGTTCACCTTACCTTGTTACCCTGTGGAGCAGGACTGAGGATGTCCCATAGGAGAAAAGGGGGACTTTCACTGCTCCTATCAGTTTCCTGGTATGTAAGAGCTACATGGATGTACAAGTTTGGGAAACGGAGAATACCACTATTGGAACAGGCTGTGAATTCTTTAATTTATCAAGTTTTTCTTGTCATATCCTATTTCTTCCATATTGTTTTTTTTCCCTGAAATATAATTTGAATCCACTGTGATCTTCTAACAATACAGGTTAGAACTAACTAATGTAAAATGAAAGTTGAAAGAGGAATGTTGAACTTTTGAAGAACCAGAACACGGGATGCCAACCACTGTGATTAATTTAAACACTGAATGCAGGCCATTGGCTCTCCCAGACTCAATGTGGTCAAATGAAAATTTTATTCTTTCAGGTTGTGCTCATTCTAGAGGCTAGCAATTGTTTAATAAACATTTTTTTTGTTGTTGAACATGGCTTCCACAGAACAATACTCCCATCCCAATTCACATAGAACAAATCAACTTTTCCAAAACAAAAGATGAAAAACAGACGGATAAAAATGGATTCTTGGCAATAAACGTACATTTTTTTTTGCTAGTGGTATTTATACTAGTGGACTGTCCATAACTGCCAACCACAGACATGTTATTCTTATATTTGCATACATCACCCCAATCCACAAAATGACCCTGCAGTATAGGACTCCAAATATCCATAATCTCGTATCCAGAACTCTTGGAATGTTCGGCATTCAGATTCTTTGGATTGGAGGAAGGTACTTGTATAGTATACAACACAACATCCTCAACGGCCTCTAGGGCAGCACATTCCACAGTCAAACGTATTTTCTATAGTGGCATATATGACCGTTAGCATAAAGTGGCACAAATACAAAATATAAAATGGCTTCAACCCAATTCCACTGCCAAATGAGTTATGATGTTCCCATCTCTGTGGGGGAAAACATTTAAAAAATTTTTTAAAGCATTTTCTGCTTTTGAAATTTAAAAAGACCTGAATCACACACTTAGGAATGACAACAGAGGGTGGTCCTTCCTTCCCTCGCCATTTCCCTGGGTCACCCCGCTAGCTCAAAAGCAGTCAGAATGCAAATACGATCTGATTGAGAAGCCCTTGTTCTTTACACTGGGCTTCTGTGTCAGGCGAGAGATCAAAGTGGAAAACAGGAAAAAACATCAGGATCACCTTCACAGCCGTATGTTGCCAAGACCTGACGGAGCAGCGCACGTTGTGAGTCAGGGTACTGGCTGGTACAAAGAAAGTCCGAGTGGGAGCTACCAAAACCGAAAACAATGGGACCTCAAATTACAAGCACTGGGAAACAGCTTTCGTGACCCCTACGCTATCACGTATCACTAAGATGGCAAGACTATTTTAGAACATTAGACTTCTTTTGAGATATTACGATTTGAGTCGTTCAAGAAACACTTGAGAACTTCCTATGTGCTAGTCATCGTGCTAGACAACGGGTAAGGGTGACAAGACCCACACATCTCCTGCCCCTCAAAAGACCAACAATCCGGTAGAAAGCTACCACAGAGAATAAAGGCTGACACCAGGCGCAAACCTAACCCAGCCAGAGGAAATCGACTCTGGGCCGAATCTCTAACAACAGAGCAGAAGGTGGGGAGGTAACCGGGTTTCAAGCAAAAAGAAGGGTTTGGGCCAAGAACAAAGGTGACAAAGACCCAACAGTTTGAACGGAAAGTTCAAGGCGCTGGGTCAGGCGTCTGTGGAAGGGGGAGGACAGAGAAGGTGGGGCTGGTGCTGATAAAAATGAGTCCAGAAAGGTAAAAAGGTGGCCAGGTCTTGTGGGTCCTGCGGCCATCCCAGCTGAGCTTTTACTGAGAGCAACGGCAGCCACAGGTCGCCACATCTCAGGCTTTCATGGGAATGGCGGCCCCTCCCCACCTCCATCCTTCCGGATTTGGCTGTGCACAGGGCCGGGACCTCCTCCTCCCCGCCCCAGCTCTAATCGGCGGCCAGGAAGAGCCTGGAAACTTAACAAGACAACGAGGACTTGTTGAGGCTTACTCTCGGCTAGAGGACGGCGGGGTGGACAACGGGAGAGCCGCACGACAAAACCCGCCCCGCAGGACGCAGCCCGGACTTTCCCACCCCAACCACGACCGCCAGCGTCCCAGGCCCATTAACAGAGTGGTCCACGCACTCTGCACAGGATGCGCAAGGGGTCGCTCGGGTTCTTCGGGACACCTCCCGCCGTGAGGGCCCGAGGAGGGCCGGGGACCCCGGGGCGGGCAGGGTGGGGGAGGGCCCGGGATCCCGAGGAGTAGGAGAACCGGGGAAGGTGAGGAAGGGGCGGGGAGGGCTCGCGGAAAGTCCGGGAGCGTCGAGGAGGGTCAGGCACACCGATCCTGCCGCCCCTCCCCCACACCCAAAAAGCCGCCCCGCCCGAGCGCCCCCGGAGCCGGTCGACCGCCGCCCCGAGCGGACCCCCACCGCTTCTGCATCGGCCCACAGCTCACGCCCCTGCGACCGCGGAACCCACGGCAAGACACTCACCGCGGAGAAGCCAAAGAACAGCAGTAACCGACCGCGCCGCGGACCCGCCCAGTGCCCGACGTCCGCCCGCGCCCCGCCCTTCCCCGCCCCGTGCGCGGATGGCGTCATCACGCCGACCCGCTCCCTGCTCCCTTGTCAACGCTGTCCTCGCCCTGGCGCGACCTGGCCTCCCTCCCCACCCCCACTCGCCGGCTTCCGAGTGCGCAGGCGCAGGCCCATCCGCGTTTTCCGCCTCTGCGCAGGCGCCGTGCCCCTCCCACGGCGGTTGGCCATATAGAGGCTGGGGGTGGGGGGGGAGGTCAAGCGTAGCCTCTTCTCCTTTACCAAGATGGCGGCTTGTCCCTGTTTCGCCACAGTTCCTACCTTATGAGCTTGGTTTCCTTACGCTGATAAAGTGGAAGAGGTAATGTGAGTCTTTGCCTTGTGAGTACCTAGAGTGGGGTGAAGGGCATCTCTTTACAAGGAGCTAAGTGGCTGCTGAGGAGAAGAGAGGCGGACGGGGATAGGGCAGGTCACAGTAAGACTGCGGAGCGACCACGGGGCGGGAGCCTTCGCCTCTGGCCCTCTCCTCCGGGAAGATGGCGGCAGCACCGAGCTGGGAGCACCAGAGCGGGACAGCGGAGGATACTGAGAGCGGCCGAGTGGGGCTGGTCTAGCCCCGGGCCGCCGTCGTCTCGGTGGTGCCGGGGCCTCGCCTCCATTGGCTGCTGCGGGTCACGTGGGCCGGCGGGCCTGTGCGCGGACCATCGAGTTGGGCGCCCGTCCCCGGGGACGTGGCCTTCGTGCGCCCGTGCTGGGGCCTGCGCCCGGGGGGAGGGAGGGGCGGGCACGGCCCCTCGTGGTCTACTTGTCTGGTCGCGAGGTGAGACCTGGGGCGCGTCCCCAAGCCCGCTGCGGCCACGCGGCTCGGGGACGGGAGGGCGACCCGCCCGGCCCGGGCCGCGTCGGCCCGGGTGTCCTTTCTCCCCGTCGGCGGCCTGCAGGCCCACAGCTGTCGGACCCAAGTGCCTTCGCACAGGGCGCCTTTCTTCAAGACCCCGACCGAACGCAAACTCAGTTGCTGAGACTCTGATGGGCTACGGCACAGTGTTGGGGACGCTGGGGGATACCGACAGGGCACGTTAGGCACTTGCTAAGTGTTCTCTACCATCGACTCGGAAAATGAAAGAGTCAGACTTTGTAGGAGGGTTTGCACGCCGTGTGCATCCAAAGAGAAAGCCTCCCCGTGTATTGTTTACAAAACAATATTTATGATCAGATGAAACTTCTGCGGGGATGTAGGTGAGTGGAATCTCCAGGAACAGGGTGACTTGTCCTTCAGTTTTGAGTTTGGTTTCAAGGCCCTGTTAACTTTTTTTTTTTTTTTTAAGTTTACTTATTTTTGACAGAGACGGAGTGCGAGCGTGAGCTGGGGAGGGCCAGAGTGAGAGAGGGAGACACAGAATCTGAAGCAGGCTCCAGGTTCCCAGCTGTTAGCACTCAGAGCCTGACGCGGGGCTTGAACTCACGAACCGTGAGATCATGAGTTGGGCCGAAGTTGGACGCTTAACCGACTGAGCCACCCAGGTGCCCCTTTGAGGTCCTGTTACGACAGGACACGTCACAAGTAGATTTTTGTCTGAAGCAGCTGGTAGTGCTGTCCTACAGAATAACTGTAGCGTTCGTGTATGGAGCCAAACCTGGGGTATCGAAACATTGAATGAAACCTCGTCTTCAAGTTGAATGATTTTGATAAAAATAAGACCCCCAAGCTAACCTTGTTAAGTACGTTTAATATTAAGGTACTTGGAAGCGATGTTTTAAAATAGTTGAAAAGATATTTGGTTAAAAAAGGCTTCCATCGCTTGAACTCCCAGTTCTCTGGGTCTGAAACATCAACCATCAACCTATCATGAGACTTTTAGGCTAGGGAAAAATGGAGCACACCCCTTCAAATCTTGAGGGACAACATTCAAAAGCCAGATAAATAATTTACAGCGAGGATTAAACTTCCTTTCCTACGCTAACTTCCATTAGATCTTCTGTGTGCCAAGCACTGTTGATGGGCTTACCTGATTTTCTCTAATCAGGTTAGCCTCACTTGGATAAATGTACAGTGAGTTTAAGGAGAGCGCTCCTAAGGTGCCATCAGCCCACGTTCCTGGGCACCTCTGGGGCCAACCCCAGCTGGATCTCTGCACAGGGCCCTTTCTCATTGGCCAAGCTCCGCCTCTCGGCAGCCTGATGGGAGAACTTGGGTCATCGAGTTTTATGTGTTTCTTTTGCTTCGTTTTTCTTGTTTAGGGCTACTGGTTCGGCCTCATGACTTCACTTCTTCAGCAGTTCAATTCAAAAGCATTTATTGGGAATTGTGTGCCAGATACTTTTAAGTGTTCTAGGGTCATAAAGGTAAAGAGGATATAGACTTTTTTTTCTTTTCCTTAAGCAACTTATGGTCTAGTATGGGGGATTCACTTGTAAAGTAACTAGGTTACAGAGTTTTAAGTGCAGTAGTAGAAATACATACAAGATACAGAGATGCGAAGGAGGAGGCGGTAGTTACTGTTGGAAAGTTTTTACAAAGAATGTGGTTCTTGAACTGGGTTTAGGGGATGAGAGTTTTTCCAAGATGAGGTGTTCTAAATAGGAAGACTAGCTTATGCCAAGGGGATGCGTGACGGCCATAGCTGGTGGCACAAATGGGCAAGAGGTTGAGAATTTGGCATGCTGCTAATAACATCTCAAGTGGTAGAGGGCTTGCCCGAGGTCCTGTTGTAAAGGACTTTATGCCCTTCAGTCAGCCCAATCTAGGGCACTGTAACTTGGACAGGATTTCAAGTGATTACATTGTCCACCTGGATGATTTATATGAGCTTTAGTGACAAGTGGATGAGATAGGTTCTCCATTAATGCTTCCCATCTGAAACTTGTTTATTTACCGAAAGGGTTTGAGCAGAGAACACATTTTTTGAAGTACCAAGTGGTACTTACATTTGATAAGGCCCATTCAGCATACATCCATCTCACAGGGCTAGACTCATCCCTTTCCTATTAAAAAATAACCAAGCTCCTGGAAGAAACACAGCACACAGCTGAGTTCTCAGTTGCCACGTTATGGTAGCAAGAAGTCCGGCATGCATATTGGAAAAGTTTTGGGCCAAGTGGAAAAACAGCCAGAGAGCATCAGTGAGTCAAAATGCTTTTTCCCTTAAGTTATGAAAACACCACAACATTTCACATTTGAAAACCAAGAAAACCAAACTCTTTTCATCGGTATAACATTTTAAAAATTGATTGACACAAGTTAGTTTGGGCTAAAGTAAGTTTGTTTTTTTGTGTGTTTTTGTTGTTGTTTTATAGTGCTAAAATCAGAGACATTTTAGAAGCAATGGCCCTAGTAGGCTGTTCTGCCAGGCATACTAAAGTTCCTCGAATACTGCTAGAGACGAGCCAGACGTGTTGTTCCAGACATGTCTGGGCATCATGTTGTGTTAGTCATTTTGATGCTTGCCATTAATTTGGTAACGATACATTGTGTGTACTCTGCCTTAATACTTTTTATTGGCATTCATGAATTTTAAAGTTAAAAATGAATTTTATTTCAATCAAGGTTATACCTTCAAGTAGTTTCAAGAAGGAGAAATAGGGCCCCTGGGTGGCTGAGTTGGTTGAGTGTCTGACTTCAGCCCAGGTCATCATCCCGCAGTTGGTGAGTTCAAGCCCCACATTGGGCTCGCTGCTGTCAGCCTGTCAGCAAAGAGCCTCCTTTGGATCCCCTGTCCCCCATCTCTGCCCCTCCCCTGCTCTCCCCAAAGTAAATAAGTGTTTAAAAAAAAAAAAAAAGGAGAAATAAACGTAGAAAGGCTTGTACGAAGACACTATAAATCTCCTTCCCCAGTCGTGTCTCCTCTCCTGCAGAGCATACACGTCCATCTCTTGGTGGGTTTCTTTGGTCTTTGCCTCTGACTCTAAACAGCACGTGTTCGCCTGCTCAGTTATTGCTCTTTTCTCTCCTGTTGCACACCTTGTCTCCTTACTTGACTCAATGGATATGAAGTTTCTAGCTTTCTTTCACTGCTCTGCCTTCTCTGTGTAAATACACGGCTGCCTAAAGCACATGCACCGTTAGTTTGGTTAGTCCAGTATTTAGTGTTTGAGTTTTTACTGCATAGTGCCATTCACAGCTAGGCAACTGGTGTGATGGGATTGCTTTTCCTTTCCTGGATCAGGTTTTGTTTTCCCTGAAGTTCTTGTGAGTCTTGTTTTTTGTGTGTTTAGTTTTCTGTATGTTTGTCATTAAAATTTAACCCCAAATTCAACAGTTGTCTAAATTTCTTTCAAGAAGTGGAGTCTTTTTGGGGGCTCCTGGGTGGCTCAGTTAGTTAAGTGGCCGACTTCGGCTCAGGTCATCATCTCATGGTTCACAAGTTTGAGCCCCACCTCGGGCTCTGTGCTGACAGCTCAGAGCCTGGAGACTGCTTTGCATTCTGTGTCTCCCTCTCTCTCTGCCCCTCCCCCGCTCAAGCTCTGTCTCAAAAATAAATAAATGTTAAAAAATTTTAAAAAGAAAGAATGGAGTCTTTTTTTGTCTGGTGAAATTCAATATTTCATTAATCTCCTTTTGAATAAATCTCCCCCAGGCTCCCATCTGCTGGGATCTTCCTGAAGATCTCACCACCCACTTGCATTGGGTCCTTGGTTTCCTGGAACCCATGTCTCCATCTCTCTTGACTTACTACTCTCTCATTTTGATGAAGCACTTCCTCAAGAAGTTGTCTGGGAACAGACGCATGAGAGAGAATGTTTTGAGAACACGTGTGTTTGAAAAGTGCTTTACTTCTACCCATGTATCTGAGTCAGAGTTGGACACCATTTTGCTCCATCTTCTAACTTCCAAGGTGATTACTGAAGGCTTCAGCCATTCTGATTCCTCGGTCTTCATGTGTGGCTATTTCTTCTCTGAAGCTTAGTGGATTTTCTCTCTGAAGTTCAAAACACCCAGTGCAGCAATGTCCCTTGGAGTCAGTTTTCATCTAATGTCTTGCCTTACTTTAGGTTCCTTTATTTGGAAACTCCTGTTCTTTAACTCTGGGCATTTTTCTTGATTTATTGCTTTGATTTGTTCCCATTCACTTTCTCTCTGTAGAATTAGACTATCGTACCTTCTGGACTGACACTCTGGTTTTGCTCAGGTTGTCCACCTTCTTTCTGGAATATATTCTCAGCTTTATTCTGAACGTGCTGTTGAGTTCTCACTTTATTTCTCTAGGAATGTTCTCTTACTCGCTGTGTCTTCTGACACCCTGGTTTTGTTTCATAGCTGTTGTACCTCCCCTTATCTCTCTGAGGACATTTCTGAGTTAAGGTTTTCTTTTGCCGAAGTCACAGTTTACTTCAGGCTGCTTTTTGTTTGAGGTTTTGGCTTTCGCATCGAAGCCTTTCCGTGGTATCTGGTGGTATTTTCCCTGTGCTCATGTGGCAGTAGGTGGGGTTTGCCAGCTGTGGCATTCACTGCAGAGGCACTGGCTGGGCCATTTCCTTACAGCACTCTGTCAGCTTCCTTCTGTCTCTCCAGATTTTCCACAAAAATACCTTCCTGCCTCTTGCCTGTGTCCAGGGGGCCAAGTTTGGGAGAAGACTACAATCTTTGCCGTAACTACAGATGAACTTAACTTCTGTGTCTTCAGAATGGTGCCTCACCCGCCATTGTAACGGGTACCCCCATTCCAAAGATTCTAGTTCCCTTTCCAGGGGAAAATCACAGCCTTTAACCAGGGTGTGAAAGGCAAAAAAAAAAAAAAAAAAAAAAAAAAAAAACCCTTTTTAATAGTATTTTCTGATCATTTTTCTTCCTGGGTGTCCATCAGCAATGTTACTTTTAGCATACAACATGAATTTCACTTACATTTGTAATTCTTCTGTTCTTTACTACTCCTTTGTAGCCTACATGTGGGTTTTCCTTTGTCTTACCTGTGTGCTGAAATGCCCTAGCAGAAAAGAAGAGGCGAAAAAGGTCAGTCTTCACAGTCAAGAAATTGAAATGGCCGGGAAGCAAAGAAAGATTTCAGTTTTGCTTATGTCAGAGAATTGACATTGAATGCATATTTCACCTAGAGTTGGAAGAAGTAAACATGACCATTTTAGTTATCAAGTGTGAGGGGGGCATGTGTACTCAGGTGTTGTGGGGTATAAATAATTTAGCTCATTGGGAGGGTAATTTTGCCTCTATAATGACTATCCATGTACCCCCCCTCTAATCTTATCATTGAATTTGTGTGAATTTTTCCTGTGTGTAGAGTAGCTGGCTCTAGTGAGCAGAGAATATGTTTTCCAGCAGTGTTTGTAATCAGATACATACACAAAGCATGCAGTATCAGTAGAGAATTTGTTTTCATTCAACGTCCAGTTATTAATAAATGGGAAATTTGCACGTAAAATTTGGAAAGACAGCCATGATGCATTTTAAATGGAATTAAGTGTAGCAAGTGGTAAAACAATGCGTATACTATGATCATATTTTTATTTAAATCATGTATTACATATCCAAGAAAAACCCTTAGATAAAACAATTTTGGAGATATTTCTTAGACAAGAATCAGGAGAAATTGCCAGTTTTTATGTTGTCTTATTGTAGTTGTGTTTTACAATTTTTTTTTAATGTTTATTTCATTTGAGAGTGAGAAAGAAAGCACGAGCAAGGGAGGGGCAGAGAGAGTGTGAGAATCCCAAGTGGGTTCCACGCTCAGCACGGAGCCTGACATGGGGCCCAGTCCATGACCACGAGATCATGACTTGAGTCAATGTCAAGAGTCGATTGCTTAACTGACAGAGCCACCCAGGTGCCCCCATGTTCTACAGTCTGTTTATGATGAAAGTCCTTTTCCTTGGTAGACCAGCACTGCAGCAGGCTCGCTATAGTGGTAATAAAACCAGTATTAATGTGGCCTTCTGGCCCCTGCCCATCCTATCCCAGGGTCTGTCATGGGTGTAGGAGCTTCTCAGGAGGCTGAGCTGCACCCTGAGACCCCACCTGCTATGGGAATAGCAGGCCTCATCTGGAGCAAGGAGAGTAGGGAGCCAGTATTTGGTTAGCAGGTACCGTTCGGCAATCTGTATGAATTTTTTTTTACAAGTAAGTGTTTTCTGAAAACTTTCAGGTTTTCCTTTTATTTGTATGAATTGATATTTTTAGACATTGCTGAAGGTGGACCTTGTGAGATGTAACAGCAGTGCTTGTCCGTTAGTATAGATGGTGAGGCCTTTGTTCTTTCTGCCAGACTGGACAAAGTGTTGAGACATTTGTAAAGTGAGGGAGGTGGTCCTCACCGGACTAGGAGTCAGGAGGCCTGGACTTCAGGTTGGAGCCCAGTCTTTTTTTCTTTTTTTTTGTTAAGTTTATTTTTCAAAAAATTTTAAAAAATGTTTATATTTTCAAGAGAGAGAGAGCACAAGCTGGGGAAGGAGCAGAGAGAGAGGGGGGCACAGAACTTGAAGCAGGCTCCAGGCTCCGAGCTGTCAGCACAGATCCTGATGCAGTGCTTGAACTCCCAAACCATGAGATCATGACCTGAGCCGAAGTCGGACACTCAACCGACTGAGCCACCCAGCTGCCCCTAAGTTTATTTACTTATTTTGAGAGAGCAAGTAGGAGAGGGGCAGAAAGGGAGAGACAGAATCCCGAGCAGTTTCTGTGCTGCCAGCGCAGAGCCAGACGTAGGGCTTGAACTCGTGAAACTGAGATTATGACCTGAGCTGAAACCAAGAGTCTGGTGCTTAACTGCCTAACCACCTGAGCCACCCAGGTGCCCCTAGGGCCCATTCTTAATCACCCTTGTGACTCAGGGTGTTTCTTGACCTATAGGACTTTAGCTCCTTCTTTTTAAAGATAAGAAAGCTGAATCTGAGATTTTGTTGTTATTACCCTTCTGATAGCACAGAACACTTGATCAACTAACTCAGTTTGTCAGAAACTCAGTTTTCAAGTTTGGAAGGACGGCACTTGGAGCTGTTAGTCACTCATGTAGCACATTCTGTGATCCATTTCAAGGATGCACAAGTGATAGGAAAAGCTTTGCCTAGTAAAGCTTTTATTTGCTGATTCCTACGCAACAGGCCCCGTGCCCTTTATTTCCAGCAGTGGTTCAACCAGGTGATTTTGGCCCCTAGAGAACATCTGGCAGTGCTGGAGACTTTTTTGGTTGTCGTGACTCGGGTGCTACTGGCATCTAGTGGTTAGAGGCCAGAGGTGCTAGGCATCCTACAGTGCCTAGGACAGCCCGTGACAAAGAATTGTCTGATTGAGGAGGTCAGCAGGGCTGAGGTTGAGAAGGCCTGCTTTGCAGGGTTAGTCCTTAGAAGGGTTCTGGGCTGTAGCTGTCATAGGCTCCATTTTCCAGTTAAGAGTGGAGGCTGCCTGGACGAAGCTCCTTGCACGAGTGGCTGGTTTAGGGCCGTGTTGCCCGTACTGTTGGAGCCCTCACATCACAGATCTCCAGGAGGGTGGTGGTAACAGACCGTCCTCACGGAGCCTATTGTGTGCGCTCTGGTGGAGCACTACGTATGGGCTGACTCAATCCTCACAGTGGTACCACCATTGAGAGCAGCTCCTTTTTACAGGAATGGAGACGGGGCCCAATCAAGATCCGTAATTGTTCCATCCTTGTCTTTGACGCCAGTTTTAGAAGTTCGACACATGTAAACATTCAGCCTTGACCTGTTTATCTGGTGTTTCCTTGCTGTCTCTAGGGCTCCTCCAAAGCTTGGGGTGGAGAAGGCAGTATCCTATCCACACATTCTTTTCTAGCCCAAGAGTGGGGCCGTCCAAGCCTTTGCAGCAAGATAGATGGTCTACTCTGAAATAAATACTAAAATTGTCTTGCACCCCTTAGACTTTTGAATCTCTTTCCTTGGTTCAGTCATCAAAGATTAATTTTTCACCAAGTACATATCCATCAGCAAGTTTCAGGTAAGGAAGTGGAGGGAAATGGGAGTTCCACTCCTAGAGTGCGCAGTCGTGCAGGGCCCATCTCTGCGGTAACCTGTAGACAGCTGCTGTCCGTCCATCTGTGGCCGCTGTACGGGATCCGCTTTCTTCTCTGAACTCCTTCTGGTCTGGTGTTTCTGTCCTGTTACGGCAACCCAGCACCACCGGCTCCCTGACATCATCTGGTGGATGTGCAGGCCTCGTGGAGTAAGTCCTCTCTTGGTTGTACCTGCCCCGTCCCTGTCTGCATTATAGGATAAGCCATCGGTAGGCTTTTGCTTGTTTTGGATCCCTGTGACACAGCAGAGTAACGGGGTTGTGGCAGATAACCTGTGTGTGCTGTGAGGGAATGAATAGGCAGGACAGCGTTGATTACTAAAATGGGAATATGCTGAACGCTTGTCTTTTGCTAACTTTTGGTGAATCACAGTGGGCTGCTGAATTCCAGAATAGCTTTCTAGACTCGGGGGTACGCTGGACAGAGCAACAAGCCAGTCTAAAGGCCAGGTCCCAACGTGTTGCTCTTGTGTTCTTCAAGCTGCTGTTGAATTTGTGGCCTCAGCCGACCGTGGAGTAACTTTTTCCTGAGGTTTGGACGTGCTCGGATTAACAAACTGTTGTGATCCAAGAGCGTTCAGAGCCTGTGCCTTCTCCGTGTAGCACACCGTTTAGGGGCCAGCTGCTGCTTGGCCTGGGGTTCTGGCATAAAGCTGTCTCCTTGTGCTCGTCTTCTAGACTGTGTCTGTATCAGCATTCATTTCTTTGTGCGAACCTTCTAACATCGCACCTTGGGCATGTGGATGGCGCTGGGGACCACATTTATGAAGCAGAGCAGCGATTCTTGGCCTTGCTGTGTTGGGTGAGAGGGGACCCTGTGAACACGGCTCAGCTCTCTCCCCCCACTCAGGAGCAGGACACGCCATCAACCAGCAAGGTTGATGATGGCAGTGCTTAAAGCTTCTAGATACAGTGCAGGCTGGACAGGTGCTACTTTTGGTTTCTTTCTGGAGAGGGGAGATAACTTGAGCCTGGTGCATTTAGCAAGTATTGTCGTTTGCCACACGCAGAAAGTGTTGTGGAAATGGTTTTGCCCTTCAAGGGAGGTTCTGCTGTGGGAACTTGCTGGTGGTATGGTGTGTCAGGCCTTTGTGCGTCACTGGCCCCGTGTGGCTGCAGTTCAGTAAGTGGGGCTGGGAGGGAAGGCGCTGTGGGCCAGTGACTCCATCGAGGGGGCCGAGTTCCTCTAATCCCTGGTTCTGAGGCACCCTGCAAGCCTCTGGGTGCGTATGGTTCCTGGGAGAGGGGGAGCAGCCTGCGTGCAGGTGCCTTGATGGCAGCTACCTGCGTGGCAACCGTGCCCGGCCTCCCAGGAGGTTTGCATCTGGAGGCTCCAGAGAGAGCTGGCCTCCACAAACAGCCTTAGGGGAAGTGGCTAGGCTAGAGACGACACTCTGAAAGGACCAGACCTCTCGGAACAAGTAAAGGTAGGAAGGAAAAGGAACAACACCAGACGGAGAGAGCTAGAAGAAATCATTTCGGAAAGGGGGTCAGGTATTTGGCATTTTTTTTTGTTGCTGTTTTTAAGATCTGGTTGAGGTGAGTGACTTGCTGAGAAGGGTTCTCGTTTCCCAGGGCCGACCCCTCAGTGTCAGATGTGTGGTTTCTGGTTCCTTATTATCTAGGGTTGAAAACTTTTGGCCCTCTGTTTAACTTTCTTTAGTTTTATAATTAAAAAATAACATAAGAGGAAAAGCTAGCCCTGCGTGAACCTTTCCACCTTTCTGTTGTGCCGTTCTGACAGTTGTGAACCATGTTATTGATGGTGCCCATGACTTAGAGAAGGGGCTGGAGCGTGTCTGCTTGGGACTTGACGCTCACTTTTGTCTTTGTGTTCTTCCTGGTGGAGACAGTGTACTGACTCCTGGACGTCGGGCATCCGGTGAGGACAAGTGTGGGCTCCGGGCACTTGCCAGCTGTTGTGCACAAAATCACAAGTATGTGCTGCTCTACACTCTTGTGTGGTGTGCTTTCTGATTTTATTGCTACTTAGCTCATTTAGAACTACCTTTCAAATGGAATTGCTGAATTATGTGTGCTGTTTTGACTTTTTCTGGTAAAGAGAATATTAGCTAGGTGGTCCTGAAGTACCAGCTTAAAGCAGTGTTTGTGAGATCAATTTTAAGAATACAATTTTTTTCTTTTGAAACAAGACTTCTATTTTGATACACTTGCTTATGCTCGGCGCTGACTCGCCAGCCCATGAGACCAAAGTTCTGTGTTGCCTTTGTCGCCCGCCAGTGAGCTCAGCAGTGCTGCCAGGCTGCCTGTGTGCGGGGCCCCTTGGCTCCCGGTGCTCAGCGCAGCAGCGTCTGGGACGTGCAGACAAGAGCCAGCTGCAGCCAGAGGGACCCGTTGCGCTCGGGGCTTTCGGGGCCCCTCCTTAGTTTATACAGGTGCTGAAGATGATCACCATGTCCCCTTGAGATCGGTAAGGGCGATTCTTTTCTGAAAGATTGGGCGAACAGAGAGAAAAAGATGGTGTTGCTCGGGGAGAGTCAGCAGTCAATTTGTAGAAGCGTGGGTAGAAGCCTTTGATCCGTGAAAGACATGTGGCCTTTGCTAGGTCAGCCTCACCTTGTTCTGGGGTGGTTGGGGTTTCGGGTATGCTTCATGCTGGAGATGCTGCTGAGCCGGAGACTGTGTGTGTGTAAACCTCCAGCCTTTCCGTTTCCTTCCAATGCAGTCTTGTTGGTTTCAGGTTGTGCTGGTAGTTTTAGGACTAAATCCCCAAGGAGGAAATGCATGTGAAGGATTCAGTGTGGTCTGTGGGTCTTTCCCTTCCATCTGAGGTCACTGGAGTTGACTTGTATAGTGATTGTCTGCTATCATTCGGGCATGTGGCTTTATTGAAGGCTGTAGCCTGGTTAGCCCTTATTTGGTAAGAATTTTATTTTTTATTTTTTTCATGTTTACTTATTTATTTTGAGAGAGTGAGCGAGAGAGAGCGCATGCGCCTGCGTGAGTGGGGTAGGGGTGGAGAGAGAGAATCCCAAGCAGGCTCTGTGCTGGCAGTGCAGAGCCCAACGAACTCCCAAACCAACTCACAAACCGTGAGATCATGACCCAAGCCCAAATGAAGAGTCTGACGCTTAACCGACTGAGCCACCCAGGTGCCCCTTGGTAAGAATATTTTAATTCCAAAATGTACTTTTCGTCTGTCTTCTCTCCTCACTGGTCCTGAAGTGGTAGGGTTGTGTGTGTGCTTTCCTCTCTTGTAAGCCATGGCTAAATGACATGGTCGCTCTCCTCACCCCGCCCTGGGCAGTGCTCCTTTTACATGACGTGGCTCACCCCATCTGCTGATGTCTCTGGGTCTGTTGTTGGGGTTCCCAGTGCGAGCTCAGATGGGGCGTTCTGTGCATTTCCCTTGTGGATGTGATGTCTGAAAAGCCTGAGGAGCACCGAGGGGCTCCTGCCTTCCTTTGGGGGGCTGGTGTGGGACCCATGCTGACCTTGCTGTCGTCGGGGATGAGCAGCTGTGCATGTCTCAGGTTGTGCTGTCAGCAGCTTCCTTGACACTTTGTGATGGTTTGAAAATCTGTGTTTATGAACTTTGAGAAGATGACGTATAATGGAGGTTAGTAAGATGGAGATAAAACTTTGTTGTGCTACATAGAAGATGAGTGAGATAGACACCAAGCCCAACAAATAAACATGTAATCAACTTTGAATTTGAAGGATCAGTGTCATTTGTTTATTTCGAAGATCAGTCATTTATTTATTTAAAAAAAATTTTTTTTAACGTTTATTTTTGAGACAGAGAGAGACAGAGCATGAATGGGGGAGGGTCAGAGAGAGGGAGACACAGAATCTGAAACAGGCTGCAGGCTCTGAGCTGTCAGCACAGAGCCCGATGCGGGGCTCGAACTCACAGACTGCGAGATCATGACCTGAGCCGAAGTCGGCCACTTAACTGACTGAGCCACCCAGGCGCCCTTATTTATTTATTTATTTATTTATTTTTAATTTTTTTTTTTTTTTTAGCGTTCACCTATTTTTGAGAGAGAGAGAGAGAGAGAGAGACAGAGCATGAACAGGGGAGGGGCAGAGAGAGAGGGAGACACAGAACCTGAAACAGGCTCCAGGCTCTGAGCTGTCAGCACAGAGCCTGACGCGGGGCTCGAACTCACGGACTGTGAGATCATGACCTGAGCCAAAGTCGGACGCTTAACCGACCAAGCCACCCAGGCGCCCCCCTATTTATTTATTTTTAAATTAAGAAGTAGTTCTAGGGGCACCTGACTGGCTCAGTCAAGCATCTGACTCCTGATTTCGGCTCAGGTCATGCTCTCAGGGTCGTGGGTTGGAGCCTGCTTGGGATTCTCTCCCTCTCTCTCTGCCTGTCCCCCACGAGGCCCCGTGAGTGCTCTCACAAAAAATAAAATTTAATTTAAAAAAAGATATTTAAAAAGTATGTTTAATTTTTTTTAACTATCTTACAGAGGAATTGTAAGACTGGTAGAAAACACTTTCTTAACCATTTGAGAGTAAATTGGGCACATGAATCCTCATCACCCTTGGATATTTTGGGGTGTTTCCCACAAATAAGATACTCTTCCTCCTTAACCACAATACAACCATCAAAATCAGGATGTTAACAAGAATGCTTTGCTACCTTCAGACCCATTCACATTTCACCAGAAGAATCCACTCAGAAGCACACAATAACATTTCATTGCTGGGTCTCTGTAGTCTTCAAACTGAAACATTTATGGGGCTCCTGGGTGGCTGTCAGTTAAGCGTCCGACTCTTGACTTTGGCTCAAGTCATGATCTCACGGTTTGTGGGATCAAGCCCGCGTCGGGGCTCTGTGCTGACAGTGTGGAGCCTGCTTGGGATTCTCTCCCACCTGCCCCTCCCCTGCTCGCGCTCTCTCTCTCAAAGTGAATAAAACAAGCATAAAAAAACAAAAACCAACAAACAGGACTATTTATTCCATCTTGCCTTGGCTTTCTTGGTCTCGTCCTTTAATGAGTACAGACACTTATTTTGTAGAATGTCCCTCAGTGTGTATTACGTTTTGATTGGATTCAGGCTTTGTTATTTTGGCTGGAATAGCACAGAAGGAATTCTGGGTTTTCTCTGCATTCTGTCAGATGGCACACAGGTTCAGTTTGTCCCATTATCAGTGGTGTTCACTTTGATTGCTGATTAAGGTGGTGTCTGCCAGATTCTCCATTGTGGAGTCTGTGTCATTAATAAGTACATGCTGGGGAGCTACTTACGAAGCTAAATATTTGTTCCTGTCAAATCTTCATTTTGGTCATGTGTCTGTATCAATATAGGCTAACCGTTGCCCATTTTACTTACATTAACCACCTTTATCATTACTTACGGTGATGTTCATATTGACTGGAGAGTGCCCCCCTTAAAGCTGACTCCTGTGTCCTTCTGAAGCTTCCCCCATATTTGTTTAGAAACTCTTACTTTTTGGTACAGCAAGACACTCTGGGCTCTTCATGTACCTTCCCTTCCCTGGACCTGGAATCAGCCTTTTTCTTCAAAGAGACCTCCTTTTATGGCAAGTGGTACTAAGAGAAGCAGAGTCTGGACACCAGGTAGGTTGTTGTTGAAGTATTACTGACCCAGGTCCTCTCGGTGGAGAGAGCCACAGAATATGTGTGTGTGTGTGTGTGTGTGTGTGTGTGTGTGTGTGTGCGCGCGCGCGCGCACACACATGTATACACAGGTACCCATATGCACACGTGTGTTTATAACACAGTCATGTCTACTTTTATCTCTCAATTGCAAAACATGAGTTTTTCTCTCTATTGAAACACATGAGTTCATTCCAATACTTCCAACTCCGATCAGATATGTTGGCGTTCATTCCAGTTTCTCCCTTTTAAATTGGTAGCTGTCTTTTCCAACGATGATACTCCTTGATTCCGGTATCCCTTAATGTATTTGCTTATTTGAGTAGTCAACCCTGTGTGTTACCAATCTCCTCCACAGATGTCTTCTGCCCTCTTCACCTCACTCAGCCTCTGCAACGTTCCCACCCCATGGAAGTGGCCTGCCACTTCACCTGGGCTGTGAAAACACCAGTGATGTGGACACCCTCTTACAGGGAAGCCCATAGTCTATTTTTAAAAAATAAAGCCCTGTATACTGTTTTTGCTCTCTCCAGGTCATTACCTGAACCGTCGTTTCATTGTTTGAGACCGTGCCTACTGTGGTTTGGACATGTCACCGTGTAGTTACCACTTGCTCACCTATGCGAACTTGTGTTCTTTCTAGTTCTTTGCCTTTGACGGAGCTTCTGTGAGTTTTCTTCTGTGTGTTACACCTATGCCTTCTGCGTTCTTCTGCAGGTGCTTCTGGAGAGTGGCTTCTTTGAAGTGTGATTGCCGAATTGGATTGTGTGTCTGTTTCTTCATGATGTGTTTTTAAATTGCCTTCTGGTTTTTACACATCCTCAATAGTCAAGTAGCCTGTTTTTCCTCACCATTTGGAAAATTGTACTACTTTTTTTTTTTTTTTTAAGTAGGCTTCATGGCTAGTGTGGAGCCCAGCAGGGGGCTTGAACTCATGACCCTGAGATCAAGACCTGAGCTGAGATCAAGAGTCAGATGCTCAACCGACTTAGCCACCAGGCGGCCCCCAAAATTGCACCACTTTTATTCATGTTTGTTGATCTCATAAAGGGCTGAGTGAAGATGAACGTCCATTCCTGTTTATGTGTGGTTTGTATTACTTTTCTATGAACTGTGTGATCACATCCTAGCTTGTTGAGATGTTTGCCAAACAGAGAACTCTTACTTGTATCCTAACTTCTCTAGTAGATGATCTGTGCTATATAAAATTCTTAACCTCTTACGAGGGTCAAATGAGTCAATACCTTCCTTGATGGTGTCTACAGTCTGTATCCTCGGTAGACTTTTGCGCCCCCAAATCACTGGCTTTTCTTCTCAATCTTCTAACTCCCTAAGGCTTGATTTTTTACTTTCAGATCTCTAATGCAGTTGGAATTTATTTTGGTGTATAGCATGAGATAGAGACCAATTTTTATATTTTTCCAAAATGGAAATTTGTTATTGGCCCACTTCTGTCTGTTGCTATCCTTTCTTACTAATTTGGAGGGGCACTTGTATCAAGTGGTAAACTCATAGTACTCATGAGACTGTTTTATTCATACTTTTCCCTCTTTCTTAACCAACACCAAGTACTAGTTACTATTGCTTTGTCATGTGTTTTGCTAGTCTTTGAATCTCAACTCTTTTTTTTTTTTTTTTTTTTCTTTTGAGGCCAAATAATCTAGGCAGATTTTAGGTGGATTTGGGAACTTTTTTTACAGTAAAAAAAAAAAAAAAAAAAAAAAAAGCTCCTGGGATGTTGGGTTAGTTTCTTAGGGATGCCCTAATAAATTGCCATAAATTTAGTAGCTTCAAACAACACAAATTTACTCTCTCACAGTTCCGAAGGTGAGAAATCTGAAATCTGGCAGGGCTACACACACCCTCTGTGGGCTCTGGGGGAGAAGCTGTTCTCTGCCTCATGTGGTTTTTGGTGCCTGCCTCTACACTCCTTGGCTTATGGCCACATCACTCCAGTTTCTGCCTCTGTCCTCTTACAGCTCCCTTTTCTGTGTGGGGTCTCTCTGCTGCTCTTTTATAAGGGCACTTAACAGTGGCATTTAGCACCTGCCCAGATAATCCAGGGCAGCCTCCTTAAGATCTTTAACTTAATTTGGAAAGACTGTTTTTTCCAAATAAGTTAACATTTGCGTTCTACCTGTTAGGAGCTGGTGCCTCCGGGTGGCCGTTTTCAGCCTACTACAGATGTTACTGGGCATCTCCTTGAGGGTGTAGATGAACTTGGAGGGGACAGACATCTTTGTGAGAAGTCTCTTGGACTGAAACCTGGCATCATCTCCGTGATATGGGCCTTTAGCATGTGTTGTGTGTGTGCTTGTGTGTGCTTTGTATGGCTGATGTACTAAACTTTCCTTTAGTTTTCCTAGCTTTTTGTTATAATACAGGGGACTTCTAAGATGGTCATCTGCAAATAGTGACATTTGTCTCTGCTTAATTACATCTACTTAGGTTGCACATTTGACACTCTGTGACAATAGTAGACATCCTTGCCATTTGGAGACTTTACACAAACATGATATATTTTATCTCTTGGAAATATTCTTCATATAGCCTTTTCCTTCTATTGCTGATGTTAAATTCAATAGGAAACAAGGAACAGACACTGAATTTCCACATTCTTTTGAGCATTTTTTAAATGGCCCTCTATCAGGTCGTGTGTGTGTGTGTGTGTGTGTGTGTGTGTGTATGTATGTATGTATGTATATGTGTACGTATATGTATATATGTTCTCTTTTTAACTATAAATTTGAGATGCATACATTTCCTGACATTGAATCCTTACTGAATCCCTAGAACAGACCCTACTTAGTCATGATGTCTTATTTTATAAACTAAGTGCTGGATTTATTGGTTTGGTGTTTTGTTGACAACTTTTCATGTTTGTAAACTGGTTTGTAGTTAAGATCTTTTCTCTGCAGCACCCACTCATTGATTGGGGAAGCAAACAGTGCCTTGATTTGCCTCTGGGGGCCACCCTTTTCACCACGTACAAACTGTGTGTTTTGGATGAAAGGGCCCAGCTGCATGGGTGGACCCTGATTGGCCACAGCTAATAGACATATCCTATCCCCTTGGTCCCTTAACTATGGTTATTGGTCCCCTGGTGGGCTTAGAACCCAATTAATGCCAGTGAGATACAAAAATAAATTTGTTGGGGCCCCATGGGGCAAAGAAGCTCTTACTTCCTTGGGAGCTACCAGGAGACATAATTACTGCCGTTTGTAATGGTTCTTATTTCAAAACCAAGCAAGGATAGTATTGTATCATTGTGACATTGTATTCTCTGTGTGTTCTTTTCTTTGTAAGACTAGCAGGAGTTAATTGCTCTTTCATTGCTATTTTCAGAAAAACTGATTTTGGTTTTGATTGATCAGGTCAGCTATTTCTTGTTTTTGTTTTCTATCTCACCAGTTCTTCTTTTATTTTTTCTACTTTCTTTGATTTTCTCTTAACATTTGACTTGAATACTTAGCTCATTTATCTTCATTTTTCCTTATAATAAAACTTATACGTTTGATTCACCCTCTGAGTACAGCTTTGGCAGCATCTTTTTAAAGTTTATTTATTTTGAGAGAGAGGGAGGGAAAAAACATGAGTGGGGGAGGGGCAGAGAGAGAGAGAGAGAGAGAGAATCCCAACCAGGCTCTGTACTGTTGGATGTGGGGCTCGAACCCACAAACCACAAGATTATGACCTGAGCTGAAACCAAGAGTCAGACACTGAACTAACTGAGCCACCGAGGCGCCGCACCTATAAACCAACTTTAACAATTGTCACGTTTTGCCATTTTTGGTTTGTTTTCCTCTGCCCCCCCCAAAACATTTTTAGTTTTGAGCATTTTATTCCATTAAAATTTTTTTTTAATGTTTATTCATTTTTGAGAGAGAGAGAAAGAGAACACACACACAAGCAAGCAGAAGAGAGACAGAGAGAGGGAGATGAAGAATCCAAAGCAGGCTCCAGGCTCTGTGCTGTCAGCACAGAGCCCGACATGGGGCTTGAACTCATGAACTGTGAGATCATGACCTGAGCTGAAGTCGGATGCTTAACTGGCTGAGCCACCCAGGCGCCCCTTGAGTATTTTATTTTAAAGCAAATCTCAGATTTTGTGTTACTTGTAAATAAATACTTTGGCATGTATCTTTAGTAGAGGAGGGCTTCAAGAAGTCATAGCTGGCAAAATTAGCTGTATGTTGTTAATATCATCCAGTATCTATTGTGTTTGGTTTTCTCCAAATGTCATATTAGGGTTGGTTGGAATCAAAACCTAAAGAAGGTCTCTCCACACACTGCATTTCGTTGGTGCCTCTTTTGTCTCTTTTAAAATATATCACAATTTTCTTATTTTTTTTTTTTAACGCCATTTATTTACAAAAGCAACAGGGCCATTTGTGCTGTGGAATTTCCCATAATTCTGGATTTGGTTGATTCTATCGTGGTATGTGGTATGTTTCTGTGACCCTCATATTTCCCATAAACCAGTGGCTATGTCTAGATGCTTAATTTGTTTTGGGTTTGATGCCCCCCTGGAGGAGGGGTGAAGTGGGAGGGAGGAGAGGTGTCAAGAGTATACCCTACACTGTGCTGTGGACCATATTGCATTATACCAGGAGGCATCACGTCGGTCATTTGTGATGTTAAAATTGATCAGTGGTTACCGTGTCAGCAGGCTGATTCCTTTATGTTCTTTACCAACCAGGGATCTAATGGGCTTAACTGCCTTTTTGCTTGTGTCCATTATTATGTCATTGGTGTATTAGTTTCCTTTTGCTGCTGTAACAAATTACCACAGACTCGGCTGAAGTCCGTCTCACTGGGGTAAGTCGTGGTGTCGTCAGGGTTTCCTTCTGCAGGCTTGTAGGAGAGACTCGGTTAAAGTACACGATTTTGAGGATGCTTGTTATTACACTTAGGTCCCACCTGTGCAATGCAAGGTACTCCCCCCTACCCCCCATCTCAGTGCTCTTAACCTAATTCATCTGTGACATTCACAGGCTTCAGGAGTAATGACTTGGGTATCTTGGGGGACAGTGATTTAGCCTATAATTGGCAAGTGCAAAATGAAGATTTTTCTATTTCTGCATTTATTAGCATTCTCTTATAAAGAAGGTTTCCCATCTCAGTTCTGGTTACTCTGTAGTACAGTTCCTGCTCGTCTTTATCGCTGTTTAGTGTGCACCAGGACTAGCACCTTCCAACGTGACAGAGCATTTTTGTGGCTTTTTTTCTTCTAGTCTCATAAACTTATGGATATGTATATAGTTGTGTGTCAACCCATTAAAGCCATTTTTTGAAGCTCGTGTTATTTCCCCAAGTTGGCTCTGTGTTCTTTGGATGTGACCCTGTGAGTCTGTAACTGCTTCCTTTCTGTCACAGCAAGGTGTCCCACCTTGTCCATGTTCTTTAGCAGACCTGAGGTTTTTCTGAGGAGCCCTGGCTCCTTTTAGTGGCATGTGGTGTTTGGATGCCACAGTCCATATGCTAGGTAGGGATGCTCACTGCCACTGTGTTGTGTTAACCATAAAAATAAAGCAGCATGTTAAAAATGGATTTTGTTGAAGAATAACAGAATTACAATCGCAGACGTGCAAGCTATAGCAAAAGGGTAGGCGAGTCCGACAGAGAAGAGGAACGTAATGAATTATTACTCACTGAGCCTATCCGTGTAACCAGCATCAAGAAGGACATACTTTATTTCTAGAGTTTGTATGTCTCTGATTTGTCTGACTAAAAAAACCTATGAATTGTGCTGTATTCAGATGAATTCGGCCTCCATCCCTTTCCCCTCCCTTCTATGGACATTGTTTCCTTCCATCCTCTCTTTTTAAAAACATGAACAGATAAGTATATACTATGTGCGTGTGCGCACACGCAAGTGTGTGTGTATAGAGGCAGTATTTCTGATTCTTTCTTAGAGGAAGGCAGCATACTGTCTATACCTGCTTGCTGTCCTCTGTTGCCTTTGGTATTAACTGTAAACCCTGGAGATCACATATACTAGTGTGGGAAACCTCTCCCGTGCCTTATATGCTGCATGTTATTTCATGGCATGGATGTAGCATGGTTCGTTTAGTCAGCCTCCTCCTCAATGGAAGTTTTGGTCGTTTCCAGACTTTGTTACCTTTTTATTTCTTACTGTTTCTGCTGCCGCCCTTCTGTGTAATCCTTCCTTCACACAATAGGTAGAGTCCCTTCCAGATCGCTGCTTAGTGTCCGCTTGGAGTTGGCCTCGGTTTTCTCTAGTCTGGCGCCACCACGCTGATCTGCCCTACTGCTTCTTACCCTTGACTCCCTGTGTCTTTACCCTACATCCCTCTTTGGTTGGTGCTGATTTTCTAGTAGCGGGGTTAATAGTTTGCTCTTGCCCTGCGTACCATTCTTTCTCAACAGGTGAAATGTCTCAGTTCCTGCTCCCCAGAGGCCCTTACGGTATGGTGGCCTGCTCGGAGTCCAGGGTATCAGGTGTCTGACTCAGGACAGAGTAAGATGTATCTGCTTTGTTCTGTGCATTGGACTTGTATTAGTGCACCTTTACGTTGAATTCTTTAGGGCGACAGCTATGCCAGGAATTCTTTAAATCTAAAAGTGAGGTTTGCTCCCTAGAGCAGACTCAGAAAGACGGTACTGGAAGAGATAATGGAGTCCCACCTCCTCATTTGACAAGTGAGAAAACAGGCCAAGTGAAGAGGTGTGACATGTCTACGTTGAGTGTCCACCAGGGCTTAATACCCTAAACAGGGGAGAATCCAAAAACTTGCTTTTTCTGATACTTGTTTCCTTGTGGAGAAGCATTACATTTCCATTTGGATAGGACTGGTTCCAGTTTAGGTATTTTACCCATGGCTTTAGCTAACTTGGTATCTCTACTCTAGCATAGTGTTGTATAGAGATGACCTAAGTTCATTCTAGCTCATAGACCTTTTCTTTTTTTTTTTAATTTTTTTTTTTTTAACGTTTATTTATTTTTGAGACAGAGAGAGACAGAGCATGAATGGGGGAGGGGCAGAGAGAGGGAGACACAGAATCCGAAACAGGCTCCAGGCTCCGAGCTGTCAGCACAGAGCCCGACGCGGGGCTCAAACTCACGGACCGTGAGATCATGACCTGAGCCGAAGTCAGCCGCTTAACCGACTGAGCCACCCAGGCGCCCCACTCATAGACCTTTTCTATGTAGATTGTAGGAAAAAAAAAACATCTTCAAGTGGAAATTGTTGCCTTTGGTCAAATTGTAATTATTTTGTTTCTTATAGTTTTAATGGGTTTTCTAGGCAGAAGATCAAAAGTATTTTTTTTTAATCGTAGGACTGAGGGGGGATACTGCCAGAGCCCTCCTCTATAGGCATTCCATCGCTGTCATGCCCTTACTGTCCTCTTCCCAGAACCACCATGACCTTGAGGTGCTTGCCGTGGTCCCCAGTCTGTCACCACTGTGAAACCTGTGGCATTCGGAGACACGAATGACCCAACGGTCACTGGATGCATTTCCACCTGGAAGTACTTGGTTCCTGTAATGAAACGAAGAGTTTTGGACACGGAGGCGACCCTCAAGAGGGGTCTGTCTGAGCAAGCGGTTGCCACATGGCGGGCGTGCCTGCTCCAGTGACTGTGCTCACTCTCAGGGGTGGTTTTCTGTCTGCCCAGGGGAGACGTGTCTCTGCAGTCTCTCCCTGCCCCTCACTTTTCCTAGCTGTGTGTGCCGGGAGCTGGGCAGAACTCACCCCTTCTATCCTGCTCTTCGAATATGTAAAGACCGGCTTGGGTACCTTCCAGTTGCCGGGGCCTTTAATAAGTTCGTGTAAGGCCTCCTCTCTCTGCAGTCAGCAGTCCCTCACAAGGAAGTGAACAACAGAAAAGTCTTACTTCAGATTTCTTGCTGATAGCACGGTCTAATAAAACAGCAAAGAGAATAATTCTTGTGACTCTGTCTTTCACTGATTTGTGGTAGCTAATGCTACTTAATAATACCTCTTTATTTCCCTCTCCAAATGGAAGTGTCTTTGTGGAAAAAGTAAGGAGCATCATCTGATACAGAACTAGGTTTCTCCTGCAGGTAATCCACATGAGCACTTAGCATATGTCCATCCATCATTTCTAAACCTTTTAAAATACACCTTTTTTGGGTAAGTGTTAAAAGAAATACGTGTTCTTTTTACGTGTGCTCACCTCCCAACTTCATAAAATGGCTCCCTTTTCAAGTCAGCAAGTATCGTCCCCTCTCCTCTCTCCAGCTCTGATGCTCGTGTGTCCTGGTGCCTGGCTCTGTGCTCCCTGTTCTCCTCGGTGGCTCGGCTACCCTAGAAGTAGCTCGTGGGTATTTTATGTACATACAAGCATGTTTCTGTCTATGACACTGCTGGCTACGTAGCAATAGGATACAGAGCTACCCCTTTCTCCGGAGTTGACTCGGACACTGGTCCTACGGTTGAGGGAAGGACACTTATTCATTCACCAGTCTTTGTTTTTTTAAATGTGTATTTTTGAGAGAGAGAGACTGGGGGAGGGCAGAGAGAGAGGGAGACAATCCCAAGCAGGCTCTGCAGCTGTCTGTGCAGAGCCCAACATGGGGCTCAAACTCACAAACTGAGATCATGACCCGAGCTGAAATTAAGAGTCACATAGATGCTGACTGAACCATCCGGGCGCGTCCCTCCCCCCCCACCCCCACCCCCACCCCATTCCCCCATCATTGGTTGCAGGGCTGCAACCTAGTATCCGAGGGTCTGCTGACTGGATGCTACATAATCTCTGTCTATACAAACCAAACATAATGTGTTACCTAGGACATTCAGCATCAGTTTCTTTTAAGTGGATCAAGAACTTAAGACACAGGGCAATTAGAATATCACATTCCTTGAGGTTTTTAAGAACTGTTCACCTAACTGACATAATTCTTTAAAGCAACCTGCCCTCATTGAGAACTTCAGTGTGATAAGTTGAATATCCGTAGAACCATTTCACTCTTCTTTCCTTATTGTATTATTTTTAAATTATGTGGTTACGTACGTTAACAGTCAAGACTGGCATAAACAGCTT
This sequence comes from Lynx canadensis, assembly GCF_007474595.2. Taxonomy (NCBI): domain Eukaryota; kingdom Metazoa; phylum Chordata; class Mammalia; order Carnivora; family Felidae; genus Lynx; species Lynx canadensis. The sequence continues at coordinate 220,501,023 of NC_044310.1, read as the reverse complement.
TGGGAGCAAGCGTACACCATCCCAGGTGGGGGCTGGATTTCAGGGCGTGCTGGAGGCCGTCAGTGCATTGAGGGTGGTCCGTTCCTCTGTCTTCTGATCGGTGGGGACTGGCTCACTCAGCAGGTTAGTTAGAGTAGACTTTGGGCCCCGCCATCATCTGTTTATGCAGCCCCTTGCTAATAGAAAGAACACCAATGTCCAATCTTTTGCTCCTGCAGAAATGCTATAGTACATTTGTTTTTTATCACGTATGTGAGCATATGTGGGAGAAATTGTAAGTAGGAATTGCGGGGTCAAAGAATATTCGTATTTTAAGTTACAATATATAATCAAATTGCTCTCCAAAGAGATTCCATCAGTTACTCCTCCAGCCATAGCAGTTTCCTGTACCTTTTCCGACACTCATGAAACTCCATTTTTGCCAAACTGAGAGGCGTAATGTAGCATCTTTTCTTACTTTGAACTTGCATTTTCTTTTGTGCAAATCAAAGTTTTCTGCATTTCTGTAAAAGATGGTTGTATCTTTTGCTCTTTTTTTGGTTGTTAATGGGTTTTTGGAGTCCTTAGAAGAGATGCCGTGAACTAAACTTGGTCACGTCTTCCCTCGAAGTCCTTGAGAGCGCTCCCTGTGCCACACACCCCAGGGCACTTGTGGCCGTGGAGATGCGACATAGTACCCATTTTGTGTTCCTTCCCCTCATCTATTTATTTTAAACAATAAATTTGTAGTAAATTGATTAGGGACTTTTTAAAAAAGGCTGATATAAAGTTTATTAACAAGAAAAAACTTTTTGTCAGATTACCTTTCTGCTTTGGTTTGGAAAGCCAGCTCTATAGCACTGTAATTCAAGTAAGAGTTTCACGTAGGATTTAAAGTTTTCTGTTGTTCACCTTAAAAATGCAAAAAAGAAACAAGTGAAATCAAGTCAATAATGTATTTTGTTTAACCCACTCCAAAACATTGTTTCCTCATGTAATCGATAGAACATTATCAGTAAAGTGTTTTACGTTTTTCACATGAAGTCTTCCAAATCCAGGGTGTATTTGAGGTGTAGAGGGCTTACCAGTTTGAACTAACCACGTCTCAAGTGTCAGTAGCCACGTGTCACCGGTATATGCTGGCCAGCATGGCTCTAAAGAGTAGTTTTCATTTCATTTCTATGGAAATCCATTAACTTACTCTTTTGAACCTAACATTTGTCCCGTCCGCTTTTTTTTTAAATGTTTGTTTATTTTGAGAGAGAGCGTGTGTGTGCACGCATGCACGAGCAGGGGAGGGGCAGAGAGAGAGAGAGAGAGAGAGAGAGAGAGAGAGAGAGAGAGGTTGAGAGAGAATCCCAAGCAAGCTCCGTGCTATTAGCACAGAACCTGACGTGGTGCTTGATCTCCCAAACCGTGAGACCATGACCTGAGCCGAAATCGAGTCCAGATGCTTAACCGACTAAGCTACCCAGGCACCCCTGTCCCATCTGCTTTTTAAAATTTTTTTTTTTTTCAACGTTTATTTATTTTTGGGACAGAGAGAGACAGAGCATGAACGGGGGAGGGGCAGAGAGAGAGGGAGACACAGAATCGGAAACAGGCTCCAGGCTCTGAGCCGTCAGCACAGAGCCCGACGCGGGGCTCGAACTCACGGACCGCGAGATCGTGACCTGGCTGAAGTCGGACGCTTAACTGACTGCGCCACCCAGGCGCCCCACCCCATCTGCTTTTTAAAGAGTTATAAGGTGTGCTTATCTGACACATGTTCTTTTTTTTTTTTTTTTAATTTTTTTTTCAACGTTTATTTATTTTTGGGACAGAGAGAGACAGAGCATGAACGGGGGAGGGGCAGAGAGAGAGGGAGACACAGAATCGGAAACAGGCTCCAGGCTCTGAGCCATCAGCCCAGAGCCCGACGCGGGGCTCGAACTCCCGGACCGCGAGATCGTGACCTGGCTGAAGTCGGATGCTTAACCGACTGCGCCACCCAGGCACCCCGACACATGTTCTTAAATTAGACTCTAAATAAATGCTACTCTTTACTCATCTGTATAAAGATATGCTGGTGGGGCACCTGGGTTGCTGTGTCGATTAAGTGTCCAACTCTTGATTTCGGCTTAGGTTATGATCTCACAGTTGTGAGATCGAGCCCTGCGTAGGGCTCCACGTTGGGCGTAGAACCTGCTTGGGACTCTCTCCTTCCCTCTCTCTTTCTGTCCCTCCCCTGTGTGTGCATGCTCGCTCTCTCTGTCAAAATAAGTAAACAAACTTAAAAAAATGCTGATCGGGGCGCCTGGGTGGCGCAGTCGGTTAAGCGTCCGACTTCAGCCAGGTCACAATCTCGCGGTCCGGGAGTTCGAGCCCCGCGTCGGGCTCTGGGCTGATGGCTCAGAGCCTGGAGCCTGTTTCCGATTCTGTGTCTCCCTCTCTCTCTGCCCCTTCCCCGTTCATGCTCTGTCTCTCTCTGTCCCAAAAATAAAATAAAAACGTTGAAAAAAAAAATTAAAAAAAAATGCTGATCATTTCAGTATTCATAAAATTAATGTAGTAGATTTCATTTAGTGAAATTAAATGTGGATATTCCCATACAGTGAGATACCTATTGTAGGGGAGTTTATCTTTCTTGATCTTTTCAGCAATTTACAAAGGCCTCAGAGGTTTATAAATGGGAAACTTGTAAATGTTGAGAGCTTAAACAACTTGTCAAGGTGACCCAAATAGGATCTGAGCAAGATTCTGAACTTCCGTCCTGACAACAAGCTTGGTGTTCTTTATACAGTCTGTTTGCACTGTGGGTGCCCATTATGACTTAGTTAAAACATAGGTTAAAGAGAAATACATGAAATCTGGTGCCACTGTCATTGAAGACAATTGTTACCCTCTCTGTCACTTCCTGAAAAGACAGGACACCGATGCATTTAGTGGGGAGAGAACGAAGGGGGGCAGTGGAAAGCGTGGATGGTGGCTATGTATTTCTCTGTCGTCTGAACTTGGACTACTTTATTTTAGGGAAACAAGGCTGCCAAGTTGAATGTACTTATCGTAATAAAGATTATTTCCGAGCCAAAGAAAGGAACCTAGTTTTGATGTGTTATTAGAATATGCTACCAGTCAACTTGACACTGCAGTTTATAGCCGAGCATGAAAAAGCTTCATCGTACAAGGATTTTTTTAGTATATTTCAGCTATCGAGGGGGATGAGAACATACTCTTCTTTGCCCTGGCCCACCTACCACACTCATTATGGGAGAGCAGACTGTGAACACTCCCGTCCCTTAGTGCCAACTTCTTACAGGACTGCGGGGCCTCTGAACAAGTTACCAAACCTGAGCGGCTCCCACAGCCTTGGAGATGTCCACTCCAAGGACATCCACTGTTCTTCCTGACCCTGATCAGCATGGCCCACCTCACTGAGTCCTGTCAGGTAATTAGTGAAAGCGAAGAGGGTAAGTAGTCTACATTATGCACCTTAGTTTGTTTATCTGTGTTTATCCATTGACAGGTCGTTCAAAATTGTTGGCTATTGCTAACAGTGTGCTGTGATGACCAACATCCTTGCATACACTTCCTTTTACTCACGTGGGAGAGCTTTTTTCCATAAGTCGAAGTCTGACAGTAGGGTTGTGTCCCGTGGTATTTGCATCTTTGGTCTTAGTTGGCCTTGTGAGTGGTATATAAAGTAAGGGCCTATGCTTTTTCCTCATCTAGATAACCAGTTTTCCCAGGGGCATCAATCGTCAGTTCATCCACAAGGCCATCTCTGATAAAAGTGATGGCTGTCTGTTAAGGTGGCCAGGCTCGGTGCCTCTTGTCTATGTCATTGTTCTCTGTGTCTGTCCCTGCACGAACACCACACTGTCTGAAGTACTGTAGCTGTAAAATCTCCGAGCCGTAATCGGCTGTTCGTGGCCTTTGATCTTTCGTAGAAGATTTGTTGCATAAATACAATTGCATACGTAAGTAGTTTAAAAATTATTTACAGAAATACAGTATTATAAAAATGGTATGTAGAAATACTGTTGTCTAAATAAAAATTGCATAAAATCTAGTTGCAAAACTCCACACACACACAGCACACCCCTTTTAAGGTACAAGTTGCACTCGCACTGAGTTTCCAGTCTGACTAGGGGAGAAGGACAGTCTTTACAATTGAGTCTTCCTACATAGGTAAATGTGGCATTTCTCCATTCAGTTAGATATTTTCTGTATTTTGACAGAGGTTTTTAGAATATTGTCTACAAATTTTACTATTTTCTTACTAGACTTATTGCTGATGTTTGGTGCTGATGTTTTGGAGCATAATCGATTTTGTGTACTGATCTTATTTCCAGACAACTTTTAGTTCTAATAGTGTGTCTGTAGATCCTCCTGGATCTTGTACTTAGTTGTACTGCCTGTGAGCACTGCAGTTTGTTGTTTACGGTTCTCATATGTTTCTTTTTCTTGCCTTCCTGCCCTAACTAGGATCTCAAGTGTAGATTTGCACAGAGAAAGTGCTCCGTTTCAACCTGTTGTTGTCATGATCCTGAAGTGAATGATTCTAATGAGGGCATCTGGTAGACACCAGAACTAGCATCTGGTTAAGGAAGTGCCCTTGTATTCCTCCTTTTTATCAGGAATGGGCAAGTTCTATCAGATTCTTTATTGGAATGTTTTGAGGGGATAAAATCATTCTTGCCCTGGTGTAATAACATGGTGAATTACTTCATCTTTTTGATACTGCAGCACCTTGCATTATTGGAATAAAATTGACATTATCATTATATATTATTTGTTTTGACTTTCTAGATCAATTTGCTAGATTATTAAGTAGACAAAATTCATACAGTCATGTTAGCCTTGTCTGGGAAAGTATTAAAGTCCCCTAGCTTTGTGAGTTGAGTTGGGAAGGTAATTTCTCAGGGCTTCCTTACAAAAAAAAGCATCTGGGCCTGTCTCTGTGTTGAGGTTTTTATATTTGTTTCTTTGAAAATTGGGGGAGAATTGGTTGTGTGAACTTTCCGTTTCTAACAGACTCAATTTGGGTGACTTGTTTTTCTGGAAGTTGCCTGTGTAGTCTGTTTTTCAAGGTGTACGTGTGTGCATGTGTGTTCAAGTTTTTGAACTCTGCAGACTTCTGTAGAGTTCTTCTATGATTTTTCAGAGTCTGTGCCGTGGCTATAGTTTCAGCCTCCTTGAATTCTTAGTATTGGCTGTTTATACTTGTTCTTATTCTTTTCCATGTCTTTTTTTTTTTTTTTTTTTTTTTTTTGGTCTGTTTTTTTTCAAGACTCAGCTGGAAGTTGTATTTATTCTCTCCCTTGTATGTCTTTTATTTCATTAATTTCTTAACTGTATTTATTTCAACTTTCTTTAGGTTTTCTATTCTTCTGATTTCAGGAGAGGATGATTAAATTTTAACTTTTTTCTCTTCACTAGTATGATGGCTTATGACTATAAACTTGTCTCCAAGCAACACTCTGGCTTGATTCCACAAGTTTGGATATATAACTGCTTATTGTTCAGTTCTAAATATTTTCAGATTTCTTCTTTGTCCCATGAGTTATTTGGAAGAAAGCTTTTAAATTTCTAGGCTTCTTAAAATTTTAAGTTGTCTCTAATCGATTACGTCGTAGTCAGAGAATGTTGGTTACGCTATTAATTCTTCGCCATTTGTTTTTGTTTTGCCTTAGCTGCTGGCCAGTTTTTATAAAAGTTCCATTATGATTGAAAAGAACATGTTCTTTCTAATAATTGGGAAAATTGTTGAAATTTTTTCCAATAAAGTAGGTTTATTAACTGCATTATTGTAATTATCTATACATTTTTAATCTTCATAATCTGTATTACCAAAAGAGTGAGTCTGTCTTCCTCTGTAAATCCTCCATACGTCAGCTTCTAGTAACCTTCCTGCTTTTACTGTATATATTTTGTAGCTGTGTTTTTAGATACATGTATAATCAATTGATTGGGATTTTTTATTCTTGACCTTAATAGTGCTTCTTATCCTACAGCCTATTTTAGTCAGTATGGCTAGCTCAGGTTTCGTCAAGTTAGAATTTGCTGGGAGTATTCAACCACCCTTTATTCAGCCTCTGGTCCACATGGTTTAGGTCGCTTAGGTAGCTTATAGCTGGATTTTGTATTCATATTACCTTTTTACCACGTTTGGATTCGATTCTTCCATCATATTTTGTGCTTCCTTTGTCTTGCTTTTTCGTTGCTTGTCTTTTACTTCTTCAGCTTCTTACTCCGCTTTCTTTTTTCCTCTCTTTTAGTTAATAATATTGATACAAAGTATGTAACTGGCAATCACGTATATTGTAATGACTACCTCTGTACCTACCACCTAATTCAAGGTCTGGAACATTGCCGGTAACTTCTGTTTGGATCAGAGTTTGGTTTTTGGTTTGAAAGTTAAAAATTGTGCATTTACTAGATTGTCTTTAAGTTTGTATCATTTATTCAACAAGGGCTAAAATTAGTATCTCTGACCTCTTCTCAAATAATCTTGAAATACAGCAACTTCAGTTTCCTCCTTCTACCTCCTGTCTTATTGCTGCTTACAATTTTAATTGAATTTTGTGTTTTCATTTCTTCCACATTGTATTGTTGTTATTAGTATATGGTCAGTGCTTGTTTCACTTTGGCTAGGTACTGGTTTCTTTCCCAGTATTCCCTCCTGCTTTCATACTCTTCTTGCTAGAATATGTTCTCAAATAGTTATTCCAGCACTTTATCCACTAATAGTAATGGCTTTCTCTTCGTCTACATGTGTCTCTTTCATTCTTGTCCTGAAATGAAATGAAGGTGCCTCCTTCAGCATAGTTTTCAGGTCTTATTTCATTGTCCCCTGGTGGGCAGTATGCTCTTTTGTGGTGTTCCTCTAGATAACCTGTCTTGTCACTAGTTGCTTATAGGTTCTACTGTTGTCTTTGTGGTCTGAGGTTTCACTGTAGTGCATTTCAGTATGGATTAAATGGTGCTGCTAGCTACCTGTTCTCTATGTGGGGGTTGGATGGGTGTCTTTGCATTCTAGAATATTCTCTGCTATTTTTTCAGTATTGCTCTGTTCTTTATCATTGTTTCTTTCAGAACTTCTATGGGGCACCTGGGTGGCTCAGTCAGTTGTGTCCAGCTTCGGCTCAGGTCATGATCTCACAGTTCAAGCCCCACGTCGGGCTCTGTGCTGACAGCTCAGAGCCTGGAGCCTGCTTCAGATTCTGAGTCTCCCTCTCCCTCTGCTCCTCCCCTGCTCATATGCTGTCTTTCTCTCTCTCAAAAATAAATAAAGATCAAAAAAAAAAAAAAAAACTTCTATTGGACAGATGTTGGACTTCCACATCCTCTTATCTATAGTTCTTAATCTCCTTCATTTATTCTATTTCTTGATTTTTTTTTTTAAGCCATCTTTATGTCTTACATCTCTAATCACTTTAGGGTTTTTTGTTGTTTTTTGTTTGTTTTTTTACAGTCTCAATCGGATAGTTCTGTCATCTGAAGTTCTTGAGTCCACTCCAATTTCAGTCTTATTACTTTTTGAATTTTGGACTTAGAGCCTCTCTACAGTGTGGGTAGATTTGTGGATATCCTTTGTAGCCTGGTATGAGGTTTTTCTGCTGAGTGAGGTTGGTTTCTGATTTGCTGATTTCTAGGTTTGGACTAGGGGGTCTTGGAAAAATGGGGTTATAAGGATTTGAGCCCTGAGCCTTTTATTCGTGGTTGCTACTGCTCAGTGGGAGTTCCCACCTCTCATACAAGCTGATGGGAAAGGATCTGTGCTGGTGGGCTTGTCCCCCCACCCCCACCCCACCCCCATGCCCTACCTCCTGCTGAGAGTTAGTCCTTTTGGGGATCATGGCTCTAAGTGGGTGGGAGGGTAGAGTTCTGTTCTTTTTACCTTGAACTGGCCCACATCTCCCATGTCCCTTTGAGGGCTGAAAACCCAAATGTCACAGACTGATGTTCACTTCTTGATGTAGCCATAGGGGGTTCACACATTATCCGGCGTGACTGTAGCTGGACGCAACCCTCTCAAAATTTGCCTCTACAAACTGAGTTTCAATACACTGAAGCTTGCTGGGAAGAAAAGCTGGTCATAATTATCAGCAAAGAAGCACCCTGGGATGGTTTGTAGCACAAATTCAACATTGTATTATGTAATATTTTTTTGTTAACTGTATGTTTTTAAACTTCTTTCAAGGCCTTCCATGCACCAGCTACTGTATGAGCTTCTGTCTGTGGTGACTTCCAAGCTTCACTGGAAGTTCCTGGACAGTGGACCTGCCAGCTGCTCACGAATCCCTCCTGTTTTCCCCCTTTACCCACCCCCCCCCCCCCAGTCCTGAGACTTCAAAGCAAAACAACAGCACAACACACTTGTCTGAGTTGCTGGTTGATTGGTCTGGACAGAAGGCCTACCTTACAAACGCTAATAATGTAGTAAGGGACGCTACAGAATTCCTTGGTGCTTAAGAGCTTCTCCCAAGTCTAAGGCCATGGCACCTGTCCATGTCCTATTCTAGGGAGTTTGGGTACTGCTTTGGCAGTGAGTCCTTGGCTCCAAGTGGTGGATTTTTGTCTGCCTTCCATGGTTTTCTCTCCCCCAGTGATGTCTTAAAGGGTTCCCGGTGTCTGGGCTGGGCCTGGCTTCTTCCCTAGCCTTCAGCTTGTATGTACAGTTTTGCCTACTTGACCAACCAGTGGGCATCTCACACATCACATCTCCATTGTGAGTTTTTGCAGCACACTCCCCCTCTCCATTCAAGTCTTTCTTCAGTCTCCTCATCTCTGTGAGGGCAGCCAAGAACCTCCCTGCCATTCGTAACCGCTGTTGTGCTCTGCCTCCAATCAATGAGGGACTTCTTGGTGCTGCCTTCCAAATTTGGCCACCTAGTTCATGTACCCTTGCCAACCATAGTGGAAAGCTGGTGTCATCTTCTGACTGAACCACTGCAGTAGCTCAGCCCCCCAACCACATACTTTGACTGCATTCTACTCAAAAAGTACATCTGGTCAAACCTGCCACTCAGAACTCTAAGTCATCCTCGGAACCTAAGCAACACCTGTACCAGAACTATAGGCTGTGCTGACCTGGTTCCTGTTTAAGCCCACCTGGCGGTACCCACAATCCCTCATATGTCCCTCCCTGCCTCTTGCCCCCTGTGGCCCCAAGTATCTGTGGTGCACTTCCATAATTGATGCAGGAATCTGTTCCTGACATTTCCATCAGAGACATAAACTAATATATACAAACTCCTGCAGGAGACCTGTACCCTTGATTTAAAACAGTGCAAACCTGACCTGCCATTCTCCCCCTCTAGGGTGGAAGTCTGCCTGAGGGCAGGGATCTTCTCTCCTGATGGATCTAGGGTTGCGCATAGTAGGCACACCCATTCTTACCAGTTTCAGTGAAGGGGATTTAACTGGTAGCCAAGGAATAGAGTAGGGATGCAAGGAACTGAACCACCTGGCAGTGAGAGGGAAGGAAAGTTTGTGCCCGAACTTTGGGGCCAGGCCGGCCGTGTTTGCGTGGAGTTTGGTTAGGACAGAGTGGGGAGTTGTAAATGCTGGGGGCGGGGGCGGCGGGCAACAGTTTCCCTTGGGGTGCCTTTCGAGGTCCCTTGTTTTATTCTTGGGTGGGGAGGCAGTATTGCTAGTGACCTCGCTTCTGGAGCGGCTCGGCTGGCCGGTCGTGGGGGGTGGGGTGGGCAGATGCATTTCTCAACTCTCCGACCCCCTTTCACCCCCGCCCCAAGGGCCGCAGAGCTCTTTCGGAGTTGAGCCCGGTCTGCAGGCTGCTCGGCCTTGCGCGGCGGGACTGGGGCCGCGAGTGGGGACCCCACGGGGGGCGGCGGGGGCGGGGCGTGGGCGCGGCGGCGGCGGCGGCGGCGGCGGCGGGGGGGGCGGGACGGGGCGGGGCGGCCGCCGCCTGACGTGTCTCGGCGGGATTGGAGCCGCCGCCCTATATAGCCGCGGGGGCCCGGGCGCCGGCCTCGGAGCGCGGCCGGCTACTCCGCGGCGGCGGCGGCGAGCGGACGGCGGGACGGACGGGCCGACCCCAAGGAGTGAGCGCGGGCCGGGGCGGGGGGGAGGGTGGGCCGGGCGCGAGCAGGGGTGGGGGTCGGCGGCGCGGGGAAGTTGGGGCGCGGGGCGGGCGGGGCGCGGGCTGCCGACGTGGAGCGCCGGGCGGGGGAGGGGCCGCGGCCGCCTCCCCCGTTCCCCCGCCGCCAACCGGGCGCCCCCTCCTTTTCCCGGGCGCCCCCTCCCCTTCCGCCGCTCGGCCCGGCCCGGGGGGCGGCTACGTGTCACCACTGCGCATGGGCCGCAGCGCCGGCTTGGGAAGAGTGAGAAACTTTCCCGAGTCCGCGATGCCGGCCCGCGCCCACCCCACCCCCACCCCTCGCCTTCTGCGGCGCCCGCCCCCACGAAGTCCCTCTCTCTCCGTGCCGCCCACTCCCCCCCCAGCCCCCTAGCCCGGGGTGGGGGAGGGGAGGCCGACCTGGGCCCGGGCCGCTGACGTGGGCGTCCGGCCGCTGAGTTGACCCCTCCCACCACCCCCCGCGCGCCCCTCCCCCGGCTTGGGTTGGGGGGAGGCTTGCAGGGCTGGGGGTGCAGCGCGGGTCCCGAAGGGCAGGGTTGGGGCCAGCAGGGCGGTAGGGCCCCGTGCAGGCCTAGCCGCACCTTCACCTGCTGCCTGCCTACGTGGTCGGGTGGGTCTGCTGCCCTGGGGGGCTGCAGTGCAACTTGGACGCACCCCAGGGTCGGCGCACGAAAAGTGCATTACGGAAAAATACCGAATTTGGATGAAAGGCGGGGAGGCCGAGCGCGTTACTGCCCCTTTAAGCCTGTCCCCGCCCGCGGGCTCGCGTGGCCTGTGGGAGGGCCTGCTGAGGTGGCATCTGCGAAAGTTCCTCCTGCGGGACGGGTGCCGACTTCAGAACTTGGGGGAGCCGCTCACCTGGCCCTCGTTCGAACTTTTGGCCCGTGGGGAGCACGTTTTTGTTCTCAAGTTCGGCGTGTGGGCCTTGAGAAGTATGTTGGAGAAAAAATTGGTTTTCCTTGTAGGCATAAAAGTAAATAGTTTTAATCTTGGAAGAAGAGGAAAGAAGTCTGAGTTTGCACTGCGGGTGTTTAGTACCAAGCACATTCAGTCCTGTCTTGGCGCGTGAAGCAGGAGCTTGTTAGGTGGCCCGGACGTACCTCTGTGGTCTGTTCCTGGGAGTTCTCCCTGCATAGACTTCTCGCTGGGGAATGTAATTGACAAGGTCACAAGGGAACGCACATGTACTTGTCTAGAAGCAAAGGAAGTAAAATTCTCTCTTTAAAGATTTTCTGTGGTGTATTTGTTAGGACCGAGTTCCAGATGTGATCCACTGACGTTGTGACTGTGTTTCTCCCACGCAGCAGTCAGGAGTGCTTGCAGCTCCCTGCCACGGAGGACACACTCTCTCTCTCTCTCTTTGCTTCTGTCTGTCCCCTTTCCTCTGGTTCTAGCTCTGCTGCTGCACAGTTATATTTTGAGAGGTGCCTTTTTCCCCCCTGTGGACACTTAAACTCTGGGAGACAAGAGTTAAAGTCCAGGGTGAGAATAGTTGAAGATTTGCATTAAGTGGATCTGAATGCTTCCTGCAGGGAAAGTAGTTGAGAACAAGCAAAATGATGTAGGGTCTGGGGCGATCTGGGGAAAACCCGGAGGAGACCGCTGCATGAGTCTGAAGTGATCTTGCAGAAAAGAGCGGGCTTGTTCTCTGTGGCGAGAAGGGGGAATAAAGTTGTGGATCTTGCCACTATATACGGCACGCTATTCTGATAGCTGTGTAGAGGTGGAGCGAGGCTCCTTTGGAAGGCAGTGCAGGGGCCTGTCCGGTGGTATTCAAAGGTTGCTGAAGGTCCCTTTCAAGCCTGATTTGAGTAGTGTTAGTACATCAGTCGAGGACCTGTGATAGCATGTGTTTGGCCTGCACTCCTCGATGGTGGGGCTTGTGTCAGGGCTCCTGCGAACTTAAGATAGCAGTGGTCACTGTGCGGTCGTCCAAGGACTCTGGAGTGGGAGTCCTCTTGTTGTGTGCTGTCCGTGAAGGCAGAGTGAGGGCTTGCGGGGAGCAGGCTGGGGCGGGCATAGAGCTGTGGGGGACAGTCTCTCTGGTGCTGATTTGTAGACGTAGAGGCAGGTAGACCGTCATGCTGCGAGCACGTTAGGAGGGCTGAGATCAGCCTTTTATAAAATCTTAGAGCAGAGCCTTAAGAGAAGGGTCATCAGGTATGTGCTTAAAATGGATTCTTAAGACAGGGTTTTGAGAAGTTTATTTAAAAAAAAAAAAAAAAGCCATCTTATCTGAGGATATCAAAACCCCAGATGTTAACTCTGTTGTTGGTTGTGATCCATTCATTTCCAGCTGTGATAAACTACCATTGGAAATCTGGAGACGAGTCCCAGTGTATCCTGTCAAACAAGTCTGGAGTTTTCTGGAGATCCACTTGTCCTTCTGTTGCCCCGGGGGCCTGTGTGCACGTGGGGGTGTTAGAGGCTCTGGGACAGGCTCTCACTCTGGTACGTTAGTAGGTGTGCGATCCTTTCTTGTGTTTCTCGCACTACAAGGTCCCATGGAAGAGCGAGCTGGAATGGATTTTTGAAAGGTGTGTGAGTTATCTCAGAAGGGACCTTCAGGAATTCGTCCTCTAACGTGACTCTAGGTGCAGAGTCGGAATTGCTTGTCACAGACCTGTGGCTGGAGGGGATATGGACAGTGACTGTACCTTGCAGGGTTGCTGTGTGGCTTTCACCAGGCACGGAAGATTTGTCCTGTCAGGGAAGGCAAGAGGACCGGTCAGTAGGTGCACAGAGAAGAGGGTGTGGGTCTAGTCGATCATGTGGGGAACCTGAGTTACTAGGGGGGTGTCTGAGGGTTTTAGGAAGTAACAGGGACTCCTCATGACCTGGAGTGGGAGGGAGGCTGTTGAGATGCAAGGTTGGCAGGTAAAAGGGCAGGTGCAACCCACGTGGGAGTTCTGAGCGACAGAGGCAGGGTGGATGCCTGGGTCCTGGCTTCGCTGTCGGTGCTTTGACTTAGAACACCTCCATCTTGTGCCTGGACTAGCTAAGTGTGCCCTGGCCAGACATGTGGGATTGCAAGGAGTGCTCACTTCCTGCACCTTGTCAAAATCAACATGTGAACGTGCTGCTCTGGTACTTTGATTTAATGGAAGAGCCTTAGTCTTCAGTAGGACTTGCGGGTTAGAATTATTGGAGACAGGTTCTTAAATAAAATTGTCTTGGTCAGTTTGTCTCCACTTTTCTCCCTCTGCCTTAGGGTGCACACCAGGATCTGGTGGGACTGGGGCCCCAGAGAGGCTCTGGCCTCTGGCTTGTGGCACTTGCCCCGTGTGACTGAAGCCTTGCATTTAGAGTTGTTGTTTTTTTTTGTTTTTTGTTTTGTTTTGTTTGTTTCTGTTTTAATTTCTGAAATGCTGTTGGACAATGAGACCTGAGTCTATTGGTGCACCCCTGATTGCCATGAATTGTCTTCCTAACTCCTGAATTAAATGTATCACAGGCAAGAATTTGGGGATGTTATTCCACAGTTAGGTAGCAGGATGTTCTTATTATTGCTGTCGATTCTCCCATCTCAGACACATACCCAACCTTTGTTGGAAAGTCCACCTTCTCGCACCTTGTCCCTGTGTGTGTGCTGGTTTGCGTAAAGTGGCATGTAACCTACCTGGCAGCCTCACTCTCCCAAAGTCCCTAAGGCAAGGTGACCCACACCCTCTTACTTCACAGAGTGGTTCTCGGTCCTCCCCAGATGGACTTTGAAGGTCCCTTCCAACCCTGCTATTTTATGGCCTGATTTCTAAATCCCCAGTGGATTAGAAGGGACCAAAGGACTTTTACAGGATAACAACGGGAACAGAGTAACCACAAGGCACAGCGAGCTCATGAAGACAGCAGCTCTCGTTCACCCCAAGATGCTCAGGAGGAGCCCCCCAAGGTCCACATTCTGTTTTGTGTCACAGAATGTTTTTCCTCCTGGGTTAGCAGTCAGAGATTAAGAGGGGTGCAGGAGAAATTCGTCAACCACGCAAGAGAACAGACCATCAAGTTTGTAAGGATTTTACTTCAAAATGGGTCAATTGAAAAGTTTCGGTGTTAAGGGCTCACTCCGGTCCAGGGAAAAATTGCCCCCTAAAAGTTCTAGATGGTTTACATTTTACTGTAATAGGTTTTGTTTGAAACTGATAGCTTAAGGGCAGAGAGCTTCCCCTTTTTTCCCAAAAAACTTGTCTAAATGTTGGCGGTAATACCGAAGTGTAGATGATGTCGTGCCCTTTTCTGTTTAGGAGGTAAACGGATCTGGGTTGTAGAATACAGATAAGTAACTTCTCTCTGGTTTTCTTCTCGCTCCCGCTCCCTTCCTGTCCTGCACCAGCAAAAACTGGCAGGCTGACAGAGGCGGCCTCGGGACGGACTCTCTGGCTACTGACCGCTTTGCTGGTAAGTTTGACCATCTTTTCCAAAGGTTTCCCATCCCAGAGCCACGCGCGCACACGTTTCTAGTGGTTCAGAGAGACTTGTGGCTCCACATCGCGACTTGGGCGGCATGCACGTGTGCCCTGCAGGTGTGTCGTCTGGCTTCCACGACTGTGTTCAAGTTTTGGGTTTAGTCAGGATCGTCTGAATTTGGGTTGTGTTCTCTTTAGGAATGTAGAGCTTAATTTTCTTGGATTTAGGAAGGGTTCTGAGTTGTGAGAATGACACAAAAACTTCACTTTTTTACATCAGTTGGCTCTCTTACTACTCTTTTGCCACAGTGGTACGTGCAGATTGGTGCGTCATTGTGTGAAAAAAGTGGGTTCTTCGTTCTCACAGCAGCGTGGAGCTCGCCTCGAGTTGAAAGGGGGAAGCAAACACCACGGCTTCCGTGCTGAAAGAGCCCCCTTTTCCAAATAAGGGGCTGTGGCTTTCAGAGCCCTGGAGTCCCGCTGAGTACGGGGTGCTCGGCAGCAGGTCTGGAGGCAGAGACTGCATGGTTCTTTCCCTGGACTGAGGAACTCTATACCTGCGGGTCCCCTGTGGCCCCTGAGACACAGGACTTCTTTCTGTCAGAGGCACTTGCCCATCCTGCTTCTTGCTGATCAGTGAAAGAAGCTGCTCCCCGTCCCCACCCCACCCCCCACCGTGGACCAGACCGCATCGCCAAGCTGTGCGGTGCCCTGGGCCTTGCCTGTAGTGCCCGTGGTGCCTGAGATCCCTGCAGACGCTGTTTGATTGGCTGTTGGTAGCAGCTGTCACGTGATCCCTTGAGCATCAGGAGGCATGCGGGTGAACCAACCCCCGGAATATCTGAGGCAGATGTTAGGATGGCCGTCCAGGTGTCGGGCTGTAGGCTTTTGCCGCCCCTGGGCTTCATGGGACTGGAGCGCTCAGTTGGAGCCTCCGCCTCCTCACTTAGTGGCTAAACTTGGAGGGGAGAGTTGTCCACGGACCCTCCTTCACTTGCGTTTTGCCTTTCATCACTTGGTGAAAGTTTGAGTGTCCTGGTACCTCACAGGTTGTGAGGACAATGGTGTGGTTTGCCGGTGAAACAATTAAACCCTTGGCCGAAACGCGAAGCTTAACGGTCTCGCTATGCCTTGACTTTCTTCTCTCTGACTCCCTCCTTCCTGCTTCAGTGGCTCACCCGGATTGTGCGCGGGCGCGAGATCAACCATGAGCTCCGTTGCAGTTTTGACCCAAGAGAGCTTTGCTGAACACCGAAGTGGGCTGGTTCCGCAGCAGATCAAAGGTGACGGCCCCTTTTGTGCCTTTCTCCTTCACTCTGAGACGTCGCTCCTTCGGCATCTTTGTCAGATCTTTCTGCCAGTATTTCTGGATACAGAAACTCTCAAACTGTGGACCGCTTTCTGGAAAGCCGGTGATTGTGGTCACTGGGAATTAACGGGATTCTTTTTCAGAGTTGCTGTTTCCCAGTTGTGTTGAGCTAAAATCCTTCAAGATCTGGTGTGTATTTACATAAACAGGATAATTTAATTTGAAAGCTAAATTCTCATTTATAATCCTTCGTCTGTATGCAGATTCTATAAAATTTTCAGGTGAGAGAGTAGGGTTTTCTATTCCAGCCTGTTCTCAACTTTCAACGTTTTCGAATAACTGAATCAACTATCAGTTCTTAAGTTTAATTAAAATTTCACTTTGTAAGTCCCACTGGCCGTGTTTCGAGTGCTCATTTATTGCTAGGGCAGTGGAGACCCAAGCACTGCCACGCGCCATCCAGCTGCCCCATAGGGTTGTTTCCCTCTCTAGATGAGGGACGCCAGGCACTGACAGGACCCGGCTGCTTGTCAGCGCGGAGGCTTTTTGGCGTCCTGGGATAGCACAGCCACGTGGCCAGAAGTGGTGAGCCCGGAGTGGCACGTAGGCCTGTCTCATTCCAAAGGTCATCTCCCTGCTCTGTGTGCACATCCATTCACAGTGGTTTTTGCGGGGCGCTACCATTGCCGAGGCGCTCGGGGGGGGTCCAGAACAGCCCCGCTCCTGCTTTCACGGAGCTCTGGTGAATGGGACAAAAAAACCGTGAATGATTAGGGCTCTGTGGGGGATGGAGGTGATGAATGCTCCGGGGCCCGGTTTCCACCAGGCTTGTTGGCTCCCGTGCAGTTGGGAGGGGGTGGTCAGAGACTGCAGCTCCTGCACAAGTCATTGTCAGCACAGTGGGAGATCGGCCGGGGTCTGCCGCGGAGGCGGGTCTCGAGGGCAGTGCTGAGTGGGCACTGACATTATTCTGTTCTGCATATTTAAGGGTTGATTATGTGCCAGGCGTTGTCATAGTTGTGATTCTGTAAGCAAGGATTAGAAGACTCTTGGGCTCAAATTCTTTGTGGTAAGGCCTGTTTTCACGGGGCTCACCCCACTCAGGGAGGAGTAAGGCACCTGCTGTCGGGGTTGGCCCCTCCAGGCCACATGCTGAACCTGAGGGTGCTGGGCCTGGTGAGCTCACAGGGCCCTTTACCGTCACTAAATGAAGAGATGGGGGTGGAGTGTCACTCGCAATTAATGTTTTGTTGCTCTCTTTTGTTGATTTATTTTGACATTAAAACCCTCCAAGTGTCTTTTTCGTCTAATGTTGAAAGTGGTGTGCTTCCTTTTAATCTGTGTCGGCTGGTCCAGTTGCTACTTTAAATTCAGAAGAGGAGAGCGACCCTCCGACCTACAAAGATGCCTTCCCTCCACTCCCTGAGAAATCGGCTTGCTTGGAAAGCGCCCAGGAGCCTGCTGGCGCCTGGAGTAACAAGATCCGGCCCATCAAAGCTTCCGTCATCACTCAGGTAGAAACTCCGTTCTTTCTTCCTCTGCCCCTCCAAGTAGGAAGTGGTAGCACCTGAGGGAGTGGGTTTTGAACACACAGAAACGGGAATGCTTTGGGCATGCAGTGGGGGGGCGGCTTTCAGGGTAGATCATTCCCCACTGCTGGGGCCGCTGTCCTCATGCCCACCGCGTAGCCCTGGCGCTCAGAAGGAGCGGGTCCCTTGGCTCTCCAGTCTCTGCTGCAATCCAGTCTCCGCTCCTAACTGCTGAAAGTGGCTTTCCGCATCACCAGCTCCAACAGGAACTTGTCTGTCTTTTCTGCCTTCTGTCCCCCCATGTCAAAGCAAGTCTTCTCCTTTTGGCTCCGGGACACCCATTTCCGTGGCTTTCTTTGATCTCACTAGTCCATCTCTCTGCTCTCCTGACCTGGGACATTGGTGAGGTGAACCCCGTCTCCCATGTGAACACTTGTCGGATCGTGCTTGTTGATTACCTGCCACCCATGTGCCAAGAAGTCCCCTGAGCCTGAACCTCCTAACCGACTGCATCCTGGGTCTTTCCACCTTTCCGGCAGCTATCTGACACGGGCCTGGTGTCTCCCCAGTCTTCCCAATCTTATTAAATGCACCATGTTTTACTCAGGGGTTCAGGCCCAAAACCAAGAGTCATTTTGGTTCCTTCCACTTCCACTCTTGCCTCTGCTCAGTGCCTTCTCCGTCCAGCAGCCGGAGCGTCCTGAGTCATCAGTCCACGTGCCTACCTCTGCCCAAACCCTTCGTTGCCCTCATCTTGCTGCAGAGTGGGCTGGGGGATCTGGTTCCTTCCTTTCTCCTGCTTGGACAACACCCCCTTGTGCTCACGCTGCTCCCTTATGTGCCCCCTTTTTATTGCCCTCTCCCTTTTGCTCACTCTCCCCTCTGAGTATGGCTTTTCTCTGTCTCCTTGTCCCTCAGCCCCTGTTACCTCCCTGTGTGTTTCCTTCACTGCGCTCTTACCTGGTGCTTCCTTGCTGTCCGTTTGTATCGGGGTATAGTTGTCTTCACTGGAGGGCGGCCTCCTGCCCTGAGGTGCTTTCTGCGGCACCCCCTCTCTGGCCGTAGAGCAAGGGAGGGGAGGAGGCGGGATACTTAGGAGTCTGCGGACTCAGGCTCTTGACTCTGTATTCGGTGCCTACGCACCTAAGTGTTCTCTGTCTCTTGATCTCTTTACCTTCCCTTTTTTGTCTTTTCCTGAGCAGGTGTTCCATGTGCCCCTGGAGGAGAGAAAATACAAGGACATGAACCAGTTTGGAGAAGGTGAACAAGCAAAAATCTGCTTGGAGATCATGCAGAGGACCGGCGCCCATCTGGAGCTGTCTCTCGCCAAAGACCAGGGCCTCTCCATCATGGTGTCGGGGAAGCTGGATGCTGTCATGAAAGCCCGGAAGGACATTGTTGCTAGACTGCAGACTCAGGTGGGTCCCCAGATGAGTTCTCCTGAGCAGGTGTGCCCTGGACCGTGCCGCTGGCTCCTGCAGATACGGTTTTGGCTTCGTCAGACCCTTCCCCCACTGGGGAAGCAACATGTGGAGCCTCCTGGCATTTTTATTTGAAAAACCACTAAATCGGGGATAGAAGTGGGACACCTACTGTTTTTGCTATTTGACCTAATGGACTGAAAGGTCAAGGCTTGTCCCGAGGGTGGAGACACTTGGAGAAGCTGGGCTCACTGGATGGTGTAGTGCAGACACCACCACAGGGCACTCATTCCCAGCGCCTGGCTCGAGGGTCTGTGCATTGCTGGTTAAATACACGTTTCTCGGTCCTGAACTTGGGAGGTTACAAGTTCGGATGTTGTTTTGAACCTGTTCCATAGTTCTTAGTAGTCTGATACCACTACTTGGAATTGACTGGGGAGAACTGTTACAATAAATAAATCTATGATACCTTTTGTTTGTCCATTAGCGGTGTCACTTAAAGGTGAAGGTCAATGCAGAGAATCTTATTAAAATTAAAATGTCTTGTGACAGAGACAGCGTTAGGTGGGTTTACTTAGAAATGGAGGTCCTGGGGTACCTGGGTGGCTCAGTCTATTAAACGTCCGACTCTTGGTTTTGGCTCAGGTCATGATCTCACAGCTTTGTGGGTGGGTTCAAGTCCCACATCATATCAGACTCTGCACTGGCAGCACGGAGCCTGCTTGGGATTCTCTCTCTACCGCTCCCCCACTCATGCTCTCTTTGTCTCTCTCATAACAAATAAACTTTAAAAAAAAAAAAAAAAAGAGGGGCTCCTGGGTGGCTCAGTCGGTTAAGTGTCTGACTTCAGCCCAGGTCACGATCTCACAGTTCGTGAGTTCGAGCCCCACGTTGGGCTTTGTGCTGACAGCCTGGAGCCTGCTTCGGGTTCTGTGTCTCCCTCTCTCTTTCTGCCCCTCCCCAGCTCATGCTCACACTCTGTCTCTGTCAAAAATAAATAAACTTTAAAAAAAAATAAAAAAAAAAAAAAGAAATGGGGGTTCTGTTGGTGCCTGCCTGGGTGGCTCAGTGAGCGTCTGACTTACGATTTTGGCTCAGGTCATGATTCGAGGTTCATGAGATTGAGGTCCGCATCAGGTTCTATGCTGAGTGTGGAGCCTGCTTGGGATTCTCCCTCTCTCCCTCTGCCCCTGCCCCCTGCTCACACTGTCTGTCTGTCTCTCTCTCTCTCTCTCTCTCTCTCTCTGTCTCTCACTCTCTTTCAATCTCTCAATGTCTCTCACTCTAACAAAAAGGTTGGTGGGGGGGCAGCCTGGAGCACCTGGCTGGCTCGGTTGGAAGAGCATCCAATTCTTGATCTCAGGTTACAATTTCGAGCCCCACGTTGGTTGTAGAGATTACTTAAAAATATAGTCTTTAAAGAGAAAAAAAGAAATGGGGGTTCTCCCCACCTGCCACTGATCTTCTGCAAACTCCTGGGGGAGCTGGCTCTAGAATGTTGTGGCTAAAAGATGAGGGGCTGTGGGGCAAGAGCAGGGACTTAGCAGGGAGGAGGGGAACTGCCCTGTGCTGTCCACACTCTCACTCACCCCGTCCTGTGGGCCATGGGAAAGTCACTAACTCTCCACTAGCTTCAGGGACCGAAGTCCCGAAACACAGGCAGCACTTCACCTTGCTGCTGACATGTAATCAGTTCTCAGACTTGCTGTTTACTGGTCAGTGAATATTTGAGTATTTTGTGAGTGAGCACTGGGCGGGAGAAGACCTGACCCACTCCACTCCCCCTACACCTCTCTTTACTTTAAAGCAGATCCCAGATACATTCATCTGTAATCTACCCCCCACCTTTTTAAAAGTATAATTTACCAGGCTGTTACTCATTAAAGTTAACAGTAATTTTTAAGTTTGTTACTTATTTCGAGAGACGGAGTGAAAGCGCATGAGTGTGCGTGGGAGAGGGAGAGAGAGAATCCCAAGCAGGTTCCATGCTGTTGGAGCAGAGCCTGATGTGGGGGCTTGATCCCACAAACTGTGAGATCGTGACCTGAGCTGAGGTCAAGAGTCTGACGCTTGAGGGACTGAGCCGCTCAGGCACCCCTAAAAGTAATAGTAATTTCATAATATATACATACTAAGCCCAGTCTGTGGACTTCTTACATTAATTATCTCTAGTTGTCTTTGGAGTTCAAATCGGCATCCACACCAGGCCTGCCTGCTGGGCGTCTTGTGCTCATGCCCTCTTTGATTCCTCAGTAGTGCCCTGCCCTCCTCTTCTTGGTGCCTTTGATTTTCTGGGATAAGCAGGTATTTGCTTTGTCCCACCGTCCACTGTTACTTCCTGTAAACTGGGGCTTAGATCTAGGGGTTGGTTACTTTGATGTTCAACTTGTTTGGCAAGGAAACTTGTGGGTGGTCCAGTGTGGTTGTTATTGATTCCAAGACTAGACTCCAGTTTTCAGCAAATCCATCCATTAATAAAGTTCCTGATCTTTTGCTTAGTACTGTTATCATCTGCAGACGGCTTAAATTCAGTGGGGTGCAGATGGCAGTTTTCTAACTCCCTCCCCATTAACTTGGTCTTCTTGTGAAGAACTGTCCTCTGCCACCTGTTGAGTCAGTGTTCAGACTACGTTGGCACCCTGGCATCTTCACGGGGGACCCGGGAATCTTCTCACTGTCATTATGAACTTCTGATGTGTTGATTTAGTCCTTTATGGTGAAGTTGGCATCACCTTTGGACACTGGGACCCCCTTTGGTTTGGCCTCCTGCCGTCTTCTGGAGTGATCATTCGTGTCCATCATGCCCTGATTTCGAACACAGAGACGTGCAGGCCAACTGTAGCCACAGACGTAAAGTCAACTGTTCATCCAGGAACTCTGTGCCTTTTTTTTTTTTTTTAATTGTTTTTGAAGTTTATTTTTGAGAGAGGGGAAGAGACAGCATGAGGGGGCAGGGACAGAGAGAGAGAGACACAGAATCTGAAGCAGACTCCAGGCTCTGAGCTCTCAGCACAAAGTCCGATGCAGGGCTCGAACCTACGAACCGCAAGATCCTGACCTGAGGCGATGCCAAACAATTAACTCTGAGCCACCCAGGTGCCCTTCTGTGCCTTTTTATTAGGAAGTTGCATGAGTGCAAACTGGTAGTTCTAATTAAGATGAAAGGTGATGGAGTCTTAAAATTGCTTGAAGGAGTTCATGCTCTCATCCTGAGATACAGTTAGGTTGGGACAGAGTCAGAGCTGTGTGATAAGATTCTGTCAGAGACAGCTTCCGCAGCCCCCCCCCCCCCCCCAAATCTCCCTCCCCTGCCAGGTGACCATTCTTAGTCTTTGATTTATCCTTCCCTTGTTTGGGTTTGAGAATAGAAGCAAAAGATAACTTGCTGTAATAAACCTTGCCCTACATCCTGTTTTTTCCTGCGTATTTTTTGGAGATGTATACGTATCAGCAAACAGTGGCTCTCCTCCTTTCTTACTTGGGTGCGTGGTGCTCTGTGCGTGTGCTGGAAGTTGTTCAGGCATTCCTGTTGATGGGCATTTGGGTGCCTCCCTGACTTCTGTTATAAGTGTGTCTGGTTAAAAACCTTGTACATATGGGATTTCCTGTTTTACCCTGTCTGTCCGAAGATGAGTTTCCTAGCAGTGAGGTGGCTGGTCTGGGCTGGTCTGAGGGCAGTGCATACTTAATTTCCCTGTAGCAGCCAAGCCCTGGCCCCCAGGTGCACCCGGGGGCCTCGCCCACAGGCTTGCCCCGCCTGTCAGATGCTTGGGCTTTTGGCCTTCTGGAAAGTAGCTGAGTGTACTTTTAATTTGGATTTTTCAGATGAGCAGAATTGTTTTATTTACTTATCTGAAAGAAAGTGTGAGTGGGGGAGGGGAGAGAGAGAACCTTAAGCAGCCTCCACACTGTCAATGCAGAGCCTGACGTGGGGCTCGATCTTACGACCGACCCGGAGATCATGACCTGAGCCTAAATTAAGAGTTTGACACTAAACCAACTCAGCCACCCAGGCGCTCAGGATTGAGTGTCTGTTTAATACAGACTTTGCATTTGCTCTGTGTGCTCTTTGTTCTTTGGCCTTCACTGTCAAGTTAAAGAGTCTACCTTGCTCAGTGTATTAGGGCTCTTAAAACCTGCCCCAGAGGGGCACCTGGGTGGCTCAGTCGGTTGAGTGTCTGACTTGGGCTCAGGTCGTGATCTCATGGTTCGTTTCATGAGTTCGAGCCTGGCGTCGGGCTCTGTGCTGACAGCTCAGAGCCTGGAGCCTGTTTCGGATTCTGTGTTTCCCTCTCTCTCTCTGCCCCTTCCCTGCTCGTGTTCTGTCTCTCAAAAATAAATAAACGTTAAAAAAAAAAAATTTAAAAACCTGCACCAGTAATACACCTTATGAATAACGCTTCCTAGTTGGCCATTTGTTTTTTGACCTTGGTGTGTTTTGCTGTGTGACGGGTTATTCAAGTGTAGTCATGTTCATTACTGTTGTTATTTTGAGTCCTCACTGGGAAACTGTTTCACTTCTGGATTAGGAGAAACTTCATCTTTTCCTGGTGCCTGGAAGGGTGTTCTTCCCTTTTTGTTCTGGATGTTTGGAATTTCTTACCAGCAGGGGGAGGGGCACATCCAGTTTCATCCTTCTCCATATGGCTGTTAGGTTGTCGACACCAGTTTTAAAAGAGTTTTTTCCCAGTGATTTGAGTGGCTGTTTTTATGAAGTCCTACGTTTCCGTATTAACTTGTTTCTGTTTGTGGGTTTTCAGTTCTGACCTGTTGGTCTGTCTTTCTGTGTGCTAATATTGTTTTAAGGGTAGTAGTTTTATATTATTTATATTTAGTACAGTTACTGGTACCCTTCCCGTACTGTCCTCTTTGAAGATTTTCCTTGTGCCTTTCTCTTTTGTTCTGCCATGCAAAACTTTATGATCTACCTTTTGCTCAAGATTGCATTAGAGCTTTAAAGGAGTGTTTTGTGATTTTTTTTTTTTTTTGAAAGAGGGCACAAATGAGTGAGGGGCAGAAAGGGAGAGAGAGAAGTGGGGCTCACCTGACGCAGGACTCGGACTCATGAACCGTGAGGTCATGACCTGAGCTTGAGTCAGATGCTTAACGACTGTGCTACCGGGGCACCCCGTCCTGTGAGTTCTAGTGCTCGGATCCCCCCTGCGCTGCCTGGGCGCCCCGTCCTGTGAGTTCTAGTGCTCGGATCCCCCCTGTGCCACCGGGGCGCCCCGTCCTGTGAGTTCTAGTGCTCGGATCCCCCCTGCGCCGCCTGGGCGCCCCCGTCCTGTGAGTTTTAGTGCAGGGACCCCACCTCTTATGTTGGGTTGTGTCTACTTAGCTACTTTGTCTTTTTTTTTTTTTTTTTGGCCTGTCAGAAATGGCCATTCTTTTGCATTCTGTCTTCGAACCAGTTGCTGTTAACATAAGATAAAGCTGCTTTGGTGCTGCTCTTCTCCCTGTTATAGACCTTAGACGTTTAATAAAGTTGTAGTTTCCCGGGGCTCCGGAAGGCACAGGCCCGTGCCTCTTCCCTGTCTCATCTTTGTGCCTGCTTTGCTTCCTTGGGTTTCCTTTTGTGGTGACCCCCTGCAGTGGAGGTTGGGGGGGCAGACCTCAGTGGGTACCTCCCGTTAAGTACAGGCTGAGTAGGGTGCATGCCTTTTGTCACGTTACAGGAGTAACGCATCCATTGATGTTCATGTTCTTGCACATTTTAAATCATAAATAGATTTAAATTTTCTGGAGGTGATCGTTTGATTTTTCTTCTTCTTTTTTTTTTTTTTTTTTAATTTTTTTTTTTTCAACGTTTATTTATTTTTGGGACAGAGAGAGACAGAGCATGAACGGGGGAGGGGCAGAGAGAGAGGGAGACACAGAATCGGAAACAGGCTCCAGGCTCTGAGCCATCAGCCCAGAGCCTGATGCGGGGCTCGAACTCCCGGACCGCGAGATCGTGACCTGGCTGAAGTCGGACGCTTAACCGACTGCGCCACCCAGGCGCCCCTGATTTTTCTTCTTACGTCAACGTCATGACACGTCAGTGGTATGATGAATTACATAAAATGATTTCCTCGTTGATCCATTTTTGGAGCAAACGTGAGCTGATCAGAATGTGTAACAAGCTGGTGGTCTTTTTCTGTGCTGGTTGGGAAGTGAGGTCCTGTTATATGGTCTCTATGACGTTTTTGTTTTGAACGTCAGGTAGTCTGCTATAAGACGGTATTTTGGGGGAAGGGGGAAGTGGCTGATACGGGAGTTTCTGCTACACCAGTGTTGGGAGCTTTAACACTTTTCTTTTTTAAGTCGTCTTAGTGCCTACTTTCTGCACAGAGTTGGGAAGACTGGGAGCCTGTGTCCTCCTGGCTCTTTGGGACTTCAGGAACCTGCTTGATTTCTAGCAGTTGGACTCATTGGATGAAGGCTTTGGACTATTTCTATTTTATTTTCTCAGACAAGTCGTCTGTTTTAACTGGTTGTAAAAGAGCGGAAAAAGAGTTTATTAGGGATATAGGTCTTATGTCTGAAAATAAAAATAGCTTAGTATTCCAGAAACAAAAATTAATGTGGTTAGTCAGTTATGTACCTGCTTTCCTACCATGTCCCAGGATGGTGTTGACAGTCATGGAAGTGGAGAACAAGACAGCATTCTTGAATATTCCTGTTCTCGTGGTGGCTCATTGCGTCGAGAAGCTGTTGAACAAATCAGTACCTCTAACTAACTATGACAGCAGAGCATGTGTCATGGGGTCCTGGGGGGGTGTATTGCACTTGAACTTTTCCTAGCCTTGGGGTCAGGGTAAGCGTCCCCAAGACCATGATGTTTATTTAACCTGGGAGTGTTCTGAGGGATGGGCTGGCACTGGCAGGCAAGAATGGCGTTTCAGGCGGAGAGAATATCGTGGAGAAATAATGCTTTTTCAGGACCTACAAATACTATTGTTTTCTCTGCCTCTCTTCCTCTTACAGGCCTCAGCAACTGTTGCCATTCCCAAAGAACACCATCGCTTTGTTATTGGCAAAAATGGAGAGAAACTGCAAGACTTAGAGCTCAAAACTGCAACCAAAATCCAGATCCCACGCCCAGATGACGCCAGCAATCAGATCAGGATCACCGGTACCAAAGAAGGAATCGAGAAAGCTCGCCATGAAGTCTTGCTCATCTCTGCTGAGCAGGTGGGGCCAGGTGAGGGCTTGGTGTGTGTGCATTGTCCTCAGCCCAAGAGCTGTGCCTTCATGGTTCTGTTCTGTCCTTTCCAGGACAAACGTGCTGTCGAGAGGCTGGAAGTGGAGAAGGCATTCCACCCCTTCATCGCTGGGCCTTATAACCGACTTGTTGGTGAGATCATGCAGGAGACAGGGACGCGCATCAACATCCCCCCACCCAGCGTCAACCGGACAGAAATTGTCTTCACTGGAGAGAAGGAGCAGTTGGCCCAGGCTGTGGCTCGCATCAAGAAGATTTATGAGGAGAAGGTAGTGGTTGGGCAGAGAGTGTGGGGACTGTCATCTGGAGGTGTGGCTGAAGTCTAGCCCCTGCCTCTTACCCCTCTTGTGCCCAGATGAGTTCAGTTTCCAGTTAGTTAGCAGGTGGAGCTGTTGGGCAGGGAAAGAGTGGACAGAGCTTGGAGCTAGACGTCTGGGCTGGATGTAGCACCCAGATCCAGTCAAATGTTGGAGCTAGCTGTCTGCTGTGAGTCCCCGTCATGGAGTCCCCATACTCACTCCTTGAGGTAGGGGGAGGACTTGGTGTCCTCACCTCATGGACTTGCACTTTTCAGTCTGGGCTTGAGTTAAATTCTCAGGTGATTCTTGTGAGGACGAAACCCAGCCCTTGATCAGAGGAGGTTCTGGGGGTTGGCTGGTCCCCGTCTTCACTTGCGAGGGCTCACGAGTATGTAAGGCTCTGCATCTTGCTCCCCCCTTCTTTGATGACAGTGTTCTGTTCCCACCTATTCCTCCTGAGTCCTCCCTTCTGACTCCCTCATGGTGCTCTTAGAAAAAGAAGACCACAACCATCGCTGTGGAGGTAAAGAAGTCCCAGCACAAGTATGTCATCGGGCCCAAGGGCAATTCCTTACAGGAGATCCTGGAAAGAACAGGCGTGTCTGTGGAGATCCCACCCTCAGACAGCATCTCCGAGACTGTGATACTTCGAGGCGAGCCTGAAAAGCTGGGGCAGGCGCTGACTGAAGTCTATGCCAAGGTAACTGCCGCGTATGACACTGGGCGCTGGGTGCAGGGACCGCGTCGGGGGAGCGCACGCCTGGCTCTGGCGAGCATGAACACGCGTGAGCTGGCCCCCGCAAACCCGCTGCTCTGCCTCCTGGTTTCCTAGGCCAACAGTTTTACGGTATCGTCCGTCTCCGCTCCTTCCTGGCTTCACCGATTCATCATTGGCAAGAAAGGGCAGAACCTGGCCAAGATCACTCAGCAGATGCCTAAGGTGAGGGGGCCTTGCGGATGTGTTCGTTCTGAGTTTTTGATCTTGTCATCCCGTTGCTGACATTTGTTGTTTATTCTGGGCATGCCTCTGAAGACTGTGGCACAGTTTTTAAAAGTCAGTTGCTGTTTGTGACAGTCCGTTTACATGGGTGGCTGAGGAAGAACATAATAAAGTTTTTAATGTATCTGTCATTCTTTTGATCTTTTTAATCAGAAGCTGTGTGTATTGTTAGGTGTCGTGGATACCTTAGGAAAGATCTCATGTATTAGGGCGTAGTAACTTCACGATGGTTATGTCTGTAAACTTGGAAGAGCACACGTGCGCCGTTTGTTTGAAGTGCGGTGTTACAGCCTTTTCATGCTTTACACTTCCATCCTTGACGTCTTCCTGGTCTTCCGGAGGGGACCACAGCTCCCCGTGGACTTACCCCGGCTGACTTGCGCGGGAGCACATCCTTCGTACCCCCCTCCGACTCACAGCGGGTTTCCAGTTGACTTCTTTATGTTTCCCTTAGGCTCAGGGTCCTGGTTCACACAAATGCAGCTGCTTCCTGGGGCCACTCTCCCTTAACGCCCTTGTCACACGTTGCCTTCTTGCCTGGTGTGTCGTAAGCGGGGACAGGGCTGGCCTTGCCTGTGGACCACCTTCAGGCAGCTCTCCATGGGCTCAGATTTCCTCCCTAATGCTTGTTCTCATTGTTTGACTTTTTTAAAAAAATGTTTTTAATGTTTATTTCTGAGAGAGAAACAGAATGCTAGTGGGCGAGGGGCAGAGAGAGAGGGAGACCCAGAATCTGAAGCAGGTTCCAGGCTCCGAGCTGTCAGCACAGAGCCCCACGCGGGGCTCGAACTGAAGAGCCATGAGATCATGACCTGAGCTGAAGTCGGACGCTCAACCGACTGAGTCACCCAGGTGCCCCAATACTTGTCTCATGTCTCATTCTTTGTGTAAGCGAAGAGGAGTAGGCCTGTAACAGGGAAAGTGCCACAGCGAAACAGTGGGGAAAGTGGTGTTGAGGTGCTCTAGGTCTGTGGTTTGGGTGGTAGGCATATCGTGGAGGATTTTACAGTTCCCACATTTACTGAAGCAAAGATGATTAGATCACAGTAGTAGCGAAATAATGGGTGTCCCCCAGCTGCCCTCTTCAGCCGCCTGTGGTGTCTCTGGACGTGCGTTTATATGAAGCAGGTGGGGTTGGCCGCTGCCTCAGGAAAGCACTCGCAGGTTCTCAGGGCACTGCCGCTGTGCCGTGCCGTCTTGGCCATCTCTTTCCTCATTTTGATGTGGTAGGTTCACATCGAGTTCACGGAAGGTGAGGATAAGATCACTCTGGAAGGCCCCACAGAGGATGTAAACGTGGCCCAGGAACAGATTGAAGCCATGGTCAAAGACCTGGTAAGATGCCCCCCTGCACATTGTGGGTGCTGGTGAAGTAGGGCCGTGGCTGGAATGTCCTCGCTTGCCAGTCAGACATCACGTGGGTGGGCCTGGCTACCCAGGGGTAGCCCAGGGCGAGTAACAGGTTCTGAAGCGGTTAGAACCTGGCCAAGTCCAGGAGGTTCATGGATGGAGGAGACTTTGTTTTGAAGAAGGGTCTTTGAAGTGGGCCGGAAGGACAGTCTTGGAACAATGCCCGACAGTTGAGTGACAAAACATGGCAACAGCTACCGGCTTTTGGACTTTGGTTCTTGCTGGTGTCTGAGACTGTGGCTCATCCCATGGCCTCAAGAGTTTGTCTCCGGACCCATTCTGTGCTCCTCCTGCAGATTACCCGGATGGACTATGTGGAGATCAACGTGGACCACAAGTTCCACAGGCACCTCATCGGGAAGAGCGGGGCCAACAGTGAGTGCGGCTGATGGCGCCGGGGGTGGTGCTGGGGTTGAGGCTGGGTCACACAGCTTCGAACTCCTCTTCTCGCCGGGCTGTGGTTGGTCTGGAGGTAACCATGACCATCCTGGTCAGAGGTCACGGTGAAGGACTGCCGAGCCTGATGGGGTAACATCACTGGTTTTCTAGTCACTACCGAATGGGTGCCTAGCAGGGCTCCCCAAGGAGCAGGAAATGTCTGGGCTCACGGGCACAGGGAGGGGTTCTTTTGGGCAAGCGATATCACGGCAGCCCAGGTGAGCTCTGTCTGATCAGGAGCGCAAGCGTGGTTCCTCAGAAGTGTGTTGAGTGAGGGCTGTGCCCAAATGAAGGATGTTTTCTAAAACCCACTCCTTGGCCTGGTTTACTGTGAGGCCACCCAACACATTACAGTGCTTTCCTTGTCCCTATGTTTCCTCTGTAGTAGGAGGTGAGAGGGCAGCACACATCCCAGCCTGGGTCCATCCCTAGGTTGTAGGGACCCCAGCCGTGTAGACAGGATGCCCTGTGAGTGTGTCCTCTTTGGTTTTTGCCTGATACGGTCCAGTTTTTGTTCATAGTAACGTGAGCTTGTCAGCTGTGCCGTGTTTGGTGTCAGTCTTGTGTTCTGGGGTATTTTAAACACCAGTGAGAGTCCATAGACACAGAACACCTCCTGATGGAGCTTCCTTGCACATACTGCTGAAGCCTCGCGCACACTGTAACTCGATTTGTTTGTGTGTGTGTGGATGAACTCTGGGGTGTCTTAACGTAAGAACTCGTAGCTCTGACACAAATTGCCCGTGTCTGCTCCCCAGGAGTGTGGAGCCCCCAGTGCGGTTCAGGTTAATTCTCTTCGCTTTCTGGTTCTGTTTCTCCCCTCCTTTTCTTTCACGATCTGAAACCTCCCACCTGGCTTCTGAGTCCTTGGCTCTTGTTGTCCTACGTGGTTTCACCCTGAAATAGCACATGTCCTGGCTGTCTCTGTGTGTGCTCGCAGCCCTCCTCTGTGACCCCTAAGGAGCTTGGGCAAAATGCAGGCCTTGTTTCTGGGGATAAGGTCTCTCCAGGGTGTGGGGGCTTGGGTCTCTGTTCGAAGAAGATGACAGAGAGTTTTGAACTCAGCTTGTTTGGCAAAGAAGTGAAGTCTTGATTTGGATCCCAGCTGATGGTGGGGTCTCTCTGGGCAGCAGCCTGACCTCCGTGGAGGCCTCAGGTGGTCATTGGGAGGTGCCCTTCGGTTATTTTTGTTTTTTTGAGAGTAATTTTATGACGTGAGAACACAGTGGTTCGGTTCCCAAACTTGCTTCCACCTTAGAAACCCCTGGGATCTTTTAAGTATTCTAAAGCCCCAGCCATAGCCCAGGCCAGGGAAACCTCATCCACTGAGAGGCCCCAGCTGTCCATCAGGTGACATCCTCAGGGTGACACCTGCATGGTCCGTCTAGGTAAAGACCATACCCAACACATTTGAGAGAATGGAGAGTCTTGCACTGAAGGCTTAATCACCCTCTTTACTTGTTGGGTGACCGGTGAGTGGGGGCTTTAGTCCTGTTCTGCTAGGTGGTTAATCACTAGTGGAACATAATAGATTCTGAGTCTAAAACGTGTTTCTTGTTGTATCATTAAGTAAACAGAATCAAAGACCAGTACAAGGTGTCCGTGCGCATCCCTCCTGACAGTGAGAAGAGCAACCTGATCCGTATCGAGGGGGACCCGCAGGGTGTGCAGCAGGCCAAGCGGGAGCTGCTGGAGCTTGCCTCTCGGATGGTGAGACCTGCGGCCAGGCCCTGCTGGGGAGGGGTGCGCCTGTGCCTGCTGGGTGACTCTGCAGGGTACCCTCTGTGCCTCTGTTTTCATGTGTGGTCCTGGAGAATGGGACTCGCTCAATTTAGGAGTGGCTCTGACCTGCAGGGGCCCAGGTGCTGCGCTGGAGGCACTGGGGCTCTGCAGCAGGGCTTTTGGCCTTGGGGAAACCCCGGAGTCTGGGATGCTTTGAGTACTGACTCCAGGGACTGTGATGGGTTTTCTGGATTCTTAGAAGCACCCAGGTGACTCCCATGTGCAGCCAAGGTTGAAAATTCCTGCTGTGTGGTTATCCGCAACTCTAAAGGTTGGCGGGGCTTTTTCCTGTTGCCAGACTGAAGTTCTGCACTCCCCTGTCTAAGCTGTCAGCGCTGGTGTGTCTATCTTGATTGTGTGATTCATATGCAGATAGCCATGCAGCTGTGATTGTTGGTTTGGGCTGCACCGACGCGTCACTGGGATGCCTTTCAGCATCCAGAGGAGGCACGTGCTGAGTGAGCGTTTACGGTTCAGCGTAAACACTTGCAGAACGTCGGGAAGCCTCGCGCAGGGCAGTGTGCGTGCCTCATCGGGATAGGGAGTGAGCTGCATGTCTGTTTCACCCTGTCACTGCCTGGCTCTGGTGCCCAGGCCTGGAGCCTGCCCTCAAGGCCCCCTTTGGGCAGTAGGCCTTTCCTTTTCCTCAGCTGCAAGCCGACACATGCGGCCTCCTGCCATTCTCTGGCCATCCCTGAGCTCACAGCTCAGCGGAGGGTTCCAGCTCTTCCCTTACTCAGCCAGCTCTCTTGTTGCCCGGGGGGGGGGGGGGGGGTCCCTTTGTCTGGGGTATCTGGTGCTTCTGTGGGATTACTGAACCCGTGTTTCTCTGTCAGCCTGGTGCCAGTCTGATCCAGAATCTCCCCCAAGATTTTGAATGGTTAGCTGCTAGTGTTTTTTCTTTATCCTACCTCTGTTTATTCTTTTGTATTCTTTGGTGTTTTAGTGAGACGCTGGGGTAGGTGAGAACCAGAACCATGCAGGTTTATTGTCTGGTGTTGAACCTTTGTTAATTATCCACGTGTGGCAGTGGTTGAACCACACTGTGTTCTGGAAGGATCACTGCCTGCAGGGCGTTGTGCCTCATGGTCTCTTGCTCTCATCCCCATGGATTGAGGCCACTGCACTGGCACTTCTGGTTGAGGGGTCCTGAACTCTGCTGTGGAATCGTACTTCATTCAGGAAAATGACACCCAGCCCATGTTGTTAGAGAGAGTGGGTGTCCTCTCCAGGGCACTCTGCTGGCTGCCGACTCCCTGTGGTGCTACGAGGCTGTTGGAGCTCCCCAGGCCCCCGGGGGGCCTCCTGCTGTTTACATCATCTCCTCAAACCGCGTTTTTAGGAAAATGAGCGTACCAAGGATCTGATCATTGAGCAGAGATTCCATCGCACCATCATTGGCCAGAAGGGTGAACGGATCCGTGAAATTCGTGACAAATTCCCAGAGGTAAGGGTTTTCCAAAGGCATTCTCGAGTCCTCTAGGAGGGATTGATTGGCACTGTTGTGGAATCCGGTCATTACCAATAACTGAACTTGCATTTGTGGTGATTTGTCCCAGGTTATCATCAACTTTCCAGACCCAGCACAAAAGAGTGATATCGTCCAACTCAGAGGGCCCAAGAACGAGGTGGAAAAATGCACCAAATACATGCAGAAGATGGTGGCAGACCTGGTAGGGGGTGTTTTCCCTCCTTGGTTGTGATACAATGTTACTGGTGGCGGAGAGGCCTGGGGGACTTGTCCCGTCAGTACCTCTGCTTGGGGAGCACACCTGGACCCTGGATTGGTCTGCCATCTCCATAGTGATGCCGTCCCTGGTAACCCCGTGTGCTTAGACTGGCAGAAATTGTTAGGGCCTCAGTGTTGCGTGGAATTAAAGTGGGGTGCCAGGTTCCTTGTGTCCTGGAGGGGTCTTGGGGTATCTAGATAACGTGTGCCATCTGGTAAGGAGCGGGATGTACGCAGATAGTGTGGGGAGTCAGTTACTGATTTGTTACCTTCTTGAGAGCTGGAATGGGAACAGGTAGTTTGGAAAGTGCCGAGGAGGGTCGTTATTGACGGGAGGACTCCAGGTGGGCTCATGCTTTGTGTGGTCCTTCATGGGGCTGGGACCGAGCGGACAGCTGCCTCAATCACTGATGGGGGCTCTCCCAGCCCTGAGCACATTCACGCTGCCCTGGGGTGGTGGGGTTCCCAAGAGTGGCAGGGTCTGTGTGTCACCTTGAGGTGTGCTCTGGGCTTACTTCTCCCAGCCTGGTGTCCTGGTCTCCACTGGCCTTCGGCCAGCTCTGGTCCTGGAGGTGGCCAGAACCCCCTCGTACCCAGAGTGTCGGTTGAGGACAGTTGGCACACTCCGTTGCTTCTGGATTGTGGAACTTGCATCGAACAGATGGCAGGTTGTATTGCGAGCCACTTTTTATAAAGGTGGCTTTGCATCAGTTAACTGTGGCTTGCCCAGTTAGCTAATTGCTGAGTAAGTTATCCCCCATTCTTGTGACAAGCCTCTGAAGGTCAGAGGTCAGATAGCAGGAGACCAGGAGGATCCAAGTGTGTGTTTTCCCATAACGAGACCTGTCATTTCATACTCTTTCATGGATGATGGGATACCTCACTCCAGTATGCTGGCTAATTGTGCCGCTCCTTTTGTCTCTAAGGTGGAAAATAGTTACTCAATTTCTGTTCCGATCTTCAAACAATTTCACAAGAACATCATTGGGAAAGGAGGCGCAAACATTAAAAAGGTGACCAGCCAGTTTGTCCCCTGAACCTTGGCTCTCCTCAGCCTACCCCCAAAGCCCTCTGCCATTCCGGCTGAGCTTTGAAGGAGGGAGCCTTCCTTTCCAGCCCTGGGCTCCAGCTGTCTCACCTGGGACGTCCGCTTTTCATGGTGTCCCATCTGCTTGTAGATCCGAGAAGAAAGCAACACAAAGATCGACCTTCCAGCAGAGAATAGCAATTCAGAGACCATTATCATCACAGGCAAGCGAGCCAACTGTGAGGCTGCCCGGAGCCGCATCCTGTCCATCCAGAAAGACCTGGTAATGGGGTGTTTTGTGACAGGACGCTAGCCAGGCTCCCTGTGGTCCTGTCTCAGCAGCCCCCACGGCGCGCTAGCCTGCTGTTCAGGCACGCGGGGTCAGGCAGGCCGGCCCTCCCCGCAGCAGTGCTGGCCTCCGAGCAGCCACCTGCCGCCTGGCTGTGGCGGTGTGCCCCGCTGGTCTGAGCGGTAGCACTGGACTTGAGTGCTTGGAAATCAGGTCGTGAAGGCATTACAATAATTTTTTTCAATTTCTGAAAAGTTAACGTGTAAAAAACTGCATGTTTAAAGTGTGCGCTTTGGTGAGTTATGACACGTGTACATCCATGGAATCCTTTCCGTAGTCAGGATGCCGAGCGTGTCCAGCACCCCAGAAATGTCCTCCTGCTCCTTTTCAGTCCCTCCCTCTTCCGTGCCAGCCCCCGCCCCCTACTCTGCCTGGCCATCCCCTTGATCTGCTTTCGGCCACAGGGGATTAGAGTGGGTTTCCTGCATCTCCGTCTAAAAGAAATCCTGGCGTCTGCTCCCCCATCTCCAGCTGCTTTCACCTGGAGCATCCGTGTTGCTCTGTGTGTCAGCACCTTGTTTTGTTTAATGGCCGCGCAATACTGTCATTGTATGCACTGATGGTTTTCCTTTTGGTCTGAGACCTGTAGTTTTTCTTTGAAGGGGTTTTTTATCTAATAAGTCGTCAAATTTTTTAGCGTAGAATTTTGCATAGTATTCCCATAGTGTGTTTTCACTGTGGTGGTCTCTTTTGCATTCCTGATGCCTGTAATTCGTGTCATTCTAGAATCATCTTCCTTTACCCTGGTGTAGTAGTCTTTGCTCTGAAATCTACTTTTTCTCGTTAAAGTAGTTTTCTCTTAAGCAGTTTGCTTTTTTTTTTACTCAATTTGATCATCTCTGCCTTTTAATTGTACCTAATTACATTAGTAATTGTAGATACCCTGTTTTAATCCATGTTTTAATCCATATTTTTAGTAAGTGTGAGGAAATGTGAATTTTTTTAATTTTAAAATTCTGTTAAAATTCATGTAAACAAGATTTGCCATCTTAGTGTACAGCCCCGGGACATTAAGTGCATTCACACTTGCTGTGCAGCCATGACCACCATGAGTCTCCAGAACTTTCCATCTTCCCAAACAAACTGTCCCCATAAACAAGTTCCTTTGGCCCTCCACAGCCCTTGGTCACCCCTGATGTGATTGTTCTGTGCGGTTCCGTTTCAGTCCACCGCCTTGAACTTGTTCTCTGTGTGTCTCGTCTTTGTCCTCTTTTTCTGCCTGCTTTTGGATTTAATAGAACTTTGTTTTTCCTTTGATCTCCCTTTATGGCTTACTGGATATTATAGCTTTTACTTTAGTGGTGGTTTCAGAGTTGTCCGGGCACACGTTCCACGTGCGCTTCCTCCGGGTCACTTCGTGCTATGGCAGTGTCGCTGGAGGTGCTGAGAATCCCACGTCCCAGCGCTGCTGCCCGGCCTCCCTGGTCTGCGTTGTGGCCCTGCGGCACCTTCTTGTTTGCACATTGGCTTCTTTCCCTTAGTATTAACGTGGGTCATGTGGCAAGAATGTATTTAGTTTTGTAAGAAAGTGCCAGCCCGTCTTCCCCGGAGGCTGCCCCAGTGGCAGGGTGGGCATCCGGGGGCTCTGCAACCTTGGCATGGAGGTTTTCTTTCTGCACCTGACTCTGTTTTGGCACCTCCCACAGTGTCTGTGAGGACACATCAGAGGTCCTCCTTTACTTTGCTCCTCCACACACGTTCTTTGGCTCTTGTTTTTAGGAGCGTCTCGTAGGCTTTGAGCGACATACGACATGTCTGGGGGTCCTTTTCCTCGCGTGTCTTGGAGTTCATTGAGCTTTCTTGGATACGTGAGTTTAGCATTGTCATCAAATTTGGAAAAATTGGGGTCACTATTTCTGAATATTTTTTTTCTGTCCTCCCCTTCAGGGACTCCAGTTACCTGGTGATAGGCAGCCAGATTGTCCTGTGGTTCACTGGTACGCTATTTATTTGAGTGGAAAGGTGAAGTGGTGTTTTTTCCTCCATTGGTTTCTTTAAATTTATTAATTTTCTGCAGTGTGTAATCTGTCTGTACCCCACCTAGTGTATTTGTCATTTTGGACATTTTCACCTATAGGGGTTCAGTTGGAATATTGGAGGTTTTACATTGACACCTTCAGTCTTTCTTTGCCTTTTTGACCATATGCAGGGTCGTGAAAATGCCTGTTGTAGCGTTATCGGTCTCCTCCGGTTCTTCTTTTTTTTATGTTTTTTTTTTTTAATCTGAGGTGTGGATGCAGAGGGAGAGAGCGAGAATCCCAGGCAGGCTCCACTGCCCAGCGTGGAGCCCAATGTGGGGCTCGATATCAGGACCGTGAAGTCACGACCTGAGCTGAAATCCACAGCGGGATGCTCAACGGAACCACCCGGGCGCCCCTCAACCCACTGGTTCTAGTGTCTGTGTCATTTCTGGGCTGTTTTCCGTGCTCTTCTCAGTGAGGTAGTTTTCTCCTGTTTCTTTGCTTATCTGCTATTTTTTCATTGGATGCCAGAAGTTAGGAGGTTTACTTCGGTGGATGCTGGATAGTTTTGCATTCCTGTAAGTGTCTTTCAGCTTCGTTAAGGTGCTTTGAAATACTTTGCTCCTTTGTGGACTTGCTCTTGAGACACATGAGGTGGCGTCACAGCAGTGCCTAGTCTGGGGCATTACTTCCCACTACTGAAGTGAGGCTTTCCTGTGCCCACGTCCTGGCATGTGGACAGTGCTGTGTGCTGTGGTTTGCTCCCTCTAGTGATCCGGGGCTCTTTCCCAAGCCTCGGCCATTTCCCTCCGCACGTCAGTATGGGAGCAATGTCCAGTTCACGGGGGCTTCTGCCTCCACGCTGCTCCCTCCCCTCAGGCTCTGACCTGTCGGCCCTGTGTCCTTGATGCTGGGACTTCGCCAGGGGGCAGTCAGCAGGCTCACCTTCCTTCCTCCCTGTCTCCAGTGTCTTGAACACCATTGTGTCCTTGTGGGAGTTAAACCTGGTCCTTGTGTCACCTTGACTAGAGGCAGGATAGGTGCTGACCCGCGGGCGTATCGGTGTATCTCTGCTTGGGCACCAAGAGAATCAAAGGAGGAAAGCACTGTTTTGACGGTGTAACCCGGAGGCTTCCCTTCCACATTGTGTGAGCCACTGCCCCCGCCCCATCCCACACCCGTATTCATGTACCCACTCATGCACACAGGCTCCGGGTCCCTGGGCGGCGGGCGTGCCGTCCTGTGTCCCACACCTCACGGACCGTGTGTGATTCCAGGCCAACATCGCCGAAGTGGAGGTCTCCATCCCCGCCAGGCTGCACAACTCCCTCATCGGCACGAAGGGCCGCCTGATCCGCTCCATCATGGAGGAGTGCGGCGGGGTGCACATCCACTTCCCTGTGGAGGGCTCGGGGAGTGACACAGTTGTCATCAGGGGCCCCGCCTCGGATGTGGAGAAGGCCAAGAAGCAGCTCCTGCACCTGGCAGAGGAGAAGGTGAGCCCCACGCCCAGGAGTGATGGTGCCGTGTCTGTCCCTTGCTAGAAGTCCTTGCCCTGTTTTTGTGGCAGGTCAGAAAACTGCTTCATTACACCTTTATGTCTCTGATTTTGCCATTGCTGAACAAAGGGCCTTGGCAGGTCGAATGCCGACCTGAACGATGTAGAAAAGTTGCGGTTTGGCGTATTGGCTTTTTAAAGTAGAATTCATAGACCATAAAATCCACTTTTCTGAGTTTTGACGAGCATACACACACTGACGTGACCACCACTGCAGTGAAAATGTTTTGGCCATCACCTTAAACTCTGCATTGAATCACCTTTGCCCCTTTGTCAAAACCCACGTGTGGGTCTGTTGCCGGACTCTGTGCGTCCCAGTGACACCATAGGGTCGGGGGGCTGGGAGAGCCCTTTAGCTTTGTGCTTTTGTAGAACCACTTTAGCTGTTCTAGATCTTTGCCATTCTGCATTTGGAAACTGCTTACCAATTTCTAGGGGAAAATCCTGCTTAGATTTTGACCGAGACTGTGTTGAATCTGTAGACCAAATTGGGGAGAACTGACCTCCCGGGAATTCAGTCTTCCAGTCTGTTTTAAGTCTTTGATTT
This sequence comes from Lynx canadensis, assembly GCF_007474595.2. Taxonomy (NCBI): domain Eukaryota; kingdom Metazoa; phylum Chordata; class Mammalia; order Carnivora; family Felidae; genus Lynx; species Lynx canadensis. The sequence continues at coordinate 220,462,997 of NC_044310.1, read as the reverse complement.
TTAATTGGTGTTTTGTTATGTTCAGCATGTGGTTCTCCTTCGTGTTTTGTTCGATTCATATTCTCGCTATTTTGCTTTGTAGCATTGTTGTTAATTAAATCAGTGTCAAATTCCAGCTAGTGTCATGTATTGAAATAAGTTTTTTTTTGTAGTGGCTTTGTTTTGTGCATCTGCTTTAAAGTTCAGTTACTAGTATTAGTAGCTTTTTTTTGTGAGTTTTATGTGTAGAACATGTTGTCTTTGCGTAGACAGTTGGGTTTCTTTCTGATCTATACGCCCGTAGGTCTTGTCCTCTGCGCCACGCGGGCCTCCAGTATGGCGTTGCGTAGCAGTGGGGAGGGCAGACAGCCTTGCCTTGTTGGCAGCCTTTGGGGAAAGTGCTCAGTCCTTCACCATGAAGTGGGAGTTACACTGTCTTCCAGAGTTGCTCTTTATCAGGTTGAGGAAGTTCCCGTCTGTTACCGATTTGCTCAGAGTCGTTACGGGAACAGGTGTTGGGTTTTGTAGGAAGATTTTTCTGCATCTGTTGACATGGTAGCATGGTTTTTCGTTTTTTAAGCATATGTATTAGATTTTTTTGGTTAGCTTTTTTCTTTTTTTTCTTTTTTTTTTTTTTTTTTTTAGTGTTTATTTATTTGGGGGGAGAGGAAACAGTGAGAGAGAGGGAGAGAGAATCCCAAGCAGGCTTTGTACTGTCAGTGGAAAGCCCCACACAGGGCTTGAGCTCATGAACTGTGAGGTCACTACTGTAGCCAAAATCAAGAGTCAATGCTTAACCCACTGAGCCACCCATGTGCCCCTAGTGGTTGTTTTTTGTTTGTTTTAATGTTTAACCGACCTTGTGTTTTTGGGTGACCCCACTGGTTTAAGTGTGTCATCTTTTATCGTGTTGCTAAGCTGGGCTCACCTTGCTCATTAGCTTTTTTTTTTTTGAACGTTGGTTTATTTTTGAGAGACAGAGTGCAGGTGGAGGTGGGAGGGGCAGAGAGTGGGGAGACACAGAATCTGAAGCAGGTTCCAGGAGCTGAGCTGTCTGCACAGAGCACGACGTGGGGCTTGAACTCACGAACAGTGAGTTGCATGCCTAACTGACGGAGCCACCCAGGCACCCCTGCTCATAGGTTTTTTAATAATGGTGCTGTTTGCCAATGTCGTTGTCTGAAGAGTAGAAGATTCTCTCAGGGATGTTTTGTGAAACCAGCATTTAAAAGATAACAGAATTCACTTGTTTGTTACTCTGTTTAGCATGCTGGTAGACCCTCTTTTTTTTTCCCCCCCTCTTGTGTTTCTTCATGCCTGTGAGCCAAGTTTCAGGATACAAGGAAGAAGGGGGAAGCATTGTATGGGTCTGAGTCAGCCAGGCAGAGTGTGTGCTCCAGATGAATCCTCAACAAGGTCGTCGTGTCGGGGCTTTTGCTGAGCCCTGGCTTCTTGGTGTCAGACTAGGGCCTTGGTTGGCTTCGGTCTCTCCGAGATTGAGATGGGGCCTTCCTGTTGGGAAGGGCTCCCCTGTGGCGAGAGCAGGTAAAAGCCTAGACAGGGAGCATTCTGCTCGACTTGGGAGTACCGGGAGTGCTGTGGGCTTACTTGCTGTGCAGTTGCCTCCTACTTGCCTAGCACCCCGAGGCCACACTCACCAAGTCCCCTCTGTAGATGGAGAGCACTGGCGGGGGTTCGGTCAGTTTGGGGAAGCAGCAGGATTGGGGCTCTCAATCCACATGCTCTTGGCTATCTGAGTGTCTGTGGTCATGGTAGATGGCATGTAAGTACTTCCCGTCTGGGAGTCCATCCATTAGTTTCCGTGAGGCTCGATTAGCCCCACGCTGTTGTTCTCTAGGCCCTCTTTCTCACTTGCCCAGGGGACCAGGCAAGTAGCATCAGACCAATGTATCTGCGGTTGGTTTCCACAGCAAACCAAGAGTTTCACTGTTGACATCCGCGCCAAGCCGGAATACCACAAGTTCCTCATTGGCAAAGGGGGTGGCAAAATACGCAAGGTGCGTGACAACACTGGAGCCCGTATCATATTCCCAACGGCTGAGGACAAGGATCAGGACCTGATCACCATCATTGGGAAGGAGGATGCTGTCAGGGAGGCACAGAAGGAGCTGGAGGCCCTTATTCAGAACCTGGTAAGGCCCAGTGGGAGCTGCCCCTTGGTTGTCCATCCTGTCGGCGTGGTTGACACGAGTCCTCTCCCTTTCCTTTCCTCCAATGCTGCAGGATAATGTGGTGGAGGACTGCATGCTGGTGGACCCCAAGCACCACCGCCATTTTGTCATCCGACGAGGCCAGGTCTTGCGGGAGATTGCTGAAGAGTATGGTGGGGTGATGGTTAGCTTCCCACGTTCTGGCACGCAGAGTGATAAGGTCACCCTCAAGGGCGCTAAGGACTGTGTGGAGGCGGCCAAGAAGCGCATTCAGGAGATCATCGAGGACCTGGTAGGTGCCTGGGAGGGTGGCAGGGCTCCAGTCAGGCTGGGGCTCTTTGGTTCTCAGTCTTGGACTCTCAGCCTCTCTGGCTTTACTCTTGGCAGGACACTGCCCTTGAGCAGCAGCTTTTAAAAACACGTTATGAAATGAAATCTGTATGAGGAACCGGCTTCCTTCTCTCTGCCTCTCCTTCCCAACGGGAAGAAAAGAGATGGCAGGGGACGGCGTGTCAGCAAATCCACATGGAAACTTGTGGGGTTTTCTCAACCAGCGCTTAGAGAGCCTCACCCCCCCCTCCAGGGCTCCTCCCAGCCCTCCCCTGCTGGGGCCTTGGAAGTACTGTCCTGACCATTAAGCCTGATGCCTCCTCACAGAGTCACAGCCACAGCATTTGAATGTCACCTGGCTAGTGCAGTCACCCTACAGGGACAGTGGCTAACAGTGCCGCGTGCTTTGTGCTCGGGGTGGGGGCTCTGTGCATGGAGACAGGAGATGGTCACACGTGCTCTGGGCAGCAGTGAGTGCTGGTGCTGTTTTGTACAGACAGGTCATCAGTACTTAGTCACTGGGAGATGTCTCAGAAAGAGGCCTCCCTGTCAGTCCTGCCCCCACCCTCCCTCTGTCCACCCTGTTGTACTTTGAGCACTTGGAAAAGGGGTGGGGGGGCGTGCATCTGTGCATTTGGGGGTCTCTGTAGAGGATTGAGTGGAAGCTGGTGAAAATACGCGTCGAGCCTAAGCAGTTAACCTTTGCCTTTATTTTTTTCTTTCTTGCTGTGTCCCCCTGCCCACCCCCCCCTCCCCAGGAAGCCCAGGTGACCATAGAATGTGCCATACCCCAGAAGTTCCATCGATCTGTCATGGGCCCCAAAGGTTCTAGAATCCAGCAGATTACTCGGGACTATAACGTTCAGATTAAATTCCCAGACAGAGAGGAGAACCCAGGTGGGTCTCAGCGGTGAGCTCTGTGCTGAGTGGGGAGCCAGGGGGTGTGTGAATGGACCTCCCCTACGGAGGGTGGGCGTCAGGTGGCCATCACGTGTGCTGCCTCGTGTGTCAGTGCTGGCGTGCTGCTGGAACACCCGGGTCCCAGGGTGACCAGGTGGCCTTCGGGCAGGGTGACAAGGCCAAGGACAGCAAAGCAGCTGCGGCCTCTGATGCAGGGGTTTGGTTCTGAGGCTACTTACAGATTCCCAAGTGATGTGTGTGACGGGGCTGCTCCCACTCTGTCCACTGCAGCTGCCTCTCCCCCAAGCACCCCTACCTGGCGGGTCTTGTCCCTTGTGAGGCAGGCGGCTCCAGTAAAGGTGGCCACTGGCTGCCCTTCTGTGACACCCCTCCCCCAGCTCCATGTCCTGCTTGTCACTTGGTCCTGCTTGTGTCCTGGGAGCACGGCAGGGTGGTTAGGCAGCCAGGAGGTGACTGGCTTGTGGGGTCAATGAGAGCAGCGTCCTGCCTGTGTCTCAGACCTCACTTGGTCACGCCAGGCTCCCAGCTAGGTTGCAGCCCACTGTGCCGTCTCTGGTCTCGTCTGGTCGATGACCGACCCTGCAGCCTCCTGGGTCCTCCCCGAACCCCCCCGCCGCCGCCGCCGCCCATCTCTGTCCTCTCTGGAGCTTCTCGTGGCCATTGAAGCTCTTGTTTCCTTAGAACATGGGCTGTTTGGAGTATATTTGAAGGAACATCGTACCCTATAAAGACATATTTTATATGTTCATTATTGAAATTAAGTCTCTTTTGTTTTGCACCTCCTCTTCTATGCACACACAGTTGTTGTTTCTGAGACATTGGAGTGTAATTTTCAGACTCGTCCTTTGTCTGTAGTGGCTACTTCCTAAGAATAAGGATGTTTTCTTAACGCCATTAGCGATAACTGTGGCACATCCCCCAGAATCCGCGGAGCTGGCGTTCCGTGTGCTGGTGCTGAATTCGCGGTCGATGGTCACATCTTTCCGGTGCCGGCAGTTCTGCAGCGTCCACCTCTTACCCTGGTCTGTGCGGCACTGCCCTGCCTGATGTTCGCTCGCTCGCTCGCGTTCATGTCGTACAGACTCCTGGGTTCCATCCCACTCTGCGAACCTTGCTTTTGTGTTGGGTCCACACTTGTCCCCCGCCAGCCCACTCCTGTGTTCGTGTCCCTTCACTCTTGAGGCTTGCCTGCCTCCTGACATACGAGGCCGCTGGAGGCTTCCCTCGTCCCTCTCGCTGCCGTGTCCCAGCATCGTGGCTCAGTTTCTAGGCTCCGTACCCTTTGGGCTCACCGGGCATCACGTTCCAGCCTCCGAGGAAGAGCGCTCCACTCCCGGCCTCACTGTGGGGCCTTTGTTGCCACCCAGGCCAGGCTGCGAGCCAGGCTGGCGCCGGTCTGCCCTGCCTCTCCCGCCAGGACTCTGAGCTGCCCTGCCCTTCTCCCCAGTTCACAGCGTGGAGCCGCAAGTCCAGGAGAACGGTGACGATGCTGGAGACGGGAGGGACACCAAAGACACCGACCCTGGCTCCCCAAGGAGATGTGACATCATCATCATCTCTGGCCGGAAGGAAAAGTGCGAGGCCGCCAAGGAAGCCCTCGAGGTGGGTGTGCCCTCATGCAGTGTGTGACTGGACCTCGTCCCGGTGGGGCTGCCCCAAGCACCTTGGCTTGCACCGCGGGCTGTGCTGGACCGGACCCGGGCACAGAGCCCGGCACTGGGGGCTGGGCAATGGGCAAGTATGTGGAACCGGCAGGTTTCAGTGACAGCGGGGTCAACGTGATCTGTAGCCTCTGTGGCCTAGTGATAACCACTGCCATCTCAGGTCTGTGAGGAGGAGTCTTTTGTGTGGGGGGCACCTACCTGAGAGCCACCTCCCTGTTGGGCGCTGCTCTAAATGCTGTGTTCCACGGTGTGCAGATTAGTGCTTAGGTGGAATGGACAGACAAGAAGCAGAAACAGGTCATGTGTCAGGTGGTGCTTAAAAACAGTGGAATGTGGAAGTGAAGGGGTTGTGGAGAGGTGGTCAGGGGCTAGCGTAGAGAGAGAGCAGGGGAGCCCGCGTCCCCCGCTGTTAACCCAGCAACCCACACAGGCTTGGCTACAGTCTGTTCCTGATGTCAGTGAGGCCAGCTTCTGTCCCTGAGCCCCACCGGTCTCTCTCCAGTTGCTCTGTTTTTCCTGGATTTGTTTTGTTTCTGTAAGAGGTTTGCCACGGTTAAGGGCATAGGCTTGGGGTGAGGGCCAGAAAGTTTGCTCTGGTGGCGTTAACCTTAAAACTGGATTCTGGATTCTCTTCCTGTGTTTTCTGTTGAGTTAAAAGCCTGGGTGAAGTTCTCAGTTGAGGTAGAACATCATAGAAGGTTCCAGGAAGCGCCCTGTAATTCTCACAGGGTCACTGGCTCCCTGCCAGCTGCTCTCAGGCCCGACCCTGTCTTCTCTGCAGGCACTGGTTCCCGTCACCATCGAAGTGGAGGTGCCCTTTGACCTTCACCGGTACATCATCGGGCAGAAGGGGAGCGGGATCCGGAAGATGATGGATGAGTTTGAGGTACTGGGATTTGCAGTCTTTCCCCAGGAGCCAGTGTTGGGAGCGAGCCCTCGCACGGGCCCCTGGCGGCTCAGCCCCTCGGCAGTGCGCCTCATCCTGGTCGTGCCCCGTAGCAGTGCTCCGTCCCCGGTTCTTGTGCGGGACCCCCGCCTATATCAGATCTGTGTCCCCTGCAGGTGAACATCCACGTGCCGGCACCAGAACTACAGTCTGACGTCATCGCCATCACTGGCCTCGCCGCGAATCTGGACCGGGCCAAGGCTGGGCTGCTGGAGCGAGTGAAGGAGCTGCAGGCTGAGCAGGAGGACCGAGTGGGTGTCAGCCGGGCCCGCAGGGGTGTCCTCCAGAGCCACGGTCCCCGGCCACACTGCAGGCGGTTCGGCCGCATGGCTGCAGGGGGACCTGGCCACCCGGGGAGCCTTCCATCAGACACAGCGTTATGAGCATGGCACTTTTCTCTTCAGTGTAACAGGGGCAGAGTTAGATTTCCCATTAATTAGCACTTTTTTTTTCAAAGTAACCCTGCCACGTGTGCTGTCCCCAACCCGATAGGTAAGGTAAGGTTGGAGAGACCTGGGAGCTATTGCTGGAAAAGAACCCCGAATGTGAGTGGTGTGGTCCAGGGTGGGTGTCAGCAGGCCCATGCGGACCTTCTCTCCGGAGCTGCCCTGCTTTGAGTAGGTTTGGGGACCCATCTCCCGGCTTTGGAGAGCTGGCATTCGAAGGGCTTCCTAAGCGCACGGCAAGGCTGGGTGTTACAGGCTCTGAAGCCCTGCTAGAGATTCTGTAGGGAACGGGCTTCCCATGAGGAGGAGGACTTTCTGGAGTCTTGATGCGAAGGGTCCGCAGACCTCTGGGGCCTGGTTCCTGTGGTCTAGCCTCTGGCCGTAGATGTCCCAGGCCGGCCGTCCTTCAGCACTCTCGTGTCCCCTCTTCCTTCTGGCCTGCTTTCATACCCCAGGCTTTAAAGACCCCAGGACGTGTTTATGCTTCCTCATCACGTCCCCATGAAATTCACTGGAGAGCCAGCTCAGAGCCCACCACGCACGGTGCCAGTCTTGTCAGCGCCTGAACGATGCTCTTGTGAGGGGTGTGCACACTCGTTCCGGGTCAGCCCTCCAGCTGGCAGTGCACAGAGGCTAACGGGAAAGTGTATCTTGCTTTTGTCACTGAGGAGATCTTTGGGGTCGAGGACAGAGTGGGGTTGACGTGTGGCTGCACGTGGTGAAGGTCAAGCCCGAACTCCACCCTTGTCTCACCTGCAGGCTTTAAGGAGCTTTAAGCTGAGCGTCACTGTGGACCCCAAATACCATCCCAAAATTATTGGGAGGAAAGGGGCAGTGATTACTCAGATCCGCTTGGAACATGACGTGAACATCCAGTTTCCCGATAAGGATGACGGGAACCAGGTAAGAATGCCTGCTTGGGTCAGACTCTGTGGCTGGAACGCTTTGGGGCAGGTGGACTCTCGTACCCTCACCCTGACCTGGGAGCCGTGAGCGGGCAAGCGTAGGGCCCGCCCAGGTGGGCGGGGAGGGTGGAGCGCAGAGGGGCAGGTCTCTGAGGGTCTGAGTTTGCCTTGGGCGTCGGGGCCCCATCTCGGTCTGTGCCAGCTGGGCGAGGTCTCCTTGTGCTTGGCTGCCGCGTGAGTGCGGAACATTTCTCCCACGCCCGCCTGGTTGTTCGTGGTAGGCAGGCAGGCTTTGGCTCCGGCTGAGTCCTTCGCATCTGTACCCACAGGTGCGGTCCTTCAGAGGGCACCCTCCCCCTGCCTATCACACCCCAGCCCGTCTTCCTCTCCGCTCCCATCAGGGCCCCCTTCCAGCATAGCACTGCCCACTGTGGGAGCCTTGGTCTCTGCCTGCATCTCTGGCCATGGTACACAGCCAGGCACCCAGAAATGGTTCTCTAGAACCTTCTGGTCAGCAAGTCCCAACATGCCTCTGCAGACTCTGGCCTTTTCAGCCCCGTGTTCCCGTGCTGTGGCAGACTTCCTGTTTCTGCACCTTCCTCCTCTGCTCAGCCCGAGTCTGTAAGCCACGCACTTAACCTGAGTTCAGAAAGGCAGGCCTGCAGGGCTCCCTCTGGAGCCCCCACCTCTCCTCTGCGCCTCCTGCCTGGTCCTGACCTTCCCCGGGTGCATCCTTCTGTTCCCGCTGCATTTCTAACAAACATGTTTATGCTCCTGATCTTTCTTACGCTAATTTGTGATTTTTGTTCTGTTTCAGTGAGTTCTGTGCCCAACGTGGGGCTTGAACTCATGACCCTGAGGTCAAGAGTTGCCTGCTCTGCTGACTGAGCCAGCCAGGCGTCCCTTTAGCTTTAATTTTTGATGTTGAATCCTGAGAATTGAGCTCCTTTAAACTCCGCACCTTCGCTACCTTCTATTTTCTTTAATTTTCCCAAGGAAACGTGACTTTTTTAGGCATTGTTTAGGGTTCAAGCCACTCGGGCTAGTGTTTCAGAGCCAAGTAGGATTGGGTGGCCATGTGATTTTGATACACAGCATTTTCCTGTGAGAATTATGCTTCCGTTTGCAGTCTGTTCTGTGTCTGCATTTGGCACCGCGCTCGCGGCTGCTGGCGGGTTCTGGACTCCGCCGGGCAGGTTCTAGGCACAGCCCGCCGCCCCCCACCCCTGCACTGCCACCGTGGGGCCTGCTGCTGCTCTGCTTCTGCCTGCTCATTCTGGCCTCTCTCTCTTCTGGGTAGACCTCGAAGCGTCCGCTCCTTTGTTTCCAGGCGTTTTTGTTCTCTGGTCCTTTTCTGTTGTTCCATTCTTTCGTGGGTGTAACTTTTCCTTTGTCTCAGAGAACATAGCTTACGTGTGTGATTTTTTTCTTCTTTTTTGTCGTCGTTTCGCTTTGAGTCCTGTGTTGGCTCTGCTCGCACTGTGCATGCGTGGTGCTGTCACCCGTCCACGTGTGCTGTGGGAGGGAAGTCCTGCGCAGGGGCGTGCTGGGGCTGTGCGGTGCAGCCGCAGTGTCCCGCCCCTTCTCTCCAGGAGGGTCTGTCTCCAGAGAGACGCCTCCAGATGCAGGGCCCGAGGTGACCTTCCCCGTGCCCTGTGTGGTCCCTGACGCGGCACCCTCCTCGCCTGCAGCCATCTCTGGCCGCGTGTCCTTTCTTTTCCCGTACACGTCTGGGGGGAGGCGGGGGCGCAGGAGCTAATGGGCATCATTGACCTGTTTTAAATCAGCTTCTGGCGGTCTCCCCCATCTTCTTTCTCTCCTGAGCGGGTCAGTGTTTCCCCTCAAGCTGAGGCCTGCCTCACTCCGCCAGCACTGCCTCTTGCCGCCTCGTGGAGCCGCATCTGCTGGCTTGAGGCTCCCAGCCTGGGGTCTCTAGGGGCATCCCCTCTTCTGACTGCGCTCTCCTTTCTTAGCCCCAGGACCAAATAACCATCACAGGCTATGAAAAGAATACAGAAGCCGCCCGGGACGCTATATTGAAAATCGTGGGTGAGCTTGAACAGATGGTTTCTGAGGACGTCCCGCTGGACCACCGTGTTCACGCCCGCATCATTGGTGCCCGTGGAAAAGCCATCCGCAAAATAATGGATGAATTCAAGGTGGGTCCCCAGCCCCACCACGAAGGGTGCCGTGTAGTCCTGGAAGCATGGTGGGTGCAGCGGGGTGTGTGCTCCCATGCTGTGGGGGGAGTGAGTGCCTGGGACCACAGGTCTCCTGCCTCGGCTGCTGACCGCCCTTGGGGTCTGGAACGGGAGACTTCTGAGGCGCTGGTGCCCGTCCCTGAGTTGGTGAGGTCATGTGGAGGTCCCAGCTGCGTATACGCGACACCGTCGGTCAGCGTCCCACACTGGCCTGGAGGAGACAGCATTCCCTCGGTGCGGCAGGGTCCTGTACTGTCGTGATGTGTTAGCTCTGACATACAGGACCTTGGCTCCTGAACACAAGGTTAATTTGGGAAAACTTCCCTAGATAGGGTCCACCATTCTCAGCCACACATGACCATGACCCTTTGGTCCAGAGACTCCAGATGGAGTGTCCTCAGACACCTCAGCGGCCGCGTGTGCTGTCTTTTCCAGGTGGACATTCGTTTCCCGCAGAGTGGGGCCCCAGATCCCAACTGCGTCACTGTGACGGGGCTCCCAGAGAACGTGGAGGAGGCCATCGACCACATTCTCAACTTAGAGGAGGAATACGTGAGTCATGGGTGGGCAGCAGGCCTGTGCCTGGGGCACCCTGCCTGCTGCTAACCGGCCTGGGGCAGCAGCCAGGCCATGTACGTGCGTCCGCTCCCAGAGGCACGCCGGTTGCAGGGCGTCCCCCTAAGCGAGCCCTAAACACTTGAGACCAGGCAGGCGTGGTCGTCGTGTGTGCCTGCTGCAGACTGACGCCCCCACCTGTGCCCACAGCTGGCTGACGTGGTCGACAGCGAGGCGTTGCAGGTGTACATGAAGCCGCCAGCCCACGAGGAGTCCAAGGCGCCATCCAAGGGCTTTGTGGTACGGGACGCTCCCTGGACCGCCAGCAGCAGCGAGAAGGTCAGACACTGTTAGGCCGTTGGAGGTGGGGGCGCCCCCGGCACTCGCCTCTCGCTGGGAAGCGGCTCACGCGGGACCTCTTATTGAGGCTGTGCCCTCTCCCCCCTACAGGCTCCTGACATGAGCAGCTCTGAAGAATTTCCCAGTTTTGGGGCTCAGGTGGCCCCCAAGACCCTGCCATGGGGCCCCAAGCGATAATGACCGAAAAGCAGAAATCTCTCCAGCCTGCTGACCCAAACCCCACCAACACGTGGTTTGTCTCAATCTGACCCGGCGGCTGGAGCCTCTATAAATTGTTGACGCTTCCCCCTCCCCGAGGTCTCGCAGTGAAGCCAGGCGCGCCAGCACCCCGCGTGCGCTCAGGATCTGCTCCCTGACACCTTCGCTCTGGGACGGCTCTCCACTGTCGTGAACACTAACCGAGGTAATTGGACATTTCCCCGTAAGCGTCCTGGCTCATCCAGCATGTCCGTAAGGCTCTGGCCTCCGCTAGGAGAGCTCCACAGCTGTGGCGGAGTCTACTTCCTGTGTCATGACCTCAGGAAATAAATTTCCTTGACTTTATAAAAGCCAAAATGTTTGCCCTCTTCCTTTCCCACCTCCTTTCCTCCCTTTGCCTGCCATCCAGACCCTCCTTCCAGAACGCAGTCCACCTTCCAGCTGTCAAAAGCCCACTTGGCCCAGACCACAGGGTGGTGAGGGAGACCCGGTTTGCACACTGGGAGTGCCTGGGCCCAAAGGAGAGCCGTGGTGGAGCCAGAGGGGACCGAGAGGCAGCAGGGTGACTGGGTTCTTGGGCTGTCTCGGCCTCACATGTGTCGGGGTCCGAAAGCACCCAAGCGTCTCCGCCCCCGAGCGTGGTGAGCAGACCCCAAAGGCAGGGCCGCGTGTCTCCGTCTGGGCCAGCCGTGGCTGTCGTGGTGGCCTGGTGTGGCCTGAGAGACGTGGGGACAGGGAGAGGGGCGGCCCGCAGAGTGGCAGCAGAGACTAGCCGCCGCTCTGTGGCCCCCTCGCCCCAGGCCAGGTGTGCAGCGTCCTCCTTTCTACCTCAGAGCCAGTGTGGCTGCTCTCGTGCTTAGGGTGGTGCCACCCTGGCGCTCAGCCTCTCGGCGTAGATGTTTCTGGTGGTGGCGTGTCTGCTGCAGCCCTGGGGGCGGGAAGCCGGTGCTGGGGCTCAGCCAGGCTGTCCTCTGATGCACTCTGGGGTGCTGCGTGTGAGCCCCCGGGAGCTGTCTCAGAGAGGCAGGCATCGTGGTCCTGGGGCAGAGAGAGGTGGTCGCTTGGCCTGGACCCGAGGACCCGGTGCTGGTGAGGGAGGGGCCGCTCTTTCTCAGGTGTGTGCTGGGTGACTGTGGGTGTCGGACCACGGGCCTTGGCCCGACCACAACGTGCCCTGCCCCCCAGCGGACTGTTGAAGGTCAGCTCTGGAGAGGAGAGGTGGCCCCGGGCGGTACCGAGGCGCCCGTGTGTCGCATCGTGAGGGAACGAGGATGGCCCTTGGTGTCGGCCCCCTGGCCTCCCCATCTCTGCCTCTGCCCGCACGGAGGTGATGGGGCCCTGTCGGGTCACCCCGCCTGGGATACTGGAGTTTCTGGGGGCCAGCTCGTGTCTGGCGCACACCCTGCGCCGCCCCTGCACCCCCGTCCTTCACTCTCCACTCGGTAGCTCAAGCCCGGTGATCTCCAGACTCTGAAATTCTAAGTAGACTGAGAGTTGCTCGACCCAAGTGTACCTTCGGCTGCCCCTGCCAGCTTTCCGTCTGCCACGGCAGCCTCCGGCGTGCCCATCTGTGGGAGCGAGCCGCGGGGGTAGGAGAGAGCACCCACCCCAGCAGGCGGCCTGGGTGTGCCCAGGGTAGGCCTGTGAGGAGACGCAGGAAGGGGAGGCACCCCCTCCCCTCCCCTCTCGGGGAGCCTGATTGGGAAGGGCGGGCCCCTCTGCCTCTCCACCTGCATGAGGCTTGGAGCCTTTCCCGCGGGCCGTCTTGTTTCCCTCTGCCTGCCCCTCTGGCTCCCTCGGCGTCTGCCCAGCCCTCTTTGCCCCTCATCTTTTCTACGGCATCCTTCGACGTCCCCCGCCCTTCCCCAAATGTAAATTTTAAATTTTCACAAGTTTTTGCACATCTGCGTTTATCGCTAAATGTTGTAGATAGGAATCCCCCCTTCCCCTGAACTGTGTTTGGGATCTCGCGTGCTCTGTTTTTGGTTGTTGCTGGTAAAGACTGTTGGTGGCCCTGCCCAGGCCTGGTCTCCTGTGGCCACCCCTGCTGCTGGGGCAGCCCTGGGCAGGGTGGGGTGTGCGTGTCCATTTCCTTTGTTGAATGTCTTCCATATTATGTGTTTCCATAGCTATGATCCGTCCCTTGGCCTTAATTTTGGAATCTGGAGATTATATGCAAACATGTGTAAAGGCTTATGAATATGGATGACACTGGAATTTTATAAATTCTAAAATAAAACCCAAAACCAGATGTAGTGTGCTAGAACTCGTTTTATCACGCGGCATGTCGGTTCTCGGTTCTGTGGAACCAGGGGTGTCTTCAACATGCTTTTGAGTGATAACTAGAGACCCATAGATAGTTCTAGTCTCCAGTGCGATTCTCCCGGTGGCACATGGGAGATAGAGCTGTGCCCCGCGTGCAGAGAGCTGGGGGTGGGGAGAGCCCTGAGCCACAGTGTCGGGGCCAGCATCTCTGGTGCGGGGCCACCTGCCCTGGGGGCTGGGAGGGAGGTGGCAGGGAAGCTCCAGGTGCTGCTGCGGGCAGGGGGTTGGGGGGGCGGCAGCCGGCACCTGAGGGGCTAGGGCTCATGAGCAGAGGCCCAGGGTCACCGAGGGCACCACGGCTCTGGGCCAAGAAGGGGCAGAAGGTGGGCTGTGGCCTCTGAGCGCAGTGAGCCTTTGACATCTCCGTGGCGGCAGAGTCCCTCACCTCCAGGTGGGACTGCTGGCTTGGGGTGACCCCCGTGACCTCAGAGAGAAGGGACTTGTGAGGCCTGGCCACCTCCTGGCAGTGTAGGCTGTGGGCCCAAACTCCTCTCTGAGCTCTGGGAGTAGTTGTCCTTTGCTCCGTTTGTTCCAGAGAGAGCCTGTCTCCAGGGAAGGGTACAGGAGGGGTGATTGGACTGGCTACCCTGTCACAGGCCAGGGTAGAGTGCTCGGCCGGGCACCGTGCCGCCGGTGGATGAGGGAAGGTAAAGCGGGGGGCAGAAGGGCTCACCTCATTCTCAGCCAGCGCCTGCTTGGCGAGGTAGTACTCTCGCTTCACCTTGACCTCCACGGACTCAGGAATGTCGGGTACCAGGAGGTCGAGGATCCGGCCGATGGAGAACACCACGTGCTGGGGGCAGGACACAGTACGAGCAGTGGGAGGGCGCCCACCCCTTGGTAGGACAGACGCCTGCGGTGGCCTTAATGGGGCCAGGGGTGCACACCTGCTCCCCAGGTGTGAGCTGAGCTGGAGAGGAGCAGGTGCAGGAAAGGAAAGCCCTGGAGGCAGAAGCCACCACTACGGAGACCTGCCCCAGGTCTCGCGGCCTGTGGAGCCTCCCCGGACCCAGCAGTGCCCAGAGCAGTTCAGTATCCACACAACCTAGGCCAGGCAGGGGTTGACAAAGTTTTCAAGACGGGGAAACGACAGTGCACAGGAGAGTGGCCCTGTGACCGGGTAGTAGCTTGGTTGCACACCTCCCCACCCCTACCCCCACCCCCACCCCCCCCCACACACACACACCCCACATGGTGGGATTAGGCAAAGCATCCTGGGGGAGGGGTGGGTGTCCTGCTAAGGCCAGGAGAGCCAGTCGGGGGAGCCAACGGGAACTAGGAACTTGGCTAACCTCAAACACTATGACGAAGGCCAGGCGGATGGCCAGAAGATTCCAGTATGTTGGAGAATACTGCCCATCATCTTCCCTGAAAGCCTGATACCTGCAGGAGACACGGAACTCAGTGTGGGGAGCTGGGGCTGAGGGTCAGCTGAGGAGCTGGCAGGGGCCCTTCTTAGCTTCTCTACTTCTTCCTTCCCTGATCGTGTAGTTCTGGGCCTGGCTTGCCTGAGAGTGCCTGGAGGAGGGAATATTCCTAAACGGTACTGAACAGTGCCTTCGGCTTTAATTCTTGGGGTTCCGGGGTTCCAAAGGGACGGATGGGCTGGATTGTCCCATTCCCTACAGCCTGCACTGGGCCCCAGAGTGGCAAATGCCCTGTCAATGTCATGGATGTGATAATATGATGAATCTGCTTCCGCCGGTGATGTCAACCTCGTCAACACTGAAAACCTGCCATTCGGAGATCAGTCAGCTGTGCCCAGACACCTGTCCTGCATGGCTCTCCCTGACTAGAATAAGCTGATGTTAAGTTTTGCTTGCTATTTCCAATTTGTCATCTTGTCGTCCTTTGACAACTTCCCGTATTTCCGGTTAGATTTGGCGTTCCATTTTGACATAAACTGCCATGCGACCCTCCATGGAAAGCAGTATTAGGGCCAGCTTTGTAGAAAAAGAAACAATTCTTGAACATTAAAAAAAGTTACCGAAGGAAAAATCCTCAAAGCATGTAATAAACTCTAAGTGGCCTAACTAGGCACAACAGAAGAAAGACTGGGGACTTGGAGACGATCATATGAAGTCACCCTGAACGCAACACAGAGAGCCAAAAGATTGCAAAACGTATCGGTGCCCTTGGGACGTGAAGGGAGAACAGAGGTGCTCCAACATAGCAGTTCCAGAAGCGGAGAATGAATGCAAAGAAAAGTGAGAGCAGCTCTGTTTGAAAGATGAAATGGAGAGGTTTCCATGGGGCGCCTGGGTGGCTCAGGCGGTTAAATGTCTGATCAGCTCAGGTCATGAGTTCGGACCCCGCACTGGGCTCTGTGCTGACAGCTCGAAACCTGGAGCCTGCTCCGGATCCTGTGTCTCCCTCTCTCTCTGTCCCTCCCCTGCTCACACTTTTCTCTCTCTCAAAAATAAACATTAAAAGAAGAAAAAAAAAAGAAACCGAAACGGAGAGGTTTCCAGAACTAAAGACAGACATCACCTTTCAGATCAAAAGCACGTAACTGATTTCCAGTGAGAAACTTTTAAATAAACTCTACGATGGCAGAGACCTATTAGTAACACAAGTCAAGGAAGATGAGGAAAACCTTCTATGCTTACCAGAGCTTTCCACAAGAGAGTAATAGTCCCAAAGAGCTAAGGGAAGATAGCTCAATGGAGAACTGTATACCTGCTATTGGAAGGACAAAGAGAGATTTTCCGATATAAAAGGCAACATACAAAAGGGTTTGCCAACTACACACCATTCCCAAAAGCGCTAGTCAAGGATGTACTTCTGCAAGAATGAAAGTGAATTCAGAGGGAAGGCAAAGCGTAAGAAACCCCTGTAGCCGCAGAAGCTACCAAAACATACCATATAGACATGATTAACAAATGACTAGAAATGTTTTTATTTTTTAATACTAAAACTCTGTATAACAATAAGATGGAGTGGTGGGTGCTAAATAGGCGAAAAAGCATGTGAATTCCTTTAGTCTGATAGGAAAGTTTATATAGTTAAGAATGTATGCTAAAAATGTAAGGATAATCTCTCAAAGAATAAAAATATACACCATCAGTTCTAAATGAGCATAAAGAAAAAAAATTCTAGTCATCCACCAGAAAGCAAGAGAAGAAGAAAAAGGAAAAAAAAAAATGAATGGAAAAAGTATCCACTAAGAAGAGATCACAAATAAGAACTTATGCAACTAAGAACCTCACGATACATAAAGCAAGATGTGACAGAACTACATGAAGAAACTGATAACTCTACATTCCTGGAAAGATTTTCACTTCGCCTGTATCAGAATCTGATAACGCAGCGAGGTGGGGGGTGCAGAAAAAATCCAAACAAGAAAGTTAAGAAGCCTTACCTCAGAGGTTTATAGACAGCCTTACTTTAAAACAGATAATACGGGGCGCCTGGGTGGCGCAGTCGGTTAAGCGTCCGACTTCAGCCAGGTCACGATCTCGCAGTCCGTGAGTTCGAGCCCCGCGTCGGGCTCTGGGCTGATGGCTCAGAGCCTGGAGCCTGTTTCCGATTCTGTGTCTCCCTCTCTCTCTGCCCCTCCCCCGTTCATGCTCTGTCTCTCTGTCCCAAAAATAAATAAACGTTGAAAAAAAAAATTAAAAAAAAAATAAAACAGATAATACAAGATTCAAGTTCACTTGAACCAGCAAAAATCAAGTGAGCAGATCATAAAGGAAAACAACACATGTTAAGAGATTTGTATCATATGGACTCTTCAGGTTCTCTGATCACCAAGCAGTTAAACCAGAATGGTTTTTTATAAGTAGAAGAAAAAAAAAAAAAACAAACCTCCACACTGGAGAACTTTCCTAAATAATTCACAGATAAGTAGGGGGATAACAACTGCAGTTAAGAGATTCAGAAGTGAAGGGACAGGTATCAACGAAATGAGGCTTTTAAGGAGTAGGGTCAAGTAAACTTATAGACATAAATACATTTATTAAAATGAAAGACAGAAAAGGGCGCTTGGGTGGCTTAGCTGGTTAAGCATCCGACTTCAGCTCAGGTCATGATCTCACGGTTCGTGGGTTCAAGCCCCGCATCAGGCTCTGTGCTGACCGCTCAGGGACTGGAGCCTGCTTTGGATTCTGTGTCTCCCCCTCTCTCTGCTCCTCCCCCGCTCATGCTCTCTCTCTCTCTCTCAAACATTAAAAAAATTTTTTTTAATGAAAGACTGAAAGCAAATGAGCTATGATGTCAAGTTCAGAAGATTGACTTTTTAAGAGGAAAGAAAACTATCTGGAAAGAAAATGAGATAACTACCAAAACAGAGCTTAAGCAAATCATCGTAGAATACTATGAACAAGTTTGTGTCATTCTGTTTTTAAAAGTAGTTGGAATAGGGACGCCTGGGTGGCTCACGGTTAAGTGCCAACCTCGCCTCGGGTCGTGACCTTGCGGTTCATGAGTTCCAACCCGGCATCGGGCTCTGTGCTGACAGCTTAGAGCCTGGAGCCCCATTCGAATTCTGCATCTCCCTCCCCCGCTCGCGCTCTGCCTCTCTCTCTCTCAGAGATAATAAACATTTTAAAAAATAACAAAAATAAAATAAGTAGCTGGAATGCAGTTTTCTGCAAATGAAATTGCCAAAACCGAGAAGAAACAGAGACGGGAAATAAACCTATGCCCATGAAGGGAATGGCAACGGAAGTAACAGGCGCCTCCCCAGGGGCCCAGTGTTGCCTACCAAGTCGGCCCGGGTCGCCGTGTCCCCAGACGCCGGCCTGCGCTCTCACCTCCTCCCCACCCCCACCCCTCCCCCAGTCCCCGCCCCCGCCCCCCCGACGCGGGTCTGCGCCTCCCGGCCCCGCCCCCACCGGCTCCCCGGCCCCGCCCCCGGCCCCACCTGCAAGTGCGGTTGTGCGCGGAGGCGAAGGCGGGCGGCGCGCGCGCCAGCGTGAAGTTGACGAAGCCGCGCAGGTCGGGGGCGCGGGTCCACCGGTAGTAGGCGCGCGGCAGGAAGTCGGACGAGAAGGCCAGCAGGAAGGCCTGGGCGCGGGGCGGCTGGTCAGCGCGGGCCCGTCCGCGCGGCCCCGGCGCCCCCGCCCCGCCCCGCCCGCGCGCTCACGTTGCTGACGACCGCCAGGTGCGCGATGCCAGCCAGGATGTGGGACCAGATGCCGATGTCCTGCGCGCGCTCGGCCACCGGGCGCCGGTGCTCGCAGACGAACTTGCGCGCGTCCAGGCGGATCTCCACCCAATTGTTGAGCAGCGCGAAGAGCGGCGCGAGCGGACACGCGGCCACGAAGATGGTGACGAAGCCGAACTGCAGCACTGTGGGCGAGGGCCCCCGGCCCGCACCGTGTGAGCCCTGTCCGCCCGCTGAGGCCGGTGAGCAGAGCCACCCGCGCCTGCCCCCAGTGGGTGCCACTGCCCCGCCCGCCAGCCCTTCGCAGGCCCTCCTCTCCGGAGGCTCTGGGGACACCTGCTGTTCCTGCTCGGCTCATCTGAGACTCAGCTGCAGAGCCCCCGCCCCCGGGAATTCTCCCCTGACTGCTCCCACAGCGCTGCAGGCGTTTCTGGGCCGAGCTTGGGCCTCCCCTGGCTCTCTGAGGTCAGGGACTCTGGAACTCTCCAACCTGGGTGCTCAGACACCCTGGGGGCTCGTGCAGCGATGGAAACAGAAACCTTCTGATTTCAGAGCCGATTTCACCATTCACCCCTCTGGAGGTCGGGGAGCTTTAGGGAATGGCTTTTGTTGTTTTTAGGTTATTTTTCAGTAATCTCAACATGCAACCTGGGGCTCGAACTCACAAGATCAAGAGTCACCGGCCCACAGACTGAGCCAGCCGGGTGCAACCCCCACCCCCACCACAGCTTCCTGAAAGGGGTTCCTGGGTCTCATGTGAAATCCTGAAGGAGAGCATTGGGTCCCATTTCCTGTTGTCCAGTGAAATAGGGACACATGAGGTCCATCAACCCCACTCACATGCTATGAAAAAGCATGACTCTCCAAAAACTGTCCTGCTCCCTTTTACGCAAAGAACGACGTCACCACTGTCACTCGTTTTGCTTTGGCTTCCGGAGACCTCAGTGTGTTGGGTTCAGATGCAGTGCTTTAGAGTAGGAGTGTGCCGTGATGGCTTCCCCTCCCTTGTCTCTGGGTAAGACCCTGGACGGGCAGGGGACCACTACCCATAGTAGACACAGCCCCTGCCCTCCGAAAGCGCTCCACCCCACGTGGGGAATGAGCCGCAGGCATGGGCACCACCTGGCTAGGGCACAGTTGAGAGTCCAGTGAAGAGTGTGGGCATCGAGAAGCTCTCAAGAAAATCAGCTCCTCGAGCCCACCACCTCCCGCCCCCAGGGCCGGGTCCCTTGTGCACCTCTCCTCACTCCCTCCATGTGCCCTGGCCCATGCTTCCCCGGGTTGGGGGAGATTAAGGAGCACCCCACCCACTGCCCCCAGGCCCTCTTCTGAACCCCCGTGCCCAGGGCACCGTCCCTTCCTACCCTCGGCCATCCTTCTTCAAGATCTCCCCTCTCCAAACCCCACAATCTCCCTTCCGGAACCTTTGCAGGCCCAGCTCCACCAGGGACCCTCTGTCCCCACGTCCACATCATCTTTCAAGGTAGATGTACCCAGAGGAACACAGGCTGGAGCTCCTCTCGGGGTATGGCTGCCCCTCCCCCCCCAAGTCCCCGGTGCCGGCCGAGGCCGTGGCCGTGGCCGCTAACATGGCTCCTACCCATTTCGAGGTACTCGTCGAACAGACCCTCACAGGGCAGAAGCTCGTAGTCGGCCTCCCAAGGTGCCTGGCCAACCGCCTCAGAAGCCCCCGCCTTCCTCTTCTTGGAGCGCAGCCGGAACTTCTGCCACCAGCCCTGTAGCTTCCTAGAGGAGGAGACATCCAGGAAAATGGCCCTTGTTCTCCCAGGCCTGGCCACACTTGCTCTGTGGGTGAGGGGCAGCAGGGGGAGGAGGGCCTGGGCTACAGGGAGGACAGGGGTGAAGATCTCGTGGAACTCACTGGCTGAGAGCATCTACATCCCCCCCCACCCCGCCATGGGGGCAACCCCCCCTCCGACCGCCCCCACCCCCCACCCACAGCGCCCTGGGGAACTGCAGAGAGGTTCCGAGCGCTAAGTCAAGGTCGGGAGGGGGCAAAGGACACCGCGGTGCCAGTGGGGGCAAACGTGTGCGTCGCTCTATCATATTCGGGGAGGGGGGGTGTGTCTGTTGCCTTGCCACACTGTCAGGTGTCCAGCCCCTGTCCCCGCCAGGCACCGAGGTACACGCTGCCCTTGTAATCTCACATTCAGCTTCAGGGCACCAACTGCCCAGAGAAGCAAGGCCACACCTAGGGGTGTGGGGGGTGTGGATTGGTCACGGCCCCACAGCTAAGGGGAGTCAGCTAGTGGGGGAAGATCAGGTGTGCAGGGGCCGACGGGAGGGTGTCCGGGTGGGCTCCAGCCTGGGAGGGGCACCCCGTTGCCTTGAGGAGGGCCACGGTGGTGCCAGTGGGGTGGCACCGGGGAGATGGAACCCCAGTCGTCCCTGGTCAGGGCACCTGAAGCCTGGGGCCTCTCGCTGCTCCCTCTGGTGCTGGCCTCGAGGCTGGGGATGCTCAAGAATGCCCCGGCCCAGCTAGAGTGGGCTGCACACCTGATGGGCCAGCACGGGTGGGGCAGGGCCCGGGAACCCAGGCCTCCCCGCCACCCCAGAGCCGGCCCAGGGCCAGAGGCCTTCGTGAGCCTGCCCGGCAACCACACGCCACACGGGGCGGTGGCTGGGGCACACCCTCCCCCTCCCTTGCAGATGAGGCATCGAGGTCCGGCGGGGCCTGGACCCGCCTTCTCCACCTCTTCTTCCGGGCTGGGGCTGGGCCAGGGGCTGCTCTCCCAGACGCTCCCAAATCCCACGGCCCCTGGCTGCTGCCCAGGGCAGGGTGGGGTGGCTCACGGGACGAGAATCTCCTGCACGTTGTTGATGATCTGCTTGCCCACCATGATGACCAGGAGCTCCTGTGCCAGCTCGATGAGGCAGCCTCCGGCCGCACACTACAGCAGCAAGGCTTCAGGTTAGCTCTGGGAGGGACCGGCCTCATCTCCGCCACCCTTCTCTGTGCCTCGAAGGCGTCCCCTCCCACGCCGTCCCCTCCCTTTCAGACATGCCACAGCACACCCAGGACTGCAGAGACTGTCCCTCCCTCTCCTCGACCTCATGCAACCACCCCCCAGTCTCCCCCAGATCCAGCTGGCAGACTGTGCATAGAGATGACGGGGGTGCTGCCCTGTAGCACCCCAGCTTTCCTTTGGGGACCCACACAAAGGTGGGTTATGTGGGGCTGACCCTAACCTGTGCCTCCAGGGAGGACTCAAGATGTAGGCCCCACGAATCGGTGACCCGAGTCAAGTGAGAGTCGGGCTGGGGCTCTTACGGGGGCTCCTGAGGAGGCACAGGGGTACTGAGCTCGAGGGTGTCAGGCCAACTGCAGGGTCTCCCCCACCAGCTAAGGAGAACCTGCCTGAGTGCACGCCAGCGATGGGGAAAGCAGCTCGGCACTGGTTAGACACCTGGATCCAGCCATACCTGAGCCCACGGGGCCCTGAATGTGTTCGGTACCAGAGCCAGTGGCACTCCCTGTTTTGCTTAAGCCAGTTTGAGTTGGGAACTTTTCCCACTGACAACTGAATGCCGCTTCACTGATACGGCGTGTCGTGCACAGTCGTGCCCCCAGGTCGGGGTCCCAGCTGCCTGTCCCTAGGAAGCTCCTCCCATCTCATGGAAAATGGAGGGTGTCCCTCAGAGGTGGCAACTTTGCAGTCAGCTCTTGGGTTGGGTCCCAGCCCAAACCTGCGGGAAGGAAGGAGACCCTCTTTTTCTCAGAAAGGAGAAGCGGGTCTTTTAGGT
The DNA here is from genome assembly GCF_007474595.2 of Lynx canadensis. NCBI lineage: Eukaryota > Metazoa > Chordata > Mammalia > Carnivora > Felidae > Lynx > Lynx canadensis. Next base: position 220,441,124 of record NC_044310.1, on the reverse strand, counting down.
GATGAGCTCAGCAGGAGCTATCAGACCCCCATCCGTGTCCCCTGACCCAGCTCGGAAGCTACCTGTGGACCGTCCCAGGCACGCCCCTCATGCTGCCTGCACCTCTGGGCTCGGGCGTGCTTGGCCTTGCCCTGGTGAGGAACCAGATGCACGAGGACCATTTGGAGATTTCCTCCAATGTCCCAGAAGGTCCAGGACAGAGTCGCACCCAGGGGCTCATAGCAGTGACCCCTCCCTCAAATGCAGGCACGCTCCCTTCTCCTGCCCCGCCCCCACACCTCACATGCTTGCTGGGGTAACGCCCACAACAATTGCTTGCCCCTGAGTTTTTGGGGTCTGCTTGGGGGACCCCACACGATAGCGATGCTTCATCCTGCACCAAACCCACTTCCACGTCCACCAGGTTCACGCCTGGCTCTCGCAGCAGCCTGTGCTAATGGGGTCGGGGCTGGCCACGGGCACCGAGCCCCTGAGGGTGTCCAGCCCCTGCACCCCCGCTCCCCCACGGTGGTTCGGGTCCTTCACCAGGGCTGGAACCCGGCTCAGGTGTGCACCGAGCCACACGGGAACAGGAGGCACGAGCAGGACCTGTGACTAGGTGTGCAAGCGGTGCGGGGTCGTGCGGGGCAGGAAGGTCTGAGGCCCTGGAGACTCAGGAGGCGCGCCCCAGGGTCTCCGCCTCCGTTGGCGGGTGCTGGCCTCCCCACACACTCACCTCCTCGTTGCGGACACCAAATAAGGTGTGATAGTTGCCCGGGTGTCCCACAAACCTGGAGGAGAATTGGGGCCCGGAGGCCATGAGTGAGGAGGGGCTGCCGCCCCCTCGCCCGCCTGACAGGAGGAACACCAGGTGGGCCAGAAGCCGAGTCCGCTCAGAGGCCCGAGGCCAGGACTGGCCCCGGTCCCACCCTCGGCTCCTGTGCCAACAGCCCCCTTCCCTGGGCGTCTGGACGGCGTCCCGTGCCCACCGGGGGGAACAGGAGGGTAGAGTGGAGGGAGCGGTGCTGACCTGCCCTTGAAGAAGGCGATGTAGATGGGGGAGGAGTAGAAGTTGACAAACTGGAAGATGAACACCTTGAGGGTGAAGGCGTCCTCGAACTTGGTCTGCGTGCGGTGCATTTCTGCGGCACAGGGCGGGGGCCTCGCTCAGTCCCCCGCGTGAGGCCAGCCAGGGAGGGAGGAGAAGGTCGCATTGCCGGATGCTTTAAGGAAACTCACTCGAGAATGGGGTGGAGTATGGCACTCCTAAATGTCTATTTTCAAAGTCACTTAAAAACATTGCATTGGTAGAGGAGGAGCTGGGGGAAGGGAAGGGAGGTGGCACCGACGCTGTTACCACGGTGCGCACAGGTGGGCACAAGGGGTTGGAGCGACAGAAGAGAGCCTGGGGGCTGGGCGGAAGAGGTGTCTGGGGCTGGGGACATACAATGTTAATCGAGGGGGACACCCGTGGCTGGAAAGGGGGGACGCACGAAGCCTGCTGTTGCAGAAACACTCGGGGCAACAGAGCCCGTCCCTGCTGTCCCCACACCTGGAGCCTCTCCTTGGACACCTGCCCACTGCTGTCCCCACACCACCGTCCCCAGGTGAGTCCTCTGTCCCTCTCTTAGACCAGGCTGGTAACAGGTAAGCAGTTTGTGTGGAACGGACAGACTGGTTCATTAGCGTTTGTCCTTAGGAGATGGGGGTCAGGGAAAGGAGGAGAGAGGCTGGCAGAGAGGGGATGGAGAGAGGGGCAGGAAGGGCAGAGCAGAGGCAAGGGGCTCAGGAAAGTGGAGGGGGCTGGGTATGTCCCGGGCCCCGGAGGGGTAGCTCAGCTGTGAGGGTCTCCCGTTCTCCGCCCACGGAGGCCCCACTCAGTGCTATGTGTGAGGCCCCTGGGCAGGGTCCCACATGCCCCGTCGGTGCCTCGCTCAGACAGAAGGGCCCACAGGTAGGACAGAAAGTCGAGTTCTGGCCGGCAGGGCTGGGCGGGTCCCAGGGTCGGCGCCCAGCGTCCTTGGCCACTCACCCCATCTCGTCAGGATGTGGGCCAGGGCCACGTAGATCTTGGAGAGGACGAGGATGAAGACCAGGTTCACCACCGACCCCGTGAAGCTGGCGATGCGCGAGGCCTGAGGGGAGCTGGCGGGTCAGAGTGGAGCGCGGGAGGGGCGGTCCAGAGCCTTCCACCCCACCCAGCGGGAGCGGGCGGTGGAGGCTCACCCAGGCTGCGAGGAGGGTGTTGTTCGACCTGGATACGAGGATGGCCATGATGGCCCGGTACAGGATGACGGACACGAGGCACACGACCACCACGGCCACCTGTGGGGCAAGGCAAGTGCGTGAGCCCCCGTGCGGCGGCCTGGCACCGCAGGGCCCTCTAGAGCTGGCCGTGGTCCCCGCCCGTCCTAGTTGGGGGGCAGAGGGGGAGGGCGCGGAGGAAGGTCATTCAGAATGGAGCGTGGGCACCACGTGGATGGCCAGAGGCCGCCGTGCGTCGCTCCGGGCCCTCGATGCTACGGAGCCGTCCCTCCTACCCCCACCCTGCGCCCTCGGCAACCGAACGTTGGGGATTGCTAACGTCTGGAAGGGGGGGAGAGGGAGGTGGTCCCGTCTGGAAGCCCCTCTGGCTGGAGAGCAGGGGCGGGTGGGCCCCCGTGCTGGATGCTCCCCCCACGTTTGAAGGCTGCGCCAGGCCCGCGTCCACGGGAAACCCTCCCAGAGCCCCCACCTGGCACACACCGCCTCCTACAGCCTGGACCCCCGAGCGTGGCCCCGGGCGTGGTCCCCTGTCTGGAGCCCGGGCACACAGAGGCCTTCTGGGGCCTTCTGGGAGCCGTGAGAGTCTCGTGGGTCCCAGAAGCAGCCTCGGGCTCCCAGCCTCAAGGGGAGAAGGGGTGACGAAAGGTGCCCCACGGGGCTCACGATGGGGAGGGGAGGGGAGGGCAGGGCGGCAGGGGCTCCCTCACCATCATCACGACCACCGTGGAGCCGGCCAGCACGCGGCGTACGCGGCTCCTCTCCGGGAAGTAGGGCTCGTCCTCCCCGGTGACGGGGTTCGGGGCCGTCGTGGGGGCCGAGGCGGCGAACTGGGGCCGTGGCCTCTCCTGGAAGGGAGCCCGCGTTCAGCAGCGGCCCGCGCGCGTGGGGAGGAGCGGCCCCGGTCCCGGGGACCCACCTCGATGTCCTCGTAGTCCGAGCAGCCCCAGCGGTAGGCCAGCGTGGCGCTCTGGCGCTTCCAGTACTCCAGCAGCAGCACGGCCCACAGCGCCATGAACGCGCTGAAGAACACGGTGCCGCCGTGGTCGAAGAGCCGGCCGGCCTGCGGGCGCGGGCGGGCGCGGCTGTGACTCGCGTGGGACCCCTGGGCCCCGCGTCCCGCCGAGTGCTCCCTTTTGGAAGGCAACACCTCTCCTGTGCCTGCCCGTCGCCCTGCTTGTCTCTCCGCGCGCAGGCCCACGGACGGGGAGGGCGTCGCCCCGGGGTGGCCCCTGATGGCCGCGATTCAGGGAACGGGACGCGGGACGTCCCGCCCCGCCTCAACGCTGCTACGGGCTGAGACTTTGGGGGACGTTGGGTTGGGGCGAGCGTATTTGGCACACGGGATGGATGTGAAGTTTCGGGGGCCAGAGGGCGGACGGTGATAGGTTGAACTGTGACGTCCCCCTGGAACCACGGATCGTAACCTCATCTGGAATGAGGGCCTTCGCGCACATAGTTAAGGTAAGGACCTCTGGGTGGGAGCACTCGGGACGGCCCCTAAGCCCAGTGACAGCTTTAGAAAAGAAGGGGAAACAGGAAAGACGGGGACAGAGGTTGGGGGACGCAAGCCAACCAACGCCGAAGACTCCTGCAGCCCCACACACTAGGAGAGGGCCGTGGAGCAGACGCCCCAGAAGAAACCAGACCCTGCGGCCGCTGGTCTCGGACTTGGGGCCCCCAGAGCTGTGAGGAAACGGTTCTGGTGTCTTAAGCCCCTCGGCATGATCACCTGTGCCAGCAGCCCTGGGAAGCTGATTCCGATGGGGTCCCAGGGGTGTACCAAAAGTGTGTCTGGGCTGCGGGTCCGTCCTGGGCACCAGGGCGCCCGGTCCAATGTGGGTGGCGCGCAGGCAAGGCCACGGGGCCGCCGTCCCCGTGGAAAAGCCCACGTGCCCAGGCAGTGCGCGGTGCTGACGTGTGGGCGGACAGGGTCCGGGACCCAAGGAGCCTCCCTCCTCCCGCCTCCCACTCGGGCGGTCTGTGCCCCAAAAGTTTCGGGGTTTGTCTGCCTCGGGGAGTCTTCCAGGCGACCTTGGCTACTCGTGCACCACAACACAACGCGGCTAAAGCTGGCACGGCTCCAGCTGGAGCGCTGCCACAGCGGGCCTGCCTCCAACGGTGCCAGAGCTGGTGTCACCGACAGGCGGGACCCTCCCCTCCCCCGTCACCCTCGTACCTGGGCCAGGGTGCAGGCACTGGACAGCAGCCAGAAGGGGCAGTCCAGGCAGAGCGGGCACATCTCAAAGTGGTCGGTGCTGCTGCACAACTCCTGCCTTCCGGGCACGAGGACAGGCTGCAGGAGCCCTAGGGGAGCAGGCTCACGCCAGCCCCACCCCTTGCCCTCTGCCTCCCCCCAGCTGCCTTTGCCAGGCTCAGCGTTTCTTTAAAAAGCGGCTTTAAGGGGCGCCTGGGTGGTTCAGTCGGTAAGCGCCCCACTTTGGCTCAGGTCACGACCTCACGGTTCGTGGGTCTGAGCCCCGTGCTGGGCTCTGTGCCGTCAGCCCGGAGCCCCCTTTGGATCCTCGGTTCCCCTGTCTGTGCCCCTACCCCATCCCCCCTCGAAAATAAACATTAAAAAATAAAAAATTGCTTTAAGATATATGCAATGCAAATTTTAAAAAATATTTTTAACGTTTATTTTTGAGACAGAGTAAGCAGGGGAGGGGCAAAGAGCGAGGGAGACACAGAAACCGAAGCAGGCTCCAGGCTCCGAGCTGTCAGCACAGAGCCTGACGCGGGGCTCGAACCCATGAACTGCGAGATCATGACCTGAGCCAAAGTTGGATGCTTAACCCACTGAGCCACCCAGGTGCTCCTATGCGATGATAATTTTTGAGATAACTTTTTGAAATTTTAGCTCCATAATGAAGTAAAACCCAAGGCCATTTATTGATAAGAAAAGCTTATACTATTACAAGAAGCGAGGGTAAGTACCAATAAAATTAATCCGGGAGCACACCCGTGCACCTGTGTCGGTCTGGGAGCACACCCGTGCACCTGTCAGCCTTCCAGCCAGGTCCACGGTGTCCTCTACGACAGGAGGGCATGGTCATGCTCAGTGCTCACCTCCATCCCCAGCTCTGCACAGGGCCTGGCACCTGTGGGTCCCTGAACCACACGCCCGCCTCAGGAGACACAGGGCAAGGCTCGGGGGCTGGGAGATGACACTTACGTGGGTATGTCTGAGAACACCAGGAAACAGCCCGCCAGGAACACCAGAGTGCCCACTGCCGCTGCCGGCAGGAGCCAGCCCGTGTAGAACCCTGCAGGGCAACACTGGAGTTGGCCCTCCGGGACTGGGCGGAGGGACCCTGGGAGTCCGCCGTCGGTGCCCCGAGTGGGCCCGTGTACCCAGCGCAGAGCGAAGCAGTGGGTGGGGTCTGCACAGCCACACTTGTCCCCGGGGAACCCATGCTCCGCCAGCAGAGTCAGACCTTCTGCCGGCAGCTCTGAGCAGAGCCCCCTGCTCCTGGCCTCGGCACTTGACTCCCCCAGAGCCACAGCCCAGTGTGGCGACACCTCCTGGACACCCCTTTCCCGAGTCCAATTGGTCTCTAAGCACCATGCCCGGGATGGACGTCCCCATCGTGGGAAGCACACCGCTCACTGCACTCCACCCTGGGAGACCGATGGCGGTCCATTCTGGATGCTTCCCTCTGCCTCAGCCCACCCGCTGTGGCCAGATTCCTGTTACCCCCAATCCCTCAAGCGGTCACCCCACCGTCTCCCATGGGTCTGCCTCCAGCCCCATCCTGCATGGGCAGAGGGACTTCCGTAGAAGGCCAGCCTGTCTGGAACCCAGATGAAGACCCTGTCCTCGTGCCGTCTGCGGCCCTCCAACCTGGCTTTGCTGTCCCGTGGACCCCGCTCCCCCCGGCCCCCTTGGGGTCCTCGCACACATGCTATGCCTTGGGCTGCATGCCTGGGCCTGGTGCACCCTTCCACCCTCCCGGCCCTCTCTGGGGCCACAGAGGCTGTGGGTGGCCTCTCCTTCTGTGTCACCCGTGGCTGCTGCCTTCCATGAGAGCAGAGTCCCTGCGTGCTGCACAGCATCCCCAGCGTGGCTTGAGGCCTGAACAGATGCATGCATGCACGACCGAAGGGCTGCCCGTGCCCGGGGCTGGAGGGCACGGGTACTGTGTTTAGGGATGAGAAAGGACTTCAGAAGTTCTGGGGCACAGAACAGTGGGGAGAGGGCCGTGCTCATGGGGGTGAGCCTGTGAGGGGGCAGAGGACCCCGGGCTGCCCAGGGAAGAAGGTCGTTCCAAAGGTGCCAGTCTGCCTGCAGGTGGTAAGAGGGTGGCTGGCCCTGGACCCCAGGCAGGGGTGACCTCAGCCGGTCGGGAGCTCCTGGAGCGGCCCAGGGCCTCGTGGGCCGCATCTGGTGGGCTGGGGACACTGGGGGCTGAGTCAGGAGGGCCCTACCTGCGGAGGGGTGTTCCTAGTCCCTTGCTGGGGTGTCAGGGCCCAGAAGAGCCACAGGAATAGTACTGGGGCTGGTGGTCGCTGGGCAGGTAAGGCTGGGGATCGGGAAGGGTTTCCCCAGGAGGGGGTTTCCTCCAGGGGGAGGTGGCTCTCCCCGGGGGGGCAGGACTCACCAAGCCAGGCGAAGTAGAAGGCCACCTTCTCCCCGAAGTATCTGCGCACGTGGTCCAGAGGCTGGTACTTGTTCCACTGGCTCCAGCGAGCCCAGTACCGGAACAGAACCTGCCTTTGGGTCCGGCCCGGGGCCTGAGGGCCCTCTGGGGGTGTCCTGAACGGGCCCTGTGGACAAGAAGCTGTCGGGTGGGGAGACCCAGGCTGGCCGACCGGGCACTGTCGTAGGTGTGGGGCTCAGGAGGGCTGCCTGAGGAAGGAAAGAGGGGTGGGGGGGGCCAAGGGGCCAAGAAGGCCTCTGAGGAAGGGCTATCTGCGTTGAGCCCCTCAGCCAGGGCTCCTGGGGCCTGGGGCCAGGGCAGGGAAGGGTCTGGAAGACACCAGGAGGCATGTCTGGGTAGGGGCTCCTGCCACCCAGAGATGTGCAGCCCACAGCAACCACAGGGCAAGTGGGGCCGGCTGTGCCTGTGGAAAAGCAGTGCCTCCCAGAGCCAGGCGGCACTCGCCATCCCGCCCGTTGCCTTATGTACCCCTAGGCAGCGTCTGGGGAGGAGGGACAGTCCCCACGGTCACACAGCTGTGGGTACCGGCCTGCCCTAGCCCTGCAGGCCCCACCCTCTTTGTGCAGCTCTGAGGACTCGTGGTGGGTACTGCGCAGGGGGCCGGGTGGAAAACAGCTTCCAGACCTACATGGTGGACATTTTGCCAGGACCCTGGTCAGGCCAACAGGTGCCACTCCCTGGTACCGCCCTAGTTTACCTGGCTTCGAGAGGGGCACAGAAGACCTCCCGTCTTCCCCGAGACCGAAGCTGTCCAGGGAGGGAGGGCTACTGGGCCTGTCACATGGCAAGGAGGGTGGCATTTGGCCACCACAGCCTCAGACAGGCCCCCGTGTGGCCCTGTCGCGTGGCAAGCGTGGCCTGGGCCGCCCGTCTGACCACAGCTGCCTAGCACAGAGGGGGCCGCTGCCCCACATGCCCGGAGGTGGACGGCAAGACCCGGCGGTCCTCCTCAACCAGGAACCCACCCTAATGCCCAGGCCAGGGCCCCACCCCACCCCATCAAGCCCCTGGTCTCACATCATGCAGGGGGAAGGCCGCGCTAAAGACACCCTCCGCCAGCAGCTGGTCGATCCCGCACAGGCCTTTCTTCTCGTGGCCATACGGGGTCTTGGCCAGGATCGCAAACAGCTAGGGGTGGTGGGAACGGTGCCGGTTACCTGTCACATGCCAGCAGGCAGGACCAGCCCGGCCCGCTGATCCCCGGCCGAGCCCTCTGCCGACAAGCAGTGACGAGACTTTGTGGGTCCAGCCCTTCCGCACGTGGCTGGCTCACACATACCACCGTCCCCGACGCCCCACTTTACTTTGGCCACAGTCACTGGAGTCACAGGAGTCCAGTCTGGATCCGAACCCAGGCCCCAACTCAGGGTCACAGCCTCCACCCGGGTGCCTGTGTCAGGGGTGGGCACCGCCCCTGGCCCCCGGGCAGCCCACATGGCCTCCTGCTCTTTGGTGGTCAGCGGGGGACTCGCGGGGCAGGCCTGTCGTGGCGTCTTCCCCACCACAGGCCACCGGAACAGGCCTCCTGGAGGGCCTCTGTCGGGGGTGCTGTGGCTGTGCCGGTGCTCTGGCCCTCGGCCCCTCCTCACCAGCCAGCAGGACCCACACCACCACCCCCCCTCCCCCGGGCCTGGTGCCTCTGGCCGTCTGCCCCGCAAGCCACAGTTGTGGCGTCCATTCAGGGTCCTGGGGGCCCCGAGGGGTGCCGAGCGGGGCCCCCGCTGTGCCGTGAGGTGGGGGGTAGCCCCGGTCACGGGACAGTCTTCCTGCGTCCACGGCTCGGCTCCCCTCTGTTCCCGGCTCGGGGCCGGGAGGTCTGAGGCCCACAGCCACACACTCACAATCTGGTGCCGCTCGGTGCTGGTAAAGAAGTTTTCTTGGTCGTCACTCCCGAGGAACCTGAGGGCGCGGGAAAAGGGCAGAACTTGAGAACCTGCGCACACGCAGGAGAGCACACACGGGCACATGACACGGGACACACACGAGTACACATGGTGCACACGGGCGCACACGCACAGCCTCATCCCGCAGCTGGGAAGACAACCCCTAACCTGGGAGCACAATCGACTCCTGCTTTGCCTTTTCCAGTCTGGGGGCAGGAGGTCACAGCCGGGTCCCCAGACAGCACGGAAGCACCCCCCGACAGCCCGTGTGGGAGCACCAGGCTCACCAAGGAGCCCCGTAGCCTTCCACACTCCCCCTGAGACTCTAAGCAGGGGGTCAATGGCCTCGTGGGTGGTGCCTGGTGGTGGCCTGTGCGGATGGACGATCGGCCAGGGGCCCTCCCTGGGCCCGCGGAATCCTGGGAAGCCCCAGAACTGCTGGCTTCCCCCCGAAAGGAGGGGAGCTCGGCACGGGCAGGAAGACCACCTGCGAAGCTTCGGTGCTGGTCACCGACAGGGGTCCCCACCGCCCCTGGACACTCCCCTCTTCCGTGGCTGGGGTGGCCGTGCGGCTGGGCTGTCCCATGCATGCGGACAGCGCCTCCCGAGCCGAGACAGCGCCCCCTGTCTCTGCCTCAGAAGCAAGGAGCCTGAGCCCTGAAGACCGTGCAGAGCAGGGACCTGCCCACCCACCACAGACCAATAGCTGAGAGGGAGACGGACCTAAGCGCCCAGCGGGTTTGGGGGACGTTTGTCTCACCTTGACAGCTTGCTCACTTTGAACGGGCAGGAGTAATACTCAGGGGGCACATCGGGCACGTCCTCCAGCAGGATGTTGGGGAGCCCCAGCCACGCCAGCAGGCCCGCCGACCAGTTGGAGGCCTGGTTGGGCAGCTCCTGGAGGGCACGGTTGCACTCTTGAGCGGATTCGGACGCAGAGGCGGGCACCACGTGTGGGGTGGGGGTGCGTGGGTTTAGAAAGTGGGCAGAGGGAGCCTGCCCGCCCTCCCCTGGCTCTGGAGCCTGCGGGGATCGACCGGGCCAGCCCCCGGCGCTCTCTGGGCCTTGGGCCATGGTGGGCAGCGGGAGCAGCCCCCAGGCATATCATCCGGAGGTCACCTGGAAAGTGCTGCCCCTCGCCCCGTGTCCCCCAGGCTGGGGCTTGTCCCCAGTGGGTGGTTTCTGGTGGGGGGGGGCTCTGGGGTCTGGGCCTGGAGGAGTCCAGGCGGCCAGTTCAGAGCCTTGGCTCCTATGCACACTCCCTACCCCCCGAGCCCGGTACCTCGACCCTCTCTGCCCACCAAGGCTTCTTGGGGCACAGTGATGGGGGTGGGAGGGACCCTCGCGGACACCGAGCGGGAGCCTCCAGGGGTGTTGGTATTGGCCGTGGTATGAGGGCGCAATCGTGAGTGACCTTCGCTTGCGGAGGACCCCCTCCCCCCGCCCCGGGCACACCCGGGCACCTGCAGGGGCAGCTTCAGACGCAGGTCCTCGGCGTAGTAGCAGAGCACGGCCCAGGGGGCCCTGAGGAGGACGTAGTGCACTGCTCCGTTCTCACCCTGGACAGCACGCTGCAGAGACCAAGGGCTCCATGAGAGCCTGAGGGGCGTGTGCACCTATGCGTGTGTGTGTGTGCACGCTTGGAGTGCGTGCACGTGTGTCCACTTACACTCCTGGGAAAGACAGATGCTTCTGTAGCCATGGTAACAAGTAACCAGCACCGGTTTTAAGTCTGTTCCATAAATGACAACTTGCCTGTTGAATGTGCCTCCGAAAGCTGACCGGGCGGTGACCGCCCCCATTCAGCCACCAGCCCAGCGGCCGGCCACGGAGGGACACGGCACCCAGCCTGCGCCAGCCACGCCCCTTGGGAACTGGCAGGACCAAACACACCCTTCCCCAAAGCCTGCCTCGTCCAGAGACTGTGGCTGACCCGCCCCACTCTCCTGACGTCAGCAGGCAATAGAGTCAGCTTTTGGTTTGCAGAGACTGAACGATGGTCTTGTCCTTTGACGGGCCGCTGGGCCTCTATGTTATGCATAACATGTGTGCACACGTGTTTAGTGCATGCGCGTGACTGTCATATGCGTGCGCACATGTGGAGACACGTCGCAGGCCCTCTTGGGTCTCTGAGAGGGGACTTGGGGCACCCCGGTCCGGTGCACACGGTCTGGGGCCTGGTTTCCAGAACCTTGCCTAGTTCAGGTGCTCTCAGCCTGCCCTGCGTCACAGCCTTTAGGGTTCCCTGAATGCCAATGGCCCGCCCCCGCCCAGGGCCCACTGGAGCAGACACGCCCGGGGCGGGATGGGTGCTTCGGGCGACCGGCTGGCTGTGCTGTGCGCCGGGAGCTGCCACCTAGACTGAAGACTCGGGGCACGTCAGTCACCGTGGTGGGGCAGCCGCCCACTGCTGTCCCCTGTGGCTGTCCTCCTGTGACCCCCACTAGAAGGTAAGACCACCCATTCCGGGTAAAGGTTTTGCAACCTCATGTGGCCACACCCATGAGCCAAAGCTTTCTCCAAGATGGGGGGGGGGCACCTTTCATCCCCACTCACCGACTGTCAGGTGGACCCAAACTCAAAGGGGAGAGGGTGTTGTTCTTGTCCCCCCACCATCCCGCTGTGGGTATGTCTGCCACCAGCTACAGCCCTCTGGAGGGGCCTCAGGGGTGGGGAAGGTCAGCAAATCCGACACGTCCTCCCACAGGAACGGAGAGGTAAGTGGGGGCACATTCACGCGGGGGTTCTCTGGGCAAGGGCAGCAGCCCCACAGCGAGTACATGGGTGTAGCTCACAAGCATGGTGTCAGGAGGGGTTACACCGAGCCCGAGTCCGTTCCATCAAGTTCAAACAAAACCAAGCTGTACTGTTTGCAACATAAAGTTGGTGCTAACATGATGAGCAACACACGAAAATGTGATTAATGTGAAATTCAGGGCTGCTTTGCTCTGGGCGGGGAGAGGGCACCTGATGGCTGAGTCCGTCCCTGGGGACGGCAGAGGGCGGAGGACACACGTGCAGCGAGCCCAGCCAGGGTTCGGGGACGAGACGACGAGAGGGTGCCCTGCCACTGCTGGAGGAGGTCTAAGTGGGGTCACCGGCACAGGGGACACAGTGAGGGAGGGGCTGCTTTAGCTGCTCAGTTCTAGAAACACACCGTCATCATCACAAGTGTGACACCGGGACGGTTCAGTGGAGGTGGGTCAGACCGGTGGGTCTGACGGGCTCTGGCTCCCACGAGCGAGCGTGGGGTGGGACCGGGGCAGGTGCTGGGCCGGCCTGTGCTAGGGGTCCCATAGGCACAGGGGGCTGGCACAGGGGCCGGGCTCCCAGCAGGAACTGGGCTCTTGCTTTGTCCCAGGGCTCTGGACCCCACGCCCTCAGGCTTTGTCGGGAAGGTGGTGGATCACTGAACGGATGCAGTGCCCAGAACGGACCCCAAGTACCTGGTCCACGTGTAGCCCAGCGGCGCGGAGGTTATCCAGAAAGGTCTCCCTCCAGGCACCGCGCGTGTCCGTCTCGTCCCGGCCGGCGCCACCCTGCTGCCGACCCAGCCTCAGGTCTTCCTCCCAAACGAGGACGAAGTCTGCCAGAAACCACAGGGACGGAGGCAGGGCTGGCATTCCGGCCAGGACACCCAGGCTCCAAGTGGGAAGTGGGACCCGAGCTCTCGGACACTCGCCCTGCTCCTGGGTGTCTCCCTCTGGGCCCTCACTCTGGTCCCGCCCAGGGCTGGGAGCACCGGGGGCGCCGGCTGGCGGGACGGGCTGGGGCCTGCTCCTGAGATCCCTGTGTGGCTCCCACTCCAGCAGGTAGGTGCCAACCCCCCACAGGGGGCTTTAAGGACTTCACGTGTAAGCCATCACAGGATTTCCTCCCGGCCACAGAGACTGCAAAGGCTGGACACAATGTGTCAAGCCCCTGGTCTTCTGGCACCAGACAGCCGCGGGCGCAGGGCCAAGGCCTCTGAGATCTGAGAGCAGGGGAGCACAGGGGTGAGCCCAGACCCACTTGGGGGTTCTCCCTAAGAGCTGTTTCTAAACTGCGGGGTGGGGCAACAGAGCCCCAGAGGCATTGCTGAGCGATGAGTGAGGTCAGAATTGGGGGCTGCGGAGGGGGGCCTGGGGCCCGAGGAGTGTCATGTGGAGAGGACAGAGAGGACAGAGCCCTTGTGGCTCCGGAGCTGCCGACGCACAGAGACCCCAGAGGAGGCACAGCGCTGGGGCTCCGGCGGCAGAATGGGGGCAGCGGGTGGGGGCCCTGGCTTTCCAGGTGACACTCCGGCTCCTACCCCAGGAGCCAGGACTCCACCACAGGAGTTAAGGGGCGCACCGGAGGGGGGCAGAGTTGATAAAATCAGCAGAAACAGACCCGGAGACGAGCCACATGGTGGAACTCGCAGAACAGGGCCGAGAGGAGGAACAGTGATGGAGGTAAAGCCGAGAAAGGAGTCCAGGACGGGCAATGGTTGGAGAGTGGAATTACTTCAAGGGAGACTTCGGATCTATGAAAAGGAATCAAGTAGACGTTCGAGAACAGCATGCCGCAGCACCTGACACAACGGAAGACAGCTCTGGCGGACCGAAGGACAGACCGGTCCTTCAGCAAGGACAGAAAACGTCCCAACTGGACTCAGAGTAAAAAGGACGGAAAGAACGGAACATGGTACCTGAAGGGTGGGGTCCCGGTCAAAAGGCCCAATGCGCTGCAAGCCGAGGACCAGGAGAGGGTAGGAGAGCAGCAGTCTTTGAAGAAAAACGGTCAAGAATTTCCCGACCTGATGAAAGAACTGACTCCAGAGCGACTCCCAAACAGGATAAAGCAGCTGCGCTCAGGAAAATCAAGATACAGCGTACCTCTGCTGTAAACTAAGGAAAGATGAATCTTACAGGCGGCAAGAGTAAAGAGAACACACTGTTTTTCAGGGGGACAAGAGTGATACATACACTTGATCTCTCGACAGGAACAAAGGGACAATGGGATGGCATCTTTGACCTGCTGAGGGACAGATGCCACACGCCAGAATTCCTGATCCCGCGGAAATGTCCTTCAGAAACGAAGGCTCATGAAAACGTTCTGCAACAGCACAAATCAGAGACTTAGTTCCAGCACACCTGCTCTAAATTACTGAAGGAAATTCTTCCGTCTGCACAAGATCATCTTGGGCGGAAGTGCTGATGTGCAGGGAGGGAACCCAAATGGAAACACACAGGAAAATATGAGAGCGCAACTGTCTCTATGTAGAGACGACACAATCTTGTATGCAGGAAATCCAAAGTCCCAAACTAGTAGAACTAATAACAGGTTTGGCAAAGTTCCAGGATGCAAGATCAACATATGGAAATCAACTGGGTTTCAATACACTAGCAATAAACCAGCTAAGAATGAAATGAGGAAAACCACTTCCGTGTAGAACGGCACCAAACACAAAATACTTACAAATACATGTAACAAGAGATGTGCAAAATTTAGACATTGAAAGCCACCAAATATCGTTGAAACAAATTAAAGAGCAAATAAATGCAAAGACATTCCACGTGCATGAATCAGAAGATTAATATTATCATGACGGCAGCACTCCCAGAGTTAATCTACAGAGTCAACACAATCCTTATCAAAATCCTAGCTGGCTTATTATTATTGGTTTTTTTTTTTTTTTTTTGCAGAAATTGACAAGATTGAAATTTATTTGGAAATAAGAGGAGACCCCGAATGAACAAAACGATGTTGAAAAAGAACAACAAAGCTGGCGGGCTCACACTTTTTGACTTCAAAACTGTCTATGAAGCTAGAATAACCAAGACAGTGTGGTACCAGTCTACGGACAGACATACAGATGAATGGGTATATTTGAGATTCTGAAAAACCCACATATTTATGGTCAATCCATTTTTTACAAAGGGGACATTACAATTCAATAGGAAAAAAAGTGTTTTCCACAAATGGTGCTGGGACAAGTGTATACCTAGATTGAAAAGAATGATTTTGGTCCCTTACCTCACACCATATACAAAGTGCAGTTATGATAACCAGAGAAAGATGGTGGACCTAAGTATAAGAACCAAAATGATAGAGCCCTGATGAGGAAACAGTGGTACATCTTCATGACCTGGTGTAGGTGACGATGTCTTAGACATGACACCAAAAGCATAGCAATAAGAGAGAATACTAGTTGGACTTCATCAAAATTAAAAACACATATGCTTCAGAAGCATCACCAGGAAAGTGAAAAATACCCCACAGAATGGGAGAAAATATTAGAAATCATATATCTGGCAAGGGAGAACTTTTCTAACTCAACATTAAAAAAACAAATAGCCCAATTTAAAAATGGGCAATGGTTTTGAATAGACATTTTTCTAAAGAAGGTGTGTAAACGGCCAATAAGGCCATGAAGTGATGCTCAATATCATCAGCCCTTGGGGACTTTCCAGTCAAAACAACGAGATAGATGCCATTTCATCCTCACTAGGGCAGTCGGCACACAGATAGACAACAGGCAGGTTAGGATGGATGTCGCGCAACTGCTGTGCTTTGTAAGGTGGTAGTTACTCTGGAAAGCGGTTTGGTGGTTTCCCAAAAATGTTCAACTTTGAAGCGCCTGGGTGGCTCAGTCGGTTGAGCGTCCGACTTCAGCTCAGGTCATGATCTCGCAGTTCGTGGGTTCGAGCCCCACGTCGGGCTCTGTGCTGACAGCTCAGAGCCCAGAGTCTACTTCCAATTCTGCGTCCCCCTCTCTCTCTGCCCCTTCCCCTGCTCGTGCATGTGCTCTCTCTCTCTCTCTCTCTCTCTCAAATATATAAACACTAAAAAAAGTTTAATGTTGAGTTACTATCTGACCTTGTGATTCCGCTCAAGTGTACATGGCCAAGAAAATCAAGCACATCCACATGAAACCTTGTGCACGAATGGCCACTGTTGCTGCGGTCCTCACAAAAGCCACAAAAGGGGAACAAGCAAAACACCCGTCATCAATTCTTTCGGGGATACACATAGAAGTCGGATTGCTGGATTATATGGTATTTCTTTTTTTCTTTCAATTTTTATTAAAGTTTATCTATTTCTTTTGAGAGAGAGAGAGAAGAGAGAGAACGAGCGGGGGAGGGGCAGAGCGAGAGGGAGGGAGAGAATCCCAAGCAGGCTCCGCACCGTCAGCACAGGGCCCGACGCGGGGCTCGATCCCACCAGCTGTGAGATCACGACCTGAGCTGAAACCAAGAGTCAGTTGCTCAACCCACCGAGGCCCCCAGGCGCATGGTATCTCTTGGTTTAATTTTTAGGAACCACCACACCGTTTCCCACGGCGGCTGTACATTCACCTTCCCTCCAGCTGTGCACAGGGTTCCAATCTCCTCACATCCTTGCCGATGCTGGTTATTTTCTGTTTTATTTTATTATTTTTAATAATAGCTGTCCTGGTGGGTGTCTACTTTCTGGGCCGCAGGGAGAGCGAGGTGGCACCAGGGAGCCCAGGCAGGGGGTGGTTGGCACTCTGGGCTCAGGGCAGACGGTACCGTGGGGGCGGGGGGTGAGGATAAGTGGAGCTTAATGGACTTTGAGGTTAGAAAAGGTGTGGGCTACAAGAGACAGTCTGCGTTTGTCTTGAGGCCAGAGCAGGAGAGAGGCGGGCCGCCCCCCCCCGGCCCTCCAGAGCCTCTCAGCCCACCCCCCTTCAGGGCGGACTCCCCCCACTTCCCTACCATCTCCCTGGCTGTGCTCTGCTCACCACGAGGCCCTCCCCGCACCCCCGGCACGGCGGCTGGCACCGAGTCGGCTCAGGAGACAGTGCCGGGCGAGGGAGGGGCGGCCTGGTTGCTGAGGACGGTGACCTGCCACCACCCGTGGGCGTCCCGTCTGCGTCCCCACCCCCAGGACCAACACGGGCACAGCTGGCAGACACTGGGAGGGGCTCACCTACTCGGGGCTTGGAGGGGCTCCCCACCCCGCCGGCGGCCTCCCGGTGTCCACTCTGCTGGAAGGAAAGGAAGAGAGATGGCAGCATCTGACAACTGCTCCGCACTTCGCGCCCCCCCCCCCCCGCACCCTCCTCCTCTGGGACACAGGAGGACGAGCAAGAACACAGCCACCGAGTGTGGGCAGAGGGGCTCACAGGCGCTGGCACGTCCAGCTGGAGAGGCCAGCCCCACGTCCCCTCCAGCCTCCCGCAGACCACACGGGCCTCCAAGCACCTGGCTGGGCTGTGGGCAACGGTCAGGCTTGTAGGTGACCTGGGCACGACCCAGGGGTGCCCGCGACCGAGGGCCTCCGGGGGCTGGAAGTGCTCTGTGCACCGCCCAGAGGCAGTCATGGCACCCAGAGAGTGGAATCAGCTTGGGTTTCTCGAACTTGCCGGGGACCAGAGCCCTTGGTAAGAGGCATCTACACTCACTAGCCCCAGGAGACCCCGTCCTCTACCCCAATCGTCGACCTTGACTGACCGCAAGCTTAACCTTAGCCTGGGATCCAGCAGAACGTAACCTTCGCTGACGCTGAACCCTGCGCTAACAGTAATGCTGACCCGACCTGAACTCTAAAGCGCGTCTGCCCTCGGGCCGCTGTGGCTCCTCCAGGGTCACTTCTGAGTTCTGACCATCCTCACGTGCAGACGTGCTGCCACACGCACCCACAAGCCACTCCCTCCCCCCGCCCCCCACCCCGGCCCCCCGCCAGAGCGAGCACTGATAACCTTCGATGTGCCCAGTCTACGTTTTTAGATGACAAATCAGCGTGGACACAGCTGCCGTCCTCGACCCTGCCGTGGGGCAAGGGCTGTCGGGAGCGTGCCTGCTTCCAGGCTGCTCCCCAACGCCGCGTGTACATCTGAGCGGACGGGGCGCGCTCCACGGCATTTTCAGTAGCGTCTCTGGTTTACCTGCTGATGCCCGATGCTTCCCTCTCACTGTCCTTCCCGCTGCTGAGTCCCGGCCCGGTCCAGCCCGAGCCCAGCCTGCACCCAGCCCGTCCCCCGGGTCGTCTGCACATCCCCGAGGACCGGTGACCTGGGCGGTGACCTGACCGCGAGCACTGGGGCAGCTCGAGGGCGCAGGAGGTCCGGGCGTCGAGGCGGGCTGTGGGTGCCGCGTCTGCCCACAGGCTCGGGGCTCCGGCTGCAGCCGCTGTCTTCAGGGTCCTTGAGTCCAACCAGGGGCTGGGGGCTCAGGCCCAGGCAGGGAGAGACCTCCTAAATCTACAGCGGACCGCGGGCCTGGGTCCCAGGGAGGGGACGCAGGACGCTGCCTCTCGAGGTTTACCTCTGAGGTGGGGGCTGTGCTCCCGTAAGTGTGGCCCTTCTCGGCCTCGGGGGCCACGTCGATCAGGACGGTACTGTCCTCCTCCGGGGACCGTCTCCGCAGCATCCCACTCCTGCACCTCACAGCACCGGGGTGGGGACGGGGCAGAGCGGGCACATGAGGCTCGGTCCCCATGCCACTGTGCGGCCCACGTGAACCCACTTCACAGGCAAGGGCACAGGCTGGGGCAGGCGCCAGGGCCGGCGCCAGGCTGCACTGTCCCTCCTGAGAGCACAGGCAGGTTCCCCAGGGGCCGACCAGGGAGGAGGAGGGAGGGGGCAGGGGCCTGGCCCAGCAGCTGTCCGTCTGTGCACCTGTCCAGCGTGTGCCTCCCTCCCTCCCAGCAATGCCCGGGGTGGTGGGGGCCGGAGGAGGCCCAGTGGGGTGGGCTCAGCTCTGCTCCCCAGCAGGAGGAGTGGGTGATACCCTTTAATAGACTCGAGGCCTCAGCTCCTCCCAGTGGCGGGGGCTGGGGAGGGTCCTGGACCCGTTGGGGAGGCTGGCCCGGCCACGCTGACCCTGTGCGTTCCCCATCTGGCCTCAGGACCCCTCCGTGGGGAGGACAGATGCCACTCTCCCAGTTGACAGGCTGGCAAAGAACAAGAGGAACCCTGTGGCCCAGAAGGGGTGGTTTTGAGTGGGGCCAGCCATCTGCCCCAGCGCGGGTGAGGCACTGACGGCCACCACCAGGCCCACGGAGGCGGGGAGGGCTGAAGTGGAGAAGCCGCGGGGGGCTTTGGGGAGAGCTCGTCTAGGCCACATAACCTGGGGGAGGCGGAGGTGTGAGCCTGCAGCCCGGAGTCCTTGAGGTGCCAGACGGCCCTGAGCCAGGGCCTGGCATTGTGACAGTGTGGGCCACGAGGCCCTCCTGGAGGAGAAGTCTCAGGGATCTTAAGCTGGCAGCCTCCCCACTGTGGCGAGCGCTCGGTGCAGAGAGGACGGGGGATGAGGCCACAGCAGTGACCTCCTCCGTGGTGGCTCCACTGGCTGTCCCTCCGATTGGAGGCGCCCTGTCCAGAGCCACACCGAGCCTTGGCTCTTCTCACCCCCGAGGCCCGGGCAGGCCTCTGGGAAGCAGGGGGACCTTGGGGCTTAACCCGTAGTTCAGGGCATTTGGAGCCCTGATGGCCCGGGGGTGCTCACCCAGCCTCCCTGGAGTTCCTCTCCCCCCTCCTCCCCATGGCCCTTGCATCAGAAAAGGCTCCCACCTGGGACGGCGGCTTCCAGAAGAGGCCTCCGAGGTCATGGCCAGCTTTTCAGCACAAGCCTGGTCTGGGCAGCTGAGTCCGGGCCAGTCCCGTAGGCAGAGAACTGGGAGGGACCCTGCCCGGCGTGGGGGTGGGCGATGGCCACTCACATGTCCTCCCCTCGCCTGGCAAATGGGCCCGGAAGCAGAGTGGCTGGGGCAAGTTCCCCCCCCCCACCCCCCCAGCTCCTGGAATGGGATCTGCCTTTGTTTGAAGAGGGGGTGTGGGGCTCTGAGTCTGCAAACAGAGGCAGCCTATTTTCCTAGGGCCCTCACCCAGCGCACATGCAAATGCCACCGTGCTCCCCTTTGTACTCAGGGATGCCAGGGCCCATGTCAGCTGTCGGGCCGTTGCTGTGGGACGTTAGGGAGAGGTGGCATCCGGCGGGGGTGGCCACAGATGTGGGCTGTGGTCTCTGCCTGGCAGGGCGCCCGTGTGGGACATGGGGGCCCCAGGTGGTAGAGCGCGTTCTGCCACTTCCTGGGTGTGGCCTCAGGCTACCAGTCGGCTCAGGGCCCACTTCGGTGCAGGGAGGAGGGCCCCGGGCCCCCCCTGGGCCCTCTCTGCTCTGGGCCTTTCTCCCAGGATCCCCGACACCTGTTGAAACCCCCGAGTCGCACCCTCGTCCTGGCTGCATCTCTGACCCCCACTCTGCTCCCAGGGAGACCCTGCTCAGCGGGTCAAGCTCCCACACGCAGGGCCCAGCCACAGCTGGGACCCCCTGAGCCTGAGGATCAAGCGCTTCCCACACAGACGCCGAGATGGGATGCCCCAGAGCCCAGGAAAGGGGTGAGGCAGGCGGAGACAGGAGGAACACCGGGGGTGGGGAGCCCGGCTTGAGCCCCCAGGGCCTCTGTCTGGTGTGGCCCAGAGTTTTCCCAGCCGGAGACAACTTTGCCCCGTGCTCCGGCCAGACACTGCATAGGAGCATCCCAGGAGGAGGCCAGCTGTCAGGGGCTCCCGGCTCTCTGCTCTTGGGGCCTCAGGGATGTCCACCTGAGGAGGGCAGCGGGGACAGGTCGCGGGGGGCCACCGCGCCCGGAGCCCTGGAGGGACACATGCACGCAGGACACCTTCAAGAGTGGGAAGCTTAGATTTTCACTTTACACGATGTTTCACGGTTTGACATTTTTCCAAGTTGC
The DNA here is from genome assembly GCF_007474595.2 of Lynx canadensis. Lineage (NCBI taxonomy): Eukaryota > Metazoa > Chordata > Mammalia > Carnivora > Felidae > Lynx > Lynx canadensis. The sequence goes on along the minus strand of NC_044310.1, from coordinate 220,420,660 downwards.
GTTATTCTGGCCGTTTCTAAAAATTAAGAAGAAGAAGAAAAAAAAAAAAGCAAGCAAGCAACGAGCGCAGGTGTTTTGTTGGGTCCCAGGTGCCAGGAAGAGCCCAGGGCCCGGATCTGCCACACTGCACACTGGCCTTTTCTGACTGTAACCTTTTATATTCATCTGTTGAACATTCAGAAATACATCGGTGGAAGCAGGGGGAAAAGACCTCCAACTGTGGCTGAAAAAGGATCTTCGTCACCTCACAAGAACAGGGAGGTGGGGCACCTGCAGGCCCAGACTCCAGCCTGTGCCATCTGCACCTGTCCCTCCCCTCCAGACGGCAGGTGCCACCGGCTAAGCACGAGTCCCAGCCCCTCCCCACCCCCCACCCCCCGCCCCCGCCCCCGCCGTGGGGCAGCCTGGAAAGGGAGCAGATCTGACAGCTGGTTTACAACCAAATGTGCCTCCTCCCTGGGGTGGGCACACTGCTGCTCTGAACAAAATCACTGGGCTGATGGCCCTTGGAGTAACTGCCAGCTGGGTGCCTCTTCTGTTCTCCTCAGTCACCCGTCCTGCACACAGTCTGAGGGGTGGGCCACGAATGGTTCGCAGTCTTCCTGTATCCTATGTGTTATCCGCTCACTCAACCCCTGCCCTCCAGGACTCATCCCTGCCCCCAGGACTCACCGTTGCCCCCAGAACCCTTCTCTCCTCCCCAGGACTCCCCCCCCCCCCGGACCCTCTCTTGTCCCCAGGACTCACTCCTGACCCCAGGACCCTCTCTTGACCCCCAGGACCCTCTCCTGCCCCCCTCCCCCAGGACTCATACCTGCCCCCAGGACCCTCTCCTGGCCCCCCGAGGACTCACCCCTGCCCCCAGAACACTTCTCTCCTCCCCAGGACTCCCCCCTGTCCCCCGGACCCTCTCTTGTCCCCAGGACTCACTCCTGACCCCAGGACCCTCTCTTGACCCCCAGGACCCTCTCCTGCCCCCCTCCCCCAGGACTCATACCTGCCCCCAGGACCCTTTCCTGGCCCCCCGAGGACTCACCCCTGCCCCCAGAACCCTTCTCTCCTCCCAGGACTCCCCCCCCCGGACCCTCTCTTGTCCCCAGGACTCACTCCTGACCCCAGGACCCTCTCTTGACCCCCAGGACCCTCTCCTGCCCCCCTCCCCCAGGACTCATACCTGCCCCCAGGACCCTCTCCTGGCCCCCCGAGGACTCACCCCTGCCCCCAGAACCCTTCTCTCCTCCCCAGGACTCCCCCCCTGTCCCCCAGGACCCTCTCTTGCTCCCCAGGACCCTTCTGTCCCATCCAGGACTCATCCCTGCCCCTCAAGAGCCTTCCCAGATTCCACCTCTCTCCCAAACATTCCCTCTGCACAGAGCAAGCACCCCCTCCCCCAGGTGGCTACCGCCCTCTCAGCTTGCCTCCTGCTGCAGTAGGACGCCACCCTTGCGTTCAGCGTGTCTGTCTGCCCGTTCCCCCCCCCCCCCCCCCCGACCTCAGGGTACCTCCCCTGCCCCTCCCTGCTTCCCCCTCCCTCTGTGCCTCTCCCTTGCAGCCTGCTGGGGTCTTGCCAGCGCTTACTCCCCATCCAGGCTCTTCCCGCCAAGCGCCCCGAGCCCGGGGGCTTGGGGTTCCGGAATGCTCTGCCCGAGGCTTCACTCTCCCCTCCCTCCGCTCTGCCTCCTCCTCTCTGCTGCCCCCTCGGCCTGCTTCCCCCACCCCCCAGTGTGGCTCTGGACCGGTTCTGCCCCTCAGCGAGGTCACCCCACCCCTGCCACCAGGGAGCCTGGCCAAAGGCACGTTTCTCCCAAACGTGGAGTCACCTTCTAACCATACAATTGTCTTCCGGTGGCTGTTTAACCTACGCCCGCTCCCCGGGAAGTTCCCAAGGGCGGGTTTTTAAAAATCTTATGAGAAGAAACAAAGGGTCGTCTGGCTCACCGCTGTATGATCCCAAGTACCTGAAAGAGGGAAGGCCGACGGACAGGGGCGGAGGCGTCGAGTGCGCACGGTCGCGTCTCTTCCCTGCAGCCACGCTCCCCCCCCCCCCCCCCACCGTGGGATCAGCAGTATGGCCACGTCTGCCGGTGTCTGTGCCGTCTCCTCACCTCCCTCCCTCTCGCTCCAAACTTGCCTCCTAGGGGTTGTTTCGGACCACGTGCGCGAGGAGGAGGGGCTCCCGGCTGCGCCTCATTCCTGGCTGTTCCCGCCGTTCCCTGCGCATCTGCGAGCCCTCCAGTCCGCGCGCGCCCCCGCAGGCCGTCCTGCCTGCGCGCGCGCCCCCGCACAGGCGCTCCTTCACGCACACGTGGTTTCCGGGGCCGCAGCCTCCTCGGGGTTGCCCAGCGGGCGCCGCGAGCTGCTTCCGGCCGAAGAACGTTTACCGTAGCCAAAGACCCAGCTTGGGTGCGCTTCTGAGGTTCAGGGTGCCGCTGGGGTCCCTCTGCCTGGGCCGTGACGGCACTGCGCCCGGGGCCCACGTGCGGTGCCCTCCTGGACACCCGACGCCGGGAGCTTTCGACCCGGCTAATTTTGGGTAGGGGCACAGCAGCGGCCCATCCCGTGTGTGCCTCTCCGAAGACCGGCGCGCCGGGGGTGGTCGCCGGGCCCTCTGGCTTCCCTGGATTGCCTGCTGTCGCCTTCGGCGGGTTTCTAGTGGGCTCTTTGATCAGGCCTCTGCCAGTTGTAAACACTGGGAGCACGTCTCTTCACCTGCTGTCTGTGGTCTACCCGTGGTGTTCCGTGCTCTACAGGGATTTTATTTTTGCGTAGACGAACCCATCAAAACCGTGTCTGTGGCTGCGCTGCGGCCATCAATGCTCTCCTCCACTGCGGCTCACAGAGGGGTTCCCGCACTTCCTCCCGCCACCCGTTTTCCCGGTCACTCCGAGGTTTCTGACCCCGGGCCACGCAGGGGGCGTCCTGTACACAGCAATGCTGCTCGGCACCGTCTGGGGCCGGGACCCCACCAGCCTGGTCTGTAGCTTTTAGGATCCAGCAGGAAGCTGCCTCCCTCGACCCTTGTCCAAAGTTTCATGGTTCAGTGTGGATCTTAAGTTTAATGAGCTTCTCAAATATTCAAGTGACGCTTGGTCTGGGACTGCCGGTTCTGCACACCCTTCCCCCCCCTTACCCCCCTTCCCCCCTGTACATTTCCTGGGTCTGTTAAAGCACAGAGGCCGGATGTTAGTGGGACTGGGACTGGCTCTGGGCACGTGTCCCCACCTCATCCACACCAGAGGCTGAGGCTTATCTCCTTACTGTCCTGTTTGCCCGAGGCTCTCTGGGTTTCTTTTCCTATCGTGAGGACAAACCTATCCTGTTCGCAGCTACTTTCACCACATGGCTCCCCATGCACGTGTTTATAAACGATTGCTCCTTTTCTCCCACGCCATGGTGAACACATGTGCCGTCTGCCGCTACCCGCGACGCTCTAGCTCCCAGATTAAAAAGCGGTGACCTCGTGGCTCACATGGCCCACTTTTCGGGGCGCGTCTCGTGCCCGGGCAAGAATGCGGTCTCTGCTTCACAGAGGGCTCTCTGTCAGCTGTGTGCTCATGAATGAAAGTCCCGCCGGGTGTGGCCTGCTGCTCCGGAATGACACCTCCACCGTTCTGTGGTTCATCGGACGGGGTTGTATTTGGGTGGATGATGCCTGTGAATAATGCTCCCAGCAGTGGCAGTCAAGTCCCGAATGCTTGTCTAGACTGTCTTTCTTCTTACTTCTAGGGCTGTAACCTGAAGACCCTTTCTGGGGCCGCGCCCTCCCGACCCCTTCCCGGAAATTTGCTTCCAGTGGGCAGGCACTCACAGGGACAGGCCACACGATTTATCCTGGTGAAGGTGAGTTGGGAACTAGACGTGACCTTAAACTTCAGGCCAACAACTGGCAGGTCCACGAATGTTGGCAGGGGTCACCTGGTCGCTCGGAGACCTCTGACCTGCTCCCTGGCTCTCAAGAGTGGCCTGTGCAGGCTACTCATCAGGATCTAGAGCAGGACCTTCCAGAACTCTCTGTGACGACGGGAACGGGTCTCCCTAGTGAGACGTGGCTACTGAGCACCTGGAACGTGCCAAGTGCAACTGAGGAACTGAATCTTTTATTTCATTTTAACAAATTTAAGTTTACGTTGAAGCAACCACACGTGATGGCAAGTGGCCCCCATACTGGACAGGGCAGCTCTAGAACCTTGGAGAAGGGACCATGGTGACCATGATTCAGTGCTCTTTCTGCAGAAGGGAAATCTGAGACCCCGAGAGACCCTGGGTGAGTGTTGACGTAAATTTTCTAAGAAACAAGCCAACATGACGCGGAAAGACCGGGAAGTGATGTCAGAATCTGCCAGGAGGTGGGCTCTTTGGAGAAAGTCTTGAACAGAGACTTGGGCAGCTCCACACTGCCAGCGGCACGGGCAGCCGTGCGTGTGGGAAGCGTCTCCTCTTGCGGGCGGTCCGGGCCCCGAAGAGCTGAGGTTGGGTCGGCAGGGCAAGCCCGGGCAGCGGTCAGCAGGGGCCTGGTGCATGGCTGCGACCATCTAGGAGCCGGGAGGGTTGCAGCACGCAGGGCTGAGCCATCCTGTGCCCAGTTTTGTTTTTTAAATACATGCAATTAGAAAAACTGAGGCATCACCTGGTGTTTAAGACCAAACAGCTTTGGCGGCCAGGCCGGCCACCGAGTGCCCCCACCCTGGGCAGCGCCCTCATACCCACCGGCCCGCCCTTCTCATGAGGGCCGAGACCTCCCGGAGAGGAAGGAGGAGACTGATGTGGCGGGAACACCACAGGTGGGACCATGACCGTCTAACTAGAACACCGCGTGGCGGCATCCCGGAGCGGCGCGGGCGTCACACACGGCGGTTATCACTCAGTGCCTTTTTATTGCCATTGGGTTTGTGACTGTTGAGAGTGACGGCTCGAGGAGCAACGGGCAGATAAAAACCGTGGCTGGGAAGTTCTTGTGAAGAGAGGGCCCGGGCGAGGAGCCGGGAGGACTCAGAACCGGACGAAGGTGGCGTCGATCTGCCGCACGGTGGGCAGGGCCAGCATGATCTTCCGCCTGTACTGGGGGTCCTTCTGCAGGGGGTTCCGCTCCAGGTACACCGTCTCCAGGCTCTTGGCTGCCTTCAGCTCGTCGAGGTCGCTCCAGCTCTCAAGGAGATTGTCGTTCATCTGGAGGACACACACGGACACACACACACACACACACACACACACACACACACACAAGTGCGTTAGAAAAGCTTGTAGGACTGAAGGGCCCGAGCCTCCCACCCCCACACCTGGGCACGAGGCCACAGATGTGCTCCCGTCCTCCCCACTCTGAAGACAGTGTGACTTGGTATTAAGTCTTCTTGGTGCCCTCATGGAACCCTGTCACCGCTCGGTACCTCCCGGCCACCTTCCAGCAGCGTCCCAAGGGAAATGCTCTTGCTCATGCCCAGGACTTGGGCCACATCACCACGAAAGGGGCTAATCCAAGTTAACATCAGCGGAGAAACGATCAGAGCAACACCGAGGACAACCCCGCCCCATCTCCTGGCAACGTGTCACAGTAGGTTCGGTTTCTGTTTCAGACCCATTCAGTCATCCCCACGGCCTGACGGCACGCTCTGCTGTGACATGGTCAGCAGGGCAGCAGCCACGCTGACTAAACGTCCATCTGTCCCCGAAGTTGCCTCTGGCTTGTCCCACTGGGATGCCCCTTGCTGGGGTCTGTGACGTAAATGCCCGGCCACCGCTCACCTTGCATGGCTGACATGATGGCCCCAGGATATGAACCTGGAGGAGGGGCTCAGAAGTCTGAGTTACAGGCTCAAAGCAGGTTAGATTTCACCCTCCTGATCCTGCCAAGGCCCACCTGGACAGGACCCGCCAGAGCCAGGGAGAATTCTCTCTTTGAACCAGCGTCAAGACGAGGGCATGGTGGGCCTCTGGATTTAGAGTGCCTGTCACAGCACGTGCTTATGACGCTCAGTCCACACCTGTCCTGTGGATGGTGGTGGCTCCTCCGTGGGGGGCGAGACAGGAGGCTCAGAGGGTGAGCCACCCTGGCTTCTGTCAGTTCCCCAAGAATCTGGCAGAGGACCACGTGAACACAGATGGCGGGACAGTCTCTGAAGGCTAGATACAGCCATCCGCCCCGGGGGGTGCGGAGGCGAGGGCGTAGGCCGGGCGGTCCTGCAGGCGCCCTCAGCAACCAGCTCCAAGAGATTTCAAAGAGCCCTGATGGGTAGTGTCCGCCAGATTCTGTGGTGTAAACACCCCGCCGTGGCCGATCTTACGCTACCCATGCTGCGTCCCAGACCGCGGCGCCGGGGTGAGGCACAGCTGGCTCTGACAAGCAGGGCAACCTGACTCCAGCAGGTCATTGGAGGGTTTTGGATGACAGGAACTGTAAAGTTTTATTTTTATTTAAGTGATCTCTGCAGCCCATGTGGGGCTCACACTCGTGACCCCAAGATCAAGAGTCGCATGCTCCACCGACTGAGCCAGCCAGGTGGCCCCGATGACCAAGTTTAAACGAGGCGCAAGCCGGAAAGCCGCTGGGAGCGTAGGCATCACTAACAGGGGGGTGCCACACCAGCCTCACGGCCTGCTGGTCTGACCCACCCCCCAGTTCCAAGCGCACACAGGCCGAGGGCAGGTGCGCTCCTCCCGAAGGGCAGGGGCGCTCCTCCCGAAGGGCAGGGGCAGGTCTGTCCTCTGTGAACCTGCAGCGGGAGCCGGGGTGGGTGGAGGCGACAGCGTGGCCCCTTTCATCTTCACCTCTGCATACAGAGGAGCGACCCACGCGCACGCAATTGGAAGGAGGCGGAGCCTTTCCAGGAACCCACCTGTGGCCCCTCGGCAGGAGCGCCAGGGGAGTTCAAGCGCTGCGAGCCAAGAGCACGTTAGTCGGCATGGAATTCTGGGACACTGCCTTGCCTTCGGGTCTGAAACACTGACACGGCGGCTCAGCATCTGGGCGAATGCGTGAGAACCTCCCACATACCAGGCTCTGTTCTAGGAGCTGGGGTTCGGCAGCGACATGACATGGGGGTGGCGGTGGGGACTCTGAAGGACTGAGATGGCGGCCCTGGAAGGGTTATGGACTTGAATCTGGTCACGGTCGTGTGGAGAGTGCTGCACATTAGAAAGTGGTGTTAATGGTGCCGGTCAGGGATGATGGTGGCTTTGTGGCACGGTGTTGACAGCAGAGGTGCAGAGAGGCTGGATTCTGGGTAGAAGGGGGAGGGAAGGCGTCGTCTTGCATGTGATGTGTAAAAGATAAGGAGAAACAAAGGAAGATTCTGAGACTTTTGGCTCAAAGAACTGGGAGGCTGTTGAACAAAATGGAGGAAGCACAGCTTGGGGAGGGAGGCTCACGGGCTCAGGACGTGCTGCTGGGTTTGGGGGTGGGTAGTCAGCCAACGACGTCCTGCACTGGGCACACAGTTGTTGCTGCAAATCCGGAGCCCAGGACAGACTCGGGCTGGGAATATAAATATGGGTGCTGGGAGCAGACGGGGGTACTTGGACTGGAGAGGCTCATTAGGCAGAGAGAAGGCCCAAGACCGGACCCCGGGCAGGCACTCCAGCGTAGAGTGAGGGGTGCGAGGGACACTGAATCCAGCCACGTGTCTGCTGGTGGAGGGAAGCTTCCAACACGCCAGGTGTAGCACAGGCCCCGACCGCTAGACCATCTTGGCTGGTGGGCCACACCGTGGCTGGGGGTGCGTGCCCGTCCTAGGCCACGGGGAGAGCTTGCTGCTGAGTGAGTCCCAGGGTGGAGGGTGGAGGTGAGTGACAGCCAGCCAGACGAGAGGTCTCCTGAGCAGGCTGCCTGCAAAGGAGGGCAGGGATGGCGGAGGGGGGTGGGTTGGGGGGAGGGGGTCATGGTCAAGGAGAGAGGGCAGCCTTCAGGACAGGAGAGGCTGCAGCCCGTCTGTGCACGGGTGGAAACGCTTTTACGGGCTGGGGCAGGGGCGTCACTGGCGGGTGTCCTTGAACGAAGAGGAGGTGGCCGCAGAGAACCACCTACATCCGCCGTGATGGGGGGCTGAGAGTGAGGTTCTCTCCACGCAAGGACGTCCGGCGAGGGTGGAGGAAGCTGACCCGGAGAAGATGGGCTAAGCTTGCTCGAAAGGCAGGAAGGCACTGCGGGGAGCATGGCGGGCTCAGCCAAGGCAAAGTTAACACCTTCTGCAGGGTGAGCCGGTCGAGCAGAAGGGGGTGACGATAGCAGCCTCCTGATGTAGGGGTGGTGTGGGGGTGAGCACCTAAGAAGGCGAGAGACGGAGAGGGGGCCGGGGTCCCTGGTGATGGTCTCGATGGGGCAGCAAGCAGATGGGAACGCTGGCGGATGGAGCGGACTGCGTGGAGCTGGCAGCCACAGGGCTCGGGGTCCATCAGGGGGGTGTCAGCAACCGTGACTTTCGGGGGGGTGAGGAGGCGCCAGGCCCCTGGGACACCTACACGGACTCGGAGAGCAGCAAGGACCGCGCGTGGCAGGGGCAGTGCTGGGTGGGAGCGAGTCCTGACATCTTCAAGGAAGGGAGGGGTGGAGTGAGCACACCAGGCTGCGTGGCGGGAGGTCTTTAGGGAGGAGGAAGCACCGTCTGGAGGCGGGCATGAGAACAAGACACCACACCCCCCCTCCAGGCCCAGAGATTAATTGGCACCAAGGGTTTGGTTTCTTGTGACAACTTCTTTTTAACCACAGATCATATTTTCCTATTTACAGATCTGTGATTTTAGACCAAACGCTAGACATTGTGGATAACGTGCTATCGACACTGGATTCTTTGAAGAGAATGGATTTTTTGTTCTAATACCAGCTGCTCAGCACGCCCTGCGTGAACCCGGTTTCACACTTTGTCAGGGTCCCTCCGACTCGGTGGGGACCGACCTCCAAACTCCACCTCTGGAGATAGTTTGAGCTTGATTTCGGCTTTATTTAGGGTGGGTCTGCGGTAGGTCGAATCTGAGCCTGGGGTCCTTCCGTCAGGAACGGCCTCTGTGGAGTCTGGCCTGGATGCTGATGGTGTTGGCAAGCTCTCTCTACGTGGGCACCGCACCCCGGCATTGCCACCGCGTGAGCCTTGAGTGGGGCGGCCTTGGGCCCAGACGGCTCGGGCCTCGGCCACGGTGTGCTGGGCCCCTTCTCTGCACGGCTACCCCCTCTGCAGTGCCTTATGCCTTGTCTTGCCATAAACTTTGACCACGGGTCCTGTTCTTGGCTCCACGGTTGCCACGCCTCCCCGGGGCCACAGCCTCGTGCTCCGCCCGAGTAGAGCCAAACCACATCTTGTGCTTGCTCGTGGCTGGAGGCCAGTCCGCTACCCGCTCGGCGGCCACGGCCGGAACGTCTGCACTAATTCCCCGTGAGCCGCGCACTCCCAGACCTACTTGGGCGAGGAACCCTCTTTTCACATGACTTCTTGTGGGCCGAGGGTGCCACCTGCTTCGGAAAGTCTAGGTTTCCAAAACCCAGGTCTCGGCCCCGCGAAGGGACGGAAACCTGCAAGAGGGCCCGGACACTGAGAAGGCGCTCTGCCGTCGGCCTGAGTGGTGCATCCCCTGGAGGGGACGCTGGAGAACAGCTCCTTCAGGACGCATTCTCAAGTGTTATTCGATGAAGCATAAATCTCCCCACCCGTGAGCCGCTCACACGGCCAAATGCAAAGTGGGCACGATTAGAAGTGCCGGGGAAGCAGTCCATCCACCGCCAAGTGGACAGCCACCGAAACGGTGCACACACGTACCTACGCTTTGACCTTAACACAGCAAAATAAAAGTAGCAGTACAGCATTCTTTAGAAGAAATAAGGTTTTTTGCAACATAGTCTGCTTAAAAACCCTTTCATAACATCACAGTGGTGGACTCAGGCTGTCAGCTCTGGCACAGGCGGCCGCACAGCGCCCGGTCCTCTTCTGGTTCAAAACACACGTTTTCTCATATCTGCCCACCGCACGCTTGCCGTCCTGCACGTCACGGTGCCCGCGGACACCAGCATGCCGCCAGTTCTGGGGGGGGAGACTATCTCTATAAAGTCCAGATTCCAGCATTTCGGGTGATCCAGTCGGCCTCAGGCCAGTTTCCTCCAGGATCCCATCAGTGCGGAACTGGAGATTTCACTCCTCCCCACTGGAACACTGGAATGATGTCTTGGATACAGATAACTTTTAGAGTCTTATCTTCACGTTTCCAAAATGGAGCGCAAAACCATTCACTCGTATTGTTTCCACACACAGTTCGGAGTCTCCTGAGCCCAGGCCGGGGCAAAGATGTTATACTCACTGAGGGAAAACACGGCACCTCCTGTTCCCCATTACGTTCTTTACAACCGGGGCGTAAAGGAACAGGGTGGGGTGTGACCCTTAGAGAATATCTCCCCAGAAGGTACAACTTCTAGTCTCTTAATCTAGAACATTTCCCACCTTCAACTCACATTTTTTTTTTCTTCTGTTAAATGAAATTGACTTTGTGAAGAAACTCAGTTAACTTTCCTGTGGAATGCCCCTCGTTCGGACGTACCCTCTGGCTCTCTTTTGGTGTCACCTAGCATGTTCTTCTAGCCCCCGTGTTTCCTGTAAACTCAGTTAGGTCTGAATGCTTGGTTAGAGCAAATAAACATTTTTGGCAAGTACGCTTTATAGATGACTCACATGGGGGGCGGGGAGACACAGCATCAGGCTGTTGCTGTCAGGGATGGTAAATTTAGTCATATGGATGAAGTTGCCCTTTGCATTTAGCAAATTCTACGTGGGGCAACACACGGCAGACATCCAGCTCTTCAGTGATTTTAGCATCCGGTGATGAGGCGGCCTGAGTCCACGACTGGAATTCTGCTTTTGACGGTCTCCCTGCTCGACATCTTCCCAGCAGACTGCTTGTGGTTTTTGAGACCCTAACTTCACAGGATGTATTTCCCATTACGATGGTTTTTTGTGGCTGATGTTTATATAGAAGATTTACGTTTAATTTACCCTAAACTCAGTGACATCTTGAAAACAGAGGTGTGGAAGAATTCTCAAGGTACATCTTGTAAGTAACTGGTAGAATATCACAACCACCTATTTGTGGACAATCTGTAGGGCATTTCAAGAAAGGGGACGTGTGCCTTGTGTGCTGCTGGCGTCAGAAGAGGTGTCTGTTACTTCGTATTCAGGTACGGATTCAAGAGGGAGAGCCAGACAGAGTCCCTGGGACCGAGGGCAGCCTCTTCATAGCCCAAGCGCAGGGGTGGGCTCCTGTGGCCTCTGCCACGTTTTGCTGGAAATGAGTTGGTAAGGCCCACACACACTTGTGGGCAGGGGTCACGTGGGCACGAACGCCAGGACCTCAGTGAGGGGGACACATCATGGGTCATCTCCTGTGGTTTCTATGGATGTTTTCTCCTTGTTCTGGGTGGCACTTTCCTGCCTCTCTGCACACTGGCTGCTGTGGATGCCACACTTCTTGCAGCCCGCGTTTTGCTGTACTCCTCTAAAGAGCGGTGTTCTGCGAAGCCTCCTGGTCCTGTGAAGGCCTGGTCGCAGGCTCCGGGAGAGTGCTGCATGTGCCTCTGACGTGTGGCTGTGCTGGGCTGTCGATGCGCTTTCTGGGGTGTCGGGCACAGCCGTCCCGCCCTGGCAGGTTGGAACGCGGTGCCTCCACACGCTGCGTGGCATCCGGAATCTCCGCCCGGCCTGACGTCCTCAGCTGTCCTCTGACAGGCCTGCTGCCCATGTGCAGCTCATTCTTCGGCTGAGGGATCCTCAGGCTGACTTCTCTGGCTTTGTCTCCGTGTGGCCATCACCCCGCTGCGAGCCTGCCCTGAAAATTTCAGCCCCGGGAGCCCAAGCTCCGATTTCTGCTTCCTTTGCTTGGGGAAACCGCAGCTCTATGTCTGGGCCCACCTGTGTGTGGCGAGCACCCTTGGCTGAGGGCCGCGGTGTGGACACGGTGGTCGCCCCGAGCCCATGGCCTGGAAACAGCTACTCCCTATGCCTGCCCATGTGATAGCTGTTTGTGCGAGATGGGAAGACTGACGGCCCTTCCTCCATGCCTAAACCTGGCCCCAGATCCAAATCCAACACGACAGGCCACACTAGTGTGACTTTGTATTTGTGCCTATTTTCTTGTATGTGGAGTATTCGGAAGGATCCTACTCACGTTAGTATATTTATCCTGGAACATATTTAAAATAGTTTCAAAATCATAACACCAATATTATCACTAATAAAACCACAAAGGGACATTCAAGATCCTTTAGGAGTTCTTTCTGTGCTTAGGATGCAGCTCCCAAAGGCCGTATGGTCAGAGAACTCTTTCCTGCGTCACTGTCTTCTGTGTCGTTATTGTAGGAATTTGAAATATTGAGTCGTTTGTTTCAGTCCACTTAGAATCGTAAATTAAAAATGTTTAAAAAAATGCATAAAGCATTTTCAGAAACCAAAACTCTGCAAAATGATGTGTTTGGAGAAGACACGGTCTGCTGTTACACCCTCCACCTTCCCCTCGGGCCCCACGGGCGACCGTTTCTGCAGGTTGATGCTTCTGGGGTTTCTCTCTGCAGAAAGGAGGGACACGTGTACCCGCTCTTATTTATACACTTTACACACGCACGCACTAACTTCTGCGCAGCACGCTACGTATCTGGGCTCGTCCACGCCGACTTCTGGGAGCCGGGATGATCTGGTGAAGGGGAGGCTGTCTAGACAGCTCCCAGCTCAACTGCTGCCTTCTTGCTCGGCCCCACACATCTCCCTGCCCGTGACCTTCGCCTTTCCCTCAGCTGGTGACCGGTTTCTGCTGACTCACCATCGATGTTTCATTTGGAACTCACTCCCTTCTTTCTCACCCCGCCGCGACCTGCCAGGTCTGCTCACGTGGCCTCAGTCACCTGTGGGGCAGCAGGAGAAGGGTCTCGGCCTCCGCTGGCCTCCACTGGCCCCTGCACTCCCGCCAGTATGGAGCACACAAGGCGGCCATGTGGCTCACCTGCTCGGCCCCTGCTGACAAGCATGCGTGGAAATACACCTCCTTCTCTTTTTCTTCCCAAGATAAAAATGTTCATTGCCGAGGAGTGGGAAATACAGCAAGGGAGGAAAAGAAAAAGATAAAAATCATGCACGGTCTCGCCACAGAAGGAAGACCGCTGTTAATGTTCTGTTCTGTCTTCTTCGGCCTTCTCTGGGAGCCACAGAGCCGATCTTGGCGGGAGGCACTGGCGTCAGCTTCACCTCTGTTTCTCTTCCAATGTACTTTTCCATGCTTTGGTTTTCAATCGCGAGAGACATACGTGCTCACCATGGAAAACTTGGAGGAACCGCAGAGTAGAGAGAGAAAAAGGAAACCGCTGTATGTGTGCAATCCAGAGAGCAGGGCTTCTTGTTTCTACCCACATTCCTCTGGCCTTTCTCTGTGTGCGAGCGTCCACGGGTACTGAGTTCACCAACACCCGGATCTGCCCCCAAATACTTGGCACCTTCCTTTTTTCCCATCAACATTATGAGCATTTTCCTGTAATTAAATCCCCTTTACAAACGTCATTTGAAAGCCTTGCTTTATAGTAGCATAATATTTCATCATGTGGCCATATCATAATTTATTATTCCCTAAGTTGGAGAGAACATATGAATGATACAAATTTAAAGTTTCAGAAGAAAATCTGGACAATTGTTTTTATAAGTTTTGGGTTTATGACCTTTTCTAAACTGACACTAAACGCTGAAAACCAAGGAAAAAACAGATTTCTCGTTCTTCTCTGTAATCTGATCTTTTTCTTTTTTACAACGAACAGAAATACTTTTATCGTTAGAAAATACAACAAAGCTATTTCCACTGTAAAAAAAAACAACAAACCCAAATCCTGATGTCTATGTATTTTTGTACATAATCTTTGACTTTCTCATCATTTTGTTAGGTCTTAGATGTGAAAGTTCCAAGGCTCTGAATGCCCCACAGAACACGTGTCAACCAGAGTCCTGCCGGCGCCCAAGGGAGTGCTCGCCACAACGCACGCCTCATTCTAGCAAAGGCTTTGTCAACCTGACCATCAAAACACCACATCTCACTGTTTCAGTGTATTCTAAAAATTAATAAGTAGGAAACGCTTTATGTATCTACGAGCAACTGTTACTTCTTATTCTGTGACATGCCTATTCGTGCTCTGTCCCCCACCTCCCATTTTCAAATGGTGACCCTCTAGGAGCCATTTTTAATACAGTAACCCTCAGCTCACGTACCTGCACGGCGTCATTTTCAATGTTATCCACAGCTGGTCTCCACCCAGCTACCCAAGCTTCCTCTCCTAAATTCCTGCCTCTCATTCAACCGAGCGTGTGCCAGGCACTGTTCTAGGGGTTGGTGAGGCAAGACTGAGCAAAACAGAGAGACTCCTCTGCCCCGCGAAGCTCACGGTGTGCCGTGGAGGAGTGAGAGAGAAAAGTGAAAAATTACATGAAGTCACAGGACCTCCACTTCAAGCGAGGGAAGGACTGGAGCGGGACTCCACTTTTCTGTCGTAAACTGGAAGACAGGACAAGTAACATGAAACTGCTGTTTGCATACACTGGACAACAGGTGACACGGGACAGTGACTCCAGAGAGCAGGGAAACGAGGGAGGTGAGCTCTGTGTGCCTCTGGCCTTCTGTCTGCAGGCACGCTGTGGACCACAGGGGAACCCAAGTAGAGCCTGGAGGCCACAGTGAGTTGAGACAGTGAATCTGTTTTGGGAAGGCAGAGGCAGCTGGGATTTCTGGAGAGGAGTGAGCTGTATAGGAAAAAAGCTCCAGAAGGGCACCCAGTGTCCCCTTGAATCTTGGACTGACAACTGAGTGTGGATGGTGGCGTGAAATTACAGGACTGGCCACAGCATAGAAGCCACGAGGCGCCAGAAGCAATGAACTGGGCAAGGCCAGAGCTCATGCACGGAAAGGACATGTTTGCGCCGTCACCAATCAGAGGCAGAGACCTCGTTAAATGCCCAGGGCATTCACTAGAGACCCAAGAAGGGTCACAGCCTAGAAACAGAGCAGAGTAGCCTTAGAGGACAGGCTTCGTAGATTCACGCTGATAAAGCTGAAAGTGAGCCTCAAAAGGATCAGGTTCACTGTCTGCCAGATATACAGGCCAATACACTTTAAAGGAAAGGAAAGCAAAAAAAAATCCAGAGTCAATAACTTCACATCTTTTTAAAAAAAGATTTTATTTTTAAGTAATCTCTATACCTAGTGTGGGGCTTGAACTCACAGCCCTGAGACCAAGAATTGCATGCTCTACTGACTGAGCCAGCCAGGTGCCCCAATAACTTAACATCCTAATGGCCAGCATCTAATACAAAAATTACTAGCCATGTGAAAAAGGAAGGCTTCAAGGGAAACACAAACATTAAGGAGACAAACAGAATCTATAAAAAGAGAACCAAACTTTTTTTTAGAGTTGAAAAATGTAACATCTGAGCTAAAAAACTGACTCCAAGAGCTTAACAGCATATGAACATTGCAGACAATCATGACCTTACAGACATAGGAACAGAAATCATACAAACGCAAGCACACAACATAAAAGCCAGTGACCCAGTGACAAAGCACTGGACAACATATGCGTAATTGGAGTTTTAGGAAGAAACTGGGGGAAGGGGAGCAGAATAAATTTTGGAGGAAATTATTTTCAGAAGTTTGCTGCATCTGATTTTGAAAACTATAAATTCACAGATCCCCAAAGCTCAACAGCACGTGACCTTCAAGTTGCAAGAAACAAAAGTGACGATAGAACATAAATAAGCAGCTGGAGGGAGACAGGGGTGCCTGGGGGGCTCAGTCGGTTGAACATCCGACTTCAGCTCAGGTTATGATCTCATGGTTCGTGGGTTCAAGCCCCATGTCGGGCTCTGTGCTGACAGCTCGGAGCCTGAAGCCTGCTTCGGATTCTGTGTCTCCCTCTCTCTCTCTCTGCCCCTCCCCCACTCACGCTGTCTGTCTCTCTCCAAAATAAACATTAAAAAAATTATATATAAAAAAAAAAAGCAGCTGGAGGGAGAGAGACATGTCACACAGAAGGGGCGAGAATGACTAACGATTTCTCATCAGGAACAGTGCAGGCTGGAGCACAATGGAACACGTATGAAGTGCTGTAGACAAACCCCCCAAACTGGCAAACTAGAATTGTAGAGCTGTAATCCCATACTTCAAAAATGAAAGCAAAATAAAGAGACTTTTCCAGACAGATCAAAGCTGAAACAATTGGTTTACAACAGGCTGCACAATAAAAAATTATTAAAATTCTTCAGGTGGAAGGGAAATGGCACAATGGAAACCACATAAAATAATTAAAAAATGCCAGAAATGGTAAAATAAGTGGATTTTGTTATTAAATTTCCTTAAAAGATAACTGATACAGCAACATGTCACGGGGCTTAAATCTATGAAAAGTAAAACATAGGGCAATGTCAGCTGTTGGAGAGGAATGGAAGCACACTCCTGTAAGGGACTTACATTATTTGTGACATGATATATCATTTGAAGGCAGACTGTGATAAATTGAAAATATATTTTGTGATTCCTAAAATACAGCATACAGATATAAGCAAATTACGTCAATAGTGAAAATAAAATAGACTACCAAAAATAATGTTTTTCTAATCCAAAAAGAAGGCAAGAAAAGAGAAAAAAAAGGAACAAAGAACACATGGGACAAATAAAACCCGAATAGCAAGATGGCAGACCTAAACCCAACCATTGCACAAAGTGTAAGTGAATGTAATTGTACTAAACATGAGCAGGGTAAATACTGCCCTTAAAAGGCAGAGATGGTCAGACTGGATAAAAAAGCAAAACCGATGTGCTGTCTACGAGAGACGTATTTTGCCTATCATGAAGACAGAGGTTGAGTAAATGGATGGAGAAAGATACCCATGGAAACAGTAACAGGAGAAAGATAGAACGGCCAGATTAATACGGGAGGTAGAATTCAGGACAAGAACAAAGAGGGCAGCGCGGAAAAGGGACATTCCATATGATGAAAAGACAATGCCTCAAGAAGACACTATGATCCTAAATGTGTATGCAATCAACAAAAACCTTAAAGATACAAAGAGCAAAAGCCGGTGAACTGAACGGAGAAAGCAAACCCACGGTTATGTTTGGGATATTCCAACATCTTTCTCTCAGTAACTGGCAGGACAAGCAGAACGTCAATAAACATAGGATTTGGGTGATTAAAATTTTATTAAGCCTGGCTTCCTAGTTCTCTCTCAGAGACCAGCTCATAGCTAAGCGAACCCTACATGTGATAGGAGCACAGAAGAGTTTGAGAGCTCCCAGTTTGCAACCTCCCTTCCTGAAATGCAATTCCTCATTGGTAAAATGGCATAATACCGTCTGCTTCGCAGGGTTGCTATGATCAGCAGATCAGAAGAGGAAGCAGTCTGGACACCACCAGGCACTGTAGGCTCTGCCTCATTTGACTGTCTTCATCTGCTTTGTGTGTTACAGGGCAGGCCAATATCCACCTTCCAGCAAGTGCCAGCCTGCCTGCCTGCCTTCCCGGTGGCCAGGGTGCCCAGCTGGCCTCTACCTGTGGTCTCAGCACCCCATGTCCCATGCTCTTGTCCCTTGGCAGGGCATGTAGAATCAATCACACATTTCAGAAACACTGCTTCAGTATCAGCTGGTTTCCCAAACCTCCTGAAATGTTCTGCCAGGAGCCCTTTCCCTGTCACCCAGGTCCCCTGCCACTGGACTCATTTGGTTGTCTGGTTTCTCTGTGTGGTTCCCCCGCCTCTCCAGAGCCAAAACTCTTTGCTCTGATCCAACCAGCCTATCCGCAGCCTCACCTTCCTTCGGGGGTGGGCTGCATGCTAGACCCACCAGGCTCGTGGCAGCTCACCGGTGCCTCCAGCCTGACACCCTTTTCCCACCTTTCTACTTCTGGTTCTGGTCTCCCCAGATTTGCTCTGGCACCACAACCTGACAGGACCCAAGACCCAGTGCTATCGGTAAGGGGCAAAGGTCGTTTTCACAGCAGGCTACCTGTGTTGTCGGGAAACTTGGAGGAGTTTTCAAGATGACATAAGCAGAGTCAGCAGCACGGCTATGGAAGGAAGAGTCATGTCTCAGACTCCACGCACAGCCTGGTCAGCTGAGCACACCCAGGACAACGCTCGCTTCAAAGGATCTCAGGGTGAAACGTGTGCCACGATCCGTGCACGGGCCCCCAGCCCGGGGACAGGCAGCGCACACACGTCAGGAGGGCACGCCACAGAATCCCGACACTGCGGCCCTCAGCTCGGTGACTGTCGTGCAACGCTTTAGAGGAGTCAAGAAGTTAGGACCTGCGACGTGCTGCTTCTCTTCCTACTTCTTCCTCCCGGCTCTGGGATACCACTCCCCAACCCACACCTGTTGGCCTCAGAAAACACGAGGCAGAGCCCGGGAGGACTGAGTGCAGAGAGCCTTGCGGCTTCTCCTGTGCTGCTGCGGTCTATCTGCACTGAACGCACTAGCTCCCGGGCCGGGTCTGGAAAGCTCTCGGTCACAGGCAACTCTCACCCTACAGACCCGGGCCTCTCACATCTTCTTGTGCGCCGCGATCCCCAGAATCTGTGAAAACGCGGATGCCGCTACAGCCCGCGTCTGTGCGTCTGGGATGACGTGGGGCCCGAGTTCCGCTCCTGGGTGATGCCGGCGCACACAGCCAAGAGTAAACTCTGCGACAGCGCCCCCCACCTCACGGCGTAGGAGGCGCCCGGGGCTGGCGCTCAGCACGCACTCAGTGCTACGCTCAGTGGCGCCACCTCAGCGGAGGCAGAACCAATCCCGGCGGTCATTCCACTTACCCAGAATTCCTGTAGCTCTGTCAGATGGCTGACGTTTTCAATCTTTTTGATTCTGTTTGATGCAATGTCCAACATCGTGAGTTTGTTCTAAAATAAGGAAATAAGATTGTTCCTGGATTACCTCAGTTCAATAATGACCGTGTGACCACACACATGCTGTCGGGTGCTGTGCTCACGGCCGTGGGGCGAGCCGCCCTCCCTACCCTCAAGGAACAGGGGCAGGCTAACAGGACGGGGTCACCTGCCACTCCCTGCGGCCCACCCGTTCTACTCGCACACAGACCCTCACCACCACCTCGGCAGAGCCCCCGTTAACACTGGCATCTGACAGTCTCCGCCACAGGCTCCCAGACTCCCATCTACAAGGATCGGTGTCCCAGTGGGCTGTGTAGTCCTAGGAAGAGCAGAGTGACACCTCCCTAGAAGCAGGGGAGGCCTGGGGCTCCGGGAGGCTGCACGGGGGCATCTGGTGTGGACCCCGAAGAAGGGGTAACCACTGTAGCAACATCTATTTAGTTTCTGTTGAGGACACGCACGATGTATCAAAAGGAGTCCTCAGAACGGTATTTTTGTTTTCAACAACATCTGCTTTAGCGTGTACCCCACAATCCCCTATCCTAAGAATGCCCAGCAGATACGGTTTTTCTAACACATATGAGCTAAGCCTGAGTAATATTTTTTTAAAGTTCAGGGTTTAAAGATTTAACAGAGTTGAATAACATTGTAGTAAAAATGAAGTCTGTTAAAGCTCCCGCCGCTTGCTGAAGTATGTTGAATCAAACCAGTTGGCGAAGTTTTTCTAAAATCAAAAAGGAAACATTTAGAAGTTGGTTCACAGCCGCCCAAAGAAGTCCATTCCCTTCTTGTCTGCCCATTTCTCACTGTGGATTCCTTCCTACATTTTCTACTGTATTCATGGGATTCCGAGTCCTGGTCCTCCCAAGTTTTAAGGGAAGGTTAAAAACCGTCTCAATAAAATAAAAAGAAATCCACGAACACACACAGAAGTCCCCAGCCAGCGGCGGTGCTGACTCAGAAGCGCTCTGGTCCTGGTCTCGGATTCCTCGAGGGCCCGCCGCCCATCCCGCACCCACGTCACCCAGTAAGAGCACTGGCCAGTCAGTTTCCAGGAAGCTACATGGTGCCACGTCAGGTCACATGCAAGCTGGGCACGGGCACGCAGATGAGCAGCTCCTCTGAGTAGCTTGTGTTGGGCACGTCGTGTGTGCTCAGACTGCCACGCGACTGCAGTGTGCCAGGAGGCTCCTGCCTATGGGAGCTGGGGGGCGGTTGGTGGGACCGCAGCAAGCGGGGACTTAGGAGAACTCGGCAGAAGAGGGCCGGGTCCTCCACGGCGGTGGTCTCTGGCCCTCTGACCCCATCCTGCAATGCTCGGTGTCACGGGGTGCACACGAGGAGACACACGACAGGCCGATGACGGCGCGGGCCCCGTCCAAGGGCGTAGCACCAGGGGCATCACGGTGCACAGCACTGGCGCAGGGACTCAGTTATGTGCTCGACACTGTCTTGTTTTTTCTGGGGAGCTGGACAGTGTTTTGAAAGCTCATCCAAAAGCAAACCGGTGAGAGCTACTTAAAAAAATAAAAAAATAAAGAGAGGAGCCAGGCAGGGTGGGAGTGAGCACAGCACACGGGGCCACACACGGTGCCGCGGTCACGGCGCCAGAGAGCAGTGGGTGAGAGGTCGCCAGCGCCCGAAAACCCAACGCCCAGGAGCAGACACAGAGGTCGGGGAGCGCCCAAATGCTGGGCAAGGCGTCTGTGGTGCTCGGACGGGGGATTTGCCATTTGGGAAAAACATACACTCTTTACTTCCCACAACAAAAATAACTTCCAGATAAACTGAGAGAGAAAATACAGACGAGTATTTGACCTCGAACTAAACGAAGCCCGAGCAGACTGTCACACTGGACCTTGATAAATATTCTAATCACATAATTACCTTCAAAACCACAACCTTTTTTTTTTTTCTGTTTTGTTGCAGAGGCCCAAGAATGATCTGGAGTTCAACCCTGACCACAGTGCCCACTCCTGCTGGTAAAATTCTAAGCTCTAGCTCCTCTCCTGCTGGCCCAGGGACCTGCCACTCTGTCGGCCCTGTTGCAGACACACTTCCCCCACCCTGGGGAGACCTAGGAGCTGGGGAGACCCCCAGCTCTCCACGATCGCGGGCCCCGCAGGCTGGTCATCGCGCGGGGTGGGCACACCCTGCCAGCTCTGACGCCATGGCCTCCGCACACAGTCCCACGTCTCGGAACCGGGCCTCCAGCTACCACCCTGCGCTGCCTGAGCGTACAGCCGGTTTACACGCCAGGTTGGTAAACTCCGAATTTGACTGCAAGGCGGAGGAAGACAACTAAACTTACCAGAGGCCCATTCTGCCTTGTCTAAAATTTGGTAAAAGGAAATTCAGAATGTGGCGTTCCCTCTAAGACGTTACTAACGGTGACCAGGCCCAGGGGCTGAGGCCAACGGAGCCTTTACTAAGATTGAAACGCTGTGTTTACGGTAACAAAAGTGACCAATATGGTTACCTTTGCTAAAAATAAAACAGAAAAAAAAAAAAGCTCAGTAAAACTGAAAGAGAAAAAGTATTTTATTTGTCTTGAGTATCGCAGTGAGGAAAAGCAGGCTTGCCCGCAGGCAGCTGGAAAGGGCCGGGGCCAGCGCTGGCCCGCCTCCCCGCTCAGCGCATCTAAGGCTGTCCTGTGCTGAGTGAGAACGGGGCCGTCTGTGGGAGGCGAACAGGCCCTCCCTAGCCTCACGAGGGCTGGTGAAAAGCAGGGAGGAGCAGGAAACGCGCAGGAGCTCAGCTCAGAGCAGCTGAGGCCTGGAGGCCCCCGTGGTCCCCGTGGCCCCCGTGTGCCGAAAGGCTGCTGCCACGGAGTACGGCGGCCAGAATGGAGGGGGAGAGACGGCAGCCAGCACCTGCCAGCCCTCTGCAGCACGGGGCACCTAGGAACGCGCGGGGTCTGTGTTCCAAAATTCTTCCCAAATGGCTGCGGTGCCGCTGGTGACTGTATGGTGCGCACGGCATGCAGCACCAGCTCCGTGCTCCCCCAAGGGGAGGGGGAGCACTGTGTGTGTTTTATGCACGTGCTAGTGTGAAGACGGAGCTCTCTGTTTTCAGACTTGGGAAGGTCTCTACCACGAGCCCCTCGAGGCAGCGAGTCTTCTTCCGACCAGGCCTAGGCTGGCGGCTGCCCGGTCCCCATGCCCATACCGCCCCGGACCAGCGGATGTCTTACATTGTTCTCCAGGCCCTCGATGACCTCGATGCCATTGTGGCTCAGGTACAGCTCTCGAAGGTTCACCAGGCTCTGCAGACCTTCCATCTTGGTCAGCCGGTTGCTCTGTGACAGGGAGAGCAACAACCATCAGGATAGCACGGAGGGTATGGAAAAAACGGCTTTTAGGAAAGGAGGGCTCTCCTCTTGAGGAGCTGACACTTTAAGCGCGCTGGGTGGGAACTCACATAGAGAAAGAGATCAAAATTTCGAGGCTGTTGCACTGGCTAGAATGCGTGTGTGAAGGCTGGGGGCTTTTAGGCGAGGAATTCACTCTTTTAGGTGTGCCCGGGGAAGGCCTACCCCAGTTAATTCAGTAATTCAAAAATGTCAAATATACCGAATGCTGTAAAATAAATCACTTCTCATTTCTTTCAGGACATACTGTGACTCAAATTCACGTACAAGGCCCTCCTTTTTTAAGAGTCTGCAGAATGTCTGCTTCCCAAAAGGCACAGGTGGTTTTGGTGGACCTGCCACAGCCAGAACGCCCTCCTGCACCTCACCTCGAGGGTCCGGTTCCACTCATTCGCTTCCAGCAGAAGAGGCAGCCTGAACCTGAACCTGAACCTGGGCGTGCTTGCCAGTCCCTCCCAGGGCTGTGCTCTCTGTGCGGGTGTGCAAGGAGTGCTCCCACCACTGAGCCCGACACTCCAGGAGGCTTGAGAGCATGCACACGCAGCCTTCTCAAGAAGCCCCCTTGGCTAGAGACCGCCCAGGGAGGGAACTTTTAGCTGTGTGTGCATATAACACACACGTACGTCTAAGTCTCTGAAACCTAACATTTCGGTTGCTCACTGGTGGTAAAAGTAGCGTCGATCCCGGACGCGGTGGCAGACAAAGGTGAAGGCTGTTCGGCAGCGGTGCGCCGGCCGGGGCTTGGCCAGATGGGAGCAAAGGTGGGTCAGTACCTGCATACTGAGGACCGTCAGGTTGGTAAGTGCGTCCAGGTTCTGAAGTTTAGTGATCTTGTTCTTCCCCAAAAACAAACTCTCCAAACTGGTTAACGTGTCAATATTTTCAATTGCCTACGAAAAAGACAGAGAAGCAGTTAGCACTGTGTGGCTGACCAGCGAGACTGGAGAGGGAAAGGTGCCGGGAGAGGAGATACAGCTATCTGGACTTGAGCCCTGGGACGTGGGCAATTTACTTATCCACTCGGGAAATTCTCCCATGAAGTCTCACTTGAAAGTACAGAATGCGAAAAGGTGGCTAGTCCAAGGCCTTGTCTCCTGGGTGCCCCCCACCCCCAGAGCTCAAGGTCAGGGGACACAGTTTGAAACCCACAGATGAGGACATTTCTCAAGTCCCTCTCAGTGCTGAAGTTGAGTCGATAGGTTATTGTCGTCCCACTTAGGGTTCCTTACGATGCATTCCAAGAGCTGAGGTCTCCCCAGAAGCAGCTCTGACCTTGGGATGCCACCCAGGATTCCTGAGAGCAGGTGCCTCTGTTCCATGGCTTTCTGTCCCCTGCCTCAGTTTCCACAACCCTCCCCCCTTGCCAGCATCCTGTGCTCCTCTATTCACTGTAAATTCCAGGGCCCTGCGGAGAGCAGGCATTCTAGCAAGCACTGACTGCCTGGACCGGTTTCCCTCCTCCTGAGTTCACTGCCAGCTTTTCCCGTAGACACTGAATGAGCAGTGGGTGCAGACCGCACCCCCCCTGCACCTCACAGCGGGACTTGGGGGGCTTGGGGGTGCTTATGAGGGGGGAGGATCCAGGGGGATGGATCCTTAGCTGCTCCTGCCTGCACAGAGCAGGAGGATCCTGCCAGCTGCTCCTGGCTCCTGGGCCACCGTGCTGCCTACAAACATTCTACAGAGATATACTTGATATAAAGGGCTGACGTCTGGGCCACTCTTTAGTTTTAAACATGGTGCTCTGATACGTGGGCCATGTCCCTGCTAACAACCGTCACAAGAGGCCCTCCTTGGTTTGCATCCTGCCCAGCTCTCCAGGGCCAAGTGGGATGGATCACAGTGTGCCGTAGACACAAAGCCAGGCACAGGGCTACTCCCAACACAGAGGCAGGTGAAGAAGTGCTTGGAAACACCGGCTCTCAGTTGCTCAACAAGGCCAGTGGGAAGCCCCGGGCTCGGTAGCATGGCTTCACTGGGATGTGGGGTGAGCACTGAGGGGTCTTCTGGCTGGCAGGTACCCTCATCACGTCCTGGTGACCCTTCCCCTTCTCTGCTGGCAGGCCCCCCCCCCCCACCCCATGTCAGTCCTTCTGTGACCCCATCTGTGGCTCCCACCACGGGCAGTGCCCAGCACCCATGAGTCAGGTGGGTAAAGGACTGCTCCTATAGCACCCCAGACCGTTTTGCCAAAGCGTCTCCTGCCTGCTCTGCCCAGTGCTCCCAGAGGTCAGGGCCTGGTAAATGGCGCGATGTTAGGCTGCCATGGGGCGTGTTCCGCTGGTACGCGGCTGTCCAGGGAGGACGGGCCGGCCAAGCACCCGAAGGTGCAATGTGCCTCCTACGGCCCCCGTGTGGAGGTCAGGTCACTGCAAGCCACCACTCTGCTGTGCTTGGGGCACTGTCGCCTCAGAGAGGCCCACCAAAGAACACAGCCTCAGCAACTCAAAAGCAAAGTGTTTGGGGCTGACCCGTTCACCTGGGGCAGAATGTCACAGGGACGCTTTGCTAAGGTTAGGTCGTGACCTGGATGCAGAGCAAGTGAGAGACACGCACAGAAGGGCCAGACCGAGTGGTGTGAGCGCACGCTCTTGTGAACACTGACCTGCAGTTGGCACTTTTCTCCTGGAAAATAAAATCATATGGTATGAAACCCACAGCCAAACACACATCTCGAAACTGCCACCGCCAGCCGCACCCCACACCTACCCGGATGCGGTTGGACCCCAGCTCCAGCATCTGCAGCTGGTGTAAGCTGCTTATGTTCTCGATTTTACTGATTTTGTTGTTAACCAGGAAGAGCTTCTTCAGTCGTG
Organism: Lynx canadensis; assembly: GCF_007474595.2. Classification (NCBI taxonomy): domain Eukaryota; kingdom Metazoa; phylum Chordata; class Mammalia; order Carnivora; family Felidae; genus Lynx; species Lynx canadensis. The sequence continues at coordinate 220,395,599 of NC_044310.1, read as the reverse complement.
TCAGCTTGTCGACTCCTTCAATGTTCCTCAGCAGATTAAAAGAAATATCTAGAATCCTGGGACAAGCAGAGCGTCAATTTTTTAATAAGAACAGGTGGAACAGAGCTCTGAATGCAACCAACCTAAAGGCACCGCCCCACCCGGTGGGCCAGGCACCACCCAGCGGCCCACCCCGACTCTCCAGGCGCCCCGACGGCAGCAATCGCGCCGGCCCCTAGATGGACCGGCCTGGAGTCCGCAATCAAAGGTTTAACCTGCAGGTTGGGACTGTGGGCAAGCCAACGCCACCCATGGAGACAGGCGCTGGCTGGGACCCTGTGGCAAAGGTGGCCCTCCAGGACTGAGCGTGGGGCCCAGGGCAGTTCTGGGGAGACTGGACAGGCCCCTCAGCTGTCCCCTGGACTCATGACTCACTCCAACTGTGTTAGCGCCTCCAGATTCTCAATCTTCTTGATTTGGTTGTCATAAAGGTCCAGCTCTCGAAGACTCTGTAACTCCTCCAGATTTTCAATGCATTTAATTAAATTTTGACGGAGGCAGAGACTCTGAGGGATGAAAAAGGACAAGGTGACATAGGCAGCAGGGAGGTCACGAGGAAGTGCCAACTGTGTTACAGGACAAACCTTCCGTGGGACAGGGCATGCGGTTTTCATCCTTCTGTTGTTTTCTAGAAACGTGCCCACCTTGGAGAGGACGGGCAGATACCCAAAAGAAGGCTGGAGGCAGGCCCCGCATGGAGTGCACCTCCTCGGTGAGGGGGTCGTTGGCCAGGGATTGCACTGGCCGACCTCTGGAGGGCTTGAATTTGAACAAACTTAACTGAAATGAGCTGAGGACCACACAGGCTGGGGTGTGCTGAACAGCAGGCAGGCCCTGCCCTGGACCACTACCAGGCATCAGGAAGAGCCCATCGGCCTCTGTAAACCCGGCCACGCTTAGGATACAAGTGCTGATGTCAGTTCTGGACAGAGGCTAGCCCCTTCTGCAGAACCGAGTCTCAGTGATGCACGTGCCTGTGTCCCTTGGGTAGGACAGACTCCGGGGTGCGTGTGTCCCCAGGAGACAAAGGACAGAGCCCCTCATACCTTTACTTTCTTCAGCACCTCAAATCCCTCGATTTTCCCAATGCGGTAGTGGTTCAGATCAACGTCCTGAAACGAAGAAGAAATCCGGCTCAGCCGCCTGAAGACCCGTGTCCTGGACCAGGACCAAAGGAGGCCGGCCTGGCGGGCGGAGGGGCGGGCAAGGAAGGGCTGGTGAGCCTGCAGCGGACCGGCCACAGCAACGTGCAGGAGCACTGTGAGACATTCCTCAGCAGTTTTACAAAACAATGAGCAGTACGTAAAGCCCCTCTCTCACCCCGCAGCAGCCCCGTGGGCAGGAGCTGTGATGAGTCTGCCCTCCCTGGCGGTCTCCTGCACACTGAGCTGTTGACGCTCAGTGTGTTTCAGATGCCGGGATGGCCAGGACCCCCACGACTTACAAAGTCGTCACCTGACCCGCTGGTGGCATTTAGGAGCCAAGGGCGTTTCGTCTGCTGCCCAGCCCTCTGGTCACACAGAAATGGGTTTCAGTCACGGGTATTAAAAACAAGGACAGAAAGAATCTGACCCAACCAAGGGGACTCAGACGACCTCGCCTAGGGTAATCACTTACTAATCCAGCACCTCCATAGAAGATACCCTGACGGCCAGAGCGGTCCGTCACCAGGCCCCCTGAGGCTGGCTCCAGCAGGTGGCATTACCTCTGCATCTCTGTCCAGGTTAATGGTTTCCATATCCACGGGCAGCTCTTGTCCTTCTGGAAAAATAAGGAAAAAAGCCCATTCAGAGCCCGAATGTCAGTGGAGCTGGGACGCAGGCTGCCTGGCTCACAGAGCTGAATCAGTGCAGAGGAGACGCCAATGGGTGGTGCGGGGGCCCCGGATGGTGTGGCCGGCTTGACACCAGTTCCGATGATGGTCACCATTCAAGCGTTCTGACTTTCCTGAATTGGGTGACTGGCAAAGTCTCCAAATTTCCATCTGCGCCAGTGAACTTGCCAGGGAAGGAAATGTAGTCTGAAGCTGCGTGCAGGGGGGACGGTGGCGGGGGGACGGGGGTGGGGGCGGTGGCTGCCCAGAAGTGCACAGCTGGCAGCAGCCTGCTCTTCCCTGACCTTTCCTTTGTCGTCTCGTCTGTGGCCACATGGCAGACCATCTGAACATGGATCATGCGGGGCATGTCGGATGTGCTAGGATGTGCCTTTTATCGCTTTGGAAAGTGGCCCGGTATCTCTAAACCCTCGTCTGCCAAGAGGAAAACGCGACAGAGCACAGCTCAACAGACGGACCGGAGAGCCCTAACAAGGGAAACACGCTCTTCCCCCACTGGGGGCCCGGCCCAGCAGAAGGCCAGCCCACCCCGGTGCCCGAGGAGAGCCCCAAGAAGCCCTCTTCATTTCCGCTGAACTGCAGAAGCATGCGTGTCTGAAAGGATTCGACGCTTTAAAAAAGTAACAGTCGTTCTTTGATTTCATCAATTGTCTTACGATTCCCCCCATTCCCCTCCCCCCCGCCCCGTCTGCTTTTATTAGGATCTGAATAAGGGCATATATTGTGACTGGATGACATTTCTTTAATGTCCCTTTCTGCTCTTGCAATTTTTGGTCGAAGAAACTGGGCCGCCTGGCTGTGACACTCCTGTGGGAGTGTGTAACCTCCGCTCTCCCAGATCTCCCGCAAATCGGTCGTTCCCGGTGCTGTCCTGCCCGGCTCCTACCGCCGCCTCTGCCCTGTGGGGGAGCTGTGCTGGCTTCTGTGGTGGCTCACGGCTGTAGCCCTCAGGCCTCCCAAGGTCCGTCTGCTGCTCAGTCTGGCCCCTTGACTGGAGGCAGCAGAGAGGTGCACGCCACTCGGACTGGACCCAGCAGCGTAAGCACTGGCTGGCACCGGCTGAGTTCAGATTCCTAACTGTGCCTGTTCCACAACAATCCACAACGGCCAGTTCAAAAGTATGTCGTTTAGTATGGTTTGACATTTACTAGAGTCTTTTTTTCACTTTTAGCAGAAACTCTGTAAAAAAAAAAATGTCTTTTCATTTTCTATTCTTAGCACAAATTTTAATTCTTCCCAGTAGAACTCAAACGTCTTGAACTCCGCAGAGTCATCCAAAACCTGAACTTCCTCTACGTCTGGATAAAAAAATCCATTCACAAATGAGCCGTGCAATCCGATCACCCTTTTTGACTTTGAACTTTTCTTTGCCAAAATTAAATCGTACAACAGCCACGTTTCCTCTATAATCTTCACCCGTGACGCCAGCTTCTACATCCATGAAGTGCTTCGCAGCTAAGCCAGAATGGCGAGCTACCCTTCCACGGCACCCGGAAGCAAGAGTGTTTCCACAAGGGTTTTCTCCATAGGTGGTACTGTATAATCACGGGCACTGCACAGGTCGTAGGTCATAGCCCGCAGCCCGCGCAGACCCCTCGGTCAAAGCGGTGGCGTGCTCCGAGGGCAGGACGAAGCAGAGCCTCGCGGTGTCCTCCGCAGGCCGAGCCCGCTTGCTGGGGGAGATGGTGCGTATGTCACCTCAGTGCAGGGTGTGGCAGAGCAGAACGTGAGAAAAGGCAGCAGCACAGGGGGCAAGTGGAGCCAGAGTCACTTGCTGTAACTTTAGAGGATATCAACCAACCTAGGAACGAAGTAAAAGGAGTTGGGCAAAACCAAGAGAAATAGCCAAATTACCCCTCAGCCCAAGGCAGCACAAATGCAGTGTCCATGAACTCAGGAAGCTGCAACGAAGGCAGGTGTCCAGGCCACCCAGTGTCCAAAGCAGGGCGCCAGGAGAGTCCAGGGCAGGTGCAGACAATGGAGCAGGGCCCGTGGGTGGAAACTGGGCCCGGGCTCTCCTCAGGACAGGTGCTCACACAGCGTAAAGTGCTTCTGTCTGTCCATCCAGCACATAGGGCAGGCCCCTCAAAACATCAGCTTAACCTCTGAAACAGTCGCCAGCCTAGAATGTTTTCCCAAATGTACCATGTATTTGTTGATCTTTTAAAAAAAAAAAAAAAAAAAAAAAAAAAGCTAGGGAAAATAAGTGAAAGGTAACAGTCGACATGTTTGAATTTGTTTTATTTGAACTTAGCACTTAGACAAATACAAGTGGGAGTGAGTCCTGGTTTCTCTTAAGGACTTATAAAAATGTATATTCCCAGAGCGCTTCTAATCAGCCAGCGGTCTGGAGGAAGGAACTCTGGATTTGACAAGCTGCGCTCAAGTCCAGCTCCTCTACTCTGTCACCACGAGCCCTTGGGCAGGCCACAGGGAGCAGGTCTCACCACCCAGGGAGAGGAGCCCCATGACAGGGCCCCACCGCCTCTCCGGTTCTCCATGAGCGCCAGGTGTTCAGACGCCGAGAGCAGGCGACGCTCCCACTCTCTCGGTCGTCTGTGACTCAGTTAAGACGGTAACGAAAGCTCTCATCCATCACTCCCGTGTACGTATTCCACCCACATCACTTCCAGAATATCGACTCTGGCATTCCAAAGTAAACGTGGCTGACACTTTCATGGTAATCTCCTTTTGCCTTAAAATTAGGTTGTCATAGTTACCAATCATCCTCACTGGCACAGAGCACAATGTTATTTTAAAAATTAGTCTTGTTTTCTTATAAATTTGTGTTTTCTTGTTATCATAAGGGTAGTACATGACTATTAACACCTTAGAAGTCCACACATTGTATATAAATCTAGAAGACGCAGAAAGTACAAGACCCTCTCACACCTGCTGTTCGGAGACCCTCAACTGAAACTTGATGTGTTTTCTCTGTTAAGTATGTTAAAACTTACATATTACTAATATTTTTAACAATAAAATTTTAACGTGCATACTGTTTTGTAATTTGCTACTCTCACCTAATAACATACCTTGGACATCTTTCTGTCTGCTCCTATGCTCTGTCTCACTTCTTTTTTTCTTCTTTTTTTTTTAATGCTTACGTAGTCTTGGGAGAGAGCGACAGGGTGCGAACAGGCGAGGGGCAGAGAGCAAGGGAGACACAGAATCCGAAGCAGGCTCCGGGCTCTGAGCTGTCAGCACAGAGCCCGACGCGGGGCTTGAACTCACGATCTGAGATCATACCAGAGCCGAAGTCGGACGCTCAACCGACTGAGCCACCCGGGCGCCCCTGTCTCACTTCTTTTCAATGTAAATCTACTTTCTAACCAAAGATCATGGTTGGTAGGGTGAAAAACCACCCATTATGGACTGAGAATTTACTTTTCTCATCTGTAAGTTAATTTTGTTGCTGTTAATCACTAAAACAATAGGAGGCTATGGAGATAGTTTCCACCTAAGACAATTTTTCAAACATCTAGGTATCTTAAGAGTCAATTCCTGCCTGGAAGTATGGTGAAGCAGGACTCAAACGACTTCTCCAAAATACTAAGAGTGCTATTCTGAAATTAGTGTATGTTACTACGATAGGAAACAAAAGCATCACCAGCCAAAATATTTATTTCACGTCTCGCTTTCCGAATATACGGTTAATAACGCGATTTTCTGATCCTGCTCCACATGCCACGCTGGCACCAGTAACATTAGTCGTCGTGTTTGCCTTCAGTGCAATTCCAAAGAGATGCATCCTGCCTGTGGATGCCGTCCACGAGTCAGCTCACTAAGGGAGTACCACAGAGGGCGCACGCCCCCAGAGCACACGGCCCCCAGCCCCCAGAGGGCCTCCAACGCTGCATCAGCGGAACGAGAGCTCGCCATACGAACCCCCTCTCGCACAGCAGTCCTCCCGCCGCCCTTGCCTCCCCAACACCCACCGTGGGGTGGGTGTCGGGTGGATCGCGTGCCACATGGCCGCACCCGCCCCGCCTCCCGCCCTTGGTGAGTGAAAGGCTCTTAACTCGGCCTGGTACCTTCTGGGTCTTCCTCCCCCTGCTCCTCTCCGTCCTTCAGGCTGTGCTCGCTGACGTCTGCCACTATACCGCCGCTCTGCTTCTTCCCCTCTTCATCGCCAGACTCTTCAGATTCGACTCGCCTGTCAACTGAACGCACACACATCAGTAAGAAGTCACGGCCACTTTATGTGACCTTCTGAAGAACACAGAATAGACTGATATCCAGTTGTAACTCAAAAAGACTTCATTCAGAATCGTTCGTTGAATTCAGTTCGACAAACACCTGTATTCCATTTCTTGGGCGCCACCTGCAGCGCACAGAGGTGGGGACAACTTGAGTGGGGGAAGGCAGAGCAGAGAGGACACAGGGGTCCGAAGATGAGTAACATACTGTTCCTGCCCTCGAGAAGACTGAAGAATTACCAGGTGTTCTGAAGGCCCTGGGTCATTTGTGACTGAACGTACTGACAGCGACGCAATGAAGTACCTCCTGCGCGGCTCACTTTCAGCCTGGACATCCGTGTACAGGGGACCGTGTGACCCTCCCACCACATACCTTCATCCACGCTCCACTATCCATTTGGCCAAGAAAACCAGCCCCGTCACAGGCCCACGTTCTGAAAGAAATCAAGACTAACTCAAATCAGACTGTGGGCGGGAGGGGGGGGGGGGCTGTAATGACAAAGGAGAAGACAGCCAGTAGTGCCAACTGCCCCACATAGAGGTCACTGATGCCAAACACCAGCACACGGTGATACCAGCCGAGAGTTTTGAAAGGCTGGTAAATAAATATTTTTTGAATTAATAAATAAGGCAATGACTAAGTATAGCAGACTGATAAAAATTCTTTGGGGAGACTGTCACATCATTTTCCTTTCTCCTAACATTTTCCATGACCTGTCTTGGAATCTGGAAGAGCTGAAACACTAATGAATTACTGGGAGTTATCAACCATACTGAAAGCATTTTCTTTCCTGCCTACGGCTTATCCACAGAGGGGTGTGCTCTTTGAGGACAGGAGTTCTACTTCTCCTTTCTGTCTCCTCCTGGGCCTAGGAAAACAGTACCCAGGAAAGGACTGCTGGATAAAACCAAGTCCTTACGAAATCCAGCTCCCAAACCTCCAAATCCATTCCTTCTTCCCCTCCCTGGCAACTGCCAGGCCTCCCGACTGGTCTCTCGGTGGCTTTTCTGGCTCTGTCGAATCCATTCTGCATTGCCAGAGAATCTGACTTGATTCTAAAATCCAAATCTGATCTTTGACTCCAAGTTTCTGGAATGTTTCTGGCTCCAGCTGAGATTTCAATTTGCCCTTTGGCAGGCTCTCTCCTTTTCCAGCCTCACTCTCCTCATCTGTAGAAGGCTAGTTTAGGACCCATTTACCAGAGGCGCTGTCAGGGCTAAAGTTGAAAAGGCACAAAAGCAGCAGTCAGCATGTGTGTGACACGCAGTCAACACTAAGTAAACTAGTGATCACCAGGCACAGGGCACTCTGTGGTCATGGCGAAGGGAGAGCAAGTTCTACTGGGAGATGGGGTGGCGTGGCTGAGACCAGGGTGGCAGGGACCTAGCTAATGAAACCTGGGACTCTATCCTGAAGGCAGCAGAAGGTCTGGAGCATGGGACAGTAGATCAGAATATAAGGTGACTTTGGGACACTGGGAAATGGGGTGGTTCAAAGTCTTGGCAGAGGGAACGGAAGAGGTACTGAAGACTTAAGAGATACTAAGGATATAGAGTCACCAGAACTGATTAATTGGATGGCTGGGAGTGGGAGAGAGAGGATCACCTAGGTTTTGTATTTTCCTTTTACCAAGACATGGAAAACAGTTGAAGAGGAAGGAGTAGACTGGGACGCGGGGAGTCGAGGAGAGCAGACAGGAAGAGGCACTTTCTTGCTTAAAAGGATCCAAGACCCTTCACCAAGGTCCACCATGACCCTCTCTTGCCACCCTCCTCCAACAGGACTGTTATTCTTGGTCAAATTTTCTTCCAGGCAGACCGCATTCTTTTCACAGCTCTTTGCCTTTGTCTTTCTCTCTCCTGAAATGATCTTTGATCTTTCCCCAACCTGGTGATTTGTAGTTATCTGTCAAGGCTCAGCTCAGAGGTGGCTTTGGCTGGGCAGCCATCACTCCAAACAGGCCAGCTCCTCTTCGCACCCCGCCTCCCTTCTTACCTACTAGTTTACACATCAGACAGTAGCTGCTCTTCTGGAGCTCTGACCTCATCCCCACTTCCCCTCCAAACCAGCAGAGCCCAAAGCATATAAGCACTAGGAAAACATGACTGACTCTCCAACTGCTGTGTGTATATAACTATATGCACACACAATATGCATGTGATTTTTTTCAACAAAGCTAAAGAGTTGAATTTAGTCTTTTTGGAACTAGAATAGTTTTTAAACCAGGCATCCCCTCTGCAGAACTCAACCTCTCGGCTCCTTGCCACCCGTTCCCCACAACACATTTGCTTAAGAGAGGACTCTTCTCCACCTCCACCACGTTCACCCACGAGCCGACTGGGGCAGGTCCCATGGGGCCGTGCGCCTTACTTTTCCAGGTAGCTGCCCAAGGGACCGACCCCATGGGCCAGGCTCAGAGAGAGGTTCGGTACGAGGCTCCCGCCAGCTGGTGGACGCCGGGGCTGTCGAACCACCGCGTCGTCAGTCCCCACCCACTCTACTGCGCCGCCGCTCTCCCCTCCCACCGGCCGTGGGTCCGGCGCCTCCTGGCCGCCAGCGCCTTCCTGACTGCCGCAGTCTCGGCCCGGGGTCCCGGGGTCCCGGGCCGACCCTGCCCCGCGGAGCCGGCTGGCAGCTGTCAGGGCGCGCGGCGGGGCCCAGGCCACGGCTAGAGGCGGGAAGTCCCGTTTTTCTCAGGCAGGACCGGCGCGGGCCGCTGCCTCCCCGCCCGCGGGGCCCTTGGGCCGCCGCCCCACGCAGCCACTCACCTTCCATCATCTCCTGCGACTGTTGCTGGCCCGCGCCGCGTTCCGCCGCCATGTTGGCTGCTCTTCCCCTTTCCGGAATCTGTCGCCTCAGGCCCCTCAGCCAATCAGGGCTCCCGACTCAGTGCTGCTCAGCCAATGGAATCCCAGCCCATGTTTGAACCCCCCGACGCGCCTGCGCAGCCTCCGCGCCTCATGGGAGTTGTAGTCCACTCGCGAGGCCATGCGGGCCTCAGCCCCAGGAGTAGCCAGCCTCACCTCCCAGGGACAGGTAATCTGAGAGCGCACCGGAGGCTTCTGGAGGCGAGGAGCGGGGAAGAAGACAGGGGCGGTCGGGGCCTCATGCACGGAGCCGTGGCTGCAGGCGAGCGGAGAGAAGAATCTGGGAAATGCTTGGGGCTCATCGAGGGTCTCTGCGTGGGGCTGCAAAGTGCGGGCCAGTCGAGGGCGTGCCGGCCCCTCCGGGGCTCAGAGGTTGCGTCTGTACAGTGGCCAATTTCGTCCCGATGTCGCCGCGCGGATTTAGTCCGTGTGAAGGGATGGCCTCCAGTTAACGCTCAGCGCAGGGCGCCCGCTCTCGTGCCGGAGTCGGAGCCGAGGCCAGGGGCCGGGGCCCGAGCACCGGGGGCCAGCTCCACCCGCAGGTGCGGGGACAGCGTCTTGGGGGTCCAGGACGTCGACCCAGCCCACTGTGAGCCGCAGCCTCTGTCGGTCCCTCGGTCCCTCGGCCCCTCGGGCGTGCGTGGCCCGTGAGGGATCCCCCCCGCGCCCCCCACCTCCGAGGCCGCAGAGAGGCGAGCTGCGCACTGCTCACCCTTCCGGATTCGGAGACCCGAGGAAACGGTGTCGGTCAGACCCCGCGGGCGGAGGCGCCGTCTTTTTTGGCTCCTCCGAGGCGCCGTAAAGGGAGTCCGATGCGTCCCTAGCAACCGTTAGCGCCGGCTTCCCCGCGCAAGCTCGCCGAGTCCCGCCCACAAGCACTCGTGGTTGGCTCATAGGGCCTGTCAATCGGCACGAGTCGTTCTGCGATTGGCCGGTGGGGCCGGAGGCGAGGATGCGCTCCTTCCCGGCGGGTGAAGCGAACTTGGCTGGGAGACCCTGGCAGGCCTCAGGTGAGATGCCTGCACTGGAGAGAGCCGGCCCGCGACCCGCTGGCTCCTGGCGCGGCCCGGGGACGAGCCGCACCCGAGCCCTGCGTCCCCTTCGCGTGGCTGCGGCTGGTGGTGGCCCGCTGCCGCCTTGCCGCCGTTTGCGGCGCCCTGGGGCCCTAGGGCCCTGGGACCCGGCCGGGGCCTAACCCCACCGGCGCGCCGTCCACCCCGGAGTTGGCCGCGAGTGTTTTGTTTACCTCGTGTTGCCTGTTCCCCCTCTGGATGGCGAGTCTGGGAGAACAGGGGCCGCCTCCTGCTCTCGGCTGCTCTCCAGCGTCGAGAACAGTGCCTGCCAGCGGGTATTTGTGGCATGAACGCCCACTGCTTCCCCCATCTCCATTTGGGTGTCGCATACAAACCTGGCTTTATCCTGAACCTTGTCCTCACCGGCTTTTCTTTTCCCAGAGCATGGCAGCGGCCTGAGCGGGAAACTTGGGATGCCGTCTTGATGCCTTTCCTTCTGTGCTCATCACCCAGTGTATCTAGGTCAGTTCTGTGCCAAGTTTTGTCTGTGTGTTCCTGTCTCCATCTTTCTGCCACTGCTTTGTTTTATTTTTTTTTAATTTTTTTATTTTTTCACTTTACATATGCAACTTTGTTTTTTTTTCAATATATGAAATTTATTGTCAAATTGGTTTCCATACAACACCCAGTGCTCGTCCCCAAAGTGCCCTCCTCAATACCCATCACCCACCCTCCCCTCCCTCCCACCCGCCATCAACCCTCAGTTTGTTCTCAGTTTTTAAGAGTCTCTTATGCTTTGGCTCTCTCCCACTCTAACCTCTTTTTTTTTTTTTTTTCCTTCCCCTCCCCCATGGGTTTCTGTTAAGTTTCTCAGGATCCACATAAGAGTGAAAACATATGGTATCTGTCTGTCTCTGTATGGCTTATTTCACTTAGCATAACACTCTCCAGTTCCATCCACGTTGCTACAAATGGCCATATTTCATTCTTTCTCATTGCCACGTAGTACTCCATTGTGTATATAAACCACAATTTCTTTATCCATTCATCAGTTGATGGACATTTAGGCTCTTTCCATAATTTGGCTATTGTTGAGAGTGCTGCTATAAACATTGGGGTACAAGTGCCCCTATGCATCAGTACTCCTGTATCCCTTGGGTAAATTCCTAGCAGTGCTATTGCTGGGTCATAGGGTAGGTATATTTTTAATTTTTTGAGGAAACTCCACACTGTTTTCCAGAGTGGCTGTACCAGTTTGCATTCCCACCAACAGTGAAAGAGGGTTCCCGTTTCTCCACATCCTCTCCAGCATCTATAGTCTCCTGATTTGTTCATTTTGGCCACTCTGACTGGCGTGAGGTGATATCTGAGTGTGGTTTTGATTTGTATTTCCCTGATGAGGAGGCGACGTTGAGCATCTTTTCGTGTGCCTGTTGGCCATCCGGATGTCTTCTTTAAAGCAGTGTCTATTCATGTTTTCTGCCCATTTCTTCACTGGGTTATTTGTTTTTCGGGTGTGGAGTTTGGTGAGCTCTTTATAGATTTTGGATACTAGCCCTTTGTCCGATATGTCATTTGCAAATATCTTTTCCCATTCCGTTGGTTGCCTTTTAGTTTTGTTGGTTGTTTCCTTTGCTGTGCAGAAGATTTTTATCTTCATAAGGTCCCAGTAGTTCATTTTTGCTTTTAATTCCCTTGCCTTTGGGGATGTGTCAAGTAAGAAATTGCTACGGCTGAGGTCAGAGAGGTCTTTTCCTGCTTTCTCCTCTAGGGTTTTGATGGTTTCCTGTCTCACATTCAGGTCCTTTATCCATTTTGAGTTTATTTTTGTGAATGGTGTGAGAAAGTGGTCTAGTTTCAACCTTCTGCATGTTGCTGTCCAGTTCCCTCAGCACCATTTGTTGAAGAGACTGTCTTTTTTCCATTGGATGTTCTTTCCTGCTTTGTCAAAGATTAGTTGGCCATACGTTTGTGGGTATTAGTTCTGGGCTTTCTATTCTATTCCATTGGTCTATGTGTCTGTTTTTGTGCCAATACCATGCTGTCTTGATGATTACAGCTTTGTAGTAGAGGCTAAAGTCTGCGATTGTGATGCCTCCTGCTTTGGTCTTCTTCTTCAAAATTACTTTGGCTATTAGGGGCCTTTTGTGGTTCCATATCAATTTTAGGATTGCTTGTTCTAGTTTCGAGAAGAATGCTGGTACAATTTTGATTGGGATTGCATTGAATGTGTAGATAGCTTTGGGTAGTATTGACATTTTGACAATATTTATTCTTCCAATCCATGAGCATGGAATGTTTTTCCATTTCTTTATATCTTCTTCAATTTCCTGCATAAGCTTTCTATAGTTTTCAGCCTACAGATCTTTTACATCTTTGGTTAGATTTATCCCTAGGTATTTTATGCTTCTTGGTGCAATTGTGAATGGGATCAGTTTCTTTATTTGTCTTTCTGTTGCTTCATTATTAGTGTATAAGAATGCAACTGATTTCTGTACATTGAGTTTGTATCCTGCAACTTTGCTAAATTCATGTATCAGTTCTAGCAGACTTTTGGTGGAGTCTATCGGATTTTCCATGTATAATATCATGTCATCTGCAAAAAGTGAAAGCTTGATTTCATCTTTGCCAATTTTGATGCCTTTGATTTCCTTTTGTTGTCTGATTGCTGATGCTAGAACTCTCAACACTATGTTAAACAACAGCGGTGAGAGTGGACATCCCTGTCGTGTTCCTGATCTCAGGGAAAAAGCTCTCAGTTTTTCCCCATTGAGGATGATGTTAGCTGTGGGCTTTTCATAAATGGCTTTTATGATGTTTAAGTATGTTCCTTCTATCCCGACTTTCTCGAGGGTTTTTATTAAGGAAGTTGCTGAATTTTGTCAAAGGCCTTTTCTGCATTGATTGACAGGATCATATGGTTCTTTTCTTTTATTAATGTGATGTATCACATTGATTGATTTGCTAATGTTGAACCAGCCCTGCATCCCAGGAATGAATCCCACTTGATCATGGTGAATAATTCTTTTTATATGTTGTTGAATTCGATTTGCTAGTATCTTATTGAGAATTTTTGCATCCATAGTCATCAGGGATACTGGCCTGTAGTTCTCTTTTTTTAATGGGTCTCTGTCTGGTTTAGGAATCAAAGTAATACTGGCTTCATAGAATGAGTCTGGAAGTTTTCCTTCCCTTTCTATTTTTTGGAATAGCTTGAGAAGGATAGGTATTATCTCTGCTTTAAACGTCTGGTAGAACTCCCCTGGGAAGCCATCTGGTCCTGGACTCTTATTTGTTGGGAGATTTTTGATGACTGATTCAATTTCTTTGCTGGTTATGGGTCTGTTCAAGCTTTCTACTTTCTCCTAATTGAGTTTTGGAAGCATGTGGGTGTTCAGGAATTTGTCCATTTCTTCCAGGTTGTCTAGTTTGTTGGCATAAAATTTTTCATAGTATTCCCTGATAATTGCTTGTATCTCTGAGGGATTGGTTGTAATAATTCCATTTTCATTCATGATTTTATCTATTTGGGTCATCTCCCTTTTCTTTTTGAGAAGCCTGGCTAGAGTTTAATCAAATTTGTTTATTTTTTCAAAAATCCAACTCTTGGTTTCGTTGATCTGCTCTACAGTTTTTTTAGATTCTATATTGTTTATTTCTGCTCTGATCTTTATGATTTCTCTTCTTCTGCTGGGTTTAGGCTGCCTTTGCTGTTCTGCTTCTATTTCCTTTAGGTGTGCTGTTAGATTTTGTATTTGGGATTTTTCTTGTTTCTTGAGATAGGCCTGGATTGCAATGTATTTTCCTCTCAGGACTGCCTTTGCTGCATCCCAAAACGTTTGGATTGTTGTATTTTCACTTTCGTTTGTTTCCATGTATTTTTTAATTTCTTCTCTAATTGCCTAGTTGACCGACTCATTCTTTAGTAGGGTGTTCTTTAACCTCCATGCTTTTGGAGGTTTTCCAGACTTTTTCCTGTGGTTGATTTCAAGCTTCATAGCATTGTGGTCTGAAAGTATGCATGGTATGATTTCAATTCTCGTATACTTATGAAGGGCTATTTTGTGACCCAGTATGTGATCTGTCTTGGAGAATGTTCCATGTGCACTCGAGAAGAAAGTATATTCTGTTGCTTTGGGATGCAGAGTTCTAAATATATCTGTCAAGTCCATCTGATCCAATGTATCATTCAGGGCCCTTGTTTCTTTATTGACCGTGTGTCTAGATGATCTATCCATTTCTGTAAGTGGAGAGTTAAAGTCCCCTGCAATTACCACATTCTTATCAATAAGGTTGCTTATGTTTGTGAGTAATTGTTTTATATATTTGGGGACTCCTGTATTCTTTCTGCCACTGCTTTAATGTAAGACCTTGTATTTCTTGCCTGTATTACTTACCTCCCCACCATCCCCCACCTCCTTTGCTCCTGGAGTGATGTTTGTAAACTGCCAATCTGGTCATGTTACTCCCAAGCGTAGACAATATTTGGTAAGAAGTCCAGACTGCTTGGGCAGGCTTAGGAAGCCCTGGGAGTTATGCCTGACTTTTCCAGGCCATCTCCACCCACTTTCCTGTGTCCCAAACTCCCCGGGGTACTGTGGGAATCTTTGTCTTAAGGTGCCTCTGTCTGCCTGGAAGGCTTCTTCATCCCGGTTTTCAGTGCTCAGCTCTGCTGGTGCCTCCTCCAGGAAGCCTTTATTGCCCTTTCAGGTCTGGGAAGTGCCTTTTGCTTCCCCCTCCCCGCCTCATCGCAGCAGCTGTCACCCTAGATATTCTCTAGGATGCCTCCAAGGGAGAGACACAGATGGTCTTGGAAAGGCTCCGAGTAGTTATTGGCCCCAAACCTGAAGTCCAGAGGAAGGAGGATTTTAGGGTGGGTTTATCCAGTGGCTCAGAATGCCATCCTTGCCATCCTCTGCTTTGCTCTCCATCATGTTGGCTTCTCCCTGAGGCCGGTTCTGCACCTGGTTGTACAGCAGTGGTGCGATCAGTTGGAGCTGTTTGCTTCCCAGCTTGTGTTCTAGTGGGAGAAAGATGGTTGTTTCCAAAGGTTCACCCATAAGAGCAAAGGGTACTTTCCCAGAAGCTCCCTGCAAATCTCTTCTTGCTTCTGTTTGGTCTCGGGGGTCCGGGGTGGAGGGGGGCACTCATGCCTTCTGAAATCAAAACTAGCAACAGCAATGGAATTACTCTTAGACACCGTCAGGTGCTCTCTGGTTCAACTTCCTGTATCTTCTGCTCAGAGCAGGTACAGAGGACAAAGCAAAACCCAGAAAAATGATCCTGAAAACATAAGGCTGGACTTGCAGGTGTTTCTGGTTGGCATTTGAGTTAAACCTGTGAAAACAGGAGCGTTTGAAGGTTGATGAAGCCAGGTCGTGTGCTCTCAGAGGACAGCATCTCTATGTTAGAATTATTACGTTTTGCTGATGTAGTCGGTGTACAATTGTCATGATTATGCTTATAAAATTAAACCTTTTGTTATAGGTTTATTGGCCATTAGGGCTTCCTCTTCTTGTTGAATGAAATCCTTGTTTTCATTTTTCTATAGAACTGGGTGTGTCTTTTAGAATTTTGTAAATTTTTAAAAAATGTTTATTTTTGGGAGGGAAGGAGGGGCAGAGAGAGAGGGAGACACAGAATCTGAAGCAGGCTCTGAGCTGTCAGCACAGGGCCGGACTTGGGACTCGAACTCACGAACCATGAGATCATGGCCTGAGCCGAAGTCGGACGCTTAATTGACTGAGCCACCCAGGTGCCCTAGAATTTTGTAAATTTTAAATGATTGACCTTTTAAACTATACTGGATGTTTTCTGGTGATATATGTGTGGCAAATATCTTCTCCCAACCTGTGGTTTATTTCTATCATTTGGTGTGTGTGTGTGTGTGTGTGTGTGTGTGTGTGTGTGTGTCTATATGTGTGTGTATGTATGTGAACAGGTGTTCTCAACTTTAATGCTAAATGTTCAATCTTCTGTTGCAGGTAGAGCTTTGTGTGTCTTGTTGAAGAAAACTCTCCTTGCCCAAAACTTACAGACGGTCTTTCTAATTGTCTTCTAAAAGCCTAGTGTTTTGACTTTGACAAGTTAAGTCCTTCACATCCTGGACACCGCTTTGCGCGTTTGGCGTGTGGCCAGCTCTGCTGTGACCGTCCTGGTCTGGAGGTGGAGCCACTTCGGCCTCCCCGTGTGCTGGTGGCTGGGTTCCTCCAGCCACGGGCCCTCCCGCAGGCGCGGCTCCGGGACACGGCTCCGGGGCTCGGGCCCGCGCGGGCCTGCGGCTGGGCACCCGCCTGCTCCTTTGATGGGTCTGGTTATTCCTGCCCAGACACACCCGCCCGGTGAGCACAGCTTCCTGTCCATCTTTCACACCTGGCAGGCCCAGGTGCCCCCTCCCTCGGGGGTGTGGACCTGTACATTCATTTCTGTGTTACCGAAGCTCACTTGCTCTTACCTCCTCTGATGTTTCTTCCTCTCCACTCTCCCCCCTGTTAGATCATCTCAGCCTGAATCTCTTAACTTCTCTCTCATGATTTTATGTCCTTGCTTCGGGGTTATTTATTCACATAGATCTTCCAATCCTCGGATTTTCTTTTCAGCTGTGGCTACCTGCCTGTCTTACTCCTCCAATGACATTAAAAATTAACTTTATTGAGAGAGTTTACAGACAATAAAACGTGCTGACGTTAAGTACATAGTTCAGGAGTGTCGGGAGGCTTACCCAACCTCACAGTCACGGCCACAGCTGAGTCTGAGGGCCTTTCCGTCGCCCTCAGAATCCCCTTTGTGCTCTGAGTCCACCCCTGCCCTTCCCACCCCTGGTCCCCCACAGCCCCTGCTTGGCCTGCTGCCCCTACAGGCGGGGCCTGTCTGTGCTAGTGCCCGGTGCTGGTGTATGGTAGCTCCTTAAGGGCTTCACTTGCATTTCCCTGGTAACTAATGATGGTGAATGTTTTTCTCATGTGCTTCTTTGTGATTCATGTGCCTCCCTTGGTGAAGTGTCCATTGAAAACCTACATCCTCCACCCTCTTTAAAAATAATCAGGTTATTAGTTTTATGAATCCTTAGGATTTTCTATGTATGTTCTCATGTCCTCTGTGAATCGAGACAGCTTTATGCTCTGCTTTCCAGTATACGTGCCTTTTATTTCTTTTTCTGCCGTTGTGTCCTGGCTGTGACCTCCAGGACAGTGCCGGAGAAGAGGCTAGAATGGACGTTTTTACCCTGCTCCTGACCTTGGAAGGCAAGCATATCGCTAGCTATGGGTTCTTCATGTATGCTCTAGATCAGGTAGAGGACATTCTCAACTCCTAACTGTCGAATGTTTTTTCCCATAAAGGGGTGTTAGATTTTGTCAAATGCTTTTTCAACATCTGTTGATATGATATGATTGTGTGATTTTTCTTCCTTTTTTTTTTTTCCTTTTTTAACCTGTTGATATGATGAATTACACTGACTGATTTCCAAATGTTAAACTGGCCTTTTGTTCCTGTGATAAACGCTTCCTGATTGTCACGTATTCTCCTTTCTACTTATTGCCTGGTGGATTTGCTAACACTTTGTTGAGGATTTTTGCATCTTTGTTCACAAGAGTTTTTGGTCTGTGGTTTCCTTTCCTTTTTTTTTTTTTTTTAATATTTATTTATTTTAGAGAGAGAGAGAGCGCGCGCGCGAGTACACACAGGCCAGGGAGGGACAGAGAGAGAAGTAGACACAGAATCCAAAGCAGGCTGCAGGCTCCGAGCTGCCAGCACAGAGCCCCACATGGGGCTCGAACCCACAGACCGTGAGATCATGACCTGAGCCAAAGTCAGACACTCACCCGACTGAGGCACCCAGGTGTCCCTGTGGTTTCCTTTTCTATCGATGTTTTTGTCCAGTTTTGGTATCAGGGTAATGCTGCTCTCAAACACTGGGCTGGATGTGCTCCACTGGTTTTTAATTTCTGGAGGAGTTTGTATAGTATTGTTATTTCCTTCTTAAACGTTTGATAGAATTCACCAGTGAAGCCATCTGGGCTTAGAGATCTTTGTGGGAAAGTTTTTAAATTATATTTTCATTTGTATAATGCTGAAATCGATTCTTTCAGTATGTAGTTATTTTTGAGAAACTCTTGTTCTCACTTTTTGACTCACATCTTTTACGTTTTAAACATATACCTGGGTACTTCTAACATCTGATGTTCTTGTGGGTCTGGATCTGTTTGATTCTTCTGTAGACTCTCACCGAAGGTACCTGTTTCCCTGTCTTTTTTGTTGGAAGAGAATGTATTTGCTTGTTCTTGATCTTGGAAGCAACCAGGAAGATTGCTTTTGCCAGGGCCCAGGCTCCTGAGCTAGGGCCACACTGTCCCTTGTTGGGGCCCGGGCGTCCTTTCGGGGAGCCCCTGCCTCATCAGGGTGACCTGCTTACAGCTCTGTACAGCTCGTGTGCATCTTTCAAAGGTCGTGTCTTTCTGGGTAGCTCCGAGATGCCGCAGCAGCAATATTCTTAATGAGCTCTAGCTGGTCTGGGATACAGGGCCCGCTCAAGTTACCCAGGCCACTGTATGCGTCATCTTTTTTTTTTCCCTAGAACTTTTATGTTTTGTTTTTAAATTCACCTGGAACTAGTTTTTGTACATGGCAAGTCATAGAGGTGCCACTTTGCCCCTAATTACGCCAACTCCCAAACTGACAGCTCAAGGCTATTAGGCATTTCTAATTTGCGGTAGCAGCTGAGACCCTTGGGTCATCACAAGCGTGCTGAGAGTTGTGCATTATCGTTGCTCACATTGTGCACAGAAGGGGCTGATGCTGGCAGGCCAGGGGGCTGTGCCGGGGAGCAGCGTTCACCCCCCACCGATCTTCACCGGGTGCCGACATCAATCACAACATCAGTCTGTTTGTGAAATTGATTGTTTTGTCGTCTTTTTTGTTCCTCTGCTGTCCCGACCTCCATTTCTGTGGCTCGCTGGCATGTTTTGATGTCAGCAGCCTTCCATGCTGGTGATAGGAGGGCCTTCAGTTTTCTGTCTGTCTAGGGGGCCCCTGCCCCACCGTGCTCAGGAGCTGGCAGCTGAGGTGAGCATTGGCCGGGCCCTAACACCTGAGGGGCCTGGAACGTGAACATACTGGAGATCCCATGCTGTTACCACTGTATGCAAAATTATAGATTGGGCTCAAAGCCGTTAACTGTGAAAGTCACTGCCCTCCTCTCCTGGTGGTGAATCTTCACGAAGACCTTCAAGCCAGAATAGAACGGGTGGGCGGGGCCTCCTTGGAGTTTGGAGCTGCAATGTGGTGGTGGGGGGGGGGCAACTGCCTTCCCTTTCCATAGCAGGTCCATCCTGTGGGGCACCCCCGCCTGCTTATTGAAGCCTGGTCTTCCTTGGAAAGGAAGCCCCTCAGCCAGTCCTTGGGCCTGTGTGTGCCCACGAGGGAGCACTGGTGGGGGGAGAGGCCCACGAGGGTCTTGGAAGCAGGTTCCACATACCCTGGCCTGGACCTCCAGACAGTGGTTCTGCAAGACGTCACCATTGGAGGAAATGGTGAAGGACGCAGGAGATTTTTCTGTATTTGCTTTCCTTACAACTGCTTGCAAGTATTTAAAAATAAGAAGTCAACAACACAAGTGTCTGGTGCCAGGCCCATCTCCAGAGTCTGTATGTTGGCTTTGTGTTGCTATTTTGTTGGAAGCCCCATGGATGATTCTGGGTGTGGCTGGTCAGATGCAGTGGCTTTGGGGAAAGCTGGGGCCACACAGAGCCTCACACGCTGGCTGGCAGGTGCTCCTGTCGTCGGGAACGCCCTTCGCCTGGGGCCATCTGTAGTCGGTGTGCCGCTGCAGCCTGGGCCTTCCTTGGAGGTCCCTCCTGGCCTGCTCTGCTCTCTCCTCATTTTCTTCTTTCTTTCCCATCTCTTCCCCCGCGTTTCTCCCAAAGGACTTCTCTTAGCAGGACTTCGGTCCTTCTGGGCTCGCGTTGTAAGCTGGGGGAGGCCGTGGGGCTGAGCTGCTCTCAGCCTCGCGGGGGGATCGGTTGCCTCTTGGCTCTTGTGCTGCAGATGCTGATGGCGTTCGCTTTGTTTTCCAGTTGTTCTCCTGGCCTGCCAGCTCCCCGATGGAGGGCGGAGGCCCCGCCGAGAGCCCTGCCGTGCGAACCACCTCCGAGCCCCGCAGGTCCTCGTCCTCGGCGCACAGACACCTGAGCAGAAGGAATGGGCTGGCGAAGCTGTGCCAGAGCAGGATGGCCCTCTCCGGTACCCGCCCCTTCTGGGCATCGTGGGTGGCGGTGTCGAAAACGCAGGCGAGGGGGCGCTCTGGGCTCTGGCCACTCTCTCTCTTCTTGCTGAGAGGACGCGCTCTGTGTGCGGGCGACGGTGCTGGCTGAAGCCTCTCCTGCGCCGCGGTGATTCTTAGGCATGAGCCTGTCCTGCGGAGTGTGTGTGAGCGCGACCCTGGGCTGGGCTGCCTTGCAAGTAAGATACAGTTTTGCGGCTTTAGTTCGGTAAATATTTCCCAGCTGCTGGGCTGCAGGCTCATGCTTTCTTCCCAGGTACAGACGAATAACACGGGCTTGAGGGCAGCTAGCTTTCCAGTGCAGAAGATGGTGCCCGGTGTGGTGGGGGGAGGGGGCAGGAGGTCGAGGCACCTGCTACCCACTCGTTCATGTTTCCCCAAGTTAACTGGTGCCTCCAGAGCCCAGACACCCCCGAAGGGCTCGTTGTCGGAGGGGGTGCTTTGGGAGACAGAGGTGCATGCCTGCAGCCCGGGGCTAGGACACGGGGAGTCTGTTAGGTTGATAGAAGGGCTGGTGCTGGAGGAAAGGTAGAGGTGAGGAACAGTCCCACGGAGGAGGAGGGTTGGAGCCCAAGAAGGGGGCTCACATGCTGGCCTGATGGCACAGGGTGGGGCTGTTCAGAGGGGAGCAGAGGCTAGGTCCTCCAGGTGAGGGCTGGAGGTTCTGTGGGGGTGGGCTGGGAAGGTCTGTGAGGCAGGCAGGTAGCCGCCCTCGCCCTCGGCCTTGGGAGGGAGCATGGGTGGATGTCTGCTTGGGGAGCAGGGGGCGGAGCTGGGGCCACAGCGCCTGTCTGGTGCTGTAAGGAGATCAGGCCGGGCCTGGGGCAGCCTGGAAGAGGAGGGCTGAGGCTCTGGGCTGTGCAGTTTCTAGGCTCCTAGAATGGTCTGGGGTGGGCCCATGAGCTAAGGAGGGGAAAGGGGGGAAGACTTGTCTTTGCCTGGTTTTTGAGCTGTTTGAAGGATGGAGCTGACATTTACTGAGATGGGAAAGGAGAGGCAGGGCAGGGGTGTAAGCAGGGGCCTCGCAGCACATTCCTAGGTGAAGTGTATTTAAAGCCACCAAGGAGTGGCTGGGACGGAGCGGAGGCGGTGAGCTTGATCCCCAGGGTTCTAGGGTGATGAGAGCTCAGGCGGGTGGAGGGGGGGAGGGAGCTCTGCCAAGGGCAGAGGTTTAAGAGCTGGGGAGCTGCCCCCTGGCCCAGGGCTGCTGATGGTGGGGGTGAAGGAGCCCTGAGAACTAGCCACGGGGTTGAGCATCTTGGGAGCCACTGGACCTGTTACCGGGAGGGGGTTTTCTGGAGGGGTCGTGAGTGAACCTGACCAATGAATGAGGGAGGGAGGAAGGGGCCGGGACAGCCAGGCAGCTCTTGGATTTGGGAGACTTTCTGGGATCGAGGGGCGTTAGGACAGACCCAGGAGGGCACCCCTTGGGGGGCTGGGTGGAAAGGGACCTCAGAGTGTGTTTACACAGAATCACTGAGGCTGGGCCTGTTCCCCATAGGTGCAACTCCGCATGGCTAGACACACCCAGGTGTTGTTCTGTTGGGCTCTGGGGACGTTTGAGACGCACCCTGGGGTGCAAACCAGCCCTTGGAGCCTTTGGCAGGAACTGAGAGCAGGGGCTGTGTGTGGCGGTGTGTTTGAGGAGTGCGCTCCTGGCAGGTCTAAGGCTTCCTTTCTTTCTCTTTCCAGAAGGCAGATGGAGCTCCTACTGTCTGTCCTCGCTGGCTGCCCAGAATATGTGCGCGAGCAAGCCGCACTGCCTGGCCGCACCGGAGCGGTCGGACGCGGCCGGGTCCCTGGGGGGCGCGTCCTGCTGTTCCCTGCTGCGGGGCTTGTCTTCGGGGCGGTCCACGCCCCTCCTCCCGGCCCCCGTGTCCAACCCGAACAAGGCAGTTTTCACCGTGGATGCCAAGACCACAGAGGTATTTGCTTCGGTTTGTGACCCTGCCATGAGCGTGTAGCCCGTGTCTTCAACCCGTGGCCTCAAACAGAGGTGTTTGCGTTAAGTGCGATCAGAAAAGCATTGGGTTTCACCTGTGTAATTGCAGAAGCGACATAAACAAGACTCAACCACACCAAACAGTCCTCTCACCAAGGTGGAGACCCCAGGGAGGGGGCGAGGCGCGCGCTCGTGCTGTCTAAGGCACTGGCCGCCCGAGAGTGAGAACACATCCCCAACGTGAGAGCAGAGCGCTCAGGGGCACAGAGAACTGAAATTGTTCGGTGGGCAGGAGTATGGCCTAAGTCCCCACACGTCCACGTAGTCTTGATGACGTGAGGCGCCCGGTCGTGGCGCTGCCATTTCTTGTGTCCCCCTCTGTGGCCAAGGCCTCTGAGGACCCAAGGCGTCACTGCTGTGAACCGCCAGGGCAGGACACTGGGAGGAGGATGCTGGACCGTGCCGCCTCGTCTGCTGTTCCCGGGGGTTAGAGGCGCCGCCGGTGATGCTCGTGCCCTCTCCTCTCCGTGACCCCCAGATCCTGGTCGCCAACGACAAGGCTTGCCAGCTCCTGGGGTACAGCAGCCATGACCTGATCGGCCAGAAGCTCACGCAGTTCTTCCTGAAGCCAGATTCCGACGTGGTGAAGGCCCTCAGCGAAGAGCACGTGGAGGCCGACGGCCACGCCGCCGTTGTGTTTGGCACGGTGGTGAGTGCCCGGCGTGTGCCGCCGGGGCCGTACGAACACGGTCGGTCACCGGCCGTCCCCCCCTCGGTGCTGGTGCGGGGGACAGCTGGGCTGGTGTGAGGGCGGTACCACCTGATGGGGGAGGAGGCCAGTCAGCGGTGTGCGGGCCTGCAGGATGCGGTGCGGATGCTCTCGTCTCGGGGTCCCCACCCCTAAATCTCCAGCTCTGTGTGTCGGTGTTCGTTGGCGGGGCTGGCAAGGTTTCCCGGGGGCTTCGGTCCTCCCCGTGTGGCGCATCAGCTGGCAGTTGACAGGTTGAACTGCGTGTTAGATGCTGAGCCCTTGGCCCCGGGCACCGAGGGGAGTGAGATGTGGTCCGCTACTTCTGAAAGGCCACCTGGCTGTCGTGAAGAAAAAGTTGGCGTGTTCACCGCACATTGGTGTCTGTTTCCTCGAGAAGTTACAGACGCTGTCTCCCCTGCGGTGTTGAACGAAGCTGCCAAAAACCCTTCTCTTCCCATAGAACGTTGGCTCAGAGACTGTTAGGTTAAGTGTCCGAAACCTTGTTTATACTTTGGTTCGTTTCCGAGACATGGGGCAGGTGAGCAGAGGCCGCAGACGTCCACGGGCCTGGGGTCCAGGGAGGGCCAGGTGCAGGCCCGTCTGTCCCCACAGGTGGACATCGTGAGCCGCAGTGGGGAGAAGGTTCCAGTTTCTGTGTGGATGAAGAAGGTGAAGCGGGAACGCAGCCTCTGCTGTGTGGTCATGCTGGAGCCCGTGGAGCGCGTCTCGGCCTGGGTCGCTTTCCAGAGCGATGTGAGTGTGCCCGCGGCGTCTCAGCTGCACGTAACCTGACCCTGTGGCGCTGCTCCCGGAGCTCCGGCTCACCTTGTGGCCTGCTGTGTGCCTTTGGGGCTTGTGGGAGGCCCCGCTGCACCCCCCACTGGGTGCACTTGGGCAAGGAATCCAATCTCCCTGTGCCTCAGTTTCCTCATGTGTACTACTGGGATATAATCAGAACCACTCACAGGACTGTTTCCGCACCGCGTGTGGTACACAGCCCCGGGCTGTGAGCTGTGGGTGTGGTCTGTGCCGGCTTCTGCGGAACATCTCGAGAAGTCAGGAATTTGGGCCTCAGGAGTGTTTGTGCGCGCCTCGCACACTTCTGCCGCGCGCGGTGCGAACTTTCAAGCTCGAGACTTGGCGTTTGGTGGAGCTTGAAGCTGAGGTGCCAGGAGTTTTATCCTAAGGCTTAAAAATGCTGGTATTTCCTCCTAGGGAACCATAACATCGTGCGACAGCCTCTTCCCTCTCCTGTATGGGTACGCGTCCGTGGAGGAGGTGCTCGGGCAGCACATGGCAGACCTCATCCCTTCTGTGCAGCTGCCTCCGCCCGGCGAGCTCGTCCCACAGGTAGGACCCCGGGGACCTCTGGCCGCCGCAGGGAGTCTGTCTATCCAGTGACTGGTGACCGTTCATCTCCCAGACTGGAATCCGTGACCTGGCCACACAGGCTGGGACCTGTGCTCAGTGGCACCCGTTCCCCTGTTGCTCTCTGGGCTCAGAAGCCTTGACCCGGTCAGGGCCCGTGTGGCTCTCCAACTCACTGCCCTGTCCCCTCGGTCCTCTCCCTGGAGCCTGGGGTAGGGAACGCCTGCTGCCTCTCTTTACTGACAGGTCTGGGGTCTTGAGGGACAGGGAGAACGGGCTGATGGCAGGTGTCCCCTCAAGGCAGGATGGCAGTCAGATGGGGGAGGGCCGGCAGCTTTGGGGTCAGTGGTGGTCTGGGGTCGGGGGGAGGTTCTGATGCCGACCGAATCCTCCCAGTTCCCAGGAGCCCCGTTTCGTACTAGTGTGCAGCCTCCACACCAGTGACCCACACTGCAGTGAGTTCACCTCATGTCACACCCCAGTGACCTGCAGGATCAGACTGGACGGTTGATTTTTGCCTAAAGTCACCTCTGCCGCTGTAAGAAATCAGAGATGGTTTCAGGCCACCCATAGGCACTCGCAGGTGGTTTCAGGCCACCCAAAGGCGCTCGCTGGTTCTCTGGCTGGCCTCAGGCCAAGAGCCGAACCCCCTGAGCAGTCATCGGCTATTTTTCAGCTTTCCAGCTCAATGGGAAATCCCTGCCCCCATCCCTAGTCCTTATTGTCTCTGTGTCCTCTCCCCTGCCCCAAGGCTGGGGGGTGGGGGGCGCCTGTTGGCCCAGCCCCGCCGGGAGCTCGCGTGTCAGCACCTGCTCAGTCTGAACGCAGGCACGCATCCAAGAGAAGTATGTTCTAGAAGGCACGTTTGAAATAGTCTCGAACTAAAGTCCCCGACTCCCCGGCAGCGAGTGGAGACAGGTGCTGCACCCCTCATTCCTTGTGGGGCCCCCTGGGACCTGGCGCCTGGCCTACGGCCTTGGCACAGGGACCCTGGCGTGTGGAGTCCCGACCCTGTTGAGGGTGCAGTGCTGCTGAGTGAAGCTCCCCTCCTGCGTTCAGGGGGGTGCCCACGACGTGGGCCCCTTCACATCTTCTGTCTCCCAGGTGGCCCCTCGAAGGGGTGGCTGTGATAGGGCGAGGGGTGGGCACAAAAGCCTGGGCCTCATCTTGAAACCTGAAAGGGCGCACAGTCTGAAAGCCCCTGGTGAGGATGCTGCCTTGGTCGAGGTTTCCTTGAAACTGGATACATTCCAAGTCTTCAAGAAGGGAAACATAAAGCAAGGATGTGCTCTCGTGGGTGATGGAGGTGCCGACGAGGCAGATGGGGCGTGGCCACCCAGTAGTCAGCAACAGCAGGGAGCCACTGCCCCTCAGGCCGAAGGATGGGGGACGGAGTGAGGGGTGGGGCCGTCCGCAGAGGGGGCACCCTGGGGATACTGGCGGTCCGAGGTGGAGAGCGGGGAGGAACGCTGGCCCTCCCTCCCAGACGCCAGCCCTCGCGCGCGTCTTGGTTGCCCTGGTGTCTGCTGCCCTCGGGCCTTTCTGGAGTGGTGAGCGGCTGCCGTGCTGGGGTGCCCTCGCCCCCGGTCACAGCTCCTGGCCAGCTTCCGCTTTGCCTGGGGCAAAGGCGGGGTGCGGGGAGCTCAGGGAAGGAGGGCCGGTGTGGGGAGTGTGATGTTCGGGGGTGCTCCCCAGCACATGTGGGTGGGTTCACTTCTCAGGCTGCAAAGACTCAAAGCTGGGGCTGGGTGCGATGCTGCTGTCAGCTCAGTGGTGCGTGTTCCTTCCAGAATCTCAAGATTCAGAGGTCTGTCGGGAGGGCCAAAGATGGCACCACCTTCCCTCTGAGCTTAAAACTGAAATCCGAGCCCAGAAGCGAGATGGTGGAAGACGGCAGGGCAGTGCCTGAGCGGGGTTACTCGGCGTCAGTCTGGGTGTTCTCCACCATCAGCGGCCTCATCACCCTCCTGCCCGACGGGACCATCTATGGCATCAACCACAGCTTTGCCCTGATGCTGTTCGGTTACGGGAAGACGGAGCTCCTGGGCAAGGTGGGCCTTGCGTGGGTGGCCAGCCTGCGTGCCCCTGCAGGGGGCCGGTCCATTTCCACAGTGAGGACCTGTGCTTGCCACAGGCCTCGTACCTCCCTGTCTGCTGGGTCGGCCCCCTGGCTGCCCCTGGGGGGTGCCGGGCAGCGTGCTCCCTGTCTGCACTCCTTTCTCCGGACCCCACGCCGAGCCCTCCATGACCCCCTGGGCGGTCTCGAGGTGCTGCCCTGGGAGAGGGAGGGGCTGTCACCCTGAGACCTGTCCCGAGCAGAGCGTGTGTCCCACCTGTGGGGATTTTCTCTGCGCGTGGAGCTCGGGGCTTGTCTCACCTCCTGTGCCCTGGGGGCCATCTTGGGGGGGGGTCTGTTGTGCGGTCAGAGTCAGAGGAAAGTGTTTATGAACTTCTTCCTTGGACGGAGCTTTCTCTGAATTTCTTGAACACGGGGAGGCGGAAATCTCCACACACCAAGAGCCAGGCCCAGCTGGGATGCCAACTGCCAGTTTCTATCTAAGACCGTGCTGAGAGTCTGTATCTGCTGCTGCAAACCATTGTGAGCTTGGTGCCTAAAACACGACAATCTCATATTCAGGTCACAGATGGGCCCTTTGGGCTGGGCTCGGCGGGATGGCCTATTCTCTTTGACGTAGTGTCAGCCGGGGCTGGCGTCGTCCCCAGGCGCGCCTACCCGTGGGTCTGGCTGCCTGGCTCCGTGGCTGGGGCGGTGTCGAGAGCCCCTGCGTGTCGTGTGGTGGCCGGGCTCCAAGGGCAGGTGAGCATCTCAGGCAGCCACAACATGCTCCTCACATGGTCCCAGGGTCCTCCTGGGTCCCGGAAAGGGGACACGGGCCCTCTGCTCAGTGGGAGGAGGGTCACGGGGGAGGGAGAGGCTGCCGGCTGGCGCATCGCTTTTGACGTCGAGTGGCCGCTGTGCCGGTGCGCCCGGCCGGCTCGGCCCTTGGGTGCCTGCAGCCCTTCACGGAGCACCTTGTTCACCACGCGCTGCCGCAGAGGAAGGGAACGTTGTTCCCTCTTGTCATTCTCAGACCCGGTGACAAGGTCCAAACACAGGTCCCTCTTTGTTTTCTAATTAGAAATATTAAGGAGCAAGTGAGCTGAAACTTAGTTAAACGAAGGTAAACTTAGTTCGAAGTTAATGAAAACACAGTCAGTGTGAGTTCTGGACCAGGGGTTCCCGCAGGAACATCGAGGGCGTCCCGTCTTTGTAGGGTCTGCGTGTGGGGTGGATGGACCTGCCTCTGGATTAGACCGTGTTCCGGATTCACACGGCTGTGAGTAGGGGGTGCACACGGGTTCAGAGAGGGCACGTGTCCTTGCAGCTCCGGGGCCTGGGACCCTCATGCTGAGGCGCTGGCCAGCACAGCAGAGGCGCCCCAGGTCCTTTGTCTTATCCCGGGCACCCATCGCTCCCTGAGAGCCACGTTTGCACACGTGAGATTTGCACACGTGGCTTTCATGCCTAAGGAAAACATGGGCGAACATCTGCCCGGGAGACATGGAAGTGTTGGTATTGGTAGCTTCAGTTGTTGATTTTGTTTTTTCGTAAGAAAAGGGAGGAAAAGTCACGAATTCCATGTTGAGTGTCAGAGGGGCTTTGTGGGTCTGTTGAAAGGAATACGACCTGGGGTCTTTGCTCACCTTGCCCGGAGATGTGCTCGCGTCGCGTTCATTTTGTCTGCAGACCGGATGGTGCGCCGGCCCCGTGGGTCAGGGTGGATCCTCACCAGATCTGAAATGTCATGGTTTCTTTTCTAGAATATCACTTTATTGATTCCCGGTTTCTACGACTACATGGAGCTCGCATATGACAGTTCCTCACCACGGCCAAACCTGACCAACTGCTTGGACGTTGGCAACCAGAGTGAGCCTGGGGAGAGTGCTGTGGACCCCCACCAGGGCTGGGACCCGGCCGGCGAGGCCAAGGGTCGGCCCAGCCTCTTCCTCCCAGGTGCGTCCGTGGCTGCCCAGCCACACACAGCTCTACACCTCGGAGGGAGGGGGCACGGGCGTGCTGGGCGGGATGGAGAGTGTAAGCGAGTGGCCGCCGGGCATTCGTGGAGACCCTGTCTGTCGTGGGCCTTCTGTGTTCCCAGGGGATGGGACGTGTCGTGAGTCTGACAGCCGTGAGCGTAGAGAGGGTCCCGGGGGTAGCTTGTTGGTGGTGTTTTACGAGTAGATCTGTGGAGCCTATCGCGTTAACCCCTAAGTTAAGTAGTTCTAGGCCTATTTGCTCGTTGTGTTTCTCCTCTGTACTTTTAGTTTAGCGTTTAGTGTTATTTCAGCAAATATCCCAAGGCCCCAAGACGTGAACATCGTAGGTGCCGTGGTGTGTGAGGACAGGCCGGGAGCACGGCTCCCGCCCTGGCAGGGCTCCTCTCTGGCTTCGGGGCACCAGGAGCAGGGACCGCAGGGCACGAGACCGCCCGGCAGCCTCCTCAGTGCTCACCTTTCCGTTGACAAGGAGCGAGGAGCAGCTGCGCCCCGTTCTGCTCCCAGCCCACAGGGCCCCACTCTGCAAGTGCCCGCTCCCTCACTGCCCGCTGACAGGGTGCGGTCCTCACGTTCCCTGGTCTCTGCCGTCCCGTGGGAGGGGACACCGGAAATGAAACGAGAGGGCTGCTGGGGAGCAACAGGCGTCAGGCGGCCGCATGTGTCCAGGGCTCCGTGGCCCTCTTGGAGGGTGGCGTGGTAGTGATGCCGTGCGCACGGGGCAGGCTCAGGGTACCTTGGAACACGTTGTCCCCGTGCTGCCGCCTGTGGCCCGACTTGCTGTCTGAGCGCTCACATACGGGGGTTTAACACAGTCACCAAGGGAGTGGAGGGGCCACGTGGGAGCCGCTGTGTCGTGGGGCAGCGCTCTGTGTTCTGGGCGCTGAACCCCAGCGGGGGTTTCTGCAGCGCGTGGCTCGGACCCGAGGCTGGGAGTGGGGTGCGTGCCCTGAGGGTTGCTTTCCAGGCACTGGAGGTGACCTCGTGGCATTTTGTTTCACGAGGTGCTTTGTCGGGCTGCTGGCTCTGCTGGGGTCTCCACTGTTCCCACGCCGCCTTCCTCCGTCACACCTGCGTTCTGTCTACACAGACGGCCCTTTTTCAGTTTCTTTTCTCCGTCGCTAGTTCCGAGTCTTCCCTTTCCCACCATTCCGCCGTCTCTCCCGTGTGCGTGTCTAACGCACGTTCTCTGTGGAAGGTCAGGGGGCGGGGGTCGCTTCTGCCCCTCTCCCTGTGCCTCCTCAGGATGAACTCTCGGAAGTGGCATTTCTGGGCACGTGGGGATGCTTGCTTTTGCCGGCTGTTGTCCGAATGTCCACTGGAAAGATGCGGCCGGCCCGTCCACCTCCACCGCCGGGGGCCGGGCTTCTTCCCCACGGCCCCGATCCAGACGGCCATTTACAGGGACAGCCCTCCTGCTCCCACCCCCCCTGCTGTGTGCTCGGCCCTATGTGGGTGGACAGGCACCGGGCCGGGGAGCTGGTGGGGAGGCCGTGACACGCAAGTATAGGCTTGACGCGTAGGTGACCAGCCCTCAGGAGGAAGAGCGAGGCAGGGGGAGGACGTACAGTCTCAGGGTCCGTGAGCCTGGGAGGGACCCTTGGGATGGTGGCTTTTGGTGAGGCACCGAAGGAGGCAGGAGTGGCGTTCCAGGGACGGGGGCCAGAGGCCCTGGGCGGAGCGTCAGGAGGCGGGCCGCAGGGCCGTGGGGGTCACAGTACGGATTTGGGCTTTTACCTGGAGTCAGAGCAGAGCCCTCGGGGGGGGCTCTCGGCAGATGGAGGGACGCGCTGCAGCCCCGGGGGTGGTGGTGGTGGGATCCTGCCGGCTGAGGGCAGGGCCTGGGACACCGCAGCAGGGAGAGTGGGGGCCGCTGGCCCCGACTGGGCACCTGCAGAGCGGCGAGGGGGTGGCCCGGGACACGCTGCGGACGTAGGCTCGCCACGGCTTCCGAGATCAGGTCGGGGCCCCCCCTGCTCACGAGTCCCGTGGGGGGAGACTCGGTCAGCAGGTGGGAAACGGTCTGTTCTGTTGCTGCCAGATTCCAGGGTTGACGGCTCGCTTGTCGGAGACCACGAGCTGCCACGAGGCGAGACCCTAGAGGTAGCGGGAAGCCGAGAAGCCTTCGCAGGGACCTGGGGCCAGGCAGACCCCAGAGGAGGCCACCTCCCTCCCGCCCTCCCGCCTCCGCCTGTTCCGCCTGTTCCGCGGTGAGTCCCCTGGAGGTGGGGTGGGGCGGCGGTAGGCGGGCGCGGTCGAGGAGCGTGCCGCTAGCTCCTGGCCACCGAGTGCTTGCTCGAGCACCGGAATCGGCCGTTGGGCGTGGTCCCCGGCGTGGTCCCCGGTGGTGGCCTTGAGACCCAGCCCCGTTGTGTGGGTGGGGTTCCAGGGAGTTAACATAGCAGGATTTCCTCATTTAAAAAACCATTTGCGTCCGCTCTCTTTTAAATAACGAAATACTGTATGTAGAGTGGTCAAGTCCACGTTAGAACGCGTGGAAAATGTAGAAAGGCAGAGAGAGAAACTCACCGGTCGTCCCTGCTTAGTTATCGTGGTCCCACGGTACACAGCGTTTTGGAGTTTCTCAACTAGTTTTCTCCCCGCGGGAGCCGCCGTCAGCCGTTGGGGCTGCCCCGCCACGTCCCCGTCCTCGGAGCGGAGCACCTTCCTAGCGTGTCCTCCGCGTCCGCGGGTGCTCGTGGGCAGCCGCTCTTGCCCCTGTGGCACAGACCGGGTCACCCCGTGCGTGTTGTCCTTGACGTGTGTGTGTGAGACGTGTGCGTCCGAGCCCTTTCCACGCGTCACCTCCCGGGGAGCTCTGCGGTTTCGCTGCTTTCCTGCCGTTGGCTTGGATTCCCTGGCTTTCCGCTACTTCGCTCTGGGGTCCGCTTTGGATGGTCTCTGTGCCACCTGCCCATCTGTGGACGGGGGACCCTCCCCCGGCGGGGCCTCCTGAGGCGTGACCCCCTGGCCCCAGGGGTGGTCGCTGCTACAAGCCGCTGGGCTTCTGGCCTGCGAGTCCCGGGGTGGGGGACCCTGGCGGTGGCTCTCATCTGCTCTGCCCCAAGCTCCCGTCTGGGCCCCGCACGCTCCATTTTCTGGGACGAGGTTGTGCGACAAGCGAGTCCCGCCAGTGAGCCGCTTCCGACGCTTCTCTCGGGTTGGATGTGCTGAGCTCAAGTTGTAGTGCTAGACCGACGTCCCTCCTAGAGGCCCTGTAGGTGTGCTTGTCCTTGTCACTGCCCCTGGCTGGCTGGCTTGCTTGCTTCCTTCCTTCCTTCCTTCCTTCCTTCCCTCCCTCCCTCCCTCCTTCCCTCCCTCCTTCCCTCCCTCCCTTCTTTCTTCCCTCCCTCCTTCCTTCCCTCCCTCCCTCCTTCCCTCCTCCTTCCCTCCTTCCCTCCCTCCTTCCCTCCCTCCCTTCTTCCTTCCCTCCCTCCCTCCTTCCCTCCTTCCCTCCCTCCTTCCCTCCCTCCCTTCTTCCTTCCCTCCCTCCCTCCTTCCTCCCTCCCTCCTTCCCTCCTCCTTCCCTCCCTCCCTCCTCCCTCCCTCCCTCCTTCCCCCCTCCCTCCCTCCTTCCTTCACTCCTTCCCTCCTTTCTTCACTCTTTCCTTCCTCCCTTCCTCCCTCCTTCCTCCCTCCCTCACTCCCTCCCTCCTTCCCTCCTCATTCCCTCCTTCCCTCCCTCCTTCCTCCCTCCCTCCCTCCTTCCCTCCCTCCCTCCCTCCTTCCTCCCTCCCTCCCTCCCTCCCTTCTTCCTTCCCTCCCTCCCTCCTTCCTCCCTCCCTCCCTCCTTCCCTCCTCCCTCCCTCCTTCCCTCCTCCTTCCTCCCTCCCCTCCCTCCCTCCCTCCCTCCCTCCCTTCTTCCTTCCCTCCCTCCCTCCTTCCTCCCTCCCTCCCTCCTTCCCTCCTCCCTCCCTCCTTCCCTCCTCCTTCCCTCCCTCCCTCCTCCCTCCCTCCCTCCTTCCCTCCTTCCTCCCTCCCTCCCTCCTTTCTTCACTCTTTCCTTCCTCCCTTCCTCCCTCCTTTCTCCCTCCCTCACTCCCTCCTTCCTTCCCTCCTCTCCTTCCTTCCTTCCTTCCTCCCCTCCCTCCCTCCCTCCTTTCTCCCTCCCTCCCTCCCTCCTTCTCCTCCTCTTCTGCTCCTTCCTCCTTCCTCCTCCTCCCTCCCCTCCTTCCTCCTTCCTTCTCCGTCCTTCCTTCCTTCCCTCCCTCCTTCTTCCCTCCCTCCTTCCTCCCTCCCTCCTTCCCTCCTTCCCTCTTTCCATCCCTCCTTCCTTCTAACTCCTCCTCCTCCTTCCCCCCTTTCTCCTTCCCTCTCTCCTTCCCTCCTTCCCTCCCTCCTTTCCTCCCTCCTTCCTCCCTTCCTCCCTCCCTTCCCTCCTTCCTTCCTTCCTGCCTTCCTTCCTTCCTTCCTTCCTTCCCTCCTTCCTTCCCTCCTTCCTTCCCTCCTTCCCTTCTTCCTTCCCTCCTTCCCTCCTTCCTTCCCTCCTTCCTTCCTTTCCCTCCTTCCTTCCTTCCTCTCTCCCTCCCTCCCTCCCTCCCTCCCTCCTTCCCTCCCTCCCGTACTCCTTCCCTTGCTCCCTCCTCCATTCACTCTGTCATTCACTCCTTCATCGCTCCCTCAGTCACTCATCACTCACCCCATAAATAAGCATTGCAAAAGGAATGCTAAGGATCATCCCTAAGAAATACTTTGTAGCAGAAAATGGGCTAAATCAGCAAACACGGTGAGACTGGGAAGTGGGAAGGCAGGTTTGCAGCATGACTTTGGGAGTGTTCGGTGCCTGGGGACCAAGGGTCGTGCCTGCTCCTCATTCTCCCAGCTCTCCCAGGAGCCCCGGAGGCAGTTGCTAACACACCCAAGTGGATTGTTGTGTTGGAGACCAGCCTGTGACCCTGCGTGAACCACCCGGAGGCACTGGTGCGGGCCCTGCCGTGTGCCAGCTGGGGCAGCGGGGTGGAGGGGAGGTGGGAGGGGGACAGGAGCCTCTCTGTACTTAAAGGCTCCCCCAGAAGCCTCCTTGTCACTTCCTCAGTTTACCCTGGCTGGAATGCAGTGACACTATGAAACCTGGCTGCTGGGAGCTATGGTGGTGGGACGCGGGTACAGTGCTGCCCCTGGCCTCGCCCCGCGTGCCCACATGGGTGGGTGCCCTACCCTTCCCTGGGGACTGACCCTGCGTGCCCTCCGAGGGTGCCCGCACTGCTTAGAAAGGGGATTGAGACCTTCTGCCTCCTTTTTGGACCTTGCAGAGGACGTGCCGGTTCCTGGGGGCCAGCTCCAGGCTGGTCTCTTGGCCTGGGTGAATGGACAGAGATAGAGAGATATAGCCAGAGACGCAGAAGATTTTTGCCTGGCCTCTACACACCCTTGCCCGTGCCCTCGTTTTCCCCAGAAAACTGCTGCTGTTCCCAGAACCCCACTCACGGTTCCCTCCTCTGTGGGACCTGCCCTTTTGTGTTGGTTCCTTCCTAACCTGTGCCTCTTTACAAACCTCTGCGGTGACGCTTGCCAGATCATCGGCGCACACGCCCCAGCGAGGCCGGCCACGGCCACCTTCTGTGCATCTTGGTGCTGGCGTCAGGCTTCGGCTGGCCCCGGGCAGGAGCTCAGCGTCATCTGTCACGTGGGGCCACAGTGGCCGGGCCAGCTGTGGGGGCGGGGGTCCTCACCTGGGGCCTTTGGCTCTGTGATCGCCCCCCTGCCTGGAGGCGGCCCCTCCCTCGGTTGCCTCCATGCGAAGTTCCTGGGCTTGTGTCCCAGCTCTTCCCACCCCTGTGAGGCCCTGCTCTCACGGCCCCTCCTTGTGCCAGCCTCTCAGAGCTGTCTGTCTTTGGCTGTGACATCTGACAGCATTTGTAGCCGATCACAGGTCAACATCGTACAGGGCTGCACGGCTACAGGGAGGCTCCCTCCCCGCGAAGCGACGATGCTGACCGGAGCCCTGAACGTAGGGTCCTGGGTGTTCAGGGCTGTCTTTGCTAAATCATTGTTAAATGAGGATTTATCTAGAGAATACATGAGCTGCTCATAGCTTATGGTGGTGACTGCTTTATACTTGTCTTTAATAGAGGAGGATCTGTGTGGTCTTTACTTTTGGTTCTTCTGTGGCTCTTAAGTAATTACATCATCCGTGTTACAATCCTCAGAGGGGACAACATCCCAGAAGGAAGCCTGCCAGCCCAGGAACGGTCATCGCCCAAGGACCAGCAGAACATCCCAGAAGGATGCCCACCATCCCGGGAACAGTCATTGCCTGAGGACCGGCGGAACATCCCAGAAGGATGCCCACCATCCCAGGAACAGTCACTGCCTGAGGACCAGCAGAAGATCCCAGAAGGATGCCCACCATCCCAGGAATACTCATTGCCTGAGGACCAGCGGAACATCCCAGAAGGATGCCCACCATCCCAGGAACAGTCCTTGCCTGAGGACCAGCGGAACATCCCAGAAGGAAGCTCACTAGCCTTCAGTAAGTGGTTATTTCCTGAGGGCCAGCAGCAGAACACTCCGGAAGGAAGCCTGGCAGCCCTCAGAGAAAAGTCATTGTCCAAGGACCAGCAGAACACCCTGGAAAGAAGCCCGACAACCCAGGAATACTCATTGTCCAAGGACCAGCGGAACCTCCCAGAAGGATGCCCGCCAGCGCATAGCCAGTGGTCCTTACCCGAGGCCCAGCAGGACACTGTCTTGGAGAAGGAGGAGCGTGCAGCCCCAGAGAGCCTCATACGGGACCTTGAGGGAAAAAGTGGGTCTGGCCCCAGGGACACGTGGACGTTTGCTTCACGTGAAGACTCTGAAGGCCCGGCTCCAGCAGAGGGTGGGAGCAGAAACCCTGGGGTGTGTGGCCCGCACCAGGAGGCACAGCTGGAGGGGGCAGGTGTGAGCAGTGCCGGTGGTTCAAACCATCGGGCTGGTTCTGTCATGCCCGTGCCCCATGCTGCAGGCCAGCCGGCGGGACAGCGCCTCCTGCCGTGCTACCCCAGGTATGGGGGTGAGCAGAACACGCAGCCCGGAAGCCCCCCCAGGGCAGCGCCACCCTCATTCTGGAAGCCTGTGCTAGATGAGCCGTGGGCAGGGGAGAGTGACCGAGATGAGCTGCAGACTTGCCTAATTAAGGAGCAGCTGTCCAAGTGGAGCGTCGTGGGGCCACCGGGCGTCTCTTACACAGAGCGCCCCCTATTCTCTGCCCCTGTGTCGCTGTGTGACCCGGGAGGTGGAGGCCCGCGCAGCCGTGTGGGCAGCTCCGCGGCTTACTACGCACTGGCCACAGACCTCCCCGGGGTCCTGGATGCGGTGCAGGCCCGGGAGGCCGATGGGAATTCATTTTCCTGGAATCTCAAGGAACTCTTTTTCGGTGAACAGACAGACCGAACGTCCTTGAACCGTTCCTGTACCGTGTCAGAGCTCGTGGAGATGGCCTCTCCTTCGCTGGCGGGCTCTGACGCAGACCTGAGTGGTCCGCACGGGCCCGGGTCACAAGTTCTGGACGACAGAGAGCTGTTGCTCCTGACGGGCACCTGCTTGCATCTTGGTGAAGTTCAGCAGCCTCGCGAGAGCTGTCTGGGGCGCGGCCCGG
Source organism: Lynx canadensis (assembly GCF_007474595.2). Lineage (NCBI taxonomy): Eukaryota > Metazoa > Chordata > Mammalia > Carnivora > Felidae > Lynx > Lynx canadensis. The sequence continues at coordinate 220,359,671 of NC_044310.1, read as the reverse complement.
CCGAGCCCTCTGAGACCCGTGTGGTGTCCTCAGGACCCTACAAAGTGAGCGGCAGAGAGAACCCAACCTGCGTCCTTCCCACGCCGGGAGCTGGCTCCGTGGAGGTGTGCCCGTTGGAGGAGCCCAGGCTGAGCTTCCAGGTCACCTCCACGCCTGTGAAAGGGGACAGCCCGGCGATGCCCGGGGCCCCTCTGCAGCATGAGATCCAGGAGGGCACCTATTCCGGCAGCTGTTACCACCGAGACGGCTCGTGGCTGAGTATGTGGCGGGCGGCTGCTGTGGGAGCACAGCATGGCCGGTGCAGGGACTTCCTCGTCCCGGAGTCTGACGTGGCTGCACCCCCTGAATAGTTTGGGCAGAAATGGTGCGCTAAAGGGTCCGCAGTGAGAGCTTATCTCTTGAAAAGTAGGGTGACGAGTGCACGTGCTAGGGAAGGGTGGAGCCTGCGGTCCCTTCCTGGGAGCTGCTCCGTGCACCGGGGGACGGGTTCTGCCGGCCCCGACCTCCATGGTCACCCTGGGCAGCGAGGTGCCCTGTGGCCCCACGTGTGCCGCTGGGGCTCTGGCGCCTGACGCGCTGTGCGCTAGGAGGCAATGTTCTTGTCGGGCCCCTTCACTTTGCCCCTGGGAGTCGATTATGTTCGTGATTTCTTAGCACATTATCTCCTGATTTCTTAGCAGATCCACATCATTTTCACCGGTCGTTTCCTTACTGCTGACTTCACAGCGTCGATTACTAAGGCTTTTTCCCTAACCTTAAAAAGGTTCTACGAGTAATATGTGTTATCTGTAGATGTACTAGAAAACACAAACAAAAAGAAAATAAAGCCACCTGTGAGCGCCTCCCCCAAGATGACCCCGTTTGTTTTGGCGTGTACCTTGGAGGCCGTGTAAAAATGCACAGACGTGTATCCAAACCACGTGGGCTTTGTACGTACGCGCACGTGTGGTTGCAGGAACCGCCATAGGCACGTACGCGTTCCACTGAGGCCGCTCACACTCCCGGCAGCTGTCTCCAGGCTTCCCCCGTCGTCCGAGTGTGGGTGCCCCTGCCCGCCCCGCCCGGTGCACGGTGGAGCTGTCGTGGTGACCCTCCCTCCTCTCCAGGTGTGCAGTTTGAGGTGAAGCGGGTGGAGCTCCAGGGCTCCGCGACCCTGTTCTGCTGCTGGCTCGTGAAAGACCTGCTACGCAGCCACCGGGACTCGGCCGCGCGGACCCGCCTGCTCCTGGCCAGCCTGCCCAGCTCCAGCCACTCCATGTGTGAGCTTTCTGGACCCAGCACAGGGGAGGTGGGTGTCTGCGGTCAGCTCCCACCTTGCACCCGCCGCGTGGTGTGGGAACCGGTGCTGCCCGGCTTTTCTCTCTTTCTCTCTGCTTCCTCTGCGACGGGAGGGAGGTCCAGTTGTGCCTTTTTGGGCCTGTCTTCTAAGTTCGTGGGTAAGTCGGAAGCCAGACGTGGAATCTTAGACCTGAGTTTGCCCCGTGTGCAGGGCGGGGTATAAACACGCTCGGGTGTGTGTGCCCATCTGGGCTAACCGGGAGGGCACTTCTCAGGCCAGGTACCCCCAGGACACGGGAGGAGGGGGGACAGGGGACCGGATGACGCGAGCCTGCCTGCTGCTGGTCACACGTGGCCCCTCGGGCGTCCCGTTTCATTCACAGATGCTCAGGAGCCAGCCCTGGTTTGAGGAGCCCCCGACGGCTCTGGAGGTGGAGGGGCTGGCCGCCTGCGAGGGCGCGTACTCCCGCAAGTACAGCACGCTGAGCCCACTGGGCAGCGGGGCCTTCGGCTTCGTGTGGACCGCGGTGGACAGAGAGGAGAATAAGGAGGTACTGTGGCTCCTGGGCCGTGCGCAGCAACGGGGCCGCTCCGGTGCATCCGTGGCCTCAGTGCCGTGGCACGGGGCAGGAGGCGTCCTCCGTGGAAAGCACTGAGCACACCGGCTGGCCCGGAGAGCACCCGAGGCAGCGCACACGTTCCCCCCTTGGCCATCCTGCCCGCCGCTTCGGGGCCATGTGGGCTTCTCGCGTGCCTCTCCCTCGGGGGCTGATGTCTGTTGATTTTCAGGTTGGGACACGCCAGGCTTCCTTCTGTGGTCTCAGTGGGCGTGGCCATTCTTACTTATTCCTCGTCCACCTGAGCCGAGGCCTCGCTGCCCCTCCTCCCATATCCTGTTGAGACTGCGGGTGTAGCTGCGCAGCGTTTTGTGATTTGAGGGAATCGACATGGTGACCGTCCTGCCTGTCCCTGTGAACACCGTGACACTGCCCAGGTGTCCCCGTGCCACCTACTGGTTTCTGGGAGACCGTGTATTCGGGGTCCTTTGACCTGTTGGCTGTTACCAGCACATGTTGGGGTTGACACATCGTGTGTCTGTGCGAGACCCTTGCGGTCCTGACGTGTTTTCGTGGGTCCCCCAGAGCTCCAGGTGAGCGGCTCACGAGCAGGCTGCCGCTTGCTGCGTCCCTGCCATCGCGGCCACTCCGTTCCCTTCTCGATGGATCCTTCTGGGGAGGGTGTTTCATTTGTTTGCAGCTCGCTGAGACTTGGCTTGAAGAACGAGTGCTGAGTTCTGTCTGGTAGTGAGTGGCTGACACGATCACACCCTTGGTTTCTCTGGTCAGTAACACCGATCAGCTTGTGTTTTCCAGAATCAGCCCTTGGTTCTGTTACAATATTCTCTTACCGCATTGCTGAATTTGGCTTGCTGATAGTGCTACTTGGGATTCTTTTTCATTTATATTCCATCCATGAGTTTTCCCTCTCTTCTGACATCAGCGTGACGCGAGGCCTGTGGAGTTAGCGCTTTCGTGTCAGCGCGGTGTCTGTCCGCCTGTTCAGACCTGCGTGTTTCTTTCAGCCGCATGCTGTGGTTTTCCGTGTGCAAATCCGTGTGCAGGTGACGTGCAGCTGCGTCTGCTCGCTCGGCCATCCTAGTTCTTGTGTTTGCCCTCTCTCGTCTTTGCGAGACTTGCCAAAGAAGTGTCTGTTTTGTTAACCAGATATTTGTTTTGTTTTCTTTGAACTTGTCTTCTTGTACCTTCTGGGAGTTAATTGTGCTGTATTTCTAGCTTATCAGATTGGAGGTGTCTCGTGGAGCCATTACTGAGTGACAAGGCCCCTGCAGAGCGGTTGGTGGTGGCGCGGGCCGCTCTTGCCACCTGTGTTTGCAGGGGCTTCATTGTCTAGTCCTCGTGAGGCGGGTCTCGCTCTTGGTTGGGTCAGTGACCCGACAGACCACAGGGCTTTCTTTGGACCGCTCTGCCTAAAGGAAGAGGAAAGAAGCTGCCGAGAGTCCTTCTCTTGGTTTGAAAAGAAACACATGAGTAGTTTCACCTTTCAGAACACAGATGTCAGCCTAAATATTACTAGGCCAGCAAACGATGAAGGAAAGCAGCCAATCAGAAAACAGCCCTGCACGGGTGAGGTGCCCGTTCGAGGGCCAAGCGCTGCTCTGCAGTCTCAGTCCGCGGGACAGGACGGGAGGACTGCCATCCCGACACAGTGGCTCTTGTGACCCAGGACCCGCGGTGTCTCTCCGCGTGTTCAGACCAGCATGTTTCTTTCAGCCGCATGCCGTGGTTTTCCATGTGCAAATCCTGTCCTCCTTTTCTTAAATTGGTGTCATTTCTATATCCAGTCTCTTCTCTTTCTCGTGCCTAGTTTTCTTTTGCTGGAATGTGCGTTACTAATTTCCTAGGAAGGACACTTTGAGTTCTTACATGTTTTCTGATTTGTTTCCCTTCCATTTCAGTGGCGATGCGCCCTCCCTATTCCTCTCCGAACGTGTGAGCCCACGTCTGCTGTCATCTAGCATTTATTTGAAGAGCCATCTGATGTTTTTCCTTTATGATTTTTTTAATTTACTTAAAAATTCTCTTTGAAGTTTACTTATTTTGAGAGAGAGAGAAAGAGCACGTGAGCGAGCAGGAGAGGGGCAGAGAGAGAGGGAGAGAGAATCCCAAGTAGGCTCCGTGCTGGAGCCTGTCAGCACAGAGCCCGACAGCGCAGAGCCCGACGTGGGGCTTGAACTTAGATCATGGCCTGAGCTGAAACCAAGAGTCAGATGCTTGACGGAGCTACCCAGGCGCCCCCGGAATTTTTTCTTTTAATCTTTGGACTTCATACGTTTCACCAGGATGTATTTCTGCGTGTGTGTGTGCGTGTGCACGCGCACGTGTGTGTTGTTTATTCTTGCTTGATGCTTGGTGAGACTTTGACCTGAATGTTTAAAGCTTTCTTTACCTTAAGAGAATGTATTCTTTTGTTCTGTTAATTCTTTCTTCTCCTTCTTTCTCTCTCTGTACTTTCCCCTGAACCCCCTCTCACGTGTGTGTTGCAGCCCGTGGCAGCAGGCTTCCCGCTGGTCTGCTCGAACCCTGTGGTGGGACAGCCACGGCCTCTGCGTGCCCCCCCACCCCCGCTGGCCGCGCCCCTGGGTGCACAGGGCTTCAGCCTTGCTTCCCTCATTTTCTTGCCTTCCCTCACGTGTCTCCTCCAGCCTATCGAATCACGGGGCCCTCTCTCCACAGGATCCTTAGGATCTGACCACTTGTCACCACTGATGGCCAGCACTAACCCATCACCTTTTCCTCGAGGTCACGTGAGGGCTGACCGGGTGCTGCACGTGCTCCTTGCTGTTCCTCCTGCCTCTGCGTGTTCCCCTCCCGCTCGCTGCCCCTCCGGCGGGTCCCCTCAGCTGTCCCTTCTCGGGGAGCCTCCCTACCTGCTTCCCTGCTCGCCCGGTGCACTGGGCACGCTGTGTGTTGGCCGTGCCCCCCGCAGCCGATGAGCCGGTGAGGTGGGGCTCGGGGGCCATCTTGTGGGGTCTCCCGCCGGCCGTCTCTGCTCCCCGCTTGGCCCCTCGGCCACGCGCCCGGCCCTCACCGGCACAGTGCTCGTCTCCTCCCCGTGACCTTTGCCATCGTCCTGGGCAGTGATGCTGTTTCTCTTGTGTTGGCCTGTGTCAGGCTTGCTGGACTCCACTGGGCTCCAGCTGATGTGAGTGGTGGCCTTTGTGTTCCCAGTCCTCAGGCCGCCTCGTTCGTCTCCTGGGTCAGGGCACTTGTCCTCACGTGAGAAATGGGGGTGCTGGGGCCTCTGAGGGGCACCTGCTGCAAGGTCTCTGGCCCAGGCTGTGGCTCCTCAGCTCCCGGCCCCTCCATCATGCCCTCGCATCCACTTTAAGTGGGCAGGTGTCCTCAGCCCTGCTGGCCAGCTGCTGGTGGGCCCGTGTGTCCCTCGTGCCGGGCGGGGGTCACTACTAGGTTCCTCTCTCCCGTCCCTGGATTCCGGGGAGGTACGCGTGGAGGTTACCCTCCCCTGCACTGCGATGCAGCAGTGGGCACCAGGCTTGAGGGGACGCGGAGGCACGCTGGCGGTCACTTCTCCCCTCTGTCTTCCTCGCAGGTGGTGGTGAAGTTTATTAAGAAGGAGAAGGTGTTGGAGGATTGTTGGATTGAGGATCCCAAACTTGGAAAAGTTACTTTGGAGATTGCGATTCTGTCCAGAGTGGAGCACGCCAACATCATCAAGGTGGAGTGCTGTTTCTCACTTAGCGGTGTCCCGACGTTGCTTGTGGGAGAAGCTCTTAAATACGTGGTCTTGAAGGTGTCTCGGCAGGCCCAGACCTGACTTTGTGTTTTTGCAGGTGGTGGACGTATTTGAAAACCAAGAGTTCTTTCAGCTGGTGATGGAGAAGCACGGCTCCGGCCTGGACCTCTTTGCGTTCATCGACCGCCACCCCGGCCTGGACGAGCCCCTGGCGAGCTACATCTTCCGACAGGTGAGCAGGCTGGCGCCGTGCTGGGGAGGTGACGGGCTTGGGCACGGGGCTCTGAGGCCGCGCAGATGTGGCTTCACACGCACTTCTCTCACCAGCTGGGGTCTAGCCTTTAGATTTTGGATTTGACGGAGTAAGATACATAATAAGATATACATTGGAGGCCAGATGCCGTCCTGGACCATTCGGAGATGGAAGCTTATTTATATTCCTACAGCACCCATGCCAATTGCAAACTTAGCCAGAAATATTCCTACAGTACCCATGCCAATTGCAAAACTTGGCCAGCAAAGCTGTTGGATTAAGGTTTGAGGCCTGTGCCTCTGATCTGAATCCTCGTCTCCCAGCAGGAAACCATTGCTAATCTGTGCAGCAGGGATCATGATAGTGCTGGCATGGGAAGGCTAGGAGGGTTAGATCAGAGCCTCTGAGGCACTTGTGCGGCACGGTGTCCCGCACATTGTAAATGCTCGATAAATAGTAGCTGTCCAGTCAGTTAAAGTAATCAGTAAAGGTTGAGATTCTAGCAATCTCATTTTACAGTGTTTGTTTTGGTCTCTTTATATCTGTTTATGTATTGATCTTGTCCGTTTATTCTTTTATTGGAACAGGAGACTGATCAGCGAAATAGAAAGGCATGCTGGGAGATAGAGAGGTTGGGGAGGGGGTGGAGAGGAGACAGTAATTCTTGTTTTGAGGAGACGGTGGTGATTTCATTTTAGAGTGTTCCAAGCACCCTGGAAAGAGTGGAGAAATAATCTGGAAGGCCGGGGGCAGAGGGGAGTGAACAAGTCCCAGGTTTGCTCTCTGATTGTTTCCTGGTGATGACTTAATTTCTAATGACAGCTTCCATAAATTGACATTTTGTACCTAGAGCTATAAAATCCCAGAAGCTATTGGATTTCTGAAATTAACTTTCTCAGGCACCTACTTATAAATTTCAGGCATCGTGATTCTGCTCAAAGACCGTCGTCCCCTTTTCCCCTCTTCCTGTTTTGCAAGATTACATACCCATCTACCTTAATGCATAGCAAAGATTTGTTTTTGAAATCTTCATGGCAGGCAGTCCTATGACAACAGGAGTCACTTGTTAATAGCTGGTGTCTCTCAGTTGTTAATTCTGGGGCACCTGACATAGGTAAATATAGTGTCCTCTACTTTATAATTTTTCAAGAAGTATCTGTAGCCCTTCTGTAAATTTACATGCGTAAGTGCTACATATGTATGTGCGTATGGATTCATGATTTTATAGAGAAATACCATTATATATTAGCGTATGTATGTAGAGAGCCAGTTATCAGTGAATTGCTTCTCAGCTCCAAATCCACTGCACTCAGCGGCCAGCTCTCCTATGCAGCGAGGGGGAGGGAGGACCTACAGTATATTGTCACAACCATACCCTTTCAGAGCAGGAACTATTGCATGAGGCCTGTTGGAATGAAGCCCACTTCCAGTGGACTTACTTTACGTCTGCCTCCGTGAGAGCCCCACACAGTGTGGCTGATGCTCGGTGCTGCTCTCTGGGAATCTGCTAGAGCCCAGAAGTAGGAGTTTGGAGACTTGGCCTCCGCTCCCAGCTCTGCCCCCACGCACTGCGTGAACTCTGAGCAGGGTCCTTTCCTTCCCCGTGGACCGACGGTGTCAGACTCCGTCTTTCTCCAGGGCCTCCTCCCGTTGAACGCCCAGACCACCCTCAGTAAGGTGCCCACCGTGCGTCTTTGTAGCTTCTGCTCGTGGTCTGTCTTTCCTCCTGAGATTGTCACGATGTGTATTGAGGGGTGAGTGAATGTCTGCTGGGAAGGCTTCTCAGCGTGGAGAGAACTTGAGAATCAGTGTTTGTCTGGTGGGGGCACAAAGTGTCAGCTACACAAGATGACTAAGTCCTGTTTCATAGCTAATAATACTGTAGTGCAGACTCAGAAATTGGTTTAGTGTAGATCTTATGTTGAGAGTGTCCTTGTCACAAATAATAATAATGAAATTTTATTTTTTCATTTATTTTTTTTAACTTTTTTTTAACGTTTTTATATTTTATTTTTGAGAGCCTGAGAAACAGAGCACGAGTGGGGGAGGGCAGAGAGAGAAGGAGACACAGAATCCGAAGCAGGCTCCAGGCTCCGAGCTGTCAGCACAGAGTCCGATGCAGGGCTCGAGCTCATGAGCCGTGAGATCATGACCTGAGCCGAAGTCAGACGCTCAACTGACTGAGCTACCCAGGCGCCTGCTTTTTAATTTTTTTTAACATTTATTTTTGAGAGAGAGAGAGAGAGAGAGAGAGAGAGAGAACAGAGCACGACTGGATGAGGGGCAGAGAGAGAGAGAGAGACACACACACAGTATCTGAAGCAGGCTCCAGGCTCCGAGCTGTCAGCGCAGAGTCCGATGCGGGGCTCGAACTCATGAACTGTGAGATCGTGACCTGAGCCGAAGTCGGACGCTCAACTGACTGAGCTACCCAGGCGCCTGCTTTTTAATTTTTTTTTAACATTTATTTTTGAGAGAGAGAGAGAGAGAGAGAGAGAGAGAGAGAACAGAGCACAACTGGATGAGGGGCAGAGAGAGAGAGAGACACACACACAGAATCCGAAGCAGGCTCCAGGCTCCGAGCTGTCAGCGCAGAGTCCGATGCGGGGCTCGAACTCATGAACTGTGAGATCGCGACCTGAGCCGAAGTCGGACGCTTAACCAGCTGAGCCGCCCAGGCGCTCCGAAATTTTAAAGAAGAATCAGGTGCTGGTGCTCCTGCCAGCGGTGGGACAGGCCGGCCACGCCAAGCACCCCACCTGGACCTGCTTTGCCCACGCTGAGCTGGGCGGCGTCTGCAGCATCCAGCCTTCTTTCTTGTCAGCCACGCTTGACAAACCAGACAATAGGCTCTTAGCTTCGTTACTGTTTCTTTCTTTGCGGTTAATCCTTATTTTAAATGCATGTTTTACCTGACTTGCTTTTCTAAAAAGTCCCCGTGGCCCCTATTGCAGCTGGTGTCGGCAGTGGCCTACCTGCGCTCCAAGAGCATCATTCACCGGGACATCAAGGACGAGAACATCGTGATCGCGGAGGACTTTACCATCAAGCTGATCGACTTCGGCTCGGCTGCCTACCTGGAGAAGGGCAGGCTGTTTCACACGTTCTGTGGGACCATCGAGTACTGTGCGCCCGAGGTGCTCCTGGGAAACCCGTACGTACGTGCTGCGCGGCAGCCCGGCCTCGCGCCTTCCGTCGGGGCCCTGCCACCCGCGGGAGTTTAGGTGGGAAACTGTTTCAGTTTGCGCCTCTTGGTGACAGGGCCGCCGACTGGTTACGAGCGTTTTGTGGTCCGTGGGCAGGCAGGCAAAGTAAGGCTGGTTACGGGATGCTGGGCGGTGGCTGCAGGATCTGTTGTGGTCTTTTCTCAACTTGTGTGTAGGTCTGGACTTCTAGAAAACATGAAAGATCAAGATAAGCATAAGAATGAAGAGGGACTCTCCTCAGTTGGGTTTATTCCTCATGACGACAGGAATAACAGCTATTCTAGTAACCACTGTTGGGGATCGAGCAATGGGACGTACTGGTGCAAAGGACCGAGTGGCCTGGGGCCTGGCCAGGCCTCCTGCTCCTGCCCCGGAGCCTGCGGGCCACAGGGGGCTCCAGCCAGTGCTCACTAAGCCCTTCCCCTGTCATCCGGCACACTCGGAGCCACCAGACGGGAGGGAAGATCGAAGGGGGATAGTCTAAGAGGGCCTTGGAGTTTCTCTGAAGATGTAATTTGAGCACCTGGTGCCCCCAAGCGTGCTCTTGGCTGCTGTCTTGTCCTGTGGTGGCCACCAGGTCGTCAGAGTTGTAGCGGGGGCTGCACGTCCTGTCCGTGGGATCACGGCATGTGCTCTGTGGTTTGTCTGCCCCCCGCCCCACCCCCTGCACCCGGGCTGGGAAGCTCCCACAGGGAAGCGCAGGGTGGTGCCGCACCTCAGTGCCCGCCCGAGGGCGATCCCGCCTTCTCCGGGGGCCCCGGCCCTGCGCCGTGCCTGCGCCCTCCTCTCTGGCCTGCGGGCGCCCTCCTGCGTGCTCCCCCATCTCACCTCACCAGGGGTTTGCTGAGCTCTGATTCTAGATCCCGTCCTCAGGGACTCTGCCTCCTTCCTCATTGTCTCTGCATCCTTCTCCGCCAAACCGGCCCGCCGCTGGGTTTTATACGCAGACTTTTATTGCTTATGCGGTGTCTGTGTCAGCTTTCACGCTGCTGTGGCAGAGTGTCGTGCCGGCGACAGGGGCTGGGTGGCCCACAAGCCGAAAACGTTTGTGTTTGGCCCTTTACAGAAAACGTTCACTGCCACCTGTGGTACCCCGTTGGACTTTTGTCTTCAGTCTCCAGTATTCTTGAAATCTTTCTTTGCAAAACAACACAAAACAAAAAGTGTCGAACCTGCTTTCCTCGCTCTGGCTTGTGCAGTCTCTCACCCCGCACTTGCCTGAGGCCTGTCCTCCCGGCACCTCTCAGCGTCCAGGGCCCCCCCAGCTCGCTCTCCTGCGCCCTGACGTCCTGGACCCTCTTACCGCTCACCAGTGTCTCTCAGCCACGTGGTGTGACTGACTCCGTCTCTGTTCTCCGGGCCGGACCGTCCCCCGAGTGCCAGACCCCCGTGACCACGCGGCTCTGGGGCCGGCTCAGCGGCAGCTCCCCACCTTCTGTGTCACGTGGAGGCGCTGCTTCTCGGGCCAGCTGTGGGGCCTGGGGCAGGGTCCCATAAAATGCCTGGCGGAGTGTTGGCATCTCACAGGTGCCCACGAGTGGAAGCCAGGTTAGGTCCTTACGATGATGAAACATGGCGACAAAGCACTATCCCTGTTCCACCCCCTCCCCCCCCCCCGCCCCCTCCTCTGGGTCGCTGCTGTTACCTTGGCCCTCCTCCTGCTCCCGTGCAGCTTAGAGCCTCTACTCTGCTGGGCCTTCTCTGCACCTCCTCCAGGAAGCCCTCCCATCAGGAGGTGCTCCACCCTCACATGCCGCACACCCTCCCGTTTGGCAGTGGGCATCTCTCAGCTGCCTGAGCACGAAGGTTTGCTTTTCTCTCCCTCCCCAGCGCGTGGCTGGAGCCGGAGCTGAGGGCGTAGTTGAGGAGGGCTGCAGGACGCGCCGGGGGCGCCCTGTGGGGCGGGCCTGTGGCTCTGGGCTGAGCCCGGGCGTGCCCCGAATGTGGCCGCCACCTCCTTGCAGGTACAAGGGGCCGGAGCTGGAGATGTGGTCACTGGGGGTCACGCTGTACACGCTGATCTTTGAGGAGAACCCTTTCTGCGAGCTGGAGGAGACCATGGAGGCCGTGATCCACCCGCCATACCTGGTGTCAGAAGGTGAGCCTGCGCCGCAGGTGCCGCGGAGACGGCTCAGTCCCCTGCCTCGGGCACAGCGCCCCTTTGTCCGTGCTGACGACCTCGTTGCTCTTGCTGTGCCGCTAATGCCGACGTGGACAGAAGGGTAACGTGACCATGACTAAACCGTCATGATAACATTATGTGCAGGAGAATCCCCCTTGGGTCCCGGGGGGCCCGCTTCTGAGACAGACGCTAGCAGCCTGGGAACCTGGCTGTGGCAGTGACTGTAAGGTCAGCACTGGGGTCAGACATTCATCACTTGGGGGCAGTGGTGGGACTCGGCCCCCTAGCAGCTGTTGGGAAGCCTGCGGGTTTCTGTCGCACCTCCGGCTCCTGTCGGGGCCACGGGGGGGAGGGGGTGGTGTGCATTTGGGGGAAGGACCAGTGGGCTCAGTGGCCTGGAAGTGACTTCCTGTGCCTGGAGTCGGCCCCTTTGGCACCCCAAGCGGAGGAGCCCCAGGGAGGGGGCTGGTAAGAGTTTCACGGGCACTGCTGGCCCGTGGGCTCCGGGGTCCCTTCCAGGCTTGGCATCCTGTGACTCTACGGCACTCGTTTATCCTTACAAGTGGCGGGGTGACGAGCATGAACATCTCGTGCACAGAGTCCGTTTGGAACCAGCTTGGAGTCCAGCCTAACTCCGCTTAGGTTGGAAGCCAGAGTCAGCACCGCCACGAAAACACGCCACGGATTGGGGCTTACACGACAGACAGACATCCATTTCTGTCTGGAGGCTGAGAGGCCAAGACCAGGGTGCCCGCGGATTCGGTTCCCGATGAGAGAGAGTGCCCACACGCCACGCTCGGTCTCTCTTCTTGCGAGGACACTGACCCTATCACAGGGCCGCACACTCAAATGAAAGACGTCATAGAACACCCCCCGCCCCCGTCACCTCCCGAGGGCTCCACCTCCTGACACTGTCCCAGTGGGGGACAGGGATGGGGGGAGGTGTGGGGACACTGAGTCCCTAACAGCCTGGAGGAGGATCTTTAGAGCTTTGCTGAAGTCCCGGATTCCCACGAACCACGCCGCTCGCAGCACAAGCTGTTCCACCCATAGCGCCTATTCCACACGCTCACTCACCAGGTTCTCAGGATACCCTCTGGGATGGTGAGGCCCAGAGTAGCCCTGGTTGAGGGGACCCCATGTTCTTACAGGAAATGGGGCCCAAATCCAGACCCAAGGCTGGGGCTCTTCCCGGAGCCCGTGCTTCCTTTGGGGGGGGGGGACAACGCAGGGCTTGCTCTGGCCACGTCCCTCTCCTCTTGTCCCACAAACCCTGTGTCGTTCAAAGCTCTGCACAGCCAGAGCCCCAAGAACAGGTCGAGTTGACGAAGCTCCGCACATTGGTTAGGTGAGCAAGGCGGGACCCTGAGCTCCATGCTTCCATTTCAGAGGGACAAGCGTCTCCTGCAGCCTGTCTGGGGCGCAGCTGGGCCCGTGTGCCAGGGACCCCAGGTTCTTGTCAGAAATGGAGGTTCCGGGGCTCAGAGGTGCTCATGGCAGGCACACCCAGGACCTGTAGTTTTGAGACATATTCTACTTGAGCCTGGCCTGGATCCACCCACACGCGTGGGGTGGGTCTCTCTGTCCCCAGATCTCATGAACCTCGTGTCTGGGCTGCTGCAGCCTATCCCCGAACAGCGCACCACCTTGGAGAAGCTGGTGACAGACCCCTGGGTGACACAGCCTGTGAACCTTGCTGACTACACCTGGGATGAGGTGTGTCGAGCGAACAAGCCAGGTGAGAGGCATGGCCGGTGTGCCAGGAAGGCAAGGAGGTTCCCCAGGCTGCCTTCCTGGGTCTGAGGAGGACGCTCCCTCCTCCATGCTGTCCTGGACACAAATGTCAGGCCTTGTAGCTGGCTTGTCACCTGTGGAAAAAGTGGAGCTTGATTCTGTTCCAGAGGCCCCTGAACACCACCGGGGCCTTAGAAGGTGGGTGAGCACCCAGGGGAGCCCCTGACAAGGAGGCGCCCACAGAAGGATCGGGGGCAAAGGGCCGGTGGTGGCCTGAGCCAGCTAAAGGAAAGGGTAAGGCTGCAGACGGTGGGAGTGGGATGCTCTGAGGGGACCCAGGAGCCCTGGCTCTTCAGATGAGGCTTGTGGCTGCACAGCTGGGCAGCAGCCAGTGCGTCTGGTCACCAGTGCTCAAAGCGGGCGGACCAAGCTGGTGCTGGTGGCCCCAGGCCTAGAATCCGCGCAGCAGCTCGGCAGGGGCCGGGACTCGGGCAGAGCCAGGCCGGTTCTGAAGGCCCCTGATGTCTCTGCGGCTAGGGATTCTCCCAGCGAGAAGCAAGTGTCTTAGAATCTTGTGTGAATGATACAACGTCTTCTTCTTTCTTCAGAAAGTGGAGGTCTGTCGGCGCTGAGTCCGGAGATGGAGAGCAGGTGCGCGAGGGAAGTGGCCCCAGAGCCTTGCGGGGCCTTGTGCCCTAGGGGCGGACCCTGCTGAGCGGACACCAGCTCCCTGCTCCTCAGTATCACTCTGGGGGACTGAATCGTTTTCGGGCCTCTTCCATTTAGAGAAAGTAAACTCTCAAGAACTAGGCCCAGTTCACGTTCTAAAAGCTCACATGCAAAATGCTAAAAGCTCTCTAGCCTTAAAAAAAATGCTAGAACAAAAGCCAGTGATGCTGTAAGATTTTAGTTTTATAAATAGACTTGGAATTCACTTTTGTCATGACCTCGGGAAAGCGTTCTAGTCCCGGGTTGAGTTTGTACTGTTAAAGGGCTTTCACTTGTGGACTTCGGAAAGGCGTAAAGTTTTTTAGTCTTTCTGCTTTTGTATACACACGTGTGTTTTTGTCTCCTCTGACTGGACAAGCGCCCATCGGATGTGTGGAGTTTGTAGAACTGGTTAGCAACTGACCAGACTATTTCATTAACTTATTTTCTTGAACATTTTCCAAATTAAAGCAATTTTGTAGTGAACAGTTATCCTGACTTGGACTGTCTGAATTCTTCCACAACGCCAGTGTGGGAAGCGTTTCCTTTCCTTATTTTTATGTCTGTGCACGCCCACTTGCTGCAGCTGGAGAGGGGCTCAGCCTCTGTCAGTTTGGGGGTGCCTCCCCCGGGTGAGCCGGGAGCCCTGCAGCTTGCTCAGTCTAAGGAGGCCGGGTGGGCACTGATGCTCAAGCACTTCTTTCCCCCCCCCCCCCCCCCCCCCAGCACTGCAGCCCACCTGGGCCCTGCTGTCCACCCAGACGCCCTGGCAGCACTCCCCAGACAGCCTGCGTCCAGCCCAGGCCCCACCTCGGCCGGGGCGTCCAGCCTGTCTTACTTCCCATCCGGTTCACAGGCCGGGCTGTCTCTCACACACTCCGATGGCTCCGACCCATCCCCCTCCGGAGCGGAATCCAGATGCTCACGGAGCACGTGAAAAGCAGCCTTTCTTTTTTATCTGTGTTGGAGGGGAGGGAGTGGTTGGGAGTAAGAGGGAACTCTTTCATTCTTCTCTTTGCTAAGATGGTGAGAAGAAAACAAAAAACCCCGAGGCCCCCCCCCCACCCTTCTTCCAGCACGTCACCCCTTTCTGCAGGTTGACGGTTCCTCTGCCTTGTCCTCCGGAAGATGCTCAGGGGTCACACAGCTCTGGTGAAGCCCTGGGCTCATTAGGGAGCACTCAACTGTCTTCCAGTATCTTGGGACACCCAGAGAGCAGTGGTTCGTTCTCAACTGTGGGGATATGGGATATTGCTATCCCCTTCCTTTACAAACTGCTGCCTGAGTCCCTGCTGTCACCAGAGACTGACAGGGGGAGGGGGACACGCCCTCCTCCATCAAGGACCACAAAGGCCTGGTTTTTAGGTGTGTATTTTTTTTAAAGTGTGTAATAAAAAGTAATGTTTACTCTTCTGCGTTTGAATGAGTTTCTTGATAACTCTTTTCCAGAGTGAAAAAAAAGCCCCACGTTTTTGCTTGTAGTAGACATGATACTTATAACACGTAAGAGGTTACAGAATGTTCTTTTCAGACCCGGGTGCAATGGGCTAAGAGGGAAAAGTCCTAGCTCTCCAAGGACTGTTACTTCTGAGGAAAAATAAAACTCATCCTTCTGGATGGCGGTAGGAGGTCTGACGTTTTGAGAGCGTTCTTTGCAGAGAGAGGCTGAGGCTGAGACAGGCTGGCAGATCTTTGTCTCTGTGTTCCCGGTGCGATTCCAGAGAGCGGCATTTTCAGAGGACTGAAGATGCTGTTGGCTTCCTAGAGCGAGGCCTGCATCTCGGCCACGACTTTATCTCTCCAGCCGGATTACCTGTTGGGGCTCGTTGACTGATTCCCTCCAGGGAGTGGCGGCAGCACACGGGGATTTTCTTAGGCTTTGGGTGTAAAAGCATTACTTTATCCTGAGAGGCCGACACTTGGGTAGTTTTGCAAGAAAACTGGAGTAAAAAAACAAACAAACAAGAAAAACAACCAATGCTTTGGTTCTACACAGATTACAACCTTCTCTTTGACAACGTCCTTCGTCACATGACCTGTGGCGGCGCCCAGCCCAGTGCCCGGCACGGAGCAGGTGCTCCAAGCCCTTCTCAGTCCAGAAGCCAGTGCTAGATAAAAAAAGAGGAAGCTCGTACAAACGAAGGTTCGGGGCTCGGGAGGGCGGAGGATGCCCTGAAAGACACCGGGGCTCCGTGTCCGCACGACCGGGCGTCCCCGCTAGAGGAGGGCAGGCCGGGGGACTGGGAACCTTCGCGGCGGAACGCGCCTCTCGCGCGCCCGCGCTTGCCAGGGGGAGGGCGGAAGGGAGGGCTCGCGAGGGCGGAAGCGCGGCCCTGTGAGGGCCGGTTTCCGGCGCCAGGGTCGCTGCCGCCTCCGCGCTATGGCGGCGCTCGGCAGGCAGGTGAGGTGGCGCCCGGTGCCGGGGATCCGCGCGGTCGCAGACGAGCCGCCGCCGGGTGGAGCCTTACTCGGGGGCCGGTGCCCCGCGTGGGCCGCGGCGCGCTGTCGCGCGGGGTGGGATCCGGGGCCGAACCCGGCGGAGGGGAGGGCGGGCGGCCGGGCGGCGACCCCGGTGGACGCCTGCGAGCGCTGCGGGTCGGGGTGGGGAGGGTGTTGAGTGCGCGGGCGACGACTGCGGGGTCTGCCTCGCGTGGGCCCGCACCGCCGAGCCGTTCGAGGCGGGCGGGAGTTGTGTGTGTGCACCTTGGCCGTCAGGCTGATTCTGCGGAGTGCACTTAGGTCGATGAATCTGCACACTAGTGTGAGGTCCACATCTTTGAGGTGTGGACGCCAACGCAGACCCCCAGGGGTGGCACGGAAGTTGGTTTCAACTGTTGTATTTAGGATACAGCAGCTGCAGAAGGGTTTCTGGGAGATTCCCTTATCTCACTGGTAAAACAGGCTTCATGTTTTTCTCTCCTGGGTAGTTTTATGGCCAAGAAGAAAAAGAGAGACCACTTGCATCTGCGTGAACAAACATTGTTACAAACTTGCTTATCCCCCATTTGTTCTTGCCATAGACGCTGCCTCCTCCTTAAGTTAGGCCCTAGTTTTACCGTATAGAAAGCTACCCCTTCTGTGAGCAGCTCCATGCCTATGAATAAACTTTGGTTTTTATCTTCCTGTTCGTCTGTTTTCAGTTACATTTGCCCCCCCCCCCCCCAGCACTGAACCTTAGGGGTAGAGCAAAAGTACCCCACGCACAGACACCCTTTCTAGTTCTGTTCCTCCCTGCCCCCTCAGTTACAGTGACAAAAGCCGACAAAAGCCGACGGACACTTGCTTGGCTCTCTGACCTCTGTGCCCTTGCAGTACTCTGCTCTCTGTATGTGAACTTCCTTCTCTGCAGGCTTTTTTAGGTTCAGATACAATTCTGCAGATTGCTTACAAAGGCTGCTGTGCTTACGTGGGACCGAGGCACTAGGTAACCTGGCTCAGGAGCCCTGTGATGTCTGTTACATTGGGGTAGTGAGGAATTTATTCCCCATTGGTACTCTGTCTCGTAGGTCTTTGACTGGCACCGCCTGATCCCCCTCACCTGGGCGCGTGTTGCTAGGCAGACTCCTCTCGGAGAACAGAAAAGGACGTCTGCATCGTTGTTGTGTCTACTGACCACAGCCTCCAATGGAGGGGGCCTCCAGAAGGTATCCTGCGTGGAACCCAAAAAGTATGTGCGGGAACCAGAGTGCAGGACAGATCTCACCCCGGACCCCCTTGAGAAGCAGAGGACTCCTGTGGCTGGAGGGTTCTTAGAGCGAGAGAACGTCATCAGTGCCCTCCTGGACATGGGTTTCAGTGACATCCACGTTAATGAATTGCTCAGTGTGTGGCCAAGTGTGCCCCCCCAACAGTTGCTGGACATCATTTCAGAATTAATACTCTTGGGTTTGAACCCAGAGCCTGTGTATGTGGCCCTAAAGAAAAGCCCTGAGCTGCTGAAGCTGCCTATAATGCAGATGAGGAAACGCTCCAGTTACCTGCGGAAGCTTGGGCTTGGAGAAGGTACAGGAAGTGCTGATTTCGTGGACGACGCCGAGGACTCGGGGTTGGGGGACGAGTAGCCCAGGTGGGATGGACTAGGGGGGCTTCTGGGGAACGTCCTTGAGAATAACACGTGATTTGGTTTGGAGGTGAGAAAGAGGAGTGACCTCTGTGGATGGCACTGCCGGAGGGAAGGGGGGACAGGCCAGGACTCTTGTCTGGTGTGCTCACTGTGGGGCCCTTGGCATCTAGAGCACGTACTACATGCTCATGCCCAGCAGATAGATGTCAGTATGTGATACTGACACATGTGTGTATACAGCATTTTTGATGTTGAACCTGAAGTGGTCTTAGTGCTTTGTGTCTGCATGACTTAGAGCCAAAGGCTTACAGAGTCCCTGGTAAAGACGGGCATTCCAACAAGGTGTCTTGATTTGCTGTGGAAGACGAGATCTTCCCAAACTCCTAAGAAACTGAGGAGTGACTGTTACCTCCACCACGTCCCCCACCCCCTCCCCTGTCCCCAACAGGATTCACACCTCAAGGATTCTAGAATTCCTTTCTTTCTTTTTTTTTTTTTGTTTATTTATTTTAGAGAGAGTGAGAAAGAGACAGAGCACAAGCAGGGGAGGTGCAGAGAAAGAGGAAGACACAGAATCTGAAGCAGGCTCTAGGCTCCCAACTGTCAGCACAGAGCCTGACACGGGGCTCGAAGTCACAGACCTCGAGACCGTGACCTGAACTGAGGTTGGACACTTAACTGACTGAGCCACCCAGGTGCCCCAAGGATTCTTGAATTTCCTTGGATCTCTTTATGGGCCTTTAGGAGAAGGGGGTTAGGGGTCCATGAGCGTCTCCAAGGATCTTTACCTACTTTGACCAGCGGAGGGCCACTGTTCTTTTTTGTCATTTTTGACTGTTACTGGTAATATATTGTTGAGGGCGACAGAAGGTTTAGGGATCTACTATTTCAGAGGATCTCTACGGACTTCCTCTAGAAGATAAGGAAGAAGGTAGTCTTCTCTTTTTCTCTTACTGGATTACCTGTTGTGGTATAATCTAAAAGGCTAAATTTAAGACTTTGTATGTTATGATTATAAATTACAAAGCTCAGAGGTGCCTGGGTGGTTCAGTCGGTTTAAGTGTCCACCTTTAGCTCAGGTCATGATCTCGTGGTTTGTGAGTTCGAACTCCACGTCGGGCTCTGTGCTGACAGCTTGGAGCCTGCTTGAGATTCTCTCTCTCTCTCTCTCTCTCTCTCTCTCTCTCTGTCCCTCTCTGCCCCTCCCTCCTTTTTCTCTTTCTCTCTCTCAAAATAAATAAACTTTAAATATTAAAAAAAAAAAGATGTTCTTCCTCTCTATCTGCCCCTCCCCACTCCTCCCCCCTCAAAGAAAAGAAAAAAAAGACCATATGCCCCAGTTTGCGTAGGGTAATCTCAGTTACCAGTTACCCTAATGTATTTGTTAATAGGACCTCTTTCACTCAGAATTGCCCTAATTTGGATATGATATATGGTCACTTCACTAACTAGGACATCAGTGTTTATGGCTGCACATCATGAGTATTCTTATTATTACATTAATTATTATCATGGAAGTCCTTTTCATGGAGTTTAGGCTCCCAGATCTTAGGAACGTTGCTTGTCAGTGCTTCTATTTTATTATGGAAGGAAACATCAATCCAAAGCCCCAGTGTGGGGGAAACTACTGTCTCATCTTACTGTCTCATCTTTCCGTAAATCCCCTGTGAAGTTGTTTTTTTTTTTAATTTTGGAGAGAGATTGTGCATGAGCAGGGGAGGGGCAGAGGGAAAGAATCTGAAGCAGGCTCCACGCTTGATGTGGGGCTGTATCTCATAGGATCATGACCTGAGCCAAAATCAAGAGTCAGACACTCAGCCAAATGAGCCACCTAGGGGCACTAACCCCCCACTCCCCCACCATGAAGTTCTTTAGAGGAAGGGGGCAAGAGGAGGAAGCCGAGAATGTGAGGTTAGCGGCTTTCAGCCGGGAGGCCAGCAAGAGGCCCCCTCTTTCTATCAGGGAGGGAAGGTTGGTGAGTCTCAGAAGTGAGAGAGAGTCGGTGAGGAGATGTGTCGTTCTGGTGCTCCTGGGCAGGCAGCGGACGCTGTCACTCGTGGAGGAGAGCACCCTGGTCCGTGTTTTAAATGCTGGCTTGGGTGTAGCGAGCCCTTGGTTTTCTGGATTATTCTGAAATTATGCACTTGCCCTTTTTTATGTTCTGCAGGGAAACTCAAGACGGTGCTTCTCTGCTGCCCTGAAATCTTCACCATGCACCAGAGGGACATCGACAGCATTGTCGGAGTTCTCAAGGAGAAATGTCTTTTCACGGTACAGCAGGTGACCAGGATTTTGCACAGGTGCCCGTATGTTCTTCAGGAGGACCCCGGTGAACTGGAGTACAAGTTCCAGGTGAGGGTGCCTGGTCGGGGGTTCGGGAAGGGACAGCCTGTGCTTCAGCTGAGGGAGGGGCCGCTCCACCGAGGGAGGCCTCAGGCGCCCTGAGGGTGAGTGGATGAGGTGAGGGGCTCAGATCCTCTTTGCAGGAGCCAGAGAGAATCGGCCTCTGGTCTTTCACCCCTTTATGTAGGACCTGTTCTGCAGTTTTTCTGCCATTGATGGGGGGTCACCCAGTCTCACTCCTGGGGGCCAAACGGGGCCTCTGCTTGAAATAGCTAATTTAAAAAGAGCTGAAAATCTTCCTTTCTTTAGAACCTATTCTGCATGTTGATTTTAGAAATGTAATTGTGACAGTTGTCCCAACTTTTGGGTAACAATTATGACAACTTAGGTCAAATTGTTAGATGTTTTCTGAATTTTTTGCCTGTTCTTTCCATACTCACGGTTTTTTCCCTGAGAAAAACAGAACTGAATTTATCTCCCTTGTCCCTTTATTTTCTGCTAAATTTTTCTCAATATGAATTTGAAAATGTTTTGAAAACTCAGCCGTCACACAATTGCCGGGCGTCATGGAGTGTCCTGCCACTGTTAGTTGGGTGGCTCTTTGTGAGTGCGTTTGGACAGCTTGAGGCGATTATGGACCGTAGAAGGGCCGGTTGTAAGTCACTGTGCCTGGGCCTCCTAACTGTGTCTGTGTCTCCAGTATGCCTATTTCAGGATGGGGGTTAAGCACGCGGACGTGGTGAGGACCGACTTGCTGCAATATTCCATCACCAAGATCAAGCAGAGACATGTGTTCCTCGAGCGCCTAGGACGGTACCAAACCCCTGATAAGAAGGGCCAGACCCAGGTCCCCAATCCTTTACTCAAGGACATCCTCAGAGTGTCAGAAGCTGAGTTTCTGGCCAGGACAGCCTGTTCTTCTGCTGAGGAGTTTGAAGTTTTTAAGAAGCTCTTTGCTCGGGAGGAGGAAGAGAAGTCCGAGAGCCCCATGCCTGACCATAAAAGCTTAAGTCTGGACGAGGAAGAGGAGGAGGAGAAAGAGGAAGAGGAGGAGGAGTGATGGAAGGACAGGAGTGAAGAGCCCATAGATATCCAAGAATGTTTTAATTTTCTCAGAGCTCTTGAGAGCTTCACTTGGATCTTCTCAGGTTATTTTTCCTTCTAAAACTGGTCTTCTAGTGAAAACATTGTTATAAATCACCTGAGAAGCAGGTCAGACTAAGAAGGAGCTGCATTAGTTTGATCTGTCGTCGGATCTCTGTGGGGAGGCCCCTGTTCCATCCTGAATGAGAGTTACTCTGAGCTGTTAAACTCAGGGGGACTGAGTATCTCAACATCCGGTTTTGTTTTTTTCTCTGTTACATATGTGGGTGATGATTCCATGATTGTGGGGAATGGGGTTCCTCCCTCTGGTTCGAGTCATTATATATTTCCTTCTAGTGATAAAGATACAATTATGAGCAGGCAGGGAGGCTTTTGTACATCACAGCACTTTATTCTATGAAAACAAGTAGCCGGTCTCCCACAGAAACACTCGTGTTTTCCATCCGCACATATTGCTTCCTAACTGCATTCAGCATCCGGCAGCGTAAAGGGAGTTGTTAGTGATGTGTGTTTTCATCTCGCACAGCTTCTTGATGCCAGTGGAGGGTTGGGGGGCTGCTCTCTATGTCTGTGAGGACGAGGCCCTGGCTCTGACCTCTCAGGAAAGCTGGCTTCCCTGCGAGGCCGAGCTCACGGCCGGTGGGCCACATCCAGGCCTGAAGGCTCTGGCGGCCACAGGAATGTGGCCTGGGGTGCGCCAGAACAGGAAGGGGCTGGGCGGTCTGATGTCGTCTCCCTATCGCCCGTTTCACACAGTGGCTCCTGAGACCAGAGGAGAAGAGGAGTCACACGGGGTCTTTGGCGGGGCGGGACCTGGTCTCCTTCAGGGGGCCCCACGACAGCATGGCGCTGGGAGTCCCCTCGGGGCACCCGGCGGGCCTCAGGGGTGATTTAAAGAGCGGAATGTGATAGAAGTCATCTCTGAGGTAGAGGCCCGGCCCCGATGGTCTGGGCTCCGCGAGGGAGGGCTGGTGCACCTCAGAACGTCCTGGTGTCCCTCCCTTCGGGGGAGCCGGCACGAGGTTGGTGACGCAGAAGACGTTTTTGGTGATGCGACCAAAATCCAGGTCTTGGCAGCATTTTAACAACCATGTGAAAGTTCTGGTGCTCGGCCTTATTTTTCCAGCAGAGACTGTGCAGGAATCCTGTGGGGCAGCGGTTCCCACCTGTGGCGATCTTGACCCCAGGGAACGTCTGGCAACATCTGAGAACGTCTCGGTTGTTAGGACCAAGGGAGGGCGCGGTTGGGATCTAGTGGAGGCGAGCGCTGCCGTTCAACATCCTGCCAGGCCCGTGACGGCCTCGCTGCAGACCCATCCAGCTGGGGTGTCAGCGGGGCCGTGGCCAAGGAGCTGCTCTAAAGCCTGGTCCGGTGGACTGTAAGCAGGCTTACGTTTGTTACATTTCTTGTATTTAAGAGAAAAGTCAGTAGCTGCGTGTTTGCGTTCCGTTCCCCCATGCACTGGAATGTTCTTGTAGTCTGAGCTCTGTTTGCTGTGGGGACTCAGCACCAAGGTACTTCTGTTTCCTCCGGGCTCATGTGTGAGCGTGACCACGCAGAGCCACGTTCGGCGGAAGGAAAGTAGCTCAGTGAGTCCCTGGGTGGTGTCGGAGGCCAGTGTCGTGGCAGTAGCTGGCCGGCCGGAGCGTCCCTGCCAAGGCAGCTGCTGGAGGTGGCTGGCCCTGGGTTTGCCGGAGGGAGAGCAGCAGGATGGGTGAGGGATTGCTTCTGTGGTGGCCCACGTGCGGCGGCGGGAGGAAGGTTTTGTCTTCACTGGGTTCTCGGCCGTGGGCAAGGTTATGTGAAAACGAGAGCATTTCACTCTGCTGGCGTTTTCACTCTTCTGTTTTGCGGCGTCCGAGGGACCAGTACTCTCCCTCAGATGGGCTCTTGCGTCCAGTTGGGGGACTAAGTAGAATTACAAATTTCTATGACTGGAATGGCTAACCTAGCAGTTCATGATTGCTCCTTGCATTTTGATGCAGAAATAAATTTCTACGCACCTGATAGTTTTCTGATTTGCATTATTACTAATTTCTTCAGGTGGAGTTTGAGTGTATGTTCGAGGAAGACGCTACAGTTTTGTGAAAGAACTGTGTGAAAAAAGCAGTGTCTCATTTAGAATGTTTCCAGGATGAATTGTGATTCCTTTAGCATCAGGAGATGTTTTTACTAGACTTACTAGATTTGTAAAACATCACGACGAGTTCATCATAAGACGGCACCAAGCTCAGGATTCAGTAGACTGTTTCTTGTAGAAACAAACGTTTCTGAGTTAAAAACTGAAACACGCTAGTGTTCGCCTCATGGCTGAGGGGCTTGAGGTCATTAGCATCGCAGTAGAAAGTTTCATCTACTTTTCCAGTGATATCACTTGATCTCGCCACTTGCTGGTGATGCTGTAGCTTTCCGTAGGCACACAGCGACAGGTCCCAGGGACACAGCAGAAGTCAGCAGTACGCGTGTCTGTACGTGGTCTCCTCTCACTCCCCCAGTGCCGGAGCCCGCAATGAGCTCCCCCGTCTTCTCCAGGCGGGCCTGGGTCACTGGGGACGCTCTTGAAATGACCGTCTTTCCTTTCTGAAAAGGACAAATCGCATAATACACAGACATATGCACACAAAATTTTAATGAAAACAAAAAGCCTAAAATATACTCTAACTCTTCAAAAAAGTGTTTTTAGAAAAGATGACGGGAAGGAGCCCTCTCTGTGCTGGAATGCTGACTTGGGGCAGTGTGGGAGGCGCCCAGGGGCTCGAGTTCATGTTGGGTCGGCTCCTAAAATGTACGCGACTCGAGGTGGGTTGGCTTGCTTGCTTTTGGCCTTCTCAGGGAGAAGACTGCTGGTAGAAGACTCTGGAAGGCGTATGTGGCGAGGCTGCGCGGCCCCCTGCTTGCAGAGATGAAGTGTGTGAACAGCCGCGAGCCGACTGCCTACAGCAGTGTCGCTCAAGGCACGGGCTGAGCATCTCCGGCGTGATCGGGTCTCCGTGGCACCCGGCCCCGAGAGGAGGAAGGAGCCCCTGCTGTGCGCCGTGGGTACCCCCTCGGCTTCCCGAGTTGGGGGGCTCGCGCGGGGCTTCCGTGCAGCTCTGGGGTCTTTGCTGCCGAGGTGCGTCATCGGGGCATGGCTTTCTCTGCGCGAGGCTGAGGCCTGGGTGACCCGATCGAGCGGGGCTTAGCCAAGTGGGTAGATGAGGTCTTACTGGAACACAGCCACACCCGTCCGGTCACACGTCTGTGGCAGCGCTGCTGTGAACGCGGAGCTGAGTCGTTGCCGCGGAGACCGTCTGGTCCACGGAGCCAAAAATAGTCAGTGTTTGGGAAAGGGTTGGAGGCTGGAAGTGTGTAAACCCCATCTTCGTATTTATTGTACTTTCTCTTTCCAATCTGCTGGACCGGGTGCCGGGTTGCGCCTGCAGCAGACGAGCGGGGGCGATGGTGGAGGAGGGTCCGGCGGGCACCCAGCCTTCGGCTTCCCTCGTGGTGGCGCCTCATCGCGGCCCCTTCCTGGCGCCGCCGCCTCTGCCTGGGGGGCTTGAGAGCGGCTCGTCCTCAGCGTGACTGTGAGGTCTCCGGGGGAGAACTGCCCCCCGACCTCGGAGTCCCAGAGCGGGTGTCTGGATGTCGCAGGAGCGTTCCTGGCTGGCTGCCTCGCTTATCCGGGCCGATGCCTGGGCTGTCCCCGTAGGAAACGGCAGCCGGGCTTACAGCACGGGCTGCTAGAAGCGTCGCGGAGCCTGGAGGTGACTCAGCCCAGAGGGCGTCCCTGGCGTGGCCTTGGCCGGCTGTCTCGTAGAGGCGGGGGAGGGAAGCTGCAGAGGGGACGGGCGCTAGCCAGGACCTGATGTCTCAGGCGCCCGTCTCAGTCCACTTTTAGCCCCGTCTTTCTGGGCTCTGGAAGCTCGCGAGGTTGATGGAGTGTAACAATGACGTCCTGAATCCTTTGAAGGAGAAAGAGAACGGGGCGTGAGGAGAGTGATACCCATACCTCTTTAAAACGCAGCTTCCTGTTCCCTTAGCGGTGCTCGGTCCCCGCCCCCAGGTGGCCCCGTGTTCCTGTCGCATCGGAGCCTCGCTGAGCTCTCCGACCCTCAGCAGGGGGAGGGCAGGTGTGCCGAGGAGCTCTGGCTGCACGACCCCGCGGTAGGGGTGTTCGGGCGGCACCGCAGGCCGCCGGCTGCTCCCTTCCGTTAGGCGATGCCCTTGGATTTTGGCTCTGAAGACACAGGCTGTCCCTTGTTGCTCTGGATTGAAATGAACTCCTGTTGGTGGTGTTTTCTCCATTGTTTGAAGGATGGGTGTCCTGGAAGCTAGTATTTGATGATCTGGGAGTTAATTGAGGGTTTCTGATTTGTTCTTATACTAGTGGACTTGTTGAGTTTTAGAGAAAGGTGGTATTCTCTCAGGTGACTTATTGTGATACAAAGGTTTCAGACCCAAGCTGTACTTGCGGGTTCTCGTCCTGGTAGCAAATTGCTCACGAGCCGTGGGGCGTGCGTTGCATTGTGTGTCTGTGGGGTATGAAATGGGAGGGGAATGATGCCTTTGGGTAGACGAGCTGAACGCAGAGGCTTTTTGAGAAGTCGGCCCGGGGACGGCTGCCAAGGCCGCGCTGTGCGGACCCCAGCCTCGGCTTTCCCCGCTTGGCTGGGGTGGACGCGCTTCCTGTGGTGGCGCCTCCCCTGCGAGGCTCTTTTGCTTCTGCTTGTCTGGAAAGGCTCTGAGAAACATTCCTCCTTCATCTCCTCAGTCCATAAGACGGTATAGCCTGTTCCCTGAGGTGCCTCACTTTCCTCTCGACACCAGGAGGGTGGACTCGGGAGACTCATTTATGGAGCAGGAGGAGTGAGCTGCCCTGGGTGGGGGTGGGGGTGGGGGGTGTGTGCCACCTTATTCCCGGTGACGCTCAGCGTGGGACTGATTCTGGGCTGTAGACGGGTCTTCGTGGTTCAACCCAATACGTCCCTGACTGTTAGGAAGACTTGGACAGAGTTTATGGGTGGCGAGTAAGCCGGGTGGCGTGGAGTTTCCAGGGGAGTTTGGGAAATGCCAGATCAAACAAGAATAGGGCTAGAGAGTTTCTTTCATTCCAGGATTCCGAATGCTCAGGATTTCTGCGTCCATTGGGAATTGCCCAGTGAGGGAGTCGTCAGGACTTCCCCAAAGTTATGTGATCAAGGTCCCTCACCCCATTTTTTCTTTCAACGTATCGCCATTCATGGAGTCTGGGAGCCCTCCCTTGAACCCCTGTGCCCCTGGGTCTGCGTCTCCCCGGGCCCCTCTGACCACCCTCCCTTCCCAGCTCCCCACCTGCCGCCACCCCTCACGGCAGCCCCCGTCAGTCCTACCCCCTGCTACTGCTGCTGCTGGGGGCTGGGAGGGGTTTCTCCATTTGCTTGAGGTAGAGTGAGACTCGTGCTCACCCCCAGGTGCATCTCTACCAGGTTTATGTGTATTCGGAGACCTTGAGTATTTGTTTTTTCTCTCCCGTTGTAGCCCCCCTCAGAGAGTTCTGAACCCCCTGGTCTGGGGGTTTGTAACAGGGTACAGCTGGGCCCCGAGGAGATGGCAGCCCTCCCGGAGCCCGCCTGCCAGGCCAGCCCCTCCGACCTCCCAGCGGCTCCACCAGCCACCCAGCCGTGGTGGGAAACATACCTGTACCTAAGATTTCTTCAGTGTCGGACTGTTGTTACTTTGTTTCCTGAAATAGAAAAAGGCGGTTTAACAGAAAAGAAACTGTGTACCTGGAGCCCAGGCTGCCTGCTGGGGTCCCTTCTTTGGCTCAGGTATATTCCCTTTTTGGAACACCGTTAGCGAGGCGCTGATGCAGAGACGAGCATTTTAGTGTCTGTGCACCCACTTGACCGGCTGTGAGTCACGGGGAGGAGAAGGAGAGTGGAAGGGACAGGCACATATTTGGCCAAGCAGGTGTTGAATTGCACACTGCGGTCTTCCCCTGACAGTCAGTAATGCAAAAGCTAAGGTGTGTGGTTACTGGTTGGTCTGTCGGAGCGACTGGGGTGAGGACTCTTCTGTTTGGAAAGCACGTAATGTACTCGGGCAGTACATTATGTAATAACTCCTGTGAGTCCCTGGGGCCCTTTGGGGAAAGAACCTGGCTGTGAGTAAATAAAAAGTAGAGATTTACTATATTTGCAGTTACATATGTGCACCTGTCAGTGATGTCCCCTGCTTCCCAATTCACAGGTACTGTGTGAACCACAGGTACTGTGTGAACATGCATAACCAGAGACCCTCTAAGCACCCACCGTGTGACCCCCAGCACCCACTGTGTGGTCTCCCCCGCACCCACCATGCCTGGCTTGACCAGTCTGTGCGTGTTCAGGTGCACACGTACGTGCACCCAGTTTCTAAGTGGAGTGTCCATACGGGGCTGGACATTTGGACAAACACACAAGACAGCCTGGCTCAGCCCACAGGACTGTGGCAGCCCACAGCGCTCTGTCCCCAGGGCCACCTTTGCCCCGTTACCCTGTGAGCTATACGCAGAACACTGTGTGGGCCTCCTCCCTGAGATGGCACCTGGTCGGGGTTTTCTTGCCGCTCGTGCTTTCACAGCTCTCTTTGAAGCAGATGTCCTGGTGCACCTTGTAGACTCTCTTATACCTGTGTCACAAGAAGGTTCTGTGAAGCCAGAAACTAGAGCAGGACGTTGCCCAGCTGCCTCACCTAGGCTTCACGGGCCCGCAGTGACCGTGCACGTGTTCGAGGGACAGGTCATTATTTTCTAAATAAAACTTTATCTCACGTGGATGTAATAAAATGTCCAACATAAAAGTCATATAATTAAAAAAAATTGACTGCCCTGAGGCATAATTTACATAAGATACACCCGTTTTAAATGTGCATTTTGAGAAATGGGGGCAAAATAACGATATTAAGACATGAGAGGAGAAATTTCAAGCACGTGTTTTGCTGAGGCCTTGATACAGTACGACTTTTCTGTCTTAGGGGCAGTTCTTGGAGAAGTTTGAGAGCCTTGAAGATGCAGGTGCTTGTCACGGACAGTGTAGACTCCAGCCCTGCCTCCATTTATTAACTAGTCTACTTGGAGTGTGTGTCTGGAACTTAGGCCTCAGTTTTGTGTGAAATGGGAATTATTCGTGTTACCTCTCACAGATTTGTAGACAATAATGAACAGGAAAGTGTTTGTTGTTAAAGCTCTCAAATGTCAGAGCTGTTGGAAAGGGAGATCCAGGGAGTGTGATGGGCAGACCTCCAACTCATGTTCAGTCTAGGAGAGCCCCTGGGACTTAACGCCTTTGGTTAAGTCTCACACTTGTGGCCATCAGGGAGTGACAAGATCTGGAGTGAACCCCCCAATACGAACAACCGGAGAACTGGACAAAATGTAAGCAGCAGTTTTCAGATGTTAGAAAACATACAGTGCAAGACTGTGGTCCTTGAGACAAGGGACACATGAAATGAGCCCTGTAACCCCTGAATTCAGTCTGGAGGCATGTTTTGGACTGCACTGCAGGGTGGCGGCGGGGGGGGTGGTGCACTGCAGGGTGGTGGCAGTTGGGGGGGGGGCGCGCGGGAGCCAAGCAGTGGTGACACTGAGTTGAGGGAACAGAGGTGAGAATTGAGGACGTAGAGGCAGCTGTGGTCTGTGGGGCAGAGCACTGGGGAGGAGGGAGCTATGTAGAGGACGAGCTGAAGCCTGGAGAAGGGTCCCTTTGAAAATTAAGCTGTGCACACATGTGGTAGAGTCCCCTGAGGCTGGGCAGGGGGAACTACCGAGAAGCTGAACAACTGAGCTAGAGCAATCTTCTATCCATAAACTAGAAGCTCCAGAAAGACCATGGTTTAGAAGGAGGGAAAATGAACACAAATCACCCTAAAACAGCCTTCAAAAAGATCAAACTAAAATCAGCTGCCTTGTAGAACATAACTAAGGTTCTTGGAAATACACACACAAAAAACTTAGCACTCAATAACATAAAGTTCACAATGTCCAGCATCCAACAAAAAATTACAAGACATTCAAAGACTCATACAAAGTATCAAGAAAATGTGACCCGTGAACAGCAAACAATAATTGAATAGAAAGACACTCAGACGGGAGCGCAATGGCAGGAAGACCAGACAAGGACCATAAAACGTGTCACAGATTTGCTCCCATATGTTCTGTGATCTGAAGGAAAACAGAAGCAGTGAGGATGGAGAGGAAAGACATGTGAAAAGACTGGATTGGATTTCCAGAGATGACGAAGTGAAGATTTTGCTGAGTGAGTGGGATTGATGGCAGGTGAGACCGTGCGGAAGGAAAGATCATGGAGCTCAAAGGCACAGCTGTGGAATCGATCTACAGTGAAGTAGAAGAAAGGCTGGGAATGATGAAAAGCACCTTGGGGAGCTGAAGGGACTATGTCAGTCTAGCACCTGCGTGATTGGAGTCACGGGACAGGAGAGAAATGGAGGGACGGTAAGAATACCTGAAGAATAAGGGCCCGAACCCCAGAGATCCAAGAAGCCCAACAAACTCCTGAGAGCAAAACCATGTACACGAGCACGTCCAAATGCAGCACACTCAAGTTTCCCAGAGACGGCAGAAGAGAATAAGAGCAGCCGAGGTGGGTGGGGGTGGGGGGGGTGTCACGTCACACTGGGGGAGAAGAGTGAGTGCAGCCTGGGGCGCCTGGGTGGCTCAGTCTGGTAAATGTCCGACTTCGGCTCAGGTCACGATCTCCTGGTTTGTGAGTTCGAGCCCCGTGTTGGGCTCTGTGCAGACAGCCCAGAGCCTGGAGCTGCTTCAGATTCTGTCTCTGTCTCTCTGTCTCTCTCTCTCTGTCTGCCCTCTCCCACTTGAGTTCTGTCTCTCTGTCTCAAAAATAAATAAGCATTAAAAAAAAAAAAAATGAGTGCAGTCTTCCTGAGACCATGCAAATCACAAGACAAGGAGGGGCCACTCTAAAGCGCCAAAAGGAAAAACACAACTGTCAGCCAGGAATTCTATATTCAGCAAATACATCCTTCAAAAACGAAGGTGAAATAAACCCTTTCCAGACAAAAGCAGAGAGAGTTCATCGCCAGCAGGCCTGCACTGTAAGAGGGGCCACAGGAAGTTGTTCAGGCAAATGGTGCCTGAGGGCGTCTTAGGTCTGTAGGAAGGAATACCAGGTGCTGGGGATGAACACGGAAGGGAGAACAAGAGACTTGACTCTCAACAGGTTTTAAAAAGGTAACTGTCCTTTGAGAGCTGGCACACTGTACTGTATGGTTCAGACTGTGGAAGTAAAACGTCCAGCTACGGTCGTTGACGGCCCGAGGGGAAGTGAGCCTGCCGTAGCCGGAGCCTTCCATCACCCTGAGCTCGTGTGGCAGCAGTTAAAGGTATGTTGTGCTGAGTTGAAAATGCATATTGTGGATCCCATAGGCATAGTCACCACAGAACATTCGACCGAACAAGTATTACCAGTAAACCAACCGCAGTGGTAAAACAGAATCCTAAGAAGTAATTGGTCCAAATGTAGGCAGGAAAAGAGAGAGAAAGGAACGGCGATCAGATGGGACAAATAGAAAACGCACAGCAGTATGGTGGATTTAAACCCAGTCACGCCGGTCGTCACGGCAACGTGTAGATGGTGTAAACACCCCAGTAAAAACCAGAGGCGTCAGACTGGATGTAAAGCGAGACCCCCACGTGCTGAACACAAGAAAGTCACTTCCAGGCACGTGGTTAAGGTGAGAGGATGGAGAGCTGTTGACAGGTGGGTGGGCCTAGCAGGCACTGGGGTCTCTGGCTCAGTTGGAAGATGGGGGACGCTGCAGGTTAGGGCTGCCGTTCCGCAGAACCGAACTCACGTGGTCTGCGCACATGGGTCCACGGGCGCCAGTGCAGCTCAGCACCCCTGTAGCTCCTGCCGTGTGCGAGGCCTGGCTTCCTGTCCACGTTCAGAGCAAACCTACCTGGCCTTCCCGCGTCCCATCCAGAGTGATCTTTAGACACGTAACCAAACAGGTCACTCCTCTGCTCGGCATCCTCAGTAGCTCCCCGTTTCAGAACACCTGCCAGCGTCCTTCCAAGGGCCTCCAGAACCCTGCTGGGTTCCTGCTGGCCCACCTGACCACCACTTCCCCCGGCTCCCCTCCAGCCCCACTGGCCTCCTTGCCGGTCCTCAGACAGGCAGACATGTTCCTGGTTTAGGGCCTTGGCGACTGATATTTTGACTTTCTGGAATGTTCGCCCCTCGGGTATCCCTCACCCCCTCCGTGTCTGTTCAATGTCGTGTTTCCACGAGGCTTCCCCTGACACCCTGTGTGATGCTGCAGCCGGCCCCTCCCCGTCCCCCAACCCTGGCTCTCCTGGCCCCACCTGTTCATCTTTTCCCCAGCCCTACATAACATGCTCCTGCTGCTGGTGTCCTGTCTCGTCGAAAGTGGAAGGATCGCGAGGGCAGGACTTTGGCCAGTTCTGCTCACGGGCATGTGCCGAGTGTGTTTGTTAACCAAATGCATTGTAAGTATGACCCAAAGGGCCACAGGGTGTTAGCAAGAAAGGTCCTGTGAGATGAGCCAGGCCAGCTCTCCCTCTGCAGCCCATTTTACAGATGGGGAAGCCAAGGCGTGAACGTCATGACCTAATGGCAGGACGGAGACTTGCGTTCTCCTGTGCGGTTGCTTATCTTTCCTGGGGGCTCGGAGGCAGAGAGGAGGGGACGTCATTTCCTGACATCGATGTACGTGTTCCCCTGCCGTCCAGTGGGGGGGTGGGGTGATGCCACTCAGGGGTGCGGGAGAGGAAGGTCCGAGGCGTCAGGAGCCAGGGGACCAGGGTTCCCTGCACGGACTCGACAAGCTGTTCCGCCGTCTGCTTCAGCTTCCTGACGTGTTAACGTGGGGGGAGTGGGTGCAAGCCCCTGTGTGACCTCGGCCCCCAGAGCTCCTCGGGGCTTCTAAGGGTGGGTGAGCTGGGCTTTGTGAAAGCACTTCTGGAAGCCGGGAGCTTCCCACAGATGTGGTGAGAGCAGGAAAGAAACTTACACGTGGTGGCAGGCTCCTCCTTCCCAGACGGGCACGGCCTTGGTCTCGGAGAAGAGCCTGGTGCAGGGCTGCGGCACCTTGGTGCAGGCTGCCGGCACAGAGGGAGGGAGAGGGCCGAGGCTTGGCACTGAGGCCGCACCCCTCCCACAAGTGCGGGGTCGCCCTGGCCCCTGGCAGCCCCAGGCTGTCGGCTCTGCCCGGCCGCGGGGGTGGGCAGCTGCTGTGGAGACCTCGTCCACGCCCCACCCCCCACCTTCAGTCCCAGGTTCTTCTTAGTGGGGGAGGCCTGTGGCTCTTCTCCCTCCCGCTACTGTGTCTGGCTCTGGGAATGCTCCATGTCCCTTGCTTTCTGACTGTCCCCAGCCTCCCCCGTTCTCTGGGCAGCACCCCTCACCCTGGTGCTTCGGAACCCACTGCGCCTCAATATCCCTACCTGGGCACCGGAGTCTGGGGCACCAAAGCTGGGCCCCCGTCCTGGCACCTGGAGGTCGGAGGTCCTTGTGGCAAGCCCACCCTGGGCCCAGGGTTCCCATCACAGTCGGCTGTGACAGGTGATTTGAGACCTGGGTCCCCACAGGAGGGAGCGGCCCCCGACTTACCCAGCTCACAGCGTCTGCCTTTGAACCCTGGGCTGCAGTCACAGCTGTGGGTGTCCACACCTGGCACGCAGGTGCCTCCGTTCTGACAGGGGTTTTCTGAACAGTTCCCAGGAGTGTCTGCGAACAAGCCATGAGCAGTTAGTTGCCGGGACCCCAGAGGAAGGGCTGCCAACATCGCCCCGTGGCTGCCTCCTGCCGTCCGCAGCGCTCCCGGGCCCTGGGGGTGGTCCGTTTTCCAGCGGTCCGAGAGCAGAGGTGGGAAGGTTGGCCTCAGTGTGCTTGTCCCTGACCCTGCACCTCCAGGGAGGGGGATGACTCTGGGGCCCGCGGTACAGAGACACTCCAGCCCCGCTCCGGCCTGCGGTCCCCGCCGCTGCCACCCTGCACTTGGAGCCCCCTCCTTGTCCTCCAGCGCCTGTCCCCAAGTCCCCAGCCAGCCCTCTGCAGGCCTCCATGCCGGTGTCTTCCCCTGCATCCTCACCGCACTGCTGGCGGCTGGAGGCAGAGGGTGTCTGTGCTGCTGCCCGGGAGGGCCAGGCCCGGCTTTTTCCCTTAGACCTGTCTTTTGTTTTCTTTTTCTTTAGCTTTGTCAAGATACCTGTTGTTTTCCTTTTTAACTTAAAAAATTGAGGAACACGAAAGAGGGAGAACTGTGCACAGCCACCACTTCCAGTAGCAGAAGGCCCGTCCCCTCTGCATCTCCTCCCACGCCCCCTTCTCGAGACCTCCTCGCGGCCGGGTGCTGACCGCAGGCCTCACACCTCCCTTGGGCCCTCCTGGCCCTTGGGGGCTCTGTGCTGGCCGGTTCTCATTCCTCCCTGTATCTACGCCACTTTTCCTCCTTCCTCCCCTGACTCTGCTCTGGGACTTGTCTTCTTGCCTTTCCTGGTGTGCTAAAGGTGAGCCGTCAGCTTTTACAAGAAAGTTTTATTGTTGAAAACTTAGAAATCTATAAAATGTCGAGTATGAAGAGCCCCATGAGCCATCGCTCAGCTTCAGGGATCTTTGGTATCTTGCCAATCTCATTTAATCTATTCCCATTTCTCACTGAAGAATTTTGAAGCAGTTCACAGAAACCATTTCACCTATAAATATAGCAGGTGTCTGATAGGTACAGATTTTTATAAATTTTTACGTAAGCACAACGCTATTTCTGCGAAATCAGCAGTAGCTCCTTAGTACTGTAAGAAATCGCAGTCCTTGTTCAGGTTTTCCCTGATCATCTTAAAAATGTCATTTCCAGCTGGTCTGATCTAATTAGGAGTCCTAAGGACACACTGCCTTAGTTTGATGTATCTCTCTTTTAATCTGTAACTTTTCGTCTTTCCCCCATCTGCATTTATTAAAGAAACCAGGTCATTTGTCCTGTAGAATCTCCCTCCTGGACTTTACTTATTGCTTTCTTGTGGCACGAACTCATCTCCGATCCCCACATTTCCTGTAAACTGATCATCAGAGAGAGGGCTTGATAGGGTTCGGTTTCAAGTGGTCTTTGCAGGACTGCTTCCCCCTTCCCCCTTCGCTACTCCAGGAGGCGTGTGATGTCTCTGTCTCCAGTTTTAGCGATGTGGGGATTGATCACTGCTTCAGCATCGGCAGCCTGATTAATCCAGGAGAAAGTTCTGGTAGGCTCTGCACCCGACGGCTTGAGCGTCAGGAGATCTCGAGTCCCAGTTCCGTGATCTCACTAGGGCCGCATCTAACCCCAACTGTAACTCTTCTGCCTTCCTTGGCTGGAAGGCCTCCTGTGAGGACCTGCTTTCCCTTGCCCACTACCTGGTCACCCTGAACTACAGTCCACATAGGCCAGGCCAGACAGATGCTTCATTCCTGCCCTTTATTTGTACACTTGCAGAATAAGCATTGGTCCCCAGCCAGCTCTAAAAGGGACCAGCACCTGGTGCTTGCTCTCGGTGCCGTCGTCAACTCAGGGATGCTTCTGTATTTGATGGGACTCAGTCTGCAGCTGCCATGAGTCTTCGGTTATCCAGATGCCCCGGTTTTCCGTCCTCTGCCTGTGGGAGCCTTTCAGGTCTGTTTTTGTGCTCAGGAGATAAAACCCCAGTTGTCTTTGAAAGCTTGCTTGTTTTACAAGTATGTCCTGGGTATATTTTGTCCATATTCTGCTTCAGTCTTGGAATCAGCCGCTTCTCCAAAGACCCCTGGTTCCTTTAATCGGAGGGTGGCGTCTAGAGCCCACAGTCTGGGCGGCCAAGGTGCTCACTGCTCCTGGGGTGTCAGTGCTTCAGGCCTTTTCAGTGGACGGAGCTAGGAACTTAGATTTAAAAATAAAAGTAAACAAATTGTGAGTTTATATCAATATTTAGTTAAGAAGGGAAACACAGGGATTTTACTTCTTTGATTTTATATTGTGTCTCTCTACACTGCAAATCTTGGTGGCATTGACATAATTATTTTCGTTATCCCACGGTGTACGTGTAACAATTCTAAATAGTACCACTGTGTCTACTGACATTGAGATCATTGAGTACAGCTTGAAATTTCTCTTAATTCTTCTCATAATAAGAATTCTTCTTATTAAATATATCCTGTTTTTCAAATCACTTGAAATGATACTTTTTTCCTGTCTGGTTATGCCATCAACATGGTAAATAGGTTTATTTATTTCAGTTTGTTTTCAGTTTTTAGGTGTTGCTTTTTCTGTGTGTCATTTGGGAAAAAAACACTTTCTTCGTTCTAAAATAAAAACTATAAAGATACATTTAGGGAAGTCTAGCATCCACCACCATCCCTTTGCTTCCTTGTTCTTATTTCCTTCCTCATACAACCATTTTAGTTAGTTTTATTTCTTTTTAAATATAAGAAAATAGGTGTGTTCATATATCCCTTCCCCACTTTTCCACACAAAAGAGATACTGAACACACTGGTCTACACGTTACGTTTCAATAATAGCTTTATTGAGATATAATTTAAATACCATACAGTTCACCCATTTTAAGTGTGTAGTTTATAGTTTTTAGCATATTCAGAGATAGATGCATCCGTCACTACAGTCAATTTTAGAGTGTTTTTGTCATTTCAGAAAGAAACCCCACATCCCTTAGCTGTCATCCCCCACGCTACGCTGGTACCCCCAGGCGGTCACCCCCTCTACTCGCCTCTCCTCGCACCCCCAGTCCCAGGCAGCCACTGACTCTGCTTTCACGGTGGAGTTCCCTATCCCGGACTTTCGTGTGAGTGGAACCATATTATATAGAGTCTACTGTGACTAGCTTCTTCTACTTAGTACGATGTTTTCAAGGTCTACCTATGTCGTAGCCTGTGCCAGTACTTCTTCATTCCCTTTTATGGCCGAATCATGTTCCACTGTGTGGACCACATTCCGTGTATCCGTTCGCCAGTTGGTAGACATGTGGGTTGTTTCCATCTTTTGGGGATGGTG
Source organism: Lynx canadensis (assembly GCF_007474595.2). Classification (NCBI taxonomy): domain Eukaryota; kingdom Metazoa; phylum Chordata; class Mammalia; order Carnivora; family Felidae; genus Lynx; species Lynx canadensis. Next base: position 220,323,571 of record NC_044310.1, on the reverse strand, counting down.
AATGATGTTCTTATGAGCATTCGTGCACAAGTGCCTGTGTGGGCATCTGTTTTCATTTCTCTTGGGTACATACCTAGGAGTGGTGGAATTTTCTGGGTCATATAATTCTGTTCAGCTCTTTGAGGAACTGCCGGGCTGTGTTCCCCCCAGCCCCGCCATGCTGCATCTGTCTTCCCTCAACCTGCTGCACCTGCCTTCCCCCCACGCGCTGCACCTGTCCTCCCCTCCCCCCCCCCCCCCCCCGCCCCGTGCTGTACCTGCCTTCCCCCGTCATGCTGCACCACTCTACGTGCCCACCAGCAGTTTCTCCACATCCTCACCGGTGCTCATTGTCATCTTTTCGTTCTAGCCATCCTGCAGGTGTGAGGTGGCATCTCACTGTGGTTTTGACTAGCGTTTCCCTGATGCCTCATGATGTCAAACATCTTTTCATGGGCTTCTTGGCCATTTGTGTATCTTCCTTCTAGAAATAAGTGTTTAGATCCTTTTGTCTGTTTCTTACTAGGGTTATCTTTTATTCAGGCAAAGTTATTCTTTATATATTTGGATACAAATGCCTTGTTCAGGTATATGTTTGCAGATATTGTCTCTCATTCTCTGGGCTGTCTTCTCCCTGATAACGTCCTTTGAAGCACAAAAAGCTTTATATTTTGCTGAGTCCAATCTGCCTTTTTTTTTCTTTTGTTGCTCAGGCTGTTGGTGTCTATCTAAAGTCTTTTGCCAAATCCAAGGTCATGAAGATTTACCCCTGTGTTTTTTCCTGAGAGTTTTACAGTTTTTGCTCTTAGATTTAAGTAGTTGGTCTGTTGGGTTAATTTTGTGTATGGTGTGAAGTTGAGGTCTGACTTCATTCTTCTGCATGTGGACGTCCAGGGTTCCCAGCTCCCATGTGTCAAAAGCTGTTCTTTCCCGCATTGAATGGTCTTGGCCTCCTCGTTGAAATCAGTTGACCACAGATGTATGGGTTTCTTTCTTGGCTTTCAGTTCTGTTCTGTTGGTTATAAGCCTGTCCTTGTGCCAGTATCACACTGACCTATTACCGTTGCTCTGTGGTAAGTTTTGACAACGGGGTGTATGGGTCTTTCTGCTTTTTAAAGATGGCGTTTGTTATTCCGGGTCCCTTCCAATTCCATATGGAATTTAGACTCTGTACACCATGTCCATAGATATTTTATGGCAAGCTTACGGAACATGGCAGTGCGCAGGCCCGTGCGGAGCCCGTGAGCCTCTGCCAGCTACCCTCACCCTTTGTGATCGGGACACCGGGCTGCAGAGACTGACTGATGTTCGCTCCACTCTTGGGCAGCTGAGGCCCTAAGCCTGCAGTTCATGCAGCAGTGGGATTGTCACCAGGGCACTGCCCACTGTAGCCTCATCTTGTGAAGTCAGCCCACTGAATCCCGAGTTTATTGTGACCTACGCCCCCTTTAACAGAGGTGGCTGTTTTGAACGGGGTGGGGAATGGGTATGGCTGTACTCCGGGGTGGTGGCAGTGGGAGGCTCCTACGTGATGATAAGTCACAGAGTAAAGAGGTGTAAGTTCTGCCCTTGCTGCTGTCACCCGAGGATGGAGACTGCCTGCCTGTCTGTGGTTGTGGTATGCAGGGGATAAAACCGGGAGAACCCCCAAATCTTGCTGGGGTGAGAATTTGGAGAAAACAGGAAGAATTTGACTAGCCTCAGTGGCCACTCCAGACCTCTGTAGGGGCAGGTTGTGATCTTGGGGATCCTCCTCCTCTCCATGAACTTTCCCTGGGAGCTAAAGGTGCACCCCTAACCCGGAGAGCTGCCTGGTGAGGAAACACCAATCAAGAGTGTTAATTGTAGTCTTTGGGTGTCTAGGGCTCTCTGGGGATCCTCCTTTCCTTGAGAAAGAAAAGTCTAAGCGCTTCCGGAGAAAATGAGCAGATATCCTACAAGGAAACAGGAATAAGATTGACACCCATTGACAGCAGTGCTGGACAGATGACAGGGGACTAATGTTTGAAGAACTGAAAGGTAGACAACCTTTGAACCTCGAATTTTATACCCACTCAAATTGTCTTTCAAATGTGACAGCTACTAAGAGCATTTTCAGGCATGTAGGGCCAAATCCCAAGTGCTTTGTGGGACTCCACAAGATGGTTATAAACTTAAAAAAAATTTTTTTTAATGTTTATTTATTTTGGAGAGAGACAGAGACAGAGACAGAGCACGAGCAGGGGAGGGGCAGAGAGAGAGAGAGGGAGACACAGAAACTGAAGCGGGCTCCAGGCCCTGAGCTTTCAGCACAAAGCCCGACACGGGGCTCGAACCCACAAACCATGAGATCATGACCTGAGCCGAAGTCTGGCACTCAACCTACTGAGCCACCCAAGTGCCCCTGGTTATAAACTTTTATAGAAAGACAGAAGACCAAGAACAGCCAACACTGAAGGTCGGAGTGAGTGGGTGGGCCCTGAGGGATAGCATGTCTTACCAAAGATAGCGCCATTAAAATCGTGGTGTTGGCTTCAGGAAGGCAAAACAGTGGAACAGAGCGGTGGACCCAGAGCCTTTGGTCAAGACCGATGAAAAGACGCTTGACCGTATCCGCATTCAAGACACAAATCCACATCCCAAGGGGTGTGCTTCATCCCCATTCCACTGGCAGAATCTGGAAACCCTGCCAGGTCAGTTTTAGGGAGACTGGCTTAACCACACTCTCGATCATAGCTGGAGGGAGTATGAACTCACGTCCCCACTCAGAACACAGGTTCGCCCTCGTGAGTGACCTGGGCTTTCACACATCCCAAGCCCAGCATTTCCACTCTTGCACGTGCGCCAGGGGATACGTGTGGGGACTTGATAGTGACGCTGCCAGTGACAGCCCAACACGACCCGGGTGCCCTCTGGGCAAAGAGTGGACAAGGCCGCGGCGGATTCACTTGTGCGTGAATGAGCTGTGGCCACGAACGACAGCTCTGACCGACCTTACGGACAGTCCGGGAGGATGTGCACGGCAGACACCTTGTAACTAAAAAACCTCAACTGTTGAGGCAAACGTGGGCATGTGCGAGGCCCCCTCCCCACCGCCCACCCTGCAGCAGAGCAAAGGGACTTAACACGGAGTCCAGGGGCATGGTTGGCTGGCAGTACGACAGCGAGATACAGGTTACTGTTCGTGTTCTAGTTCACGGGTCGGGTTCCACATCTAAAGGTCACTCTATCTTAGCAAAAGGTAACTTATTAAACTAAATAAAAGGGGCTGTCATGGTCCCCAAATAGGTGTAACAGGAACCAAAAGCCACAATTAGCTTTGCACACCTCGGGGATGTAAATGATTTTTTTTCCTGTTGATCACCTGAACCCTCCTTTTGCCCCTCCCCCGCCTGCCTGCATGGCTCTCGTTAGCAAACACTGCAGATGGCAGTGACGTCCGGGGCCAGCGTGAACCCCCGCCTTGAGAAGGAGCGGTAATTCACGTCTCTCTGGTTCCAGGGTTTTACGAAACGCAGCGTCTCATATTGAAAAGGGCTGACTAACACAGACCCTCTGATGACACGGGTGCTTATGTCACTTACAAAACAACAGCAACATAATTTTTACTTTACTCTGCACCCACCTCAACTAATGGGGTCATGCAGACCACCCTCTCGGGGCTCCTTGGGCTGAGGGCAACTCCAGGCACACACACCCTCTGGTGCAGATGCCCTTGATGTGTGCGGGTGTCCTTGGGTCACCCGGGGCAGGCCTGCAGGCGAGACGCGCCCTCGGAGGCGGCATCTCGGGCACTTGGCTCACCGTTCCCGCCTTCCTTGGGGTCTGGTTGGTGGGAGGGCCCAGCCTGGGCCTGTGGTGTGACTTGGGAGAAAGGGCCGCTGGGTCCTGCAGGAACGGTCCCCAGAGGGGCCCAGCCCCAGGGGTTAGAGCGAGGAGGAAAGGTGGGGCCGGGGTCTGAGTCTGGGTGACGGACGTGTGTCTCGGAGCTGTCCCGGCTGCCCCTCCGGGACTTCTGCACCCTGCTCAGCACGGTCCTCTGGAGAAGCAAGGGCTGTGCTTTCTGTTGGGGGGGGAAGGGGTTGTCCCTCCAGGGCAGGCCTGGGTCGTTTGGGTGAGTGTGCTCCCAGCCTGTTCTCTGTACACAGAGATGTGGGCGCCGCGGCCCGTGTGGTGAGCTTCGCCCACCCTTTCCAGGACGGGGTGTTTGGCTGCTCCTTGGGCAGCTCTGTGTCTCCCGCTTCTTCCCTGTGGGCGGCCCCCTCCTCACCTCCGGCCCTAAGGCCCCCTAAGGTGGTCAGCTCTGAAAGTCCACTCCTGCTGACTTACTTTCCGAGTCCTTGTCGCTGCTGCGTTCAGGCAGCTGGAGGGCCAGGCCGACCTGCTCAGGCGCCTGCTTGGGGGCCTCCTCCGTGTTCTCGAGCTGCGCCAGAGCCGTGGGTTCTAGGAGAAACGAGAATGCCCCGGTGTGCTGACCACACAGCCTGCTGCCTCGTGCCCAGGATTGTTCTTGGGTGTCCTTGAGCTGCTTCTCTCCCTCAGGGTGCAGGGATGGCCGTGGTGAGCGCTCGGTGCCCACTTCCCTGCTGCCCCCTCCCCCACTTGGGCAGAGTCCCACGGGCCCCTGCACTCCCTCCAGCAGGAGAGCTTTCCTCCCCGTCCTGCTGAACCTCACAGCTGCTTTGGTGAAGGTCACCGGTGCCCTGAGGCTGGGCCGAATGTCCTGTCCAACCCGGTGGCCCCATCCCTCCAGGTGGCTGATGCTGTGCTGTCCTTCCTGTGGTCAAATTCTGCTCTCTTCTGTCTCCACCCCTGCTTCTGGAGGGCTGTGGTGCCTTCTCCACCCCCATCCACCTTCAGGCGGACCTTGTACTTGGCCACCCCTGTGTGTAAGTCTGCTTTTCTGAGGGGTCCCTGCCTGTGTGCTTAATGGCTTTAGGAGGGTGTCCAGACACAGCCCAGCCTGCGCAGCTGCCCAGACACCTGCCCGGGCCCTTCCTGCTCCTGGTCGCTGTGTGCGGCGAGCCGTTCGGCTGCTCCTCTGCTGGCCGCCAGGGCTGCGACACCACCCGCTCATCACTCTCCCTTTTGTTCCCTGGCCCAGGAATGTCTGTGTTGGTTGAAAATCCTCACTAAACTGGTAATCGGGTTCTCTGCCAGGGAATCCATGAGGACGGGCCCTGGTTTACAGCATCCTGAGGGCCTTTGGGGCAGGGCAGCCAGTGGGCGTGTGGCTCCTGGCCTGCTGTGCCACAGTCTTGGGGAGGACCTGTTGCAGACAGGTTCCTGGCCACCTGCTCCTGCGGAAGCACGTGAGAAGGGGCCAGGCCATCGGGGCCCATCGCCCATGCCCTGTGCTGCTGGGGCCCTGCAGAGAGGCCTGCCGGCCTGCCACGGGTGATCCCACCCATCCAGGCTGAGCAGGATCTGAACCCAAGGCTCTGCCTGGAGCACGGGACACGATCTCTTACTGTGGCGGAGAGGTGCAGTCCGCTGACTGATGTGCCTGCCGTCACCTGGCTCCTTGTTAAAAGACTCCAGCTGCACAGCTCTGGGTGGGGCCCTGCACTTCTAGAAGCCCCCAGGCGAGGCTGGTGTGCTGGGAGCAGCAACGAGTTAGATGGCGTCACACTCTCCTGCTTAGTGTCGCAAGCCACGCGGGGACTCCTGAAGCAAGGCCAGCTTCTGTGCCTCAGACCGACTTGTGCCCCCGAGCCCTGCCAGCAACCTGCACTTCGGCTCCGGGTCAGGAAGGCTCCTGTGAGCCTGTGCAGGTGTGAGGGCCTGGCCTTGCGCCAGGTCCCTGCTGAAGGTGGCGTCAGGTGTCGGGGTTGGGGGTTGGGTGGGGAGGGTTGTCCTTAAGCTCTCAGGGTGCTGGGGACAAGGGCCGGATGAGGTGGCAGTGAGGCTACAGGGGCTGGCTGAGGCACTCACGTGATCTCACGGTGACCGATTTGCCAGGTGAGCCACTAAACTTGGCACTCACTCGCCCTCTGCCGTCCACAAGCTCCGAGAACCTGCCAAGGGAGTCACCATGCGTCACCACTGTGGGGCTTGTGGCTGGGGCCGCGCGCTCCGGGTGGGGGCGGCTGAGGCTGCACCTGGGGGCCGGGGTCTGAGCTTCGGGGGCGTCACGGTCACTGAGCAGGTGCTCCGGCAGGCGCACGGGGGGCGGTCTGTTTCTGAGCACCCGTGGATGGAGTCCCTCCCTGTGCCAGCGTCTGTCAGCGCCGTCCCTTGGGGCTGCAGGTGGGTGGGAGGAGCGGGTGGCTGCACAAGGCCTGACCCTCCCGGCCCCTCGGAGGGGGAGGACTGAAGAGGGGCCTGTGCATGCCCGAGATCTCGCGGCAGGCTCACGGCTTTCTGAGAAGCCCTGGGCCCTGTCCGTGCCCACCCCCGCCTCCACCCGCTTCCCATCCCAGGGCTCGCGGGACAAGCTGTCCTGGCCCACCTTGGGCCCAGGCTCTCGCTCTGCAGGACACGGCCAGCCACTCAGACCTGACGGGACACCTCAGCGAGGCCCCCACCCTGCACACGCCCAGAGCGGGAGGACTAGGCGCCTCCGTGGGTCCTTGTCGCCTGACTGTGCCCTTCAGCCCTCCCTTGGGCAGGTGCATGCAGCCGTGCTGGGTCTGAACCTCTCGGAGCAAGCGTCCACCTCCTGCGTGGTGCCCGCGTGTCTGCTCTCTGGGGCTCTGTTCTGCCTCAGCCACTGTCCACCCCACTGTTCTTTCTTCTCCCTTCGTTGCCCTCACTGCAGCACCTGTCCGGATGTACCGTCTTCCTACAGCTTGAGAACGTGAGCAGGGTTGTGAGGGACCTGGGCGACCCTGCGGGCCACGTCCTCCATGTGGCCTCTCTGAGACTCTGCGTTCCTGAGCTCTTCCCACCGTCCATCTGTCTGGGCCTCCCCCAGGCTCCCCTTCCTGTGGCCATCCTGGGCCTTTCTCTCTCCCATGCTTCTGTCCATCGGCTCCTCACGGGTGAGGCCTGGCTGCACGGCCACGCCCCGGGGACAAGGTGAGGAGCAAGATGCTTGTGTCTCCAAATTCCTAGTGTACTGACCTTGTGCCAACCGCACACAAGTCCTTCCTCCCCCACCGATTTTCACACCCCCAATTCTCCTGCGTTAACACAGTCCTGTTTTGAGGTTGTCTGTCTGATGTCCGTGGGTCAGTTGTGGTCTGTGCCGGGAGAGGGTCCTGGGGCTGGGCCGTCTCCTGGGCCAGGACACCACTCCCCAGGGATGGCAGCCCAGGCCGCTGCCCTGCTGGTGGCCCACGGGGAGCACCAGGGGCCAGGCTGCACTCACCATGGCCCCACGGGTCCTGAGCAGACCACGGGGCCTTGTGTGTGTGGCCGTCCCCTCCCCCCAGCCCTGGTAGGGCTGCACTCACAGGTGATGATGTAGAGGTGAGCAGGCTCACTGTGCAGTTGGTCGCCCTCTGCGCTCTGCACGGCTGTCACCGAGAGCTGGTACCGCCGCCCTGGCAGCAGGTCCCTCACCGTGTAGGACGTCAGCCTTCCGTTGGGAACGTAGCGGCTTTTGGTGCTCTGGCTGGTGGTCACGTTGATGACGTATGCCTCCAGCAAGGTACTTGGAGTGGGGGTGTCCCAGACCACGTGGGCAGAGGTGGCCGTGACTCTGGCGGCGGTCAGGTTTGCTGGTGGCAGGGGCCCTGATAGGCACAGAGCAGGGGAGGGAGGTGACGGGGGCCGGCGGGGTCTCCTGCCACCGCCACGTTTACAGATCTGACGTGGATTGCCGAAGCCTTGTGCGAAGCCAAGTCTGGTCATTACGGACAACCTTATGGTCCTGAAGGATGGTGTGGAGGGGTGTCTGTAGCAGCACGTCCTCCTGCCCGAGATGCACCCCAGAATGCTGCCTGGTGCACCCACGGAGGCCCCCATGCCTGCGCAGCCTGTCAGCGTGTCCTCCTTTTGATCCCCTAAGCCTGGCCATATGCACCTTCTCCTGGGACATGTAAGAGGGGCTGGGCTAGACAGGCAGGGAATGGGCCAGGGTCCCAGCCTCAGGGTCAGTGCCAGGACTTGAGCCTGTGATCACCCTTGCCCCACGGGCCATCCATATGCCTCCCCGCTGGGCAAGGCCCCGCCCAGACCTTCCGTCCTCACCACGCATCCCCCGTGCTCACCGGTCCCCTTGTGTGTGGACCGCACGGCACTCTGGCCCCCTCCCACACGTTGCGCTGGGAGGGCTGGTGAGGGCCAGGTCTCCTGCCCATGAGACACCATGGAGATCAGGAGTGGACAGCGTGTGCATTCACCGGTGTGCCCCTCTGGCCTTTGGCTTGTGACTCCCATCTGGTAGGAGCCCAGGAGCATCCGGGTGCCGGGTGAATGCGCAAGCAGGGGGCTTCCTGGGAAGTCCGCCTTCCCTGGCACTGGAGGGGAAGAGACCTCTGGGGCACCAGGGCCACTTTGGTAGGACTGGGGCTGGAGGGAGGTGATGGCTGGCCAAGTGCCCTTAAGAGCTGAGCTCATGCCACTGTACTCACGCGTCCACACGTGCAGCGGGGCCGAGGCCAGACTCTCGGTGGGAGGCTCCTGTCCCCCGAGCCCACTGAGGGCAGTCACGTGGATGGTGTATCTCCTTCCTGGCAGCAGGGCCCTGCGGGAGGGGAGGGGAGGGGGAGAGACTCCATTACAGACTGTGACTCCTCCCACACAGGTGGGGGAAGAGGTGTGAGTGGTCCTGCAGGTGGCCCGGGGGGCCTCCACAAGGACCAGATTTGTGGGCTGAGACCTGTGTGCTCCTCAGGTGGGAGCTCCTCCCTGGTCTGTCTGTCTAGAACAGGGCAAGGGTCGAGAAGAGCCCACGCCTGCCTGAGGTGGCTGTAGTGCCCAGGCTGGTGTTCAGACAGGAGAGGCCAGAAAAGGGAGGGCCCTTGGAGGTCATTGTGCAGAAAGGGTTGACCGGCAGGCCCCGCTGCTCTCCTCGGAACGCCCGCCCGCCAGGTGGCCCGCGGCTGGCACTCACGGATCAGAGGACCTCGCTGCCCCCTGACGTCTGTGCGGTCTGTGCGGCGTGGTTCGAGCTGAGCACCCGCTTCCGCCCGGGCACCCGGAATCTGCGCCAGGCCCGGGGGGCCCCGTGCCCAGCCCCCGATTAAAACCCCGGGTGCTGCGTCTCTCACAGGCACCTGGTGGTGGCCCGTGTGAGTGCACAGGGAGGGCGCCCGGGAGCTCAGGCCTGCTCCCCCGACTTCTCCCTTCCTGCGCGCCCTACCATTTCTGTGTTGTGAATCCCAGCCGGGAGCGCGGCCTGTGCTGAGTCTGGGGGGGCCCCCCAGTGACTCACCGAGCCGGGTGGTCTCGGGGACCCTGACTCACCAAGTGCCCACCCGGGCCCCACGTGTGTTTTTGTGACACTGTTCTTTGGAAGTGGGCAGGATGTACATCACGAGAGGTCGCAGCAACACTTAAGAGACAAAGAGAGCAGAGTCTTGCCTCCAGCACAGCAGGCATAGAAAACACGGTGTTGGAAAGTCCGCAAACTAGAAGCAACACGACTCGGTGGTGCAGAGGGGACTGAGCGCTGTGCCTGGCTCTCCTGCCCCGACCCCTGCAGCGCCTGCCTTCCGGACAGCCCTCCCCATGGCCGTGGCCTGTGGCTGCTCTGGGCAGGATGCCGCTGATCTGGCGACGTGGCCCGCTGCTGCCGGGTGTGGGCAGTTAGGTGGGCCTGTCCTCTACCAGAGCTGTGTGCGCGCTGCAGGCACAGGGACCCCAGGCCGCGGCCAGCTAGTCTTCCTTCCCACCCTCCTGTCTTCCAGCACCATCCCCAGCAGGTCTCGGAAGCCCCTCTGGCTGGTGAAGGCCCACGGGGCCGCTGGGGGCTGAGGCCGTGGAGTGCGAGCCTTCGCTGCGGGCTGTCCGAGCACACTCCAGTCCTCAGCCGCTCGGAGCTAGTTTGTAATTCCGTTTGCATCTGATTTGTAATCGTTCCGCATAAGATGGTTCTGTGCCCAGTTTAAGGTTTGGCCATATTATTTAAACAGCATAAAAACGTAAAGCAACTGCAGGGGTGCCCTGCGTCTCCCTTTCAGGGGAGGGGCCTGTGTGACTCAGGCCGTGCTGCCCTCCAGGAGGCCCAGTCTCCCTCCTTATCTGTGCGGGAGGCAGCACCTCCCAGAGTTTTCGAGAGTCTCTGCAGCCCCGTGATGAGGCAGGGCGGGCAGGTGCCTGGGGGACCCGGGGCGGGGGGAGCGCACACACACACATCCCTGCTTCTCACGGCAGGCTGGGCAGCTGGGGAATGGCAGGGTAAGGACACAGAGGGAGAGAGGAGGAAGCTCTGGGGCCCCGAGGGAAGGGAAGGCCGGCCCTGTGCTCTCACCCGAACGTGAACTTGTCCACGCTCTTGTCCATATCGGTGGACTGGTCCTCCTGGGCCTCGGGATGCCGGATGGACACACGAACGCCGCTGACCGTCGCGTGACGGATCCTGTGCAGAGCCCACCGCACTGAGATGGTGCTGGCTGTCACGTTGGTGACCTCAAGGCCCTCAACGGGGCGGGGTCCTGGGGGGCAATGGGCCCCTCAGCTGATGCTGGCACCTCCTCGTCTCCAGGGGAGGGCAGGGGCTTGAGACAACGAGACAAGGCTCAGGAAGTGTGCTGGGGGTCACAGAGGTGGCCCAAGTGAGGTGCAGGCCCACCTGGGCTTGCTGAGTGCACCCCTTGGCCACAGTGGGACTAGGGGACGTCAGGCCCCGGACTCCAGCCTGGGGTGGGCGGTGCAGTCAGCTCCACCGGAGGCCTGCAGTCTTGCCTACTTAGACACGTTTGGACATGCACGGACCCTGGGAATCCCCTTCCCCTGTGTCTGTCTGATTTGGTCACACTGACCGTGAACGTTTGGGTGACGCTTGGGCCAGCGGGCATAGAAGCCGGGAAAGCTCTGGGCTGCCGCAGGGAAGGGTCTGGGTTCGGCACGGGAGCTGGGAGGGGAGCCCTTGGCTCCCTGGGCAGGTGCGGTGCCCGGTCTGGCGGGCAGTGCTGGCTCTGCCCACCGTGATCTCCTGGGGAGACCCCACTCGGATGGGGGAGGGGGAGGGGTGCCACTTCTTCCTGAAGCCAAGCTCAGGCTGAGCCCACTCCACCCCGCAAGCTCGCTCGGCCTTCCTGCTGCCCAAGTTCGCTGCAGGTGCCTCTTGGCTGTGCTTTCCCACGACACACCTGTCCTGAGTTTCTTATCTCCTCTCTCACCTGGCCCTCAATGTCCTCAGGGTTAGTGTCTGGCTCGGGCTGGCAGGTGATGTTAGGGCACCCTCCCTTCTCCCGCTAAGTTCCTCTCCATGCCTCTGAGCGTCCTCACCTCCCTCCTTACCCAGCCAGAGTCCCCACCGGTGGGCCATGGCTGTCTGGCCTCACGGCGCTCCTGTGGCTGGCCCCGCCCACCTGCTTTGACCTGTGCCAGCACCTGGTGTGGTGGGCACGGAGCCCCTTGTGTGGTGGTCACACTCTGAACCCCTACTGGCTGCCCTCACGGCCCCTCAGTGCTGCCCAAGGGACCATTGCCTGATCCATACTCCTCCCTCCAGCCTCCAGCACCCCCTTCCAAAGTCCCCAGGGTCCCCTGGCCCCTGCCCACCATTGGCTCCTCCCCCGTAGAGCCCAGAAACAGGCAAGCCAGTTAAGGCCCCGAGGTCTCCCTCGGCTAGGTTTCCAGCTACTCTGCAACGGCACTAGAGGCACCCTCTCTGCCCCACCCCCCCTTCTCTAGACCCGCCACCAGCAGGCTCCCTCCCCGGCCCCTCCGAGCTGCCGTCTCCCCCCTCAGCATGTTGGGGTGGCCTCCTGGACGCCCCAACATGCGCTGGCTCGTCACAGGTGCCTTCTCAGGGAGACCCCCACTTCTCCCCTAGCCTCACTCCTAAGTCACCGGCTCTTATCTCTGTTAGCCACTGCCCAGGGAACAGGTTAAGGGTCCCCGTGGTGCCTCGGGGTGCCTGGCCAGTGTGCCTCTCCAGGTGGCAGCAGGCACGTCCAGGCGGGCACTCACGTGTGCGGGTGAGGAGCAGCACCGGCCTGCTGATGTCATTCTTGTTGTTGGCGTTGCGCTTGACGGAGAACACGGAGATGTTGTAGGCTCTGCCGGCTGCCAGGGCCCGGAGCTGGTGCGAGGAGCGGCTCCGGTCCACGAAATCTGTGCGGCGGTAGGCACCGTCCGAGGAGGCGTAGGTGACCGCGTAGCCGTCAAGCATCTGCCTGGCGGCCTGACCTTCAGGCGGACGCCAGGAGATGGACACCCCACTCTCCTCCACTCGCTCCACCTTGAGGGCCGTCGGCGGGAAGAGCTCTTCAGGGTTTCGGTGGAGAACAAGGGAAGGGGGTGGTCAGCTGTCGGCCACGGAAGCCCTGGCCCCCAGTCAGATATCTCACCTGGTGGCTCTTGGGCCTGCTACCCTGGGGGGTGGAGGTGGGGCAGCTGCCGGGGGTGGGGAGCCAGCTCCTGTCGCCTGCGATGGACCTCTTCTCTCAGCCTCTGGCCAGTGCCTCCCAGGTCTCAGGTGCGTGCGCACCTGCGACTGCATTTATGCCTCCCGGAGTATTTTTATAACCCTCCCTGCTTCTTGGGCAGAGCCTGGGTAAGCAGCTGCCTAGACACTCTGCTCTGGGGGGCCGCTCAGCACTGTGGCCTGTCCCCGGGGGCGCCTGTGCCCTCTGAGGGGTGAGGGAGGCCCCGCCCCCCACACCGGTGCCTCTGCCACCTCACCTTTGGCGCAGTCCTTGCCCGTGTAGCCCACTTTGCAGGTGCAGCTGTGGGACCCGTTGCTGGCCAGGCAGTAGCCGCGGCCCCCACAGGGGCTGGAGAAGCAGGGGTCGCTCACTGGGAGAGGGGAAAGTGTTGGTGAACGCTGGGGTTTTAGCAGCTCCGCCAGCGGGACCCTTGTCCTTCCTGTGTGGGTGTGTTTGTGGGGTGGAGGTGGCTGGTACCATCACAGGCAGGGATTTAGGAAGTGAAGGAGGGGACGTTGTCTGACGGGGATTGCAGGGCTTGCTGGAGGTCCCACTGAGGGGCTGGGCAAGTGTGTCTTTCCTCCTGAGCCGGGCTGTCCCACTGCTGCTCCAAGCCAAGGTGGGCTGGCAGGCGGTGACTCGGGGGCGAGCGCGGTGCTGGCCCCTCCTGGGGGGGGCAGCTGGCAGCCGGGCATCCATGGGCCCCAGGCCTCTGCAGCCTCCCTCTGCGCCAGGGCTGCGGGCACCGCGCGGACCTGGGCTTCCCAGGCCAGGGCCAGGGTCAGCAGGTTCCCAGTGGAGCCTCAGGAAACAATGGCAAACAACCAACGTGTCCCCTCATCACCATCACAGCCGCTAACCTTGCTCTCCCGGGTGTGCCCCCGCCCACCCCAAGCCTGCGCGGTGAGATCCCCTGGCCGCAAACGGTCCCGCCATGCTTCCGCCCGGGCCCCCTCCCCACCGCCGCCCTGCAGCGCGTGGATGGCACACCTCATCCCCAGCACAGCCCTCGCTGCCCTGCAGCGTGCACCCTACACAGTGCGGTGCCCCCGGCCGGGCCTGGCTTGGGGCCTAGAACAGGATAGGCCGGGATGTGCCCCCAGGACACACCCATCCCAGGAGGAGAGCTGAGGTCAGCAAGTTGGGGTTATATCGAAGAGGCGGCTCCAGACAGTGGCAAGTCCTATGAAGGGGGAAAAGGTGGGGAGCGTCTCCAGCCGTAAGGAGCCGTGAGGACTCTGGGGCTGTGGTGAGCTCCGCCCGTCCGGGCTGGACAAGGGGCCAGCCCGAGTCTCCCGGGGGGAGCTGGGGCCGCTGGAGAGGGAGCAGGGACTTGCCCCCACCTCCCTACCTGTCTCGCAGTGGTAGCCGAAGAAGCCCTCTGGGCAGACGCACAGGTAGGCCCCGCCACCGTTCTCACACCGGCCTCCGTGCTGGCAGGGGCTGGAGTCGCAGGCATCCACCTCTGGAGAATACCCAGAGAGTCGGCCAGAGCCGCAAGGGGGTGTCTGGGGGAGGGAGGAGAGGACAGCGGGAAGAAGGGAAGGGGAACCGAGGAGAGATGCCAGGTGGGGGGGGCTGGGCAAACCCCCCTCAGCCCTGGGGTCCCTCCCACCAGGGGGCCTGTCCAGCTGGGCCATGGGCCCCAGCCCCTTCCCTCTGCCCTCTCAGCGGTCCAGGGTCTAGGCTTGTTGAAAACAGGTTTGCCCCGGGGTGTCCGGGGCATCGCGATCGTGGGTGAGGGCCCAGCCGCTCAGGGGACCCACCCAAGCGCAGCCCCTACCTGTCTCGCAGTGGACTCCAGTGAAGCCTGCGGGGCACTGGCAGACAAAGGCCCCCGGGAGGTCCCTGCAGGAGCCTCCATTTCTGCAAGGCTGCATTTGGCACTCATCTGTCTCTGCAGAGACAGGGGCACTTGTCTGTCTCTGCAGAGACAGGATAGGAGGCTGCGTGGCCCTACATGGGCCCTGCACGGGATGACACAGCCCTGCATGGGCTCTCCACGGGCCTCCACCACACCCAGGGTTCCACGTGTGCCCTGCGGCTTCAGCCTGACACCCACCCTCTCCGCTGTCTGCCCAGCAAAGGCTCACCCCCAGGTCACTCCAGCATTTCCCTTCCAGGCTTCTCAGGGGCCCGGAGGCATCCTGGGCCTGGCCCTCCCTGGGGCGGTGTCAGAGTCCTACCTAGGTGTGGAGGGCACAGGGCTCGTCCGTCAGTGTACCCCAAAGGCCTCTCCCCTCCCTCTGCTGGCTTGGAGCACAGGACCAGGGGTGGTCAGGATGTGACTCTCTCCACCCCACCGCCTCCACCCCTGAGGCGGAGGCTGCAGAAGGAGGGGCTGCGAGAGGAGGTCAAGGTCAGCTTGTTCAGCTGCGCTGTGCGTCTCCCTGGGGAGGTGGGGGCAGAGATGTTTGTAAACCTCTGTCTTTCTAGAAGTCGGAGAGGCAGGGGTCCGAGGGCAGGCAGTGGTGGGCCCGGCAGCCTGGGCAGGAGGGGCTGGGGCTGCGCCCCGCAGTCTTACTCAGCTCACAGTGGGCCCCTTTGCGCCCTGTGCTGCAGACGCGCAGGTACCTGGCAGGAGCCCCCGTGCAGCTCTACCAGCTTCCGAGGGAGGGGCGCCCCGGTGCACGGGCACCAGGAGAGACCCCAAGAATAAAGCAGTGTTGTGATTGGAGGCAGTGGCTTGAAGCCGAATAAGATGGACATAAATCAGCTTTGTTCGAGGAGACAGACGGAAGTCTCCAGCACCCCTCAGTGCCTGGAGAGGCCAGAAACCAGGCAGGGGGGGGGACACCCTGGAGAGGAAGCAGTGGCAGCAGGCCCGGGGACAGCAGGCGCGCATGATGACCCGAGGGCTCGCAGAGGTGGTGTGGGACTTCACCCCAGTGGCTCTCGGGTGGCCAGGCCCAATCTTGTTCGTTTGATACACAGCAATCCCATGTGAAACCGGCGCAATGGGGACGGGGCCCTCCCTTTGAAGTATTTGCCACAGGCTCACTTTTTCTTTTAAACTGGGAAGCGTACTTCCGAATTCAAAATTTTCAACTTCTTAAAGTTTACTGTTCCTGCTCAAAATGCAGATGAGTAAGTAATGACGCCTGGGAGCTACAGTGTCCACCGGCTCACCGGCACGTGCCCCTGCCCACCCCCGGGGATGGAATTTTCAGGGCCACGATCTCGTTACCCCTTCCGTGTTTCGATTTTTATGAATCACCTAAACGTGTATGGTTTGTTTGTGCTACATATGAACTTTACTGATAAGATACTGGGGTATAGGGACTCTTCTCTTGGAAGGCGTGAGGGGCCTCCGCATCTCCGGGGTCTCTGCTTTCTGCTGCGTGAACATGGGGGCGGCGGTGGGATCCGTGGTGTGACCACACCATACTTTGTCCGGTGCCGTTTGCTGGGCCTTTGGGTTGGTTGTGGACTTTTTGTTATGATAGAAACCTGCTTCTGTTTTTTTTTTTTTTCCCTTTCCTAGCTCCTGGTATAAGTGTGCTAAGCCTACAGGTGGAATCACGGGCACACAGCTTATACGCATGGTCAGCTGGACAGGCAGACTGTTAGACCCTTTTCAAAGTGTTCCCCCGACTTACACTCCCTCCAGCCGTTGCTAGGAAATCCTGCCCATCCACGTTTTCACCAGCAGATGGCTTCTTAGGTTTGTCAACTGCCTCCGTGAGCTTTTGATGTGCCGCTCACTGATTACTAATACTTCTCCTTGTTTTTGTTGGCTTTCAGTATCTCCTCGTCCATGAAGGGCTTACTCGGGTGTTTTGCCAGTTTTCCTATTGGGTTGATCATTCTTTTCTTATTCATTCACAGAGTTCTTTATGTATTCTTGAAACCAGTTTTATTATGTAAATACATCTTTTCCCGGTTTGTCGCTTATATTTCACTTTCTTCCTTAGGGCTGATGATTTTAAATTCATATTTATATAGTCAAATTTGTCCATTTTTTTCTTTGATAGTGCTTTTTTTCAATGTTTATTTATTTTTGACAGAGAGAGAGAGAGAGAGAGAGAGACAGAGCATGAGTGGGGGAGGGGCAGAGAGCGAGAGAGAGAGAGAGAGAGAGAGAGAGAGAGAGCGAGAGAGCGAGGGAGACACAGAATCCGAAGCAGGCTTCAGGCTCCGAGCTGTCAGCACAGAGCCCGATGCGGGGCTCGAACTCACGGACCGCAAGATCATGACCTGAGTCAAAGTCAGACGCTCAACTGACTGAGCCACCCAGGTGCCCCTTTGATAGTGCTTTTTTGTGGCTTAAGAAAACTTTCCTAATCCCAAGGCCAAAAGATACCTATACTTTCCACATAAAATTTTATAGTTTTAGAAAAACATTTAAGTCCTTAATCTGGAATGATTTCTTGTGTGTGGTGAAAAGCAGGGGACAATGTAATATTTTTCCAAATGCATAACCATTTTACTCCAGCTGTCAAGAAGACGGTCTCCAATGCTCTTGTCGAAGTTTATAGTTTCAGCTTTTACATTTATGTCTACAATTCATTTCACACATGTAAAAATGTATCATGTTTTTGGTGCTGTTAAACACAATATTGTTCATTTTATTTTATTTTCCAAGTGTTCACTGCCAGAATATGAAAATATCAAGGTTCTGTAATGTCGTCCTGTGTCCTGTGACCCACTTGAATTTGCTTATTTGTTCTATAGCTTCTTTTGTAGAATTTCTTAGGATTTCCTATGTGCATGATCATGTCCCCTTCCTTTCCAGTAGATGTGACTTTTATTTCCTTTCCTTGGCTGTGGCACCGTCTGGGAACTCCTGGGCAATGCTGGAAGGAATTGGTGAGACGGACACAGTTGCCTTGTTACTGATTGCAGCCAGATGTCTCCCACCGTGAAGTCCTTTGTTAGCAGTTGGTGTTTCATGGATGCCCTCATCAGGTTAAAGATCTTCCCTTCCACTCTTAGCTTAGTAAGAGTCTTAAACAGTAGTTGAATATTTTGAAATGATTTTTCTGCTTCTGTTGAAATGACTATATGGTTTTCTTCTTCCTATCCTAATATGGTGAATTACATTTTTCAAGTATTAAGCCAACCTGTGTTCTTGAGATAACTCCCACTTGGTCATGATATATCATACTTTTTATGTAACACTGGGTTTGATTTAGTAATACTTTGTTAAGATATTTATGCTCATGTTGGTAAGGAATATTAGTCTCTCATTTCATTTTTTAAAATAACCTTTCTGTCTGCTTTTGTATCAAGGCAATACTGGTCTCACAAAATGAATCGAGAAGTACTCTTTCTCCTGTATTTTCTAAAAAAGCTTGTGTAGGGTTAGTATTATTCTTTCCTTCAGTGTTTGTTAGAATTCATCCATGAAGCGATCCAGTCTTGCCATTTTCTTGCAGAAAGGTTTTTAATTATGAATTAAATTTCTTTAGTAGATACAGAGCTATTCGTATTTTTTATTTATTTTTCTGTCATTTCTAGTAATTTGTGTCTTTCAAGGTAGTCCCTTTTCTTTCCCTTGCCAGGTACATTGGCCTACTGTCGTTCACAATATCTCTTTGTTGTCCTTTAAATGCTGGTAGGATCCTTAGTGATGACACTTCTTTAATTCTGATATTGCTAATTTTTCGTTTTTATTTCTTGATCAGTATAGCTAGAGGTTTGTCAATTTTATCAAGCCTTTCAAGGAACCACCTTTCAGTTTCATTGGTTTTCTCTGCGTAGGTTTTTTTATAATTACATTTTCGATTGTTGAGGTATTAAAATGTAATTGTGTTATAATAATCTATATCCACTAAACATACTACGTTTCCTGTCATTTTCAGTGGTTTGCCTGCAGGTTAAAGACAACCTTATCAGCTACAAATACTGACATTTTAACTCCCTATTTAGTATTCTCATGACTTTAGTTTCTTTTTCTTTATTGCACTGGCTAATACTTGAAATATAATTTTGATGAGGCTTAGTGACAGTGGGCATCCTTGTCCCCAATTTTAAGAGGAATGTCTATTTAGGATAATGTTTACTTGGGGTTTGAGGAGAAGCATAGTAAAACTGCTTCAGAAGCTAATTTCCTTCCCCCTGTTGGCCGCTCAGTGTGTTTGAGTCAGATCAACAGAAGCACAGCTTTTGAATTCCAGATCCTACCTCTGTATAACAAGGGTCAGGACACTCATGTTCCACAGCTCTCTTGATGTAACCTGTAGTCCTCCCTCTGTAAAGGTGTGAGGTCTTCTAGCTTGGCCACACACAGTATGACCAGTCTGGCTGTGCCCAGCCTAAGCACACCTCTCTGTGGGACGATGCACACTTTGGGGGTTATGTGAATTCTGCTCCTTCTCTCTTTTAAGCTTTTCCTCCAGTAAACCCTATATATTTTATACCACATGGCACTGCAGGTGTGTGTGTGTGTGTGTGTGTGTGTGTGTGTGTGTGTTATTTTTATCTGGTAAGGAAGTACATTTTTATTCCTTATTTGGTAAGAATTTATTTCATGAATGGGTACAAATTTTGCCAAATGTTTATTATGCACTTATTTAGATACGTACATGCTTTTTCTCCTTCAGTTGGTTAATAGAGCAGGTTTTCCTAATATCGAACTATTCATGGCAACAACCCAGCTTGATAATGGTATGTATAGTCTTCATAGACCATCGAGTTTCTGCATCTATGTCCGTATGTTTAACAGACTCATGGCTTACTTTTTCCCACTGTCCATATCTGGTGTTGGCAGCGAGATTATACTGGCCTCATAGAATAGGTTGGCACATACGCTTTATATTCTACTCTCCAGAGAGCCTATATGATGATGCAATGACCTATTGGTTGGCAATTTGGTAGAATTTACCTATAACATTGTTTGGTCCTGGAGTTTCTTTGTGGGAAAATGCTTTAACTGCTGCTTCAATACCTTTAGACCTGTATAGAATTATGTAGGCTTTCTACATTTCCTTGAGTCCTTTTTGGTAAGTTATATTTTTCTATGACTATGTCCATTTCTGCTAAGGTTTCAAATTTATTTGTATAGACTGGTTGATGGCATTCTCATTATCTTTTTAATCTCTGTTATATCTATGGCTATGTAATTTTTGTCATTTATAAGGATTTTTATTTGTGCTCTTTGTTTTTCTTGATCAGTTGATCGAAGTTTGTCCATTTTCATAGGCTTTTCAAAGAACCGATTTTAGTGTTCTCTGTACTTTTGACTTATGTTTCGTTAATTATGGCTCTTGTGTTACCTTTTTCTTTCTACTTTGTTTGTATCATTTGTTGTCCTTTTCCTAACTTCTAAACTCAGACATTTAATTCATTCATTTTTGGACTTTTCTTATTGTGGATTTAAAGCTGTAAATTTCTAGGGGTGCCTGGCTGGCTCAGTCAGTAGAGTGTGTACCTCTTGATCTTGGGGTTGTGGGTTTGAGCCCCAACACTGGGTGTAGAGATTACTTAAAAATAAAATCTTAAAAAAAATAAAGCTGTACATTTCCCCTGAAGCACTGCTTTTGCTACATCACACAAGTTTCTATATAGAAAATGATCGTTAATATTCACTTAAAATTTGTAACTGTCCATATTTCCTCTACCGATAAGTTAGTTCAAAGTATCTTTAAAAACATCTAAACATGGAGATTTAAAATTTATCTTCTTCTTCTTAATAACGTAATATTTTCTGTGTGTTCAGGGAATGAATTAGTTCAAATTGTTAGCTAATATTCAGACCTTCTTTTTGCTTATTGTTTTTTTGGCTTCTTAACCCGAACTAATTGAGGGAGGTGGTTCAAAATTTCCCAGTGTTGAGGTAAATCTGTCAGTTTCTTCGTGCAGTCTGTTAATGTCTGCTTTGTATGTATTGAGACTATTGCATTAGACGCTGGAATGTTTATAACGATCTTCTTGGTGAATTGAACCAATTATTGGAGGAGACCCTCTCGTTTTTTTTTTTTTTTTTTTAATTGTTTTTCAACGTTTTTATTTATTTTTGGGACAGAGAGAGACAGAGCATGAACGGGGGAGGGGCAGAGAGAGAGGGAGACACAGAATCGGAAACAGGCTCCAGGCTCCGAGCCATCAGCCCAGAGCCTGACGCGGGACTCGAACTCATGGACCGCGAGATCGTGACCTGGCCGAAGTCGGACGCTCAACCGACTGCGCCACCCAGGCGCCCCGACCCTCTCGTTCTTAATGATGCTTTCCGTCTGACAGTCTATTGTGGCTGATAGTAGTGTAACTAAACCGGCTTTATTTCTGTATGTGTATTTACGTGATATTTTTTCCATACTTGTACTTTTTTGTTGTTCTTCTGATTTAGGAGTGTCTCATCTACGAAAGTATAGCTTGTTTCATTTTGTTCTGTAAAAGATCTGGCAATCTCTTACATGGCAAATTTAGCTCCTTCGTATTGACTTGTATTTTTTCTATCATGATCTTAACTGTCACTTTTTTCTGCTTTTTTTTCTATCTCCTTTTAGATAGTGACAGACTTTACTATAGTATGTGATAATTCTCCCTTCTCCTATTGCTTACAGAATATTCTAGGTTTATCTTACTATTTGAATAACTATCCCCCCCACCCCCCAATACTCTTTTCTGGTCAGCCTCTGAAGCTGTTTTTGTAAGAGGATATTTTTTATTATGCCCTCACATTTGAATAATTTGACTAGATAAAAATTTTTAGGTCTTAAGTTTATTTATGTCAATATTTATCTTGTGGTACTTGCTGAGCTTCTTGGATTTGTGGGTCGACATATTTCTTCATTTTTAGAAAATACTCAGTCATTATCTCTTCAAATATTTCTTTTGCCTCTTCCTCCCTCTCTTTCTGGGACTCCCAATTGTGTGCTTGTTTGCGCGATATTTCCAAATCAGAGATTTCTTATGCTCTGTTGTTTTTTTAAAAATTCATTTATTGGGGGCACCATTTATTGGCGGCTCAGTCAGTTAAGCGTCTGACTTCGGCTCAGGTCATGATCGTGGGGTTCATGAGTTCGAGCCCCGTGTCGGGCTCTGTGCTGACAGCTGGAGCCTGGAGCTGCTTCAGAATCCGTGTCTCCCTCTCTCTGCCCCTCCCCTGCTCGTGCTCTTGTCTCTCTCAAAAATAAATAAGCGTTAAAAAATGCTGAAAATTCATTTATAAGTAATTCATAGTTCGTTTTTTCTTCTGATCTTTAGTTTTGATCATTTTGTTGACTTGTCCTTGAGGTCCATGATTTTCTTCCGTTGTATCCGTCCTATGGGTGAGCGTATCCAATCAGTCTTCACTTCAGATGTTGCACTTTTAATTTTGTTACTTTAAGAAGTTTTCTTTATTCTGCTCAAATGTGCTGTTCTCTCACTCTTTTGCTTCTCTTGAACGTATTTATAATGGCTTTTTTAAAGTCCTTGTCTGCTAATGCAGACGTGTGGGTCATCCGCAGGCCTGTTTCTTCTTGAGAGGATACGTCATGATCTCTTGCTTCTTACACATACTGTGTACAAGACCGGAGAGCCCGAAGCAGAAAATACCTACCCCGTACCAAGCATGGGCTTGCTCCACTCTGTGCTGGGCAGCTAGGCTGAGGAGCTGATCTCTGATATCCTCAGGAAGTGAGCTGGGCTGGGCCTGGTGCACTGTGCTCGTTAGTGCCAGTCCCCGATTGGCTTTAGATGCTTGAGGGTTGGGACAGGCCTCTCCCTCCAGCTAGACTGGAGACCTCAGCCTTGGGAGAGTATGAGATCTCTCTTTGCTTTCCAGACCAGCTCCTGGCTTCCCGTGCACTTCGTAAAAGCGCCGTGGGGGAGAACTGGCGGGTGCCGAGCACTTGCCCTGCGTCTGCGACCCCTGATGCCAGCCCATCATGCTTGCTCACGTGGTCATTATTTTAAGGATTTTTTCTGTTTGTCTCTGATAATCTTGAATTTGGCTGTAATGCGCTAATGTTCCTCTTTTCTCCCGTTTGATGTTCCAGGCCCGTCAGGCCGTGGGGCTCACCTGTCATTCTGGAAACTGAGCTCCACAGTTGGTCACACGTTTCCTTGTGTTTTTATTTTTCTCTCGTCTTGGACTCCCGTTGCCTCGGTGCTGGCACGTCCGCTTCCACCCTCCACAGCGCCTGCATTTTCTCTCTGATCTACACACGCCTCCCTGCTTCTCTGGGGGAAAATTCCTCCAATGGACCCATCAACTCATTAACTTCATCTGCATCCATTTGTAAATTGTGACCGTTGTTTCCACTGTTAGGGTTCTTCAGTCTTCTTTTTTCCACTTTCTTTTGTTAAAAATGATTTATCGACCCTGTTTTTTTACGACCAGTGCCATGTTCTCTTCTGTATATCTGCCATGCCTATTTCTATGCTCGTCCACCTTCTTTCTTTTGCTCCTAAATATTTGTTGTCTGGACTTTATTGCCGTTATTGTTGGAGAGGGGTGTTCTCCCAGACGGTAACCACCAGCCCCGTGCGCTTGGAAGGATAGGAGGAAAGCATAGACACGTGGGGCTAGGCAGCCCCATCCATCCTCCAGAATTCTTCACCTGTGTGGGGTCGCACGGCATGGGCTTTGCAGGGTGCTGGGAGAGAGCGGCACTGTGTGCCCCCCCCCCCCCCCCACCCCATCTCTGGGTGCTGTCATGGTCCCTGAGCTACTTTGTTTAAAACTCCTTGCTTTGTGAAGATGTGTTAACATCACACAGATTTTCTGATGGACAGGGTTAGGGATGCAGTGGAATACACATGCAGTTGTGTAAGTGACCCATGCCTGCAGGGGCGTCAGGCAGACAGGGGCCGCCCCCAGGCCATGCACCTGGCGCACTCTGGGAGCCTGGAGGTGACGCTGTCTGGAGCGGACCTCCTCCACCAGCTGTGGGTGTCCTGGGGGCCTTGTTCAAAGGAGGGTCTGCTTCCAGGGGGGAGGCCAGGGCCAGAGGCAGGAGATAGGCCCTGAATCCCCAATCTGCCCCTGGAGAACCCTGCCCTGGGGCCACCTCCTGGTCTGAGCTGCTTCATCTGCACAGCAGGCATATGAGTTGGACACCTCGCTCTGAGGACAGGGAGGCCCTTAGTGAACAGTCATCAGCGCCTCCACCAGGGTCGTGACCTGACTTTGCAGGGAGGAAGGGGAGGACCAGGGTCAGAACCGTGGCTGCTGTGCTCCTCTGGGTGGCCCCGATGAGGGGGTTGTGGACCTCACCGGTTGAGCCCACCCACCCGCCCACCCTGCCCCGGAGGGCCTGCGGATCACCGTGGCACTGTGGAGGTTCGCTCCAGACGCCCTGTGGCTGGCAGACTCGGACGTGGTTGGGGGAGCTCAGGCTGTAGCCGTGGTCACACTTGTACAGGGCCACCGAGCCCAGCCGAGTGCCGTTAAAACGCAGCGTGGCATGCTTCACCTCCGCTGGGGGGCCGCAGTCCACCTCTGTAAGGACACAGCGGCCCTGTCCTGCACTGAGATTCGTCTGCCGGAGGTCTCTCCGCCGGCTCTGGCCTCTGCCCCACCGGGCCTCAGGGTCTGGGACCCTTCTCCCCTCCCCTCTGCCCTCTGCCCCGCCACTCTGCCCTCTGCCCCGCTGGGCCACAGGGCCTAGGACCCTTCTCCCTGCACAGCCCTTCCAGGTGGAAGTGCCTTGACTTCCAGGGCTGGCCGCCCGTCGGATTTTCCTTCTTCCCCCTCCCCTCCTCTGCTCTTTCGGGATTTGGAAGAGATCCCGTCCCTCCACCCCAACCCCCAGCCCTCTCACCCGCCTGGCACCGGCGTCCCATGTACCCTGCTCGGCAGCGGCAGGAGAAGTCTGTGCCTAGGTCCTCACAGGTACCCCCGTTCGAGCAGGGGCTCCGGAAACAGGGGGACGGGGCTGCAAGGACACAAGGGGTCACCATCACTGGGACCTCCCCGACGGCCTCTAGGCTCCACGGGAGCTCTGCCTCCCACTCCTCCACAGCGGGGCCACCCCTGCCCACTGGGAGGACATGCTGCCCCAGGTGCCCTGGCCCTCTGGCCTCTACCCGCCTTACCTATCTCGCAGTGCCGCCCGGAGAAGCCTGGGGGACAGTCGCACTTGTATTTGCCGATGTAGTGAAAGCAGGTGCCGCCATTGTGACAGGGGCCCGAGGCACATGAGTCTGGCTTCCCTGGAAACGAAGGGGCCCCATCAGAGTCGGGTGTCGGGTGTCCTGCACCCACCGCCCAGCGCCCCTCCCCTGGCCCTCCCACACCCCGGAGCTGGTGGGCCTTGCGCCCCCCCCCCAGCCCTTCCAGGCTGACTCCAGCTGGCAGGAGCGCACCGATCTCGCAGTGCCTCCCGGTGAAGCGGTAGGGGCAGCTGCAGTGGTATTCGCTGCCTGCCTCCTTGCACGTGCCCCCGTTCCGGCAGGGCCCCGAGCTGCACAGGCGTGGCCGGGCTGCATGGGGTGGGGGGGAGAGAGAGAGAGACACACACACACACAGAAGTGGGTGAACAGGGGCCAGCCTCCAGCCCTGCGGCCCCCGTGAGACCCTGCTCACCTCTCCTTGGCCTGCGGGCCCGAGGGGCCCAGAAGGCCCAGGCCCTTGGGGGCCCCCTGCCCACCCTTCCTCTCTTTCTGCCCAGGTTCTGGGGCCCACTGGGCCCTTCCTGGTGCGGATCTGGCCCCACAGTGCAGCAGACACTGCAGCCCTGCTTCCTGCACGGCAGGTGAGCGACAGCCAGCAAGGAGCCCGGTTGCAGGTGACCCGACACTGGGATCCACAGCGGTCCATTTTTTTTTAATTTCTTTTTTTTTTTAATTTAAGTTTTAGTTAGTTAGGATACAGTGCAATATTGGTTTCATGAGGGGAATTCAGTGATTCATCCCTTCGTACCACATCCAGGACTCATCCCAAGTGGTCTCCTAATGCCCGTCAGCCATCTAGCCCCTCCCCCACCCTCCTCCTCCGTAACCCTCAGTCTGTTCTCTATCGTTAAGAGTCTCTTATGGTTGACTCTTAAATACAGAGAACAGACTGAGGGTGGATGGGGGGGGGGTGGGGGAGAGGGGAGATGGGTGATGGGCATCGAGGGGGGCACTTGTTGGGATGAGCACCGGGTGTTGTGTGTAAGCGATGAACCACGGGAATCTACCCCAAAAACCAAGAGCACACTTTACACGCTGTATGCTAGCCAATTTGACAATAAATTATATTGCAAAAAAAAAAGGGTCTCTTATGGTTTATTTCCCTCTTTTCTCTTCCCCCCACTTCCCCTGTGTTCATCTGTTTCTAAAATTCCACATAGGATTGAAAGCATATGATATTTGTCTTTCTCTGATTGACTTATTTCACTTAGCATAATACCATCTAGATCCATCCACATTGTTGCAAAGGGCAAGATTTCATTCTTTTTGATGGCTGGGTAATGTTCTATTGTGTAGGTGTATATGTATCACATGTTCTTCATCCGTTTGTCAATGGACATTTGCATTCTTTCTATAGTTCGATTCTTTGTATCGGCTAATGTTGATAATGCTGCTATAAAACATTGGGGTGCATGCACTCCTTCAAATTCGTATTCGTGTATCCTTTGGGTAAGTACCTAATAGTGTAATTGCTAGGTTGTAGGGTAGTTCTAGTTGTAGTTTTTTGAGGAACCTCCACATTGTTTTCCAGAGTGGCTGCACCAGTTTGCGTTCCCACCAGCAGTGCAAGAGGGTTTCCCTTTCGCTGCATCCTCACCAACACCTGTTGTTTCTTGTGTTGTTAATTTTAGCCATTCTTACAGGTGTGAGGTGGTATCTCATTGTGGTTTAGATTTGTATTTCCCTGACGATGAGTGATGTTGAGCATCTTTTCACGTGTCTGTTGGCCATCCGGATGTCTTCTTTGGGAAAGTGTCTGTTCATGTCTTCTGCCCATTTCTTAACTGGGTTGTTTTTTGGGTGTTGAGTTTGAAGTTCTTTATGGATTTTGGATATTAACCCTTTATCAGATATGTCATTTGTAAATATATTCCCCCATTCCATAGGCTGCCTTTTAGTTTTGTTGACTGTTTCCTTTGCTGTGCAGAAGCTGTTTATCTTGACCAGGTTCCAACAGTTCATGTTTCCTTTTGTTTCCCTTGTCTCTGGTGATGTGCCTAGCAAGAAGTTGCTCTGGCCAAGGTCAAAGAGGTTGCTGCCTGTGTTCTCCTCTAGGATTTTGATGGTTTTCTGTCTCACATTTAGGTCTTTCATCCACTTTGAATTTATTTTTGTGTATGGTGTAAAAAAGTGGTCCAGTTTCATTCTTCTGTGTGTCACTGTCCAGTTTTCCCAACACCATTTGTTGAAGAGACTGTCTTTTTCCCATTGGATATTCTTTCCTGCTTTGTCGAAGATGAGTTGACCATACAGTTGTGGATCCATACTCTGTTCCATTGATCTGTGTGTCTGTTTTTATGCCAGTACCATACTGTCTTGATGACTACAGCTTTGTAATACAGCAATTATAATGCTTCTAGTTTTGTTTTTCTTTTTCAGAATTGCTTTGCCTATTCGGCCCTTTTGGTTCCATGCAAATTTTAGGATTGTTTGTTCTAGCTCTGCAAAAAATGCTGAGGGTATTTTGACAGGGATTGCATTAAATGTGTAGATTGCTTTGGGTAGTATAGACATTTTAACAATGTTTGTTCTTCTAATCCATAAGCATGGACTACGTTCCCATTTCTTTGTGTCTTCTTCAATTCCTTTCATAAGTGTCCTATAGTTTTCAGGGTATGGATCTTTTACCTTCTCGGTTAGGTTTACTCCTATGTGTCTAATTGGTTTTAATGCAATTATAAATAGGATCAATTTCATGATTTCTTTTTCTGCTGCTTTGCTAATTGATGTATAGAAGCGCAACCAATCTCTGTCTGTCGATTTTATATCCTGCAACTTTGCTGAATTCATGTATTAGTTCTAGCAATTTTTTGATAGTCTTTCGAGTTTTCTACATAGAGTATCATGTCATCTGCAAAATAGTGAAAGTTTGATTTCTTCCTTGCTGATTTGGATGCCTTTTGTTTCTTTCTGTTGTCTGATTGCTGAGGCGAAGCTTTCCAGTACAATGTTAAATAGTAATGGTGAGACTGGACAACCCTGTCTTGTTCCTGACGGTAGGGGAAAGGCTCTCAGTTGTTCCCCACTGAGGATGATATTATCTGTGGGTCTTTTGTATGTAGCCTTTATGGTGTTTGAGGTATATTCCTTCTCTCCCTACCTTGTTGAGAGTTTTTATCAAGAATGGAGGCTATGTTTTGTCAGATGCTTTTTCTGCATCTATTGACAGGATCATAGGGTTCTCATCCTTTCTTTTATTAACGTGGTGTATCATGTTGCACCAACATGATAATTTGTAGATATTGCACCAACGCTGCAGCCCAGGAATAAATCCCATTTGATCATGGTGAATAATTCTTTTAATGTACTGTTAAATTCAGTTTGCGAGTATCTTGTTGAGAATTTTTGCATCCATGGTCATCAGAAATATTGGCCTATAATTCTCCTTTTTAGTGGAGTCTTTGGTTTTGGAATCAAGGTAATACTGGCTTCGTGGAATGAGTTTGGAGGCTTTCCTTCCATTTGTATTTTTTGGAACAGTTTGTGAAGAGTAGGTATTAATTCTTCTTTAAGTGTCTGTTAGTGGGACGGCTGGGTGGGTCAGTTGGTTAAGTATCCGACTTCGGCTCAGGTCATGATCTCGTGGTTTGTGGGTTTGAGCCCATGTCTGGCTCTGTGCTGACAGCTCAGAGCCTGGAGCCTGCTTCAGATCCTGTGTCTCCTTCTCCCTCTCAAAAATAAATACACATTAAAATAATTTAAATGTCTAGTAAAATTCCCTGGGAAGCCATCTAGCCCAGGACTTTTGTTTGTTTGGAGATTTTTTGTTTGTTTGTTTGGAGATTTTTGATTATAGATTCAGTTTCTTTGCTGGTTATGGGCCTGTTCAAATACTCCATTTCTTCTTGTTTGAGTTTTAGTAGTTGTGAGTTTCTAGGAATTTGTCCATTTCTTCCAGATTGCCCAGTTTGTTGGCATATGATTTTTCATAGTATTCTCTTATAATTGTTTGTATTTCTGTGGTGTTGGTTGTAATCTCTCCCCTTTCATTCATGGGTTTATCTATCTGGGTCCAGTCTGGACAGGGGTTTATTAACTTTGTTTATTCTTTCAGAGAACCGGCTCTTGGTTTCATTGATCTGTTCTGCTGTTTTGTTTGTTTCTATATCGTTTACTTCCGCTCTAATCTTTATGATTTCTCTTCTGCTGCTGGCTGTGGGCTTTATTTGCTCCTCCTTTTCTCGTTCCTCTAGGTGTGAGTTTTGCTCACTTCTTGAGATAGGCCTGAATCACAGCAGTCCATTTTGGTTTTTGTTTTCTGTGCCTGCTCTGGCACGGACGCATGTTCTCTGGGTCCCGACAGCTTCCCAGGGCCCCGAGGGGCCCACATGCCCATGCCTGCGCTTGAGGCGTCCACGATTTACGGATGTGAATCGAATGGCACGTCGGTCCCTCCACCCTGAGGAGTGGCACCTTCACAGGCCCCGGGAGGAGTCAGAGCCTCAGCTTCCCTCACTTTTTTGGGAAAAGTGTGCAGCAGGAAGGGGGCCTGCCCGCTGCACTCAGCCCTTCTCTTCCCACCACCCCACACCTTGCACGGCCTCATAGCTGCATGCCCAGATTCCAGCCACCCCACCGCTGAGAGCAGCCACCCCGCAACCCCCCTTTGGGGCGCCTTTGTCAAAGGCACAGGACCTCAACCGCACGTGCAGAGGGCTGAGCCCGGGGGCTTCTCTTTGGAAATTCCCCCCTCCTCCTACAGGGGAGGCCAAAGCTGTGGGGGTTCCCTGGGTCAGAGTGGCAAGGACCTGCCCTCGGGGCCCCCTTGAGAGCGGAAGAGACTTCCAGGTAAAGCCACCGAGGCCTCTGTTCGGACAGTTGAGGGCAGCAGGAGGCCCAGAGGGCTGTGTGTGGCCCAGGCACTGAGCACCGGGACAGAGGCCCCGGGCCGGCCCGGCTCTGACCGAGGGGTGCCGCTGTACAGCCCCGAGCTTGGCTTCTGCCTGCACGGAAAGGACAGTCCAGGTTGGGCACGGGCGAGGACAGCGATGCCTGCCATGTTCTTTTTTGTTTGTTTATTGTGAGGGAGAGAGAGAACGAGCAGGGGAGAGGGCCAGAGAGGATCCCAAGCAGGCTCCGTGCCGCCAGCACAGAGCCCAACATGGGGCTTGAACTCATGAACGGTGAGATCATGAGCCGAAATCAAGAGTCCCACACTCAACCGACTGAACCACCCAGGTGCCCCACCCACCACGTTCTTATACAACTCTTATGTGTTCTTATGCGCTCTTAAGTGGCTAAATGTTGACATTTCCCAGGTTAAGTTAGATTTAATAAAATCCTAATTAAATTAAAAAATCAAGGATTCTAAAATCCATTCAAAAAAATGCCGAGCAGGAAATGAAGCCTATTCCGAGGAAAACCAAGGGAGTGGCCAGGAGGCCACGGAGTAGAACTACGAACCAAATAAGCAACACTTGGGTGGGGAGATGGTGCTGGCATGAAACACTGAGCGTGAGTGACCAAGATGATTCAGGGCGAGCAGGGCCTCTGTGCCTTGTCCTGCCCTCCGGCCCCTTCCCCACCCTCCTATCCCCTGCCCTCCAGCCCCCCCCCCCCCCCCCGCCCTCCTATCCCCTGCCCTCCGGCCCCTCCCCTTTCCTCCTCACCCTGCCCTTCCACCCCTCCCCTGCCCTCCTATCCCTGCCCTCCCCACCTTTCTCGCAGTGCCTGCCATGGAACCCTCGGGGGCACTCGCAAGTGTAGGAGTCCTCATGGGCGTCACAGGAGCCTCCGTTGAAGCAGGGGTCCGAGTCACAGGGTGATGGCAGTGCTGGGGGGACAGAGGGTGGTCACCCTGACTTCCCAGCTGGAACCGAGGCCACTTAAAATATACAATTTGTGGGATTGTGGGGTGGGGGATCTTAATTCTTTACACCAGGCTCTAAGGCCCTTCCCTGGAAATTCTTTTATTCTCAAATTTTCCAGAATTCATCCTACCTCTTGTATGAGCTAGGACGAGTTGTGGTACGTAGATGTTACTATACGAGCACCACCATCGTCATCACGTGTAATTATACGTTACGTACGTAAGCCATGACTTCTCTGTATACCAACACACACACAGGAGTAAGTATTTAATCACACATACTGAATTAGGCTCGTGTGAAGGATTTTCATAGCCGAGCCAGGGGCTCAGGGAAGAGCTCGCAAGCATGTAGACATGACTTTCCAGCTGTGAACTTCTGTGGTGGAGGGGTGGACGCCTGGCCCAGACTACAGAAGGTGACACGGTAGGGGGTGGCGTCACACACAGGGCCTCTGGTGGCCTCGGCTTGCTGTGCCCCCACTCCTCCTCCTAACACCACCACCCCACCCCCCCCCCGCCGCCGGTAGCCCCGCCCCCAGCTCACAGTGGCTGACGTTGTGGTCAGTGTGGCAGACACAGAGGTAGCTCCCCCCGTACTCCATGCAGTAGCCCCCGTCCGGGCACTGCGTGTTCATGTTGCAGGGCGTGGCTGTGACTTCTGCAGGGAAGGAAGAGGCCCGTGTGTTTCCCTGGGGACTTGGAGTCCTTGGGAAGGAGCAGGTGGCCAGCCCCACACCCTGGGGTGGGAGCGGGGGATCATGGGACCCCTGGTTAAGGGTCTGGGTCTATGCTGTGGGCCCAGACCCAAGCCACCACCTATCCTCCGGTTTGGGGGACTTTTAGGGGCAAGGCGGAAGGGGTGCCCCCGCCACAGCCCTGGGCACTTACCAAATTCACAGAGGAGCCCAAAGAACCCTGGGGGACACTGGCAGAGGGTGGTGTTGGCCTCTAGGCATCTGCCACCATTGCGGCACCCACAGTGCTCAGGGGTTCCTGCCGTAGACAAAGGGAGGGAAGAGCCTCCGATGTGGGAGTGCTGGAAGGCAGAGGCCTCCCCTGCACCTGCCTCCCTCCTGCGCCTGAGCCTCCCCTGCACCTGACAACACCTGTGCACCTGACTCTCTCCTAAGCCTGACCCTCCCCTGCGCCTGACTCCCTCCTGCTCTTGACCCTCCCCCCTCCCCTGCACCTCACCCTCCCCTGAGCCTGACCCTCTCCTGCACCTGACTCCCTCCTGCGCCTGCCACACCTGGGCAACTGACTCTCTCCTAAGCCTGACCCACCCCTGCACTTGACTCCCCCTGCGCCTGACCCGCTCCTGCACCTGCCTCCCTCCTGCGCCTGAGCCTCCCCTGCGCCTGACAACACCTGTGCACCTGACTCTCTCCTAAGCCTGACCCTCCCCTGCACCTGACTCCCTCCTGCTCTTGACCCTCCCCCCTCCCCTGCACCTCACCCTCCCCTGAGCCTGACCCTCTCCTGCACCTGACTCCCTCCTGCGCCTGACCCTCCCCTGCACCTGACACACCTGTGCAACTGACTCTCTCCTAAGCCTGACCCACCCCTGCACTTGACTCCCCCTGCTCCTGACCCTCCCCTGCGCCTGACCCCCTCCTACGCCTGACCCTCCCCTGTTCCCATGAGTGCTGCTGTGTACACACACTCTCTCTCTCTCTCTCTCTCTCTCTCTCTCTCTCCCTCCCTCCCTCTCTCTCTTTCCCTCCCCCCACCCCCTCGTGGGTGTTTGCATGCACACTTACCTGACTCCCTGCATACACTACCACAGGAGGACCTTGCCCTGAACCACAGCCCCGGCAGCCCCAGCCCAGACTCACTCTCCCTGCAGTCGAGGCCAGTGAAGCCCTGGGGGCACTCGCACACGTAGCCCTCCTCTGCATCCACACAGGTGCCCCCGTTCTGGCAAGGGGCTGAGAGGCAGGGGTCGGGCACTGGGTGGCTTCCTGCAAGAAAGACAGAGGTCACCAGAGGCCACACAGAGAGCACGGGGCGGGGTGGGGTGGGGTGGAGAGTGAGGCCAAGGGCCTCCTTGCTCGGGCCCCACAGTGCTCAGGTCTCAGTGCAAGTGGGATTTGAGTCTGAGGCTCGCTTTCTGGAAACTGCTTTCTAGCTGCTTGTCACCGTCTGAGCCCCCTCTGTGGGGAGCAGAAGGGGAAGCAAGAGTAAGCGCCCCATGGTGTGCACAGCTAAGGCCAGAGGCTCTAAACAAATGTTTCTAATCACACATTTCTGTTAGTAACATGGTTGGGATTTTCCACATACAGTTTTTGTTGATTTCTAGTTTAACTACTGTAATCAGAGAACACAGTCCTTTCCAACTGACTGAACTTTATTTTTTTTTAATTTTTGTTTAAATTTTAGTTGACAAGCAGTGCAATATTTGTTTCAGGAGTAGAACCTAGTGATTCATCCCTTGCATACAACACCCAGTGCTTATTCAAGTGCCCTCCTTAGTACCCATCTGCCATCTAGCCCACTCCCCACTCATCTCCTTCCATCAGCCCTCAGTTTGTTCTCTATCGTTAAGAGTCTGTTGTGGTTTGTTTCCCTCTCTTCTCTTCCCCCCCCTCTTCCTGTACATTCATCTGTTTTGTTTCTTAAATTCCAGATGAGTGAAATCACTTGGTATTTGTCTTTCTCTGATTGACTTATTTCACTTAGCGCAATACACTCTCGCTCCATCCATGTCTTTGCAAATGGCAAAATTTCCTTCTTTTTGATGGCTGAGTAATATTCCATTGTCTACATATACCGTATCTTCTTTACCTAGTCATCAGTCGATGGACATTTGGGCTCTCTCCATAGCTTGGATATTGTTGATAGTGCCGCTATAAACATTGGGGTACATGTGCCCCTTCCAATCAGCATTTTTGTATCCTTTGGGCAAATACCTAGTAGTGCGATTGCTGGATTATGGGGTGAGATTTATTTTGTGTCCTACGGGATGGTCTGTCATAGTGAGTGCTCCATGAGCACTTGGAAAGGATGTGGGGGTTTGTAAATGTCACTTAGGTCAGGTGGTCCGACGGTGCTATTCACATCTTTGAGGTCCATACTGATTTCTGTGAATCACTGAGAGTGGTGTACTGGAGCCACCCCGGTAGTTATGGATCTATCTATTTCTCCTTGCTTTCGCTTCCTTTGTCCTGATATGTGTTCAGTGTTCACGGGTGCAAGTACATTACAGATGCTCTGCCTTTTTGATGGGTTGACACCTTAGGCATAAAAGAGCCATCTGTCTCTGGCAGTGTTCCTTACTCTAGAGTTTAATCTGTTTGATATGGAGATAGCCACTCCAGCTTCTCTCAATCAGTGTTTGCCAACCTGTTCCTTTTCGTTGTTTAGATGTTTGATTGCTTCATGTGGTTCAGAATTTATCTTTTAAGTAACATATGGTACAGTTGGCTTTTGCTCGATGTAGACTTTTAACACATGTACAGATCTGTGTTGCCCCCACCACAATGAGGACACTGAGCACTCCGTCATCTCAAGTGCTTCCTTGTTCTATCTTTTCAGGGTCACAGACTCCCTCCCTTCCTGAGCCCCTGGCAACTACTGATTTGTTCATCACCACAGTTTTGTCTAAGAATGAGAGAAGTGGAAGATTACGTATGAACAGTATGTGATCTTTTGAGACTGGCATCTTTCACTCATCATCAGGCCTCCAAGATCTGTCTCAGTTGTATGATCAGCAATCATGTATTCCATGAACGGGGAAGGACATTTGGATTCCTAGGTTTTTGTGATTATAAATAGACACGCTATGAACATTTGTGTATTTTGTGTGAACATAGTTGTTATTTCTTTAGGGTTAATAGCTAGGAATGGGATTGCTGGGTCATATTATAAGTGCACGTTTAACTTTATGAAACACTGCGAGGCTGTTTCCACAGTGGCTAAATCATTTGGCATCACCATCCAACATATGCAGGAGTTCCTATAGTTCTGTGTCCTCACCAGTCAGCACTTTTTCTCGTAGCCATTCTGATAGCTTTGTGGTGGTACCTCATCGTGGCTTTAATTTGCAATTCACCAATGGCTAATGATAATGACAGATCACCACGTTTGTTCATGCGCTTCTTTGCCTTCTGGGCATCCTTTATGGTTAAATGTCTTGTTCAGGTCTTTTGCCCATTTTGTGATTGGTTGGCTGTTTGGTCACAGTTGAGCATGGAGAGTTCTTTATGTGTTCCAGACACCACTCCTTTGTCAGACAGGACTTTTTGAAGCATGCAGCTTGTCTCCTCATTCTCTGGACCGTGTCTTTCACAGAGAAGTGTGTTTCATTCTGATGAAGACCACTGTTTCTGCCTTTCTCTGCTGGGATACGCTTTTGCTGTCTTACCTAAGAACCTTCATCTAGCCCTAGGTCACAGAGATTTTCGTCCTATGTTTTCTTCTAGGATTATAATGGTTTCAGGTTTTCCATTCAGGTCTATGATTCATTCTGACCTAATCTTGTATAAGGTGTGAGGTTGAAGCTGAAGTTCATTTTTTGCACAAGAATGTCTAATTGTTCCGATACCATGTGTTGAAAAGATAATCCTTTCTCCACTGAATTGCTTTCATACCTTTTAAAAAACTTGGCCATATATGTGTGGGTCTTCTTCTGGATCCTGTCTTCCATTCCAGGGATGTATGTGTCAATCCCTTTGCCAATACCACAGGGTCCTAATCACTGTAGCTTTATAGTTAAGTCTTAACACTAGGTAGTGTGATTCTTCAACATTTATTCTTTTCCAAAATTGTTTTGGCTGTCTTAATTCCTTTGTCTTTTCATATAAATTTTAGGACCAGCTTATGCATAGCTACAAAACTCTGCTGAGACTTTGGTTGGAATCATGTTAAATCTATAGATCACCTTGGGGAGGACTGACATATTTACTATGTTGAGTCTCCCAATCCATGAACATGGGATGTCCCTCCATTTCCTTAGATCGTCAGTTTCTCTCACCAGAATTTTGTGGTGTTCAACATACAAGTCCCGTACGTGTTTTGTCAGATTTATGCCTAAGTCTTTCAATTTGGGAGAAGCTATTATAAATGGTATTGTTTTTAACATTTTCGATCGGATTGCCCAACTTAAGGAGCTCTGGAATTCAGAAGCGATTATGGGGTTGCTGAACCCAGATCCCCCTCTCTGCAATCTCCCCATAGTTCCCAGTGCTCTGGGGCGACCCCTGAGTCCTCTGGCAAGAAATCTGGGGCTTTTATTGACCCCATTCTGCTACTTCCATCCTGTGAGTGCGCTCTCAAGTCTGGGCCAAGTGGTGGGTGGACAGAGAAAAAGAAAAGCAATGGAAGTTGCCCATCCTTGTGGAGTCATAGGACCTCCAGGTGGAGAGGAAGTTTCCTCCTGTCAGTTTGGACCCCTGAGGGACCCGCCCCCGCCCATTGCTGCTGTTGTTGGCCCTGCTTCTCGTGCCCGACTAGTGCCTACTCCTGGAGCTCTTTCTGTCCATCTGATGCTCACTTGTGGCCTGGGAGATGCTTTGAGTCCAGGCAGGGGAGGCACCAGAGGAAAGAAATGGTAAATTCACCGCTGGTTCTGTGGTGCTTCGAAGCTTGGTCCTCTTCCCCAGTCCGCCTGCTACTATTTATTTTTCCGAGTCCTCAGAGAGCTGCTCCACGCGTTCTGTCCAGGATTTATGGCTGCATCCAGCGGGAGAAACAGGGCTCAGCATGCTTACTCCATCTTACCCCAAACCAGAAACCCACTCCACTACTTTCAAATTATCTGTGTCTTTATATTTATAGTAGGTTTCTTGTAGACAGTATCTAGTCGGGTCTTGCTTTTCAATTCAGTTTTACAACATCTGCTTTTTAAGTGGTGTGTGTACCCATGTCACATGTTAACAGAACTAGCAGTATGATCAAACCTGCCGTCGTGCTGGTGGTTGTGACTCGTTCCATGTATTTCTTACTCCTTTTTTTCTTCTTTTCCTGCCTTCTGGATTGAGTATTTTTAGGATTCTGTTTTATTTCCACCACTGTTTTATTTATTTTTTTTAAGTTTATTTATTTTGAGGGGGGAGAGGCAGAGAGAGAGGGAGAGAGAGAGAATCCCAAGCAGGGTCTGCACAGGCAGAAATGTTAAAGGAAATTCCTTAGACTAAAGAAAAATGGTACCAGATGAACATCCGGATCTACACAAATGAATGAAGGGCTCTGGAAACGCTAACTATGTGGGTAAATGTACAAGCATACCTCGTTTTACTGGGCTTCACTGATACTGTGTTCTTTACAAATTGAAGGTTTGTAGCAACCCTGCACCAAGCAAGTCCCTGGGGCCATTTTTCTAATCGCATTTGTTCACTTTATGTCTCTGTGCCACATTTTGGTAAGTTTGCAGTACTTCAAAATTTTAAATTTTTTTTTTTTTTTCAACATTTATTTATTTTTGGGACAGAGAGAGACAGAGCATGAACGGGGGAGGGGCAGAGAGAGAGGGAGACACAGAATCGGAAACAGGCTCCAGGCTCCGAGCCATCGGCCCAGAGCCTGACGCGGGGCTCGAACTCACGGACCGCGAGATCGTGACCTGGCTGAAGTCGGACGCTTAACCGACTGCGCCACCCAGGCGCCCCTCAAAATTTTAAATTGAGATTATATTTGTTATGGTGATCTGTGATCAGTGGTTATAACTCACTAAAAGCTCAGATGATGGTTACCATTTTTCAGCAAAGTAGGTTTTTTAAAAAATATTTTTAATGTTTATTTATTTTTGAGAGAGAGAGAGACAGAGCGTGAGCAGGGGAGAGACAGAGAGAGAGGGAGACAAATAATCTGAAGCAGGCTCCAGGCTCTGAGCTGTCAGCACAGAGCCCGACGTGGGGCTCGAACCTACAAACTGCGAGATCATGACCTGAGCCAAAGTCAGATGCTTAACCGACTGAACCCCCCAGGCACCCCTAGCAAAGTAGTTTTTCATCAAGGTGTGTATATTTTCTTAGATGTGATGCTGTTACACACTTAATAGACTGCAGTGTAATGTTAACATAACTTTTATAGGCACTGGGAAACCAGAAAATTCATTTGACTCCCTTTATTGCCATATCCATGTTATTGTAGTGGTCTGGAACTGAACCCACAGTATCTCCAAGGTATAATTGTAAAATACTTCTCTTCTTTTTAATCTCTTCAAAGATAATTTTAACACAAAAAATAAAAGTATGTTTTGGGCTTTGTAGCATTTATAGAAATAAATGTATGACCTTAATAGCTTAAAGCAGAGTGTGCAAGCTTTTCCTGTGAAGCACCACATACTAGTATTTTTGGCTTTAAGAGCCATGCGACCACAGATATTCAACTTGCCAGTGTAATGCAAAAGCAGCCAGCCATAGACATACATGAATGAATGGGCATGGCTGTGTTCCAATAAAACTTTATTTTTTAAAATGGGTGGCAGGCGGGGTGCCTACGTGGCTCAGTCGCTTAAACATCTGACTCTCGGTTTCGGCTCGGGTCATGATCTTGCGGTTCATGAGTTTGAGCCCTGGGTCGGGCTCCATGCTGACCCCGCAGAGCCCGCTTGGGATTCTCTCTCTTCCCCCAGACCTCTCTCCCCTTCTCTGCCCCTCCCCACCTCTTTCAAACTAAATAAATAGACTTAAAAAAAAAAACCCATTTCTTATAGATCAGATACGCCGGTGCTGAATTCTCTGTTTTTGCTGTCTGACAGGTCTTTGCTTCATGTTTGAGAGATGGTTTTCCTGTGTGTACACCGCTAGGGGGACGGCCCGCTGTCTCGAGGCTGGCGCCGCTTCTGATGAGAAGTCTTTACCATTCTTGTTTCTCTTTGTCCTGTGTCCGGTCTTTGTCCTCGGGCTGCATTTCAGATTTTCTCTGTTACTTGTTCTCAGCAATTTGATTACGATGTGCTTTGTGTGATTTTCTTCACGCTTCTCCTGGATACGTGGGTTTTAATTTTCATCCAACTTAGAAAATACGTGGCTGTTATTTCCTCGATCTTTTTCTGTGCCCCTGCAGCCCCTCCATCTTTCTGGGCCCCGCATGTGTAGACCCTAAACTGCCTGGTGTGTGTCACACGGGTCACTGAAGACTCGGCCTTGGTCGCAGCCTCTCTCCTTCCTGTGCTGCCTGTTGGGTGGTTGCTTCCAGTGCACGGACCTTCCCTTCTGCAGTGTCTAACCTGTGGTTAATATGTCCAGTGTGTTTTTAATACAGAGATTTTACGTTTTGTACCTCTAGAAGTTCCTTGTATCTTCTTCTCACTGTGTCTTTTCCCCTCCACAGCCTTGAGCATACAGAGCATGTTCACATGAGACGATTAAACGTGCACATCTGCTAATTTCATCGTCTCTGCCGTCTGTTCCTGTTGATCTATTTTCCTTCTGGCTGTGGGTCATAATATTCTTTTTTTCTAATTTATTTAATTAACAATTTTTTAAATGTTTATTTATTTTTGAGAGAGAAAGACAAAGTGCGAGCAGGGGAGGGACAGAAAGAGAGAGGGGGATGCAGAATCCGAAGCAGGCTCCAGGCCCCGAGCTGTCAGCACAGAGCCCGACGTGGGGCTCGAACTCACGAACGGAGAGATCCTGACCTGAGCCGAAGTCAGAGGCTCAACCGACTGAGCCTGGGGGTCATATATTCTTGATGCTTAGTATGCCTGGTAGTTTTTGGCTGGGCATTTTGGGGTCCTGGATTCTGTTACATTCCTTTAAGGAGTATAGGATTTGATTCTGGCATGTGGTTAAACTACTTGTGATTGGTTTGAGCCTTTCCGACTTTCTTTCAGTGTTTGTTAGGACAGGTCAGATTAGCCTTTACGCTAGCATCTATGTATCCACAGCAGCAAGACGATCCCCACCGACGACCCTCCTCGGCGTTGGCCCTGGCTGTGAAGAGCTCTCTGCACCCTGGCTGTAGAGAAGCGGGTTATGCTGAGCCTTGTGGAGTTCCAAGGCTTGTCTGACCCACACTTCTGGGGGTTCCTTCCCGGCCTGTGGACCTCACCCCATCTGGACTGTGCTGAGCAGAGTCGGGGCCCCCTCTGCTCATCCTCAGAGCTGCTTCTCACATCTCCTCCAACCTCCTGCTTAGTAGCTCCGCCCCTCGTGGAACTCTCCCCACAAACTGCAACCACCAAACTCGCGTCCCAGTCTCCGAGACTCCGAGACTCCGGGGAACCGCTGGAGCCTGGATCCCTTGCTGCAACGGGCCGGGCGGCTTCCTGCAGGCAGACTCGGGGCAGTCGTGGGGTGTACTGCACTTCAGTCCCTCCTCGCAGGGGAACAGTCCCAGGACGTCTGTTGTCCAGAGGCCAAAAATAGTTGTTTCGTGTATCTTGTCCGGTTTTCCAGTCGTGGACGGTGAGGGAAATTCCCTTGGCCAGAAGCAGAAGAGTGGATACTGTTTTTTAAAATTACCTCCACCTTTTGGTCACCTTCCTGCTGAATCTGATTAGGACGTCAAGGCTGGCATCTTGCAGCGTGACCGATGAGCGTACATTAGGGATGGAGGTGTCCGGTTCTGTCCTTCCTCGTTATTTGCTTGTATTTGCGCTATTCTTCCCATACCGAATGTGGTTTCTTTGCGAAATCTTTTAAAATCGTCAATCTGTTTTCCGACATGAGTTTAGTTAAATACACAGGTATTTAGATAATAATCTGGGCAAGGTGAGCTGTGACCCCTCACAGTGATTTTAAGCAACCAGACAGATAAGATTGCTGCCCTCCCCTCCTCCCCTCTGCACTGCAGAGCCTCACCCTGTCCTCAGGACGTGGCCCGTCCTATGTGTGGCCGTCTGACCAAAGACTGATGGAGGGCAGAGCATCCACCTACATCTTACTTGTGGGCAAAATGTCATTTCCTTCTTAAGTTTTTAGACTCCAAGGAAACCTGACAAGCTTGTCTTGGGCCCCCCCCTGGGGAGCAGCTGCCCATGCCGTGCACACTGCTCTCATTGGCACAGTGGCCGAGCAAGACCTTTGGAGGTCAGAGCAATGTCAGACGCTGACAGCCTGGATTTATTCTGTGGGTTGTAAAATCTGGTTGTTTTTTACATTGATCTACCAAGTCGTAATCAGCATTTAAAACAATGGGAAATAGAAACCAGCAAATTTCATCACATGTAGTAAAGATCAGTTTTCTTTCCGACTCCCGTCGCTTATTCCCTTGTACGGTGAGCGGTCTGGAGTCGGAAAGAAGGATGTGAAAAAGCCAAGAATCTCCTGAGCTGGAGGAGGGGCCTTGAGGGTGTGGCCGTCTTTCCCTGCATGTTACAGATGGACATGGGGACTGGAGAGGACCCCGCACGGCACGTGGGCGGCAGAGTCGGGGCCACAACGGCAGCTCTGGGGACAGGCTGGCACAGGCAGGCTGGGGAGGTGACCCTCCCCACCCCAGACCGCAGTGGAGCCGATCTGGACAGTGAGGTAAAGGGGCCGGGTGCCCGCGCTGGACCGCCGTCGCTGTGGGGCCCGGGGGCTGTGGGCACGTGCCCTTACCTGTCTCGCAGCGAGGTCCCGCGAACGGCTCTGAGCACAGGCAGGTGAAATTCCCCACGAGGTCCACACACGAGCCTCCGTTCAGGCACGGGCCCGAGGCACATTCGTCCACATCTGCGGGCAGAGGAGGTGGGAGCTTGCTCGAGCCAGCCTTTGGCTCCCCGGCACCTGGTGTGGCCGGGCGGGAGCCTCTCCCTTCCCCCGGGCAGGCCACTCACCCGTCTCGCAGGCCGTGCCCGTGTAGCCGGCCTGGCACAGGCACACCGCCGAGCCGCTCTCCACCTGGCACCGGCCGCCGTTCTCACACTCTCTGGTGTCACATGGAGACAGTGCTGCGCGTGCAGAGGGGGAAGGTGTCGGACCCCTCGCTGTGGCCGCGGGGGTGGGGGGAGTCCCGTGGAGCCCCACCCTGCAGGCGGCTCTGGAGGGTGTTGGCTGTGGGGGGCCTGGCCCGGACGGTCCCCACCCATCGGCCTCGAGCTCGTCCGCGCGGGGGTTGTGGCAGCAGATCTGGGGTGGAAGGAGGCTGTGCGCGCTGGTGGGGGGCGCAGGGGTGAGTGGGCCCAGGTTCCACCCTCCCTGTGGTTCTTCTTCTCAGTTGCCAGCACAGAGTGGGATTCTGGGGCGCTGGCTGGAGGGATTCCTCTGGGCCAGAGCCTTGAAGGGGTGCAGCGGGCAGGGGTGCAGGAGGAGAATGGCCCTTAGGGGAAGGGGCGAGGGGGGGAGGAGGCATGTCTTGCCGCAGGGCTGGGCGCAGAGGCTGTCAGCCCCACCAGGTGGGGGTGAGCCGAGGTGGCGCCTGTTCCTGGCCACCTCCACCCAGCGTGCTGGCCTCTCAGACTCCCTGGTGGCTGCTGGCCCCTGAGCTCCGGTGGCTCACCTGGGGGTGGGGGGACACTGCCTTCCCTCAGCCATGACACATGTCCTGATGACAGCGCATTCCCCAAACGACTCAGTGTGGGCGCCAAACACATCGGGAGCACGTGGCCCTCCCGGGCCTCGTGGGGGACAGTGGGAGGAAGGAGACGGCGGTGTGGAGGGGCCCTGCTGGCTGACGGCACCAGGTGACCCCCGTCTCCCGGACCCTGACTCCACCAGACAGCAGGGCTGGGCACCCGTGGGGAGGGGAGGCTCATGGTGAACAGCACAGGTGTCCCCGTCTGGACGCTGCTGGGTGTCCCTGCTGTCGTGTGCCCTGGTGGCTGAGGTGGGTCCTGAGACCGGCGAGCGTCGGTGGGGACCTGGGACTCGTCGGTGTCACCGTCTTGGCCGTGAGGAATCTGAGGCGCGGGGCCACCGGCTCCAGCCCCAGGCCCTCCGAGGGGCCTCCCTGGGCCCAGACACGTGTACGTGCACTGGAGTCACAGACCTTGAAACGTTCCTTGTGGCTATAAGTCTCCCTGAAAAATGGTTCTTCTTCTATAGGGGAATGGGTGTGTGGTCCAGCCCAGGGGCGTTAGGGATCACGGTGCTTTGATCTTAACAGGCTCTTTTTCTTGGGCTCCCCTAGCAGCTTCCCACAGTGAGACTGGGGGTGGAAGTGGGGGCCCCCCCTTCCGGCACCAGGTAGGCAAAGGGCCAGGGTGAAGGGACCCCAGAGAGGTGCTGGAGGAAGGGCAGGGGGTGGTGTTTGGAAGGAGGGAGGCAGGTGGGGTGCAGCAACAAGGAGGTCTCAAGAAGGACCCCAACCCTCGCCTGTGAGACCTGGGGGCCTCCCCTTCTGTTGGGGGCTGTTGGGGTTTGGGGTCCTGGGGGTACAGAGAGGAAGAGGGTGGGGGGTTGTGCCCTTCTGCACCCCACAGCTGGCCTGTCTGACCTCAGGAGGCCCCACATTCGCCCCAAGCCAGTCCAGAGCTGAGAGGCAAGTGATGGCCTGTAGCACCTGGGGCGGCCCTCGTGCAGGCCCTGTGGCCCGGCTGGAACCGGGCACCGACTGCTCCAACGTGTCATCCCTGGTGTGCGCACCAGGGCCCAGGAGGCGCTCTGGATTTGCCTCTCGAGTCTCCGCTCCTGCCCCCACGAGCCCCGGGGCTGCCCGAGTCTACCGCCGAGCCCTCTGCGGATGCCGACCCGGTGCCCCCACCGGGCTGACCACGTGTCCCTGGCCGGGCAGGACCACTCGGGGTGCCCTGCAGCCGCTGGCGTTCCTCTCACCTGTCTCACAGGTGGGCCCCCCGAAGCCGGCTGGGCATCGGCAGCTGAAGCTGTTGATGCCGTGTGTGCAGGTCCCGCCGTTCTGACATGGATGGGAAGCACATTCGTTAACATCTGAAAAACAGGGCCGGCTGGGGCCTCAGTGGATGAAGCCGGGTTGGGGAGACTCTGCCCGGACGCCCTCCCGGCCTCGCTTCAGGGGGGGTCGGCTGAGACGGGGCAGCCGTAGCCCCGCCTGCCATGCTCTCTGTCAGGGAGCCTCTGTGTGGTCCCCCTCCATCGCCCACACTGTGGGGACAGACACCCTGACCTTGGGCTCTTGGGGCCCCTGGCTGTGCTGCAGTGAAACTCACCCAGGTGACACCGCCTCCCGGTGAAGCCTGAGAGGCAGGAGCAGCTGTAGGAGGGGTTGCCCGTGATGCAGTCGTCAATGCACTTGCCGCCGTTGAGGCAGGGACGCAGGGCCAGGCACACGGAGGCTGTGGACACAGGAGGGAGCCGAGCCGTCCCTTCCCTCCCCTGACCCAAAGGGCCCGTCTCTGAAGGATCGCCGGTGGTCTGCTGGCCACCCAGCATCCACGATTCACTTCCCAGGTCTCCCAGGGTGCCCAGTGCACCTGCCGTCTGTCCTGCTGACATTTAGATTCCTACGCTGTGACTC
The DNA here is from genome assembly GCF_007474595.2 of Lynx canadensis. NCBI lineage: Eukaryota > Metazoa > Chordata > Mammalia > Carnivora > Felidae > Lynx > Lynx canadensis. The sequence goes on along the minus strand of NC_044310.1, from coordinate 220,279,972 downwards.
TGGCTTTCCCTGGAGGCCAGGCTTTCCCAGAATCCTTTAAGCCCACAGCACTTCCTATCTCTTTAATGCATCAACTTGTCTGAGGAACTAACAAGGTTCAAGACCCAAGGGTGCCTAGCGACACAGGAAGGTGTGCGGGCATGAGTGAGCCTGATGAGAAGGACGTCTGCAGGTGTGGACGAGGGGGACCCACCCCTGTGGGAGCCAGAGGCGGTGGGCGGGGGTCCCTTGGGCCTTTCTGAGGGGATGCAGTCTGCTCCCAGGGCCGCCCCTGATAGTTACGGAAACGCACGCCCAGCTGCCCTCCGGGTCTCCCCGCGTGAAACAGGAGGGCCACACTCAGGGCCGTTGAAGTCAGGGTTTCTCACATCATGGCCTCCTGGCCAGGGGGTCTCCAGCGGTCCCCGAGGGCCACCCAACCCCATGCCTGGGCCTCGCAGGACGTGCAGCCCACAGAGCTCAGCTCAGGGGGCCGTACCCCTCTGGAGAAGTAGGGCCACTGAAATCTGCGATGAAGAAGCACAGCTTGCAGGTAATGAGAGCACCCCCAGGTCTCGGATCTCCTGTTACTAGGAGGGCCCCGGGAGATCTGGCGTGGTATGAAGGAGAGCCAGCGGGGGACACTCCCGGAAGGACCTCGTGGCCCAGAACACCATCAGAGCTAAGGGTATCTTTCGGACGGCCCCCGCCCCTCACCCGTACCCCTCCTCCGTTCACTCGGTCACACTGTCACTCTGCCGGCCGTTGTGTGGTGGCTGTGTCCACCAGCCGTTTCTGGACCGGCCTTCCTCAGGAGTGAGCCTTCCAACGGTGGAGGCGCTGCCTCTCGCGTGTGAACTGACCCTCCCGTCCCGGCACGGCCCGTGTGTAGGCAACCCGGACTGACGCGCACGGGCTGCCTCTCCTGGGCCCGTAGCGTGGCCGCGGGGAAGCAAGGGGGCTCCTGTGGGCCTCTGTGCACACTAGTTTGGAAGGCCCAGCCCTGCCTCCTCCGTCTACTCCCCCAGGAGCCTGGGATCGTGGAGAGAAGCACGTCACCGTGGGAAAAGGATCCCCGAGGGACTGGCCAGACCCTCTTCTGAAGATCATTTTTCAGGGTCACAGCCTGCAGCCTTGGTGGGGAGCATGGGCCTGGCCACAGCTAGACACATGCCTGCTCTCACACCTGCTCCCACACTCGCGTCCACGCCGCACCGCTCACGGCAGCCCACACCTGCACCCGTACTTTGATCCCTAACCACAGCCTAAGCCCCTGGCTACTGGCGGTGACAAGCAACAGACCTCCCTGCCATCAGAGACGCAGCGGTGTCCCCACCCCCGAAACACCACCGCCCAGAGCCCAGATGGGCAGAGTAGGCCGCGGGCTTGGCCTGGCCCGCCCAGGGGCTGCAGGAGGGCTTGTGTCCTTGGGTGCCCCACTTGCCACTTTGGGGAAGGGGCAAAATTATTGGCTCCTGGGCTCCCTGGCCTGTGGGTTCCCCATCCTCTGAGCTCAGGCTCTGGCTGGGGCCTATTTGGTGCTCCAGTGAGTGGGTGGGCTCGGCCTCCCCAGGCATCTCTCACCGGGGCACCATCCTCAGGCCTTGGTGAGTCTTCCTGCCCGCCGGGGCGCACACCCGCCCTCCCCGGCTCCTGCCCCCGTCCCTGCAAAGTGCGCGCCTGTTGCCCTGGAAGGTCTGGGTGGGATCCACCCGCGCTGGGTTCGCTCGCCGAGCTACGGGGTTGGGAGAAGTGGGAAGAGGGTCCTCTCTGTGGCCTCGGTCTCCTTGTGGGTGGGAGGTGAGTCCGCGAAGGCGGTCCCCACGTGGGCGTCATTGTGGCCTCAGCCTTTGCAGGCCTGTGGTTAGTCCTCCCCTCAGAGTGGCCACATCAATCATTTACACACCCTCTCCCATTTCTAAGCACGTTCCAGGAAAGTCTGCACCTCGGCCAGCGCCACACAGGGGAAGGGGCTGGGACAAATCCTTCCTCGGCCAGTCCCGACTGTCTGCCCTAAGATGGACCCTACCCGCCACCCCGCCCCGTCTGATGCGTGGTCATTGCCTGAAGGCCCCCTGGGTGTCGGGAAGATCCCTCTGGTCAGGCAGATGCGGGGGGTGTGAAACAGGCAGCAAATCCCACCAAGCATCAAGTCCTTGGCAAACAGGGGGAGATGAGTGAAAAGGGCGCCTGCCTCCCAGGCGATCCTGGGGACAGGTGCCCCTCCCCGGCCGAGGACACAGGCTGGGGGAGAATGAGGGGAGAGTGCCAGCTCCTGGACCCAGGACGGGCGACCCCGGCTTCTCCGTGGTCTCCAGCATATTCCCCCATGCGGCGCCCAGAGCAGGAATAGGAAAGCCTCCCCAGGAAAAGATGGGGCTCAAGGGGCTAGCCGGTACCAGCCCAGGTTCCTGGCTGGGGGAGGGGGTGGGCAAAGCCATGCCCTCCAGCTGCCTGCTTGTCCCCAGCGTCCAGCACCCCCTTCATCCAGCCTCGTCCTCCCCGCCCTCTCTCCCATCCTGTCCTTCCCCCGTCAAGCATCCAGCCCCCTTCTTGCCCCCTCCTCCCTGTCCCCGGCATCCCAATCCCTTCCTCCCTGCTCCGGTCCCCTCCTGTCACCCTCCACCGACTCCCTGAGCCACCCCAGCCCCCACAGCCCTGAGCCGCTGTTTCCATCCTCTTACTTGTATGGCCGCAGCCCCCCACGCGCACCTGGGCATCATCGATTCTGAACGCCCAGCGCCCGGGCACGCCCACGTTGGTGGTGGTCTCCACCTCGACCATGTCCGCGGTGCGCGAGCCGGGGATGCTGAAGTAGCGCCGCCCGTCACCCGCATTGAAGCCAGCCTGGGGTGGGGAGAGTGGGGGGCAGGCGCCAGTTGGGTTCCCAGGTCCCCCTGAGGCTCCTGAGACCCACATAACGCCTCCCCCCCGCCCCCCCCCCCCAGTGGCCAGGGTCAAAGAGATCACGTGGAAGGCAGCTTTGTAACCCTGGAGCTTTACAGGTTTAGGGGTACCCCTACCACCCCCCATGTTGTCCTTGTCCCGATCAGCAACCTCCCAGCCAGATCCTGACCCCAGCTGACAGTCCCTCCAGCCACCAACCTTGAGCACTGGCGTGCTCCCCACACACACACCTGCGGGGCTCACTCCCTTGGAGTCTCAGCTCCCATAAGGACCAGGGGCCAGGGGCAAGTGTGAGCTCAGGAGAAAGTAGGTGGCCCGGGAGGAGGTGGGGGCCTTTACACAGTGCAGGAGCCCTGGCTGGCCTCGGGGACTTGCACTTGACCACGCCCTCCACACTTAAGACTTCCTGCCGACCACAGTTCTGTGGGCCATGGGCCAGCCCCTGGGACAGTCAGTGCACGGAGGACCACTGGCCTCTTCACGGTACTGGCTGTGTGCAGGGAGGATCCGCCCGCCTTGTCAGCTGTGACAGGCGTGGCGGTGGGGAGCCGGGCCCCTACCTGGGCCGCGATCCCTCCCAGGCCAGTGGTGTCACCCCCGCTGCTGGCGTGTGTGCCTGTGGTCCACGTGATAGACTCGTAGTTGAAGATGGTGAAGGAGAACTTGCCGTCAGTGATGAGCACAGTCTGGAACGTGTTGACCTGCCGAGGAGGGAGGTCTGAACAGGGCTCTGCACCCCAGTGTCCACGCCGCAAGGCCCTGCCCCCCTCCGGCATCCCTTCGCGCACTGCCATCATCCACCGGCTGTGTTCCCGACCGGGTGGTCAGCCATCTGCCGTCAAGCTGACGGCCTCGTCCCCGTCCTCCACCGTGTCCCCAGCGTCTGAGGCCCCGGCACGGGCCAGACCCCCAATATCTGTCGCCTGGTGAGTGAGACACACCGAGGGGTCATGAGGGCCCACGGACGCCAGGAGCAGACGCTGCGCCCTGTGGTGGCTGGGGCACAAGGGTGAGCGTTGACTGGGCCAGATCCGCACCACTGCCTTGTGTGAAACAAAAAAACGTAAAGGGGGGGGGGCGGGAGGGAGATAAAAAAAGGAAACAAGAAAAAGTGGTCTTAGTAATTCTTGTTTTTCATGGAATTTTCTTCCATGAAACTATGCTTGAGTAGCATGTATAGGAGACATTATTTCAGATCGGGCAGGGAGGGGGGCTGTTTAAAAAGTGATCTCGGGACCAGTAGGAAACTCTCTGAAAGAGGATAAAATTGGAGCTTTACATCTTTACCTCACTTTAATAAAGCCCACGTCAAGTAAGGTCATGGATGGAACCATCAAAGCCCTAGAGGAAAATATGGGCACTCGAGTCTGCAGAGCTGCGTCGGGGAAGGACTTGAAGCATAACGTCTGTCGACCGTGAAAGCCAGAAAGGAGATTTGTGTTTGACTACAGAAACTTCTGTGTATAAAAAGTGCCGTAAGATCACACTGAATAGCAAACAGCAAAGTGGAAGATGTTTCTACAACATAGGTGGCCGGCGAAACTGTGGGTGCCTTTAATTCAAGCACAACTTGCAGATGCGTTACAGCAGAGCGCGACCACCCGGTCACACTGAACAGATTCGCCAGCCCTGGACGCCAAAGGCCTGGAGTAAAAGGAAAAGGCCTTCCCCGTTTGCCCGTGGCGCTGGCGAGGGAGGGGAGCCACGGGCGTCCTGCTGGGCCCAGGGAGACCGCGCGGCCACACGTGGCTCACTCGCACGTCTGAGGCCACGAGTCTGAGAGGCGCGTCAGAGCTCTGTGGGCAGCGGCCTCCCTGCTGGAGCCTCGTGCCGGGAGACGGTCCCCGGTCTAGCGGGGCCACGCGGTGCCCGCCTCGGGGCACAGGTGCTGCCCGACACGGCATCGTATGGTCCATCTTCTTACTTCCGTAAGAATGGGCAAGAGGGAGACCGAGTGCTCCCCTTCGGGATGGCAGACCTGGAGCTAATACGACCAGGACGCCGCGGCCACGAAGGCAGGAAAGCCGAGGGGGGACGGAGGGCGAGACTAGGGCCAGCAAGGCCAGCGGCGGGGCTTCGCGAGCTGCTGAGGCCCGGTGTGCGAGGAGAGCGAGGCCGGGCGTGGAGCTTACGTCCCTTCCTCCCTTCCTGTCACACGGCCTGTTCCCAGAGGAGGGCTTTCTGGGTCCGCCAGCGCCCGGCCCCGCTCCCAGCCCAAACTCAGAACTCTGAGCCCTTATAAGAATTCTTGTGTTGCTCAGACATTCGCACCCCTGGGCCCAGACACCGGAGAGCAGTAAGGTTTTCTCTGGCAACACAGGAGGGGCTCAGGAAACAGAGGGCACAGGTGACATCATGGTTTCCGCGATGCCGTGGGGAAGGCGGACGCTGTTGAGCGAACAAAACCACAAAACGGCGTGTTCTCCGTGGCTCTATTTATTTCTTCAAGTGGGTGTCAGTATACAATAGGAAGTGTTTACTGGGAGTTACCTCTTGGTGGTGGAATCTCTGGTTCTTTTTTTCTTTTTGTTACACAGATGTTTTTCTTACAAATTGGTGATAAGAAAAAACAAAACTTAGCGAAAGATGAGTGGGCTCTGCATGAATGAAGTTCACCAGCGTGAACGCTCATCCGTAGTAATATTTACAGAAAAAGCCCATCTTTCCCTGTTGACTGTCCTCCTTTTAGGAAGCGAGCACCACAGTCGCTCAGCGGCTGCGTCGCTCAGCGGCTGCCTCGCTCCGGGCGTGCTCGGTCCCCCCGCTGCTGGAGAACTCGGCCAGCGCTCTCCACCTGCGCTGTGTTCCCGAGCTGCCGCTACTGGGGACCCCGCACCGCCACGCCGAGTGAAGACCTCACCTGTTCCCACCCTCTGCCCACCCACTTTGTGTGTGTGTGTGTGTGTGTGTGTGTGTGTGTGTGTGTGTGTGAGACGGGAAACCAGGCCCTGCCCTTGACTGCTGTGCCCGTGCCTGTCCCCTGCGGTCCACTGTGCAGACACATCTATCCCTCGGGGCTGCTCTGAGCCTTCCTGTCCCTCGAGCCCTGGAGCCTCCTGTGGCTAAGCCGCCACCTTCTGCCTGGCACAGCAGTCCCACGGGCTGTGCTGGCTGAGTGCTTCTCGGCCCTTGGCGTCTAGAATGTGCCGCATAGGAGACACGGGTCCCCAGTGCCTTCGTCGTCTGGCATTATCGCAGAATAAAGGATAAAACAGAATAAACTTCCCGCATAACCTGTTGAGTTTCAAACCATTCCAAGAGGAGACTCTTCTAACACATGATCGGTATCTCCCTAGCGTGTGAACTCCTGTATCGGGGCATTTGGCATTTTCCTAGAGGCAGATGGGTTCCAGGGGGGTGGGGGCTGGGGAAGGTCAGGGCTCTGCCCTCCTCCAACCTGACTCTGCGACCCTGGGAGAGTAACTTCCATCCCTGAGCCCAGTTTTCCCCTCTCGGCCGTGCACCAGTGATTATGTCTGACCCACCTCAGCAAGGCAGGGTCCCTGGAGGGAGAGCCTGGACCCCAGACCGACGTCCTCCCTCCCCCAGGACAGAAAACTCACGGGGGAAGAGGAGCTGCCTCCAAAGAATGTCACACGGTGCCAGGTGGCTATGAAGACCCAGGTGGCGGAGAAGTCCTGGAGCTCGGGGAAGTAGCGCCTGACGTCCTCTGTGGCTCTGCGCAGCGTGGCAGGGTCCGTGGCCTCCCTGTAGTACACGTCACCTGCACGCCGATTGTCCACGTCTGCCCAGAAGGCTGCCACCACGCAGCGGTCCTTGGCGATGGGGAAGGCCGCGGGGGTGAACTGAGAGACCTCCTTCAGGAAGGAGACGACTCCGTTATTGTTCACCTGTCAGGAAGCCAGACGGGGGGCCAGTGGGCACCTGGGGACAGGTGGGTGGGCCCGGCGGCCTCCCCTGCATCACCCGCCAGGCGCCCTCCAAGGGGGAGCCGGCCTTGAACCGGGCAACCCTAGGACGGCCTGACAGTTCCTGGTCCCTGATATGGGACCCCTCGGCCCGTCCCATCCCCTTGCGGACAGGCTGCGCGCTCAGGCGCAGGCTCTGACCTGTTTGCTCTACCTGATGCGCCGCACGGCGCCCAGACCTGGGCTGCTGCTGTGGGGTCAGGGAGCTCCCGCTGTGGGCCCTGGCCTTGGGCAACTGGGGCGCTCAGGGTCCTGGGTCCCACTCTAACCAGGCACCTTGGGAGGCGCCGTAGGCTGCCGGCCTTGGATCCAGGTCCGGACAGGTGAGCTGGAGCCGCGTGAGGTGGGCTGAGGGGAGGCCGGAAAGGCCTGGGTGTCTGGTTGGTGGGGAGGGTCTGTGCTCAGGACTCCAGACAGTAGGGAGCTGCAGAAGGCTCCTAAGCAGAAGGGGGGGGTGGGGGGCGGCAGGCAGCGTCTGTGCGGCAAGACGCAACTGGTCCCAGTGCAGTTGGCCGCGCAACCAGGAGGCAGCTCAGCCTTCACCTCTCTGTGCTCTGGGTTTTCACCTGTGACATGGGGATAACACTAGTTATTGCCTCTGGGATGCTGGCAGCCTGGAACGAGTTAGTGAGCACAGAGCTGGGCCCTAGACTGTCAGGATTTGCTCCTGGGAAGATCGTGGTCAGAACTATGCTTTCAGAAAAGACTCTGGACTTGCCCTTTAGGTGAGGGTGGCCCGGTAACCCAGAGAAGCACAGCTCTCTTCTTAAAGGCACCGAGAGCGATCGAGCAAGTGAAGTATTTCAGGGCTTGGATTCCAAATTGAGGACAGGGAGGGACCGAAGGCGAGCCCGGCTCTCAAAGCTCCTTCCCGCCCAAGTGAGGGCACCTGCACACTGAGGAGCAGTGGCTGCAAACAAGACCTAAAGTTTTGCAGCCTCGTGGAGGAACAGAGAGAGAGACGTCAAAGCTCGGCGCTCACTCAGGGTTGGGGGTAAGCCCCCACACTAAGCTGGGTGAACTTGAAGTACACAGTCCTCATGCGGCCTCACGCTCTGCCGTCCCCTCACCCAAGCGATCCAGGGCCCCTCAAACCGGGACTCGGATCAAGGCTCGGATTCTCAGTTCCCAATGGATAGCATCCTGAGGTTCCAGAAGCAAAGAAAACCCTCTCTGGTGGAAGCTGGCATCACCTTAGGCCTCAAGCTATTACTGTAAATAATTGTTCAAGTACAAAACCCAGGTCACAAAGATAATCGGGCACATAAGGAAACAAGGTACCACTCACAAGAATCAGCAGAAATGCAAGAAACATTGGATATCAGAATTATCAGACCAGAGACTGTAAAATGACTAAGTTTACTGTGTTCCAAGTGCAAGCTTTAAATTTCTTCAAGAGAATGGCCAAAACAATCTTGAAAAAAGAACGAAGTTGGAGGACTTATACTTTCTGCTTTCAAAATGGACTGCAAAGCTGTAGCAGTCAAAACAGTGAGGTCTTGACTTAAAGACAGAAATATAGACAAATAGAAGAGAATAGAGAGCCCAGAAATAAGCCCTCACATATATGGGCAAATGATTTTCATCAAGGGGGGCAACAGAAAGGGCAGTCTTTTCAACAAATGGAGCTGGGACTACTGGATGTCCACATGCAAAAGAATAAAGTTGGACTCTTACCTCACCCCAGATACAAAAATTAACTTAAAATGGATCAAAGACCTAACCATGAGGGCTAAACATATAAAGGTCAGAAGAAAACATAGGATAAAAGCATCACAGCATTGGCTTTGGTAACAATTTCTTGGATATGACACCAAAGGCACCGGCCACAAAAGAAAAAAAAAAACAGACAAACTGGAGTTCATCAAAATTAAAAATATTTGTTTCTATCAGCAGGATGAAAAAGCAACCCACAGAATGGGAGAAAATATTTGCAAATCATGTATCTAATAAGGGCTTAATATCTTAAACATATGGAGAGCTCCTACAATTCAGTAACAACAACAACAAATGCAAACAACCTGATTAAAAAATGGGCATAAGACTTCAATAAACCTGTCTCCAGAGAAGATCTACCAATGGCCAATAATCCCATGAAAAGATGCTCAACATAACTATCATTAGGGAAATGAAAACCTAAGCCACAATGAGCTAACACCTCACACCCATTAGCATGGTTCCCATAAAAAAAACCTAGAAAAGAACAAGTGTGGTCAGGGACACGGAAAAGCTGGAACCCTTGTGCACTGCTGACAGAAATGTAAAATGGCACAGTCGCTGTGGAGAACAGTTGGCAGTTTCTCAAAAAATTGCAAATAGATATACCATATGATCCGGAAATTCTACTTCTGGGTATATATCTGTATTAGTCGGCTGTGGCTGCCATAACAAAATACCAGACTGAGTGGCTTGAACGACAGAAATTTGTTTTCTTGTAGTTCTGGAGCTAGACATCTGAGATGAAGGTGTCGTCAGAATTGGTTTCTAGTGAGGCTCCTCTTCCTGGCTCGTAGATGGCTCCCTCCTTACTGTGTCTCCACACTGCCTTTCCTCTGTGTGCACACGAGAAGGGAGAGAGCTCTCTGGTGTCTGTCCCTCTTATTATCAGATTGGGGCCCTACCCATACAACCTCAATTTACCTTCCTGAAGGCTCTATCTCCAAGTACAATCACCTTGGGGGGTGGGAATCCAACATAAGAATTTTGGGTGGGACACAATTCATCCACAACGATACTCAAAAATAATTGAAAGCAGGGTCTTCAGGAGATCTTTGTACACCCGTGTTCATAGCAGCATTCTGCACGACAGCCCAAAGGTGGAAGCAACCCAAGGTTCACCAATGCATGGATGAATAAGCCAATGTGGTCCATCCGTATGATGGAATATGGTTCAGTCTTAAAAAGGAAGGAAATTCTGACATGTGCTACAAAATGGATGAGCTTTGAGGACCTTATGCTCAATGAAATAAGCCAGTCACAAAGAGACAAATGCTGTGATTTCACTTATATGAGGGATCTAGAGTAGTCACATTCATAGAAAATAGAATGGGGGTGTCCAGGGGCTGGAGGAGACGGGGGTGGGGGCGTGTCTAGTGGAGACAGAATTTCAGTTTTATAAAATGAAAAGAGTCTGGAGGTGAAGGTAGTGATGACTGAACAACATGTCCTTAATACCACTGAACTGTACACTTAAAAATGGTCAAGATGTAGGGGCACCTGGGTGGCTCAGTCAGTTAAGCATCCGACTTCAGCTCAGGTCATGATCTTGCAGTCCATGAGTTCGAGCCCTGCGTCAGGCTCTGTGCTGACAGCTCAGAGCCTGGAGCCTGTTTCAGATTCTCTGTCTCCATCTTTCTCTTTCCTCCCCTGCTCATGCTCTGTCTCTCTCTTCTCAAAAATAAATAAATGTTAAAAAGAAAAAAAGGTCAAGATGCTAAGTTTTATATTATGTGTATTGTCCACAATATAAAAAATTGACTAAAGCAAAGTCTGGGACAAAAAAAATAATCAGGAATGGAAATTCTCTTTTTAATAAACCATTTTAAAGAACTAAATAGAAATTCTAGGACTAAAACTAAGTAAATAACAAATTAAGAACTAAGTAGATAATTTAAGAGCAGATTTAAATAGATAATTTAAGAGCACAATTAAAGGAAGAATTAGTGAGCTGGACCTAGAATACAGGTCAGAAGAAACCATCTGGAATTTAGAACAGAGACAAAGACATGGAGAGTAGAGAAAAGAAAAGAAGATTTATGTGAAGCAGGAGGATGGTCAAATACAGGTATGGTTTGGAGCACCAGAGGGTAAGGAGGTATATAAAGGCAATGGCTGAGAATTTCCAGAACTGATGAAAGACATCAGGCCACATAATTCAATAATCCCAGTGATTCCCTAGCTGGAAGAATTAAAATATAGCAACAACAAATGACTGCTGTAAATGCACATCAACGATAAGGAGACAGTTATAAAAGTAGAAATATATGAATTATCATCAAGGGTCTTTCCCATAGAGTGGCAGCTGATTTCTCATAAGCAACAATGGGGACTAGAAAATGGTGGGATTGTGTCTTGAATACGCTGGAAGAAAATAATCTGCTTGCAGTTTTATACCCAGATAAAATATCCTTCATTACTGAAGGCAAAAGAAAGATAATTGAAATAAATAATAAATAAGTAGGAACTAAATAGCAGATCCACATAAACAAAGCCAAGTCAAAGGGAAATGTAAAGTCAGAGATGCAAGGAGGGGAAAAGGGCAAAGAAGGTGAAAGAAGGTGCTATGAACTGAATGTCTGTATCTCCCCCAAATTCTTATGTTGAAACCTGGCCCCCACTGTGATGGTGTTAGGAGGTGAGACCTGTTGGAGGAGACTAGGTATGAGGGTGGATCCCCCATGAAGGAGATTAGTGTCCTTATAAAAGAGACCCCAAAGAGCTGTCTCTGTTTTTCTGACATGTGAGGACACGATGAGAAGATGCTGTCTATTAACCAGGAAGTGGGTCCTCACCAGACACTAAATCTTCCAGCCCCTTGATCTTGACTTCTCAGCCTTCAGAACTGTGAGAAATAGTGTTTGTTGTTTAAACTACCCAGTCTAGGGGCGCCTGGGGGGCTCAGTCAGTTAAGCGTCCGACTTCAGCTCAGGTCATGATTTCACTGTCTGCAGGTTCAAGCCTCGGGTCGGGCTTTGTGCTGACGGCTCGGAGCCTGGAGCCTGCTTCAGATTCTGTATCTCCCTCTCTCTCTGTCTCTCCCCCTCCTCATGCTCTAGCTCTCTCTCACAAAAAGACATTTAAAAAATTTTTAACTGCCCAGTCTGTGGCATTTTTATCATAGCAGCCAGAACAGATTAAACCAGAAGGCATGAGAATAAATCTAAATGAACATTGACCATATAAAGAAATAATATAAATAAAGCTTTGTGTAGTTGTGTGAAAAAAAATCTGTAGAATTAAGATTAATTATAATAGCTTATAAATTGGGAGAATACATAAGTGTTTGAAGGTCACTGTATTTTCCAGAAGGGTAAAGGCATTCACTTATTAGTGAATATTGGTAAGTAAAAATGAATACGGTACTATCTAGGATAATCACCAAAAGAATAGGAACAGTGTATATCATCCTAACCGATAGAGGGGATGTGACTGAATGATTAAAATACTTGATGTATAAGATGGCAAGAAAGGAGAGAGAAGGAAATATAAAGCAAGTGGGACAGACAGCACAGAAGATCTTAGATTGAACCCAGCTCCGTCAGTAACACTTTAAATAAAAATGAATTAGATGTTCCGGTTAAAATACATACTATCCAAATGCTAACCAAAGGGAACCTGGTATAGACCATAAGGCAAAAAGTATAGCTAGAAACCAAAAGGGCCACTTCTTGGTAATAAAGGAAGATATAAAAAGTTTGCATTTTTACATGCTTAATAACAACGTTAGTTATCACATAAGCGAAAAACTGACAAAAGGAAATAGGTCAACTCATAACCACTGTGGAACATTTCAACATACATTCCTTAGCAAAATGGACTAGGCAGACAAAATTATCTGGCAGGATACGGAAGATGTGAGCAATGAAAATAGTGAGTGACCTAATAGATAATACAAATATCTTTTTTAACATAGCAAGTGTCAACAAATTTCAAGTGATTGCAAAAAATAGTTTGTTCGCTGGCCACAGCGCAATTACACTCAAAATATTAACCCCCAAAAGGTAGGAAATTTCTGTGTATATGGAAATTAAGAAATATAGTTATAAATAACTTGGGAGCGAAAGATAACAAAAGTGCTATTTAGAAAAAACCCGTGAGGGTGTGGGGCGCCTGGGCGGCTCAGTCGGCTGAGCTTCGGCTTCAGCTCTGGCTCAGGTCATGATCTCGCGGTTTGTGAGTTCGAGCCCCACGTCGGGCTCTGTGCTGACAGCTCAGAGCCTGGAGCCTGTTTCGGATTCTGTGTCTTCCTCTCTCTTTGCTCCTCCCCCGCTCATGCTGTCTCTCTCTCAAAAATAAATAAACATTAAAAAAGTTTTTTTAAATAAAAAAAAGACTCGTGAGGGTGAGGTGCCAGCAAACTTAAAAGGGGAATTTATACCCTTGCATGCTTATCTCAGTGTGTATACTTAGTGAAGAAACCAAAAATTTAGTAAATAATCCACATACAGGAAAGAAACGACAACAACAACAAAACAGGGGAAGAGAAAAACAAACAATTAAGAGCACAAGTTAATAAACTAGAAAACAAACACTGAAAAAGAGAACCAACAAAGCCAAAATTTGGTTTGTTTCAACTACCAGCAAAATAGATAAACTTCTGTTGGAATTGGTTAAGTAAAAAAAAAAGGTACTGATGGCCAGTATCAGGACTGAAAAAGAAAATATGGCTTCATACTCTGACACTCTCAAAAAAGATAACAAGAAGATACTGTAAATACCTTTATAATAACAATACATTTAAATTTTTAGATGAAACGAAAAAAATTTCTAAAGAACTGGGTTAAGAAGAAATAAAGGAGGAAGGATGTTAGCATAACAGAGAACTGACTTTCTGGAAGAGGATGGACAAGGGCCTCCGCGGACTGGGACAAGAGAAACTGAGAAGATGCCCCAGGATCCCAGCAGATAGTGTTTTCCACAAGTGAGGTGTAGTGTGAGTCGGGCGTGGAAAGTGAGGGTGCCCACTGTCTTACCTGTAATAAAGCAGAGCGGTGAGAGCTAGGCTTGAAATAAGCCATCCGATCAGAACTTTGGTTGTTACCATGACAATGGGGTAGCAACCCTCTAACGCCCCAATGAAAAAGCAGAAGGGCCCTGATGACTGAGTAAAGATTCCCAAAGCTGAGATAAATGGTTTTAACAATGAGGATTTAGAGAATTTTTTTTTAAGGATTTAGAATTTTGAGGGGACCCGAAACATTGGAAGTCCATTTGGTTGAGCTGCGTGAGTGACAACTGCAAAGCCTTGCTTATTGGTGCAGAGTCACTGTCTTCTGCTGTGTCCCTGGATCCTTGCTTCCTCCTCTATCCTGACTTCAGCTGCTTTAAGGAAAAAGCCACATATGGCAGGAGACTTCAGAGAGGGGAAGGACTTATACTTTTACAACTCTGGGATGTATTAGTGTAGGTTCATCAGTTATAACAAAGCTAGCACTGGGGTGGGGATGTTAATAATGGGGAGGCTGTGCATGTGTGGAGGCAGAGTATATATGGGAAATCTCTATCTTCCTCTCAATTTTGCTGTGAATTTCAAATTCTTCTGAAAAAAATAAAGTCTTAGAAAAAAGACAACCCAATAAAAAATGGGCAAAGGACTTGAATAGTGAATAGGCATTTCTTCAAAGAAGGTACACAAATAGTGTGAAAGATGCTCAGCATCATTAACCATCAGGGAAATGCAAGTCAAAACCACAATGGGACAGCACTGCACACCCACTAGGATGGCCGTAACGAAAACAAAGAGACAGTAACAAGTGTTGGTGAGGGTGTAAAGAAATTGGAACCCTCATACACTGTTAGTGGAATGTAAAATAGTACAGCCACTTTGGAAGAGTCTGGCAGTTCCTCAGAAGGTTAAACATAACATAACTACGCACGTCAACAATTCCATGCCAGGTATACATCCATGTATATCCAGGAGAACCGAGAACACATCTACACAGAAATCTATATGCAAATGTTCATAACAGCATTATTCACAATAGCCAAACAGTGGAGCCAACGCATGTATCCATCAACTAACGAATGGATGAAGATAAATGGAATATTATTTGGCCATAAAAAGGAATGAAATACCCTTGCCACAACACGAATGAACTTTGTCAACATTATATTAAGTGAAAGAAGCCAGACAAACTAAACTGAATGATTCCCCTTCTATGAAATGTATGGAAGAGGCAAATCAATAGAAACCGAAAGTAGATTTGTGATTGCCTAGGTCAGGGCAGAATTGAGGGGCTGGAGAGTGACAAGCGCGGGGTCAGGGTTTCTTTTGGAGGTAAGGAGAATGCTCTAAAATTGTGGTGATGGACGAACAAATACTTGAAATCTATGAAAACCCATTGCATTGTAAGAGAGTGAAAGGTAGGGTATGTGAAGTATATCTCAATAAAGTGGACGGAAGGAGGGAGGAAGGGAGGGAGGCGGGCAGGGGTTGGGGCTTGGGCATCACCCGAAGCTAAAGGCCACACAAGCGAGCAGCTTCCCCTGTGCACGCCACCCCCTCCCCACCCCCCACCCGCCCACCTGGCTTCTAGAGGCAGAGCATGGGCCTCTGACTCAGGGGAAGACAAACTTGCAGTGGAGACAGGAAGCTTAAGGGAACCTCGTGGCCGGGATTCAAGACCCACGGCCTCTGTGTCTAAGTGTGTAGTTGCTGCCTGCCGTTCCGCCGGGAAGGGTTGGGGCGTCTCCTTTCAGGGGCCGCTGTAGTTGGGAGATAAGAGGACACCGCAGAGCCCTGTCTTGCAGGCTCTTGTGCAGAAACTGGTGGAGTCCGGGCGTTGCGGGCCCAAGAGGCGCTCCCATGCAGCAGCTCCCCCTGCCCGAGGCAGGGCCCAGCTGGGAGCTTGCAGAAGCCAAGGTGACCCATGGGGGCTCATGACTCTGAACGTGCCCACGAGCTCGGGAAGGGCCCGACGGGCTGGGCGGCCAAGGGGAAATTGCACAGAGGCTAAGGCATCTCGGTTTTACGTGAAAAAATGGCAGCTACCCCTGGGGGACCTCGTCTTTCAGGCCGGTGCCCAAAGCAAAGGTGCTGGCTCAGTGGGCCCTCGAGTCACCCAGGGTCCCCAGAAAGCCTGCCTGGCTTGCCACTGCTCTGGCCGAGCTGGGGCCCGATGGTGTCCCCGGGGGGGCAGCAGCCTGGGGAACCGCCCCGGAGCCCCAGCTCTGGCAGGGCAGCCTGTGGGAAGGTCGGCCGGTGCTTCGGGTGGGATCGGACGCGGTCACCCTGGCTGAGGAGGGACTCTTGACCAGGCACGCCAGATTTTTACTGACCTTTGAGTTGCTGCAAATGGTCTAGCTGGGGGTCAGCACGCTGTTCCGCGAAGGGCCAGTTAGTAAACGTGTTTGGCTTTGTGGACCACATACGGTCTCTATCACATATTTTTCTTTGTTCTGTGCTTTTGTTTTTATAGCCCTTTAAAAATATAAACAGCATTCTTAGCTCACAGGCCATCCGCAAACAGACGATGGGCCAGTCCCTAGGCTGTCCTTTGCAGACCCCTAGTCTGGTCTTGTAAACAAAGCTCTGCCGGAACGCCGGGGCGCCGCTCACCCCCACTCCGCCTATGGCCGCTCAGAGTTCAGTGTCCAGACAGAGCCCTTCGGCCCGAAAGCCCCACATACTCGCTCGTGGCCCTCCGCTGAGAAAGCCTGCCATCTGTCATCGGGCCTGCTGCTCGGAAGGGCCCGGCCTGGCAGACGAAAGACGCCCACCTTTGGGGCCTACTAATGTGGGCGCACGGTGCGGCCACTGGATTCAGTCTGGGTCACTCAGAGGGGTCCACAGGGAGGAGCGTTCTCTGATGGCGCTGATGGGGACCAAGCTGCCGATGGAGGCCTCTCGCCGGCCGACACTGCCCCCGGGATCCCTCCTTATACCGGAAATGGCACCACGGCCACGGCAGGGACCCAGTGAAAGGAAAGGCCTCTGTGTTGCTGGTGCGGAAGCCCCTCCCACACACCGGGTTTGTCCCCATGGAAGCTGGCCCACTTTCCATCTTGCCGAGAAGGACCGTGGGCCCCCAGGCCCAGCATCTAGGGGACAGTGCTGCTGTGGCAGCCCAACCACCTGCTCCGGCCACATCACTGTCAACTTCCTGGGCCATTTGTGCCCGACAGAGATGCTCCCTCTGTGTCACAGGCCACTGAGCAGCAGAACTGTCCAGGGACCATTCTATGCTTCCCACCATCCACTGGCATCGGGCCTTGCCGAGCTCTGGATCAGCCTCCCCAGACCCCACCCCAAAGACCTCCGCCCCTGACACCCCGTGGCCCTGGTCTGGGCAGCTTGCTCACTGAATGTGGCCGTCCCCCGCCAGGATTTGCTTCCTCTTGGTTGCCCTTGGGTAATGACCGGGACAAAAGGGAGGAGACTGATACGGGGTTGTGCGGGCCTATTTTGAAAATTGGGGCCTACGCCCACACTGCTCCTGGGCACGATGGTGCAGCTCCCCCTACCAATAGCAGGACAGGCCAGCCCCTGAGGGTGCCTGCCGGGTGCCGCCGGGCCGAAAGGGGCCTCGGGGTTCAAACTGAACTCTGGTGCAGCCACCTGGATTTTCTTGGTGGACCAACACGTCCCTAGGTCCTGGAGACACAGGTCACTTGGTTGCGTACCCCCTCACTGTCATCTGTGGTGGTCCACGGGGGCCGAAGTAGGGGTGTGATGAGTCTATATAAATTTCACTCAGATGCCCCCATTGCTTTTTTTCTCCTAAAGCCTGCAGGTGAAAGGTCTGTGTGCGAGCAGGCGATGGGTGGAGAGAAGGCACGAGATACTGAGGTGGGCACACTGTGCAGGCGGAGACCCACCTGGGCACCGGCAGGGGCCACCTCAGGCCTGGGGGCTCGGGGGTCAGAAGCAGTGACGATTCTTTCCCCCTGGATCCGGCACCTGGCAAGGCAGGGAGCACCGCGACCTGTGCTGGGTTTGCACCCCTGCTTGCAGCAGAAACAGTGGACATAGCCAGTCACAACTATTCTGCTGGGCCTGACTCCCAACATGGGCCCCTGCCTCTCACGGGCTACCACACGTGTCGTACGACCTTGTCTGGGTCCTTCAGACACAAGTTCACACTTGGCCTTGGGTTATGTCGTGTGTGGCGAGCAAGGCCATAGGAGCTTGGGGACACGGCCCACAGACCTCAGGCAGAGATCCAGATCAGGTTAGCATCAGATCCCAAACCGTAGTGGCCTGTGCCCCTCGGGGGAGGGTGAGCCACGGAATGTCCCTCCACAAGGGTGGAGATGAGGGGGCCAACCGTGCCCCATCGGCCTGAGACCGAGGGGGTTCCTGGGCCTTCCAGTGCCGAGGCCTGGAAAGTTCTGGTAAAGCAGGATGAGATGGTCGCCCTAAGGGGAATCACCTATTTGGCCCATTTGCTGTCCCCGTAATTATGGTGGTGGCACCAGAGGTCAGCGGTCCGAGCTCCTCGTGTGGGTCGTAAGGGGGAGTAGCCTGGCCTCAGGCCGCACCCTGGCCGAAGTAGCCCCTGCCAGCCTCTCCGGGACTCACGCACAGCCGGCTGCACCTGCAACCCGGCGGCGAGGTGCAGTCCACACCGCAGGGCTTCACGCTGCTGCTGGGAGCCCTGTGGGGGGCAGCCCGCGGGAAATGCGTCATGAGGCAAATCACACAGAATCGGTCCCGGCCTCTGTGGTCCGACTGATCAGATTGACTGTTGGAATGGCAGACTCATGTGAAAATCTGAGTTGGGCCAAGAACGTGTGGGGCCGAGGAGGCGGACTGTGGAGAGAGGCAATCTGCCATGGGTCCTCAGCGCCTTCGTGTTTTTGTTGGGTATGCCAAGAACGCAAGGCTCCGTCTGCCGTCCCCGGGCTGCGGCTCGGGGTTGTGTTTGCAGAGATCAGCTTGAGGGATGAAGTGTCTCCCTTGTGCACAGAGGGCAGGCTTCCCCAAGCTCAGTGTTTCTTGGCCGTGACACAAACCCACAGTGGGGGGAGCATGTACCTAGACCCCTGTGTTGCCCCGTGGGACTCGGGGAGCAAGGGACCCTGATGTGGATGACTGCTCTGTGCTGCCAGCTGCACCATGGGTCTGTGCTTCTGACCCAGGAGTCTAGGGTCCTGCCAGCGTCCCCCCCACCCCCCAATCTGAAACAGGCTAACATGAGCCAGTAAGGAGGGCACAGCAAATCCTAGGCCTTGACAACTTCACGTTAACAACTTTGAAATTGTGCATAAAATGGAAATTTTCCTAGAAAAACACAACGTACCGAATGCGAGGAGAAATAGAAAACTTTTAAAAATATAATCGTTAAAGAAATTTGAATCGGCACAAAACTTTCTCCCAGGAAAGCTTGCTCCAGACGGCAGCCCCAGTCAGTTCCAGCTGACATGTAGGGGGTAACTCCAGAAACACACCCGCCCTTCTAAACAGAAGAATCACTTCATGAGACGGGCACGATCATGACACTGAGATTAACAGGGCCAGTTCGTGCAGGAACAGCAACCAGGCCAGTTCCACTCACCGAAAACGTTGCCAAAATCTTCAATAAATTAGCAAACTGAATCCAGTGATGTATGAATAGGATAAACAGTTCATCATTAGCAAGTTGGATTTTTGTGAGGAGTACAAGCTAGGCTTTACATTAGAAAACCAACTAATTTAAGTAATGTAAATGATCCACTTAGCGGAGTAAGGGAGAAAGTCCTATAATCAATCACCTTACTAGGTATAGAGACGGCAGTCAATAAAGTCAGCATCCATCTGTGATCAAACTTCTCAGAACACGAGGAACGTAAGAGAACACCCTTCATCTGGTAAAGAGTGTCTTCACAATAAACAAGGACAAACATCATGTTTAGTGGTGACATACGGACTTGGTTTCTGAGACTGGGAACGAGACAAGGAGCCTTCTAACACCATTTCCACATTGGAGACCCGAGCCAACACAGCAAGAAAAAAAAAAAAAAAAAAAAAGGAATCAAAAAGTAAAGAGATCAGACAGGGAGGAACACAGCTGCTATGAGTTGTGTAGGATACGAACATGGTTGGAGAAAATCTGAAAGAATCCCCAAATAGTTTAGTAAAACTGATAAGAGGCTTGGTTCGGTTGTTAGAGATAAAATTAGAAAATGTAAAAAAGTCAACTGTGGTTCTACATACCAGCAATAAGCAGAAAAGAAATGAAAGAAAATGCAGCATTGACACTAGTAAAAATATAAAGTGCTTAAGAATAAGTTAGACGGGAGATGCACAAGACTTGTCCGCAATCGCTTCTAAAACTGGATTGAAAACATTCACGACAACCCAAATCAATATAAAAGCACACCGTGTTCCTGAACCGTATGACTCAATACTGTAAAGACACCAGTTCTCCCACGCAGATTTATATACTCAAGGCAGTGTCAAAAAATCCCAGCGAGTATGTGTGTGTTCATGTGACTTGATAAGCCAATTCTAAACTGTAAATGAAAATGCGACGCCAAGAGTGACCATGACTCTCTCAAGAACGAGGCAGGTGCTTGCTGTGACAGACACTGAGGTCTCCCACAACACCGCGGTAACCTGGCGATGCTGGCTCAGGGACAGAGAGCCAGGAGGCAGCCCCACACGCAGGACAATCCGTTTGGACAGAGGGGGCGCGGCGGAGCGCTGGGAAGGGGGACAGGGTGGTTCCTCTTTTGTAAGATGGGAACCCGTGTACCTTCGATCTCGTGCCACACACGGAGCCCAGCTCCAGGTGCGTTAGCCGCCTCAGTGTGAACAACAAAACAATCCGGCAATAACACTGTCGGAGAATATATTCCTGACTGCTGAGGGTGGTTTTTAAAATCCGGCACGAAAACTTCTAACCATAAAAAGAAACCTGGACACATTTTATTACATTAAAATGAAGAACGTCTACTCACCCAAAGACGCCATTAACGAGGGTGAAATAAGGCGCAGAATGGGAGGAGAGATTTACGATACTTGGGACCTGGGTTTGTCAAGCACTCCCCCAAATCAACAGGAAAAAGGCAACTGTGTAGAAAAGAGGGGAAGGACTTTACAGATGAGGAAATCCAACAGTCGGTGAACACGCACAAGATGCGTTCAGCCTCGTGGAAGAGAAAGGAAATTCAAACCGCATTAACGCACCAGCGCACAACTGCCAGATGGGTAAAAGCGTCGGCTAGGGTGTCATGCGGTGGGGACGCCTGTCGCCGCCACATCTAATGAAGCTGAAGACAGGCGCGTCCCCCGGCTCAACGCTCTCGCTCTCGTGTGAGACGTGCCCTTGTGGACGGACACCCGGGTACATGTTCCAGAGTTTCATAAACAGCCTTGTTAAAAATAGTCTAAAAGTAGGAACCCCAAATGTCCCCCACGGTGCAGCAGATAAACCACTTGTGATCTCTTCACGTGATTATCGGCAGTGACAAACCAAGACGCCGCGCCAAACGTGGGTGGGCGAACGTCCGCACGGTTTGGAGCAAAGGAGACAGGTGCAAGAGAACGGGCTCCGCGTGCCTCCGTCAGACCGAGTCTGCACACGGTCTTAGGGGTGCATGGTGGGGGGTGGGAGGAGGGTGAGGGCATCGCCACGAGGGGCCGGGGCTAGGGGCTTGCACTGCATTTGTGCCTTTGTGGCACATGGGTTTAGGAAGAGAGCTAAGGGTGAGAAGTCACAGGTGGGCAAGGTGACTGCGGATGGGACAGAGGCCACTGCAGCAGGCACCGGGGGACCCTGGGTCGGGTTGGAGCTGCAGGCAGCTATGGGCCACCTGCCGGGGTGGGACTGGCCTGCACCTCCCTCCCTGCATCCCTTAGCTGGTCTGCTCCCCACTGTGGCTCCTACAGACAGACCACTGAGTTTCCTCCTGTCTTTGAAGTCCAAGTCCAGCCCCCAGGTGTGTGTGGTGTGTGCCCCCATCCCACACTGACGCTGCCCGCCTCCCCCCCACCCCCCGGGTGTGGGCCTGGAGCCCAGGGGTCCAGGAAGGAGGCAGAACAAGCCGGCCCTGTTTCCCTGCCAGGGCAGGGCCGGGCCAGGACCACAGCCGAGAAGGCGGTGGGGGCCCAGGGGCTGAGCAAGCGGGCTGCTGGCAGGCGCTGTCACCTGGACAGGAACCTTGTTGGACTTCCTTTCCCCAGATGAGAGCATCTGCTCGTCCGGTGAGGGTTTGGGGAGTGGGCAAGCTGGACCAGAGGGCTGGGTGTGGCGGAACTAGAGCAGGGAGCTGAGGCGTGCGGGGAGCCGTGTGGCCGCCGCTTTCCACCCCACACCGGGGTCCCTCCCCTCCTTCAGGGTGGGGCAAATGCCGCTTCCCACAAAATTCCAATTTTATTATTATTTTTCTACGTGCAGTAGTACTTTATGAAACATGCGATGCAGACATGGAAACTGAGGAGAAAGGATTAGGCCCAGACTCCCCCTCAGATGCCCCCCTGTCGCCACATGAATGTCCTAGATGAATCATTTAGGTCTGATCTGCACCTGTGACTTAGAGAAGGGGGACCCACCGGCACTATTGAGCCGCCGAATCCCCAGAAACGTGGCCACGGGCCTGAGTGTTTGCTGGAGCCCGGGGCCTGGAACGGCCACCCCCGACTGGCTGGCCATGAGGATCTGGGGCCAGATGAGGGGACTGCCCAGCCCGCTGGCACTCTCACAGAGACACAGGGAGACCCCAGGAGCAGTGGGGACAGGGCACCTGCTTGCACTGGTCTGCAGGACCTGTCGCTCCCAGCCCCTCCCTGCAGACCCCACCGGCCGGGCCTCCCTGCGGCCACCCTGTGGTGTCCCTAAGCCAGGCCTTGGGGTCAGTTCTCCTCTCCCACACAGCGGCTGTCTCTCTGGTGTCCAGGCACCTGCTGCTGAGAACAAGGCTGCCACTGGGGGTCCCAGCCCTGGGTGGGACTTGCACACGGGCTACCTTGTGAGGCCTGCGTGGAGCACAGAACCGAGTGCAGGGGTGGGTGACTGGCAGTGGCACCCTCCACGCCATCCCCCCGCACTCTCCCGCCCCAGGCAGGTGCAGGAGGCCTGCGGTCAGTCAGCGGAGGGGGTGTTCCAATCCCCTCTGAGCTGGCTGATGGTCCTAGGGAAGGAATTGCTGGTGGTCGCTCTGAGGGAGGCCCCGAAGCCACATGTAACAGGAAACTGCAGTGACTCTGTGAACTGCAAGGTGGCCCTGGGGTGGAGAGGCCCCTCTTTGACCTGGGGGAAGGGCATGTGTCTGTGTGCATGCGTGTATTGTGTGTGTGAGTGCATGTGTGTATGAGTGTGTGTGAATATGTATGTGTATAAGTGTGTATGCGTACGAATGTACACGTGTGTACGAGTATGTGTATATATATACATGAGTACGCGTATGTGCATGAGTGTATGTGATGAGTGTATATGAGTATGAGTGTGTGTATAACTGTGTATGTATGAGTATATGTGTGTACATGTATGAATGTGTATGTGATGAATGTGTGTATGTGTGTGTGCATGTGATAAGTGTGTGAGTGTGTATGTGATGAGCGTGCGTATGAGTGTGTACATTGTGTATGAGTGTGTGTGTATGAGGGTGGATATGTAATGAGTATGTGTATGAGTGTGTATATATGAGGGTGTATATGTGTGTATGAATATGTATGTGTGTGTGTGTGTGTATGAGTGTGTGTACATTTATGAGGGTGAATGGGTGATCATATGTATGTGATGAGTGTGTATGTGTGTGTATATATGATGTGTGTGTGTATGTATATGAGTATATGTATGTGTAAGAATGTGCTTGTGTGTATGAATATGTATGTGTATATAAGAGTGTGTGCATGTATATGAGTATGTGTGAGTATGTGTGTGTATGAGTGTGTATATGTAATGAGTATGTGTGAGTGTATGTGTACAAGTGTGTATGAGTATGTTCATGTGTATGAGGGTATATGTGTGTATGAGTGTGTATATGTATGAATGTGTATGTGATGAATCTGTATGTGTGTATGAGGATGTGTATTTGTGTATGAATGTGTGTGTGTGAGGGCGTGTGGTGATTGTGTATATGAGTGTGTACCTGTGTGTACATGTGTATCAATATGTACGTGTGTATGGGTGTGTATGAGTGTATAATTGTGTATATGTGTGTATGAGTGTGTGTATGTATGAATGAGCGTGTATGTGTGTACAAGGATGTATATGAGATGAGTGTGTGTATGACTGTACATGTGCATGAGTGTTTGCATGTTTATGAGTGTGTATTGTGATTGTGTATGATGACTGTGTATATAATGAGTGTGTATATGTGTGTATGAGTGTGTACATATATGAGCGTGTATATGATGAGTGTATGAGCGTGTATATGCATATGAGCATGTGTGTGTACGTGCATGAGTGTGTGGCTGTGTGTAGGTGATGAGTGTGTACGAGTGTGTATATGCACATGAGCGTGTGTGTGTGCCTGGGTGTGCAGTGTGGTGTGGGGGCTGGCCAGAGGGCGCCCATGCCTTTTCTGCAGGACCAGCCCCCTCCCCCCCCCACGCCGCCTGTTGAGAAGCACAGAAGGACAGCACCGGTGGCATTTCCGACTTGGATAAAACCAGGAAAGAGCGGAAATGTCCTGGAGAGCCTCTCGGAGGCGACCTGCAGCCCAAAGTATGTGACGTGTGTTTGGCGGGTCCCTGAGCCGGGAGTTTGAGGGCTCGCCAGTGCCACCCTTGCTGGGTGGAGGGGCTGCTCTGAGCGGGCCAGGCAGGCCTGGAGGGGAGCCAGGGACCCCCGAGGCCATAGCACCCCTGCTCTGCAAACATCAGATCCAAACGGGCGGGGCCTTGGTTCCTGCTTTGACTTCTCTGCCAAAAATAAAACAATAAAGCCCCTGAGGCCTTTTATAAGCTTGTTTTGAAAAATGTAGGCATGTTTTTTATTTCCTGGCAGCTTTCTGGGTAATTAGGATTCCTCCCACGGCACAGTTGGGGGCTGGAGTCCGGCTTGCAGGGCAGCAAGTGGGCAGGGCCCCTGGGGCTCCCGGGCAAGGTCAGGTCTGAGCCCCGGAGACCCAGAACTTGCCGCACGCCCAACCCAGGAAGGAGGGGAGGCCCGCCCCGGGCTGAGCCTCGGCAAACAGGCAGACTCAAGGGAGTGGCCCCAGGGCCCACTTCCGGGGGAAGTGCCCCCACCAGAACTGGGGCAGGAGGGAGTCCCCCCGAGGCTGGGACAGCAGAGTTTGGTGTTGGAGGAGTAGTCCCTTCTGCCCCCACAGGCCCAGCCCGCCTGGATCTCGGGCCCCGGGACTGGGCTTCCTGCCGTGTTCTCCCTTTCCTCTGTCCTCCTCCAGGGCCGCCCTGTGGCCACCCTCTGGTCTCCTGGGGGGCCCCACAGTCCAGGCCCTTGTTCCCCCACCAACAGCGGCTGCCTCTCCGGGGGTCCCAGCACCTGTCCCTCCTTCATCCTTGTGTAGATGGCAGCTCCCGCCTCCCCCTCCCCGGCAAAGCCTCCCCCCGCCTCTCCTCTGGTACACCAGGACCAGGTGCCCCCCCAGGGCAAGAGCCCAGCTCCCCAGTGGCTCCTGGACACGCCTCCCTGTGGAATACAGTCCCACAGCATCTGGGCACCCTTGCCCTCCCTCGGCATCCATTACCAGCCTGAGCCGCTGCCTCCCCGTCTCTCTGGAGACCATGTTGCCTTTCAGCCTGGTCCACTCCTCAGATACCGGGGCCCTCCTTTTGGACACCCTGCACCCCTGGGCCACCCTGCATCTCTGTGACCACCATGGGGTCCACTGTCATCCTGCAGCCTCCACAGCTGGAGATGCAGCTGGTGTGTCCCTGCCCTCCACTCACACTCACTTCTGGGGACAGTAGTTGCTCCTTCGGGACCCCAGCTCCACCCCAGACCCCATCCCCAGCAAGCTTCTGAAGCTGCCTCTGCCCATGCCCCCTCTGCCCAGAGTAGCCAGCAAGGCTCGAGGGACTGCGTTTGGCTTTGGTCCACCCCGAGGCCAGCTCAGGGGACAGTGTGGTCCTGGGCTGCCCCCCGGTGTGGAGGGGCTGGGGTCAGGGACCCGAGCCTGGACCCCGTCCTGTTCTCACTCCTCCTTCCCACACTCGGCCTGTGCAGTTCAGACTTCTGGACCTATTGAGTCCCCTCGGGCCTGGGGAGCAGGGCAGTGGCTAAGCACACAGTAGGTGTTTAATGAACAACTTGTCCCACTTTGTAAAGAACCAGTTTTTGGATGTTGAGGCCCTAAGGCTGGGCCTCCCTGGAGACCAGGTATGGGGTGAAACCAGCTGGGTGCCCTCACCCAGCTGCCTGCTCACAGACCCATAGCAGCAGAATCCCTGGGGCTCAGGCTCTTCCAGATTGTTCTGTCCTGGGGCCCACTCACTGCCCCACCCCCATCACGGATCACAAGGAGCACCCGTGCCCAGGGCCCTGTTGGGGAGGCTTGTCCTGGCCGCCCTGTACCAGTAAATGGGAGGCAGTCAACACCCAAGCCTGCGGGGCTAGGAGTGTCCAGGGCCAGCCGTGAGCAGGAGGGCAGGTCAGTGGGTTCCTCAGGAAGAGCAGCGTTTCTCAGATGGAACTCTGGACAGGCACCAGGAACCCCTGGTCAAAATGCGGAGTCGGGCCCATGCAAGCCTCTGGAATCAGACCCTCTGGGAGGGCCCGGGGATCTACATTTCTACCATGCCCCCTGGCGACCGGCAGCACCACAGGCTGGGGTCGTGCCCTGCAGGTGCACACAGCTCCTGATGGCTGCTGGAGCTGAGGGAGGTGGGGGGGGGGTGCAGAGCAGTTGCCCCCGGGGCTGAGCCAGGCCAGGTGAGGCGGCCACCTGACCCAGGAGAGGAAGGTGTCGAAGAGGATGCCCTTCTGAATGGCCGGGGCAGTAAGCAGACATTCCTTCGGACGCAGTCAGCCCACTTGGGGGAATTTATTGTGAGGAAAGGACGAGAGACCCGTAACAAGGCGTGTATAGGGTGCACGCGCACCAGCGCACCGTCAATTCACGGGAGACACTGAAACCAGCCACAGGGGCAACAGTCAACAGAGCAGTCGACTTAAATAATTATGATGCAGCCACAGGAAGGAATATTACACTGTCACCTAAAAGCATGTTTCTATAAATTTAAGGCATGGGAAATGCTCACAGCCTAAAGTACCGAAAGAAATATGCAAAATAGAAACTTGCACGAAATGGGAGCCCCAGGTTTGTCTCGTGGGACCCTAGGTATGCTTGCAAACAGATCAAGAAGAATTTCACCAAAATGTTAAAAGTGTTGTTTTTGGATGGTGGGATTATACCTGTACCATCCCGCTGATCAGAAGATGAACAACAACATTGACCTAGAAGCTTCTAGGAGCTAGCTCTCTTCCGGAAGCCAGGATAGCGCGGTGGACAAAATAGACAAGGATGATGGTGATACTAAAACCAAAACACTGCTGCTAGCATCTGGACTCCTCGATTCCGAGCAAGGGCTCAGTCAAGGTTTTGGAATGAATCAATGAGTGAATGAATAAATGAACGAGGGAACAAGTCACTGGCGAAGGGGCGCGCGAGGTTTCCATGGTGAGTTGTCTGGAAGGACAGGGTTTGGCGAGCTGGTCGCTTCTAGCTCCAAAGTTCATACGGTCACCGAGAGCTAAGGAGTGGGGACCCCGGACTCATTCCCAGCTGGCCAGGCTTGCCTCCCAGTGGGGCTGGCCAGGTGTGTGGCCAGGTGCTCTGGGCACAGACACAAGGGTGTTCTCACCAGGAGGCATTCGCTCGGTTTTGACGTAAAGTCAAGCTGACAGCTTTACTGCAAGGTCGCAGCCAGGAATGTCCTCCCGCTCTTAATCCACACGCTCCCACTGCTCGGATTTGCCCCGTGCACTCGCTCTCCCCCCTCTGTCTGTCCGTTTGTCTCCATGCAATGTTTCCTGAGCTGTTGGAGAGTGAAGGGCAGACAAGAGTGCTCTCTCCTGGAAGCGCACAAGCAGGACCCAGGTCGGGAAGCTAGAGATTGATGTGAGGCCGTCCACACTACTTCCTCCCATTTACACACTTAATCGTTTACTTCCTTTTACCAGTGCGAGCTCACTGGCTCCCCCTTTATCCAATGGCTTAAAACCTATTACTACCATTATTTTAATGCTCAGATTGCCCCCCCCACCCCCCCCACCCCCCCCACCCCGTATGGCCAGGGAGCCTGTTTGATGGCCTCTGTGTCCTCTGGACACATCCCAGCCGTTCTTGGAGCACTCTTCTTCCTCCTGCGTGTGACTGATTTCCAGGTGCATTTTGCACTTGCCCTGCCAGGGCTCCATCATCTCCAGAGAGTCTGGTTCCTTCCAGGGAGAACTGGTGTTTGGCAAGCAGGATCTGAGCACCAGGAGTGCTTGGCACCACGGGGGTGTCGCAGCGTCGCTCCCCCTCAGTGGACAGAGCCGGGAAACGAGTGAGCTGTGTGCACAGACACATGTGCAAGGGCCTGTGTCCACAGCCGGCTACCATAAGATGTAAACGTAGACATACGGACATATGTGCTGTGAGGTCATCCCTCCGTGGCTTGCAGGGCACACGTCCACACGCAGGAAGGGGACACCAAATGGCAACGACTGAGATGGGGTCAGGGGCCAGAGCTGGAGGGTGTGGTGGGGACAAGGGGGCCAGACCACCCAGCCTCAGGGCCAGGAGCAGGTACGGGCTGGAAGGAGAGCCAGGGTCTCGTTCACGTTTGGTAACAACGCTGCTGCAGCCGCCTGATGCACAGGCTCGAGGGGCAGGACCGGGAGACAGAGGCCAGCGAGGAGGCACCTACGTGCATCCAGGCGGGTGGGAACGGTGGCCCTGCCCAGGGCTGTGGCCATGCAGGCGCTGAGGAGTGGGATGTGTTTCTAAGCCTCCAACAAGGAGGGGACAAGGGAAAGGAGGGAGGCATCAAAAGGCTACTAGGGAGGAAGCAGGACCTCTGTCTGGGTCCTGCTAAGTTTGAGATGGAATGCTAAGGAGGCAGCCGGACAGGGTGGTCTAAAGGCCCCTGAATCTGCATTCTGAGCCTCAGTTTCCCCATCTGCCCTCTGATATCCAGGCGTAGCCACCAGGTAGGCATGGGAGGCACTGGCCAGATCACCTGCTTTGGAATAAACACCTTCCCTTCTCTCACTTAGCTTTAATCGGAGCCACCCACCGGCCTGCTCGTGCGGGACCCCCGCGCCCTCCCGGTGCCGTCAGGCAAGCTGTCCGGGCACGGCACCCTCTGGAATCCCACGGTCTTTCTCGCTGAAGGAAGAGAAGGCACAGCGTGGCTACTTATGTCCACATGGACACTTGGTTTTCCAATATTATCTTTGTTTCCGGAGAAAGCTCTCACGGAGATATATGTTTTGTTAGCGGCCATAATGTTCATTTCTGATGAAACTGTTTGTTTTCCTAGTAGATCTTTCCACTTTAGAACCATTTCTCCCAGTTGTTTTGGTAAGAGTAGGTGTTTTTGGTGAGGCTATTAAGAAGGTCAACCGTTTTAAGAATATTTTCACCCGTGACTGTGAGGGGGAAAGCTGAGCCTGGCCCAGATGCTTTAGGAGCATTTTGACGGTGTTCTGTTCAAATGGTGCCAGCGTGAGTTTTCCCATTTCCAAGCTGCTCCGGCCCCTGCAGACCCTGAGCACAGCTCTGAGCTGTCCACGACGCACTTCTGGAAGTCAGTCCTGGCCTACAGAGGGGACGGCGGCCCCCTCCTACCACTGTCACGTCACCAAATGCTGCTGCCAAGGTGCGGAAGCTTCCCGCATCGGCATGGGGAGTGCCGTGGTCGCCGGGGGAGAGAGCACATGACGGTGGCCACGGTGATGGAGGGGCTGGTGGTGGCCGCTCGGACAGGGCCCCGTGAGGGTGTCAATAGTGCAAAAGATGGGAGTGGTGGTGCGGGTGGCCTCGAAGGTGGTGGGGAGGGTGCTGGTCATGTCAGGAGGGGCCGATGGAGTGGGTGACAGTGGTGAAGGGGGAGGTGGTGGCCCAGCGGGGGGTGCTGGGGCGGGTCGATGGCAGGACAGGTGGTGGAAGTGGCAGTGGATGGAGTTGAAAGTGGCTGAGGTCGTGGTTGGGGCGGCGGTTGTAGAGGTAACAGTGCATCCGGCTGGCCTAACTCTTTTCTATTCAGGGGACGGCAGGTGCCCAGTGGCCCACCCACAGAGCAATGCGGTGACGAGCCATCACGTTTCATTCCCTCTGTGGCCCACAAATGGCTCCCACACCGGGAGCGCCAGACACAGAACCCTCGCCCTTGCCCCTCGCCCTGAGGACTCCTGCTGTCCTGAGTGCCTGGCCCCAGAGCTCCCTCTGGGAGTCCCGTTCGGGAGGCACGGGCCTGAGTAAGTGGCTCCTGGACTCAGGAGGAAGGGAGAAAGGGAGGGAAAGGCTGGCGGGGACACTCTGCCCAGCTGCTGCCACACCCAGGGGGGCTTCTGCCCAGACGCAGGCCCTGCCCTGACTACCTGGCCAGGGGTCCCAGCCTCCTGCCAGGGGGCCTCAGGCGTCAAGGAGGGCGGGGCGGGGTCTAGGTGGCTGCCAGAGGGTACTTGCAGGCCAGGTGCCCCGCTCGGGAGACTGAGGCCCCAGGGAGCACGTGGCTGCCGTCACACTGACGTCTGGGACCGGGACGGGGCCAGGGCTCTGCGGGGGGCCAGTGGCTGGGCGGACGCGGTGTGCGCACGCTGCCCAAGCCCCGGGGGCGGGTGAGGCCCGGCCCGCGCTCCGCTCGCCCAGGTGGCCGGGCCGCAGCTCGAACCCCACCCCCGCCCGCCTCTCCCGCGGGCCGCTGTCCGGCCTTGGCCGCCGCAGGGAGGAAGCGCTGTCCTCATTCCACCTCTGGCCGCCGCGGTGCCAAGTTGCTGGCGGCGGCGGCGCGAGTCGGGGCGGCGGGCAGCGGCGGGGGCGCAGCGCCCGCCCCGGCGCCCCCGCGGCCCGAGGTTACTCACGTAGAGTCCGGAGTGCTCGGCGCCGAAGAACGGGAAGGGCACGGAGAGCGGCTGCAGCCCCGAGCCGCCGTCGTCCTGCTTGGGGGTGACAGCGTCGCCGCGCTCCGTGCCGAACGGGTAGAAGTCGGCGAGGGCCACCGCGCCGCGCACCCCGCGCACCCCGAGCCCCAGGGCGGCGGCCAGGAGCAGCGCCCAGGCGGCGCCGCGCAGCATCGCCGGGGATCGGCGGGCGGGACGCAGCAGGACACCGCGGGGACCGAGCGGGGGACACTGCGGGGACCGAGCGGGGGACAGAGCGGGGACACTGCCGGAACCGAGCGGGGACGGAGCGGGGACGCAGTGGAGGCAGAGTGGGGCGCAGTGGGGACAGAGCGGGGGGCGCAGCGGGGACGGTGCGGGACCGAGCCGGACGCAGCGGGGACAGAGCGGGGACCGAGGGGCCTCGCGGTCCGTGTGGGGCCGGAGCCTGCGGGGCTGGGTGCGGTGCGGGAGGCGCGGCGCGCCGTCGGGGAGCTCCCGCGCGCTCGGCCGGGCCGCGCTCGGGTCGCCGCTCCGCGAAGGAAGGCGCCGGGCGGGACCGCGTTCAGGGCCGGCCCCGCCCCAGGGGCCGCGGCTTAAATACCCGGCCGGGCGGTCCCCGGGCCTGGGCGGGGCCTGGGCGGGGCCATGCAAATAAGGCCGCTCTTAAAGCGCCAGGCCCCGCGGGAGGGCGAGGGCGCTCGCTGCGCGCCTGGGGCCGCCCCGCGACGGCGGGGAGGAGCTCCCCGGCCCAGGCTTTGGCGAGGTGAGCGCTTCGCGGGCGCGCTCCTGCGGCGGGGACCGTCCTCCTCCTCCTCCGTGGGCTCCCAGCTGCCAGACTGGAGCGAGCCCAGAGGAGGCGCCTTGCTCACGGCGCAGTTCTGAGACAGACCCTAAGGCCTGCCTGCCTGAGATGTTGGGCTTGGGTCGCTGCTCTACCGCAGAGTGTCCTCGGTCGGGGCCACCATGGCTTAGCAGTGCCTTGGATACCCTTATGGAAGTGGCCAGGGGCCATCCCCGTGTTGCTCCCCAAGATCTGAGCCTGTGGACACTTGTTGGGGGGGGGGTGCTCCTGGTCTGATTTTATGTGAGGACCCCTGGCCTGGGGGAATTCAGGGCACTAAACAGGTGTTTGCATCCTGCACTGACCCATCAGGGAGAAACCCCCGGGAGGTTTTCTGATGGGTTCAGGGCCCTAAGGGAACTTCACAGCAAGAGAGTCTCTAGCAGACTCCAGGGTAAGGAGGGCTCTAAGGGAAGGCTGGTCCTCTTGGGCCGGGGGGGCAAGTGGACGGATGTTAGTGGGCCTGGCGGACCGCAGTAGGGCCTCCAGAGCCCAAATTCAGATTCCGTATCCCCAGCTGTGGCCATCCCAGCGCTTCTCCCGTCTCTGAGACCACTGGCCGCACACCTGGTCCCTCCCCAGGTGCAGGGCCTGACTCCTGGGGTTGAGGCCCTCCCCCACCCCCCTTGCTCTCAGAATCCTGGTGTTAGGGGATGTGCGAGTGCAGGCCCAGCCCGGAGCCCCTGAAGACAGCGGTGTTCCCGTCAGAGATCAGCAGAAACAGCCACCAGATAGCAGCAGCTGCCACTGAGTTTCTGGGCGCTTTTACGTTGGGCTCCGTGTTTTTTCTGTGTGTCCTAAGACGTCTTCAGTGAACAGGTGTTGCTCTGTGGTCAGCAAGAAATAGTAAATGTGACTTTTAGGAAGTAGTGGAAAGGTTCTCTGAGTGTGACTCTGGGGGCCAAAGGTTTACACAGGTCCCGTTCGGCCAGTATCCTGGCGGCCTCGTCGTTCAAGGAGGCAGCCCCTGTGGGGCACTGGCCCGAGAGAGGTTCCCCTTCAACTTCTCTCCGGTTCCCCTGTGCTCAACTGCGAGAAGGCCAGCCCTGGGGCCGGGCTCCTGCCTCAGAGAACCCTGGACGGCAGGACAACCGTGTGGTTCCAGGGAAGGACGAGAAAGGTCAAGGCCTCCCGTCTCTAGGAAAGGTCAGAGAGGACATCGAATTACGGGGCTGTGCTGGGAACAGAATCTTCACGGTGTTGTCAGCAGGAACCTGGGGAGGAGGGGCGCGTCCCCACTTGCTCCCCTCCACTTACACATGCACATCCCCACTCACACACACACTCCCATTTCCACGTGCATGCTCACACATGGAGACAACACTCACACTTCCACACCCACACTCGGTCACATGTGCTCCCACATACAACACTGCACACATTCCTATGTGCCCCTCTTCACTGCTGACCTTCTGCCCCAAGGGATCCTAGTAAAGGCCCATGTCTGGGCTAGGTTATGGGTCCACCTGGGGGCTTGTAGGGAGTAGGGCTGCCCCAGAGAAGGGCTGTTTCTCTAGACATGGTGGGAGTGGTTGGCCTAGACAGGGGGTCCCAACCAGGGCAGTCAACTGAATCCCCTGGGTGGATTTGTGAGGTGCTCAGGCCCGGGCCCCACCCTGGACGGCAGGTGCTTGTGGGTCTAGGCTGGAGCCAGCCACAGGCCGACTCTTCGGTCACGGCCCCAGTGAGGCCACTCTTACCTGGGGCCCAGGCCTTGCTGCCTATTTGCAGCCTGGTCTGGGAGACTGGGGGTTAACATGAGGCCCCACCACTGCTGGGCATTACATTTCAAACACACACACACACACACACACACACACACACACACCTCCACAGGCAGCAAAAAAGAGGAAAAAAGTGTGGGTTTTTTTTTTTTCAGGTGCTAAAAATATTATCAGGAAATACTTTTCAGCAATGTGCCGTTTTAGGTTCCCCTCTGGACTCAAGGGCGCCTTTGTCTCTGCCACAGAAAGTCCACATTTATCAACACCAAAATCGTTTTATCAAGCAAGCTCATGTTCTGCGGCCAGGAAACCTGAGCCTCCCCAACAGGCCTGTGACATTTTAGTTTAGGGCCTGAGTATGTGTGCAATTTAGATGGGGGAGCCCTGGAGCCGACCTCGGGACACCCCAGGACTTGGGGCTCTGTTGGGGCAAGGTGGTGCGTCCTTCCCCCACAGCGCACCTGGCCTGGTGGGCTTGTCCCTACAGGGCTGGGTGGGGCTCCCTGAGCAGGGCTCCGGCCGGGGCCCTAGAGGGCCCGGCTGGCTGTGCCTCCCACCGCTTTCTCTCCAGAGGCAGCTAGCTGGGCACAGATCTCCCCAGAGCAGGCAGAAGCCCCTGCCCCAGGTAACCCTCACCTGCCCCAGGAGCAAGGCTAGGAAGTTACAGGGCCCGAGGCTCAGGCTGGGTTGCTCCCTTGCGGAAGCCCACCCTACCTGGTTGTTTCACTGTGAGGCTGGACGGGGTCTTGTCACAGGTGGGAACGCCTGGTTCAGGATGAGCGGAAGGGACGGTCCTTGGGTCCTGGGCCCACTCGGCTCCGCCCCCCCGTGTGCAGCAAGGGGGCACAGCCTCCAGGGAGCCCCCCCACACCTGGACCCCTGACGGGTGTCCTGCTATCTATCGGAGAGAAATGATCAGAATAGGGTTCAACGTTTACTTCCTGGGAAGTTCACTGCTGCTTTCTTCTTTGAAAAAACTAGAGAGGAATTAGAAACCCTTCGAGCTGGAGAATCTGCAGGGAGAGGCCAAAGATGGTTACGGGTGAGCTCAGGTTGGGCCTCTCTCCGTGGTTTGGGTGAGGAACGACGCCTTCTGCCGTCCACGGCAGCCTCCCCCACCCCCCCGCCCCTCCCCGCCCCGCCGCTGTCCCCCAGGGCACAGGGCAGAGACTCGGCTTCCTGAGTGTTCCACAAGCGCCAGGGACAGGTGCAACAGAAGGGCTCTCAGGTGGCCCCCGCATGACCCTCTGCTGAGAGGTTTGGCAGCTGATAAAATCAAGCTTCTGTGGCATTTTTCATGACGTGGGGAAAAGCGTCATGACAAAACATCAAGTAAAAGTTTTTCAGAAGGGTATTCAGCGTGGCACGTGCAGCAGCCCCCAACCATTGGCAATGTTCCGATTTTACCCGAGGATCTGCTGTCACGGAGTACGGGCGGTGGCGGGTTTCTTTTTCATAGGTTTCATCGTCACAGTTTTTATTTGCAGTTAGTTGAACAAATTAATGTTTTAGAAGCCGGAATATCAGTGACCCTGGTTCCAGCTGGCCCATTTCCTGCTCCAGCTGTGGCCCAGGTGAAGCCCCTGCCTCCCTCGAGAGCTGGGGTGCTGCGGGGGGCTGGGGCCCGTGTCCTCAGGGTGTTCGTTCTCCCTCCGCCGCCTCGTCTGTCTGGTGGGAATCACGGCCTTCCCTGGGCTCCCGGGGGGCCCTTTCTCTGTGGCATCCCTGCTCTCCTCCTTCGTACACCCCACCTGCAGTGGCTACAGGGTGGTGATGGTGCCCCCACCCCTGTCGCTGAGGGTTCACGATGGGCCCGGTGTCAGTGTGGGCGATACCTCATAGAGGGCTCACCGTGCCCCTCGGGGGTGGGCTCGCCCATTTCACAGATGAGGAAACTGAGGCTAGAGAGCCTGTCCAGAACCACACAGCTGGAAGGGGCGGAGCTAGGATTCCTCCAAGGCTGATGAGTCCCAAACTGATGTGGGGGCTGCGGGGCCTCTTACAGGCTGGAGGCCTCCGTGCGGGGTGGTCAGGGAAGAAGCCGTGAGCCTGTCCCCTCGGGCCACAGGGAGGGCATGGGCAGCAGTACAGCCTGTCCTCTCGGCCTGGCCCCGCCCCAGGCCCTCCTGCCTTGACCTCACCTCCGGAAGTGTGGGGCGGGTGGTGCGTGTGAGGACAGGTGGATGCCCGGCAGGGTTCCGGCACCCCAGGCACTGGGACCCGCCCTGCTCAGCACCCCCAGTCCGTCTCTGTCCTCCAGTCGGCAGGACGCTGTGCCTGCAGCCTCGCTGGCCTCTGGGTTTGACTCTGACCTCTTGCGGACTGCCTTGTGGCCTTGGTCCAGAAGCAAGACCTCGTGGAAGCCCGGTCAGGGAAGCCCCCGTGAAGTCCCCCGTCAACAGGTGTCCCAGGGCGCCGTTGGGAGGACAGAGCCAGGCTCCTCCAGGTTCCGGGGTAGTTGTCAGACGCACAGGCCCTTGTGCTGGAGATGCTCAAGGAAACACCAATTTATTTCCACTAGAAAAATCCTCTTTTTCCTAAGTGTATGACTTTATGTTGAGTGAGTAAAAACTAGCATCTCCTACATGGGTTGAACTATTAACATACAAAAATCGAGAGGTCTCACAGGTGCTGTGAGAGTCCCGCATGTGCAGCCGGGGGCAAGGAAAACACCAAGTCACCAGGATGTTGGTCAAAACATGGGGGCTTTCATTTTACTAATGAGAAGTCACCCGACCCCTTCCGCATCTGAGATACATTTTCCTCTTTCACCCGTGAGCGTGCACTTGCTTCTTCTGTGCTGGGAGCACCTACGACGCCAGCGGGTGCCGCAGACACGCACGGACTCGGGTCTCCAGCTGCTTGCTCCTCCCTCCTCACACCCCCGCCCGGCCCGGCCCTGGGGTCCTTCTGCTGGGGGGCGTCTGTCTACTAAAAGCCAGGCCCCGAGGGCCACGCGTCCCCTGTCAGGGCCCCAGCCTCTCCCATTTGGCAGAGCACGCTTCTGAAGTAGGGGTGCACCTGCCCGCTAGCCTCCGCCGGTGGCACGGATCGGGCCGCAGATAGCACCAGTACGGCCCCCCGGGGCCCAAGGCAGCCACTGCCAGTGGGTCACCCGGCGCTTCCCTCCGAGCCTGGGCTGGGCTTCAGAGCCACACAGCCACCGGTGAGCAGGCTGAGTTGAGGGCGGAATGAAACCCGTCTGCTCCCATCCTTCTAGCCGCTGCTTTCGTACACATGACCGGCTGTGGGAACACATTGCTAAATTCAAGCGGAAAGCAAGGTCTTGACAGGATGGCCTATTTTAAGCCCTGGATCGATCTTGAGACAGACATACGGCGATCGCACGTTCGGGCAGCAAGGTGCAGGGACCGCAGTGAGGTGGGCTGTGTGCCCTCGGCCCTGCCCGCCCCCAGGAGTCCTGGAGGGCAGCCAGCACCTGTGCACGCAGGAATTTACCGGGCTGGCCGGTGCCCTGCGTATCGTAAACGTGCCGCTTGCAAAACAGGGGAGGCCATTTGGGGAGGAAAACAAATCACTCTGGCCGACGTTCATGGGGGAAATGAGTAAAAATGCTGACAGGTGAACCCCACAGAGGCCCGAGATGGCCACCTCGGTCTCCCTAGCAACTGGGGCCGGTTCCCCCAGGAATTTTGCCAGAGTTTATAGGCTGGAAAAGTGGGGGATTCTGTAACAGCTTCAGCTCTCACGGCCAGTGCTTCCCGTGGCCGGCGAGTCACAGGGACTTGATTCTGAGTCATTTCCAGCCACCTGCCACTGTGACGGACCTGCACTTCCTGGATACAGAAGGTTCCGCGGCCTCTGGACGTAGGGAAGTGGTGGCTGGGCCTCGCAGGACATTATGTTTTTGGCTCTAGTTGGTGGAAATATTTTCCACGTGTTTCCCCATGTTTATAGAGCTGAAGGCATGGAACGCAGCCTGTGGCCGCGGGAGCCGGCCTGATGGGGCCTGGTGACCAGGGTCTGGCCAGATCAGTGCGTCCCAAGTGGAGACAGAGTGCCAGGCCGGGTGAGGGCCAGGGGCAGGGCGGCGCCTGCGAGGAGTGTCCTGGAGGCCGGTCCAGGGTGCGCAGAGGCGGAGGTCCCAAGGGCCGGGGGGAGCTCGGTGCTCTGTGGAATCGCGGGGCGCCTGCTGGTATAGGACCCCGGGGGAGGCGTGGTGGGCTCTGGGCCGTGGCATCACAGTCCTCTGAGCAGCGTGAGACGTCCGTTTTCCCCATGGCGGCTCTGATGCGCTGTCGGGTCGGCGCTGGGGCCGTCGGGCCACCCTGGGGGCTTGGGCAAGCAGGGCTCACTTCTTGGCCCGCAAGGCCTGGCCGAGGCGGGCCTGTTGATGCCGAGGTGCTTCCTGGTCCGGCTGCTTCTTCAGACTGGCCACCTGGGGACAGGGCAGGAGCTCAGGTGGGTGGGCGGTGGCGGGGGGCGGGCAGGGCCTGTAGCCAGGGCTCCCAGGCCGTGGTTGTGGAGAGCTCTGGGGGTCCTGAGGAGAGGCAGGTGCCTGGGAGAGAGACATCAGGCAGGCGGGGGACTCGCTGGCTGTCACATGGGGGTATGTGGAGCCATGCTCTTCAGGGACACCCATCCCAGGGGTCCTAGGGACTGAGGCCACTGCACACCCGCAGTGGATGGACCCCCTTCCATTCAGGCCGTGAACACACTCGGAGTGATAAGGAAATGCATGCTGCTCGGCTTATAAATTTGGCAAATGTGGCTTGGTGGGTTAGGGACACTAACTTGGGGGTGACACCAGGTGGTCACTTTACCCTTCTGGGTTTCAGCTATAAAATGAGAGTTTGGACCAGATGGCCCCCAGGAGCCCAAGGGTGAGCCCCAGCAGGTGTGCGTTCGTGTGGGGGGGGGGGCGGGGTGCCCGCGGGGGGAGGGGCACTGCCATGTTTCGTCACTGCCTTGTCCCCACGTACACCACTGTTCTCCCTTCCTGACTCTGACAGACAGGTGCGGGGGTCACCTCTGCTCCGACCGCCATGTGCTAGGTGCAGTTGGACACTTTACCCGCGGTGACCTCCGGCCCAAGAACTGTCCTCCCCTTCCTCCTAGGGGCCCAGCGATGGAGGCACAGAGAGGCTGGTGGCCTGTCTCAGAACACTCGCTCCGCCCCTCGGTGCGTGGTGGGGGTGGTTGGATGGAGTGTGAGAGCCCCTGGGGGTGGCTGGGACCCCCCTGCCGCAGGATTTCGGGCCGAGGCCAGGCAGGCACCCCTGCGGTGTGCTGCTACAGGGTGCCCGTCCCTCCCCACCCCTCCCTCTGCCTGGGGCGCTGGGGTCCAGGCCCCACTTCCTCCTCCGGGAACTTCGGCCGCCGCCGCTACCGGTGGGTCTGCTCCCGGCTCTCCGGGGCCTGCGCAGCCTGCAGCCGGGCCCTGTGGCCAGCTCCCGACCGCTGGGCCTGTGCCCGGGCCTGCTCCGCTCTCCGGGCCCGAGGTGAGAACCTGGGCTCCTCCCTGCTGCCCACCGACCTGAGAGCTGCACAGAGTCCAGGGTAGGGCGTCCAGCCCTCCCCCTAGGGCTACTATTCCTTCCCCCAGCCCCCAGCTGGCTCCGCTGCCCTCTGCTGGGCACGGCCCCGGCCCAGGACTGGCAGGCCGACCCAGGGGTTCGAGCACATTCAGCCCCTGGGCCTTGTCTGGCCCAGAGCCCCACCCACGGGCCTCCAGGCTGTTTTACTGGCCTGCCAGTTTCTGCTTGGCTGGACTGGGGGAGGCGTCGGGGGGAGGGCGGGGGGTTCGCGTGGGCGTCACAGACTCACTCTCGCCCCTGCCCCTCTTGCCAAGTCCTTGTGTGGAGGTAGGGGTCTGGCCAGCGGTGGGAGGGGAGATGCCCCCCAAACACACAGGAGCAGCCCCCGGACTCGCCCACAGGCCTGCCTGACCCCGCGCTTGCCACACTCCTCCCCGTCCTGCTCTGTTCTGCACAAGCCCCCGCGGCCGTGTGGCCACTCCCGCGGGGCCTGGGGAGGGGACCAGGAGGGGCCCACAGAGCCCTGGGCCCTGGTTCCACCTCTGCCTGCCCCTTGCGGTGTGAGCCTGGTAGACCCCACTGTCGTCTGGGGCTGGGTCTCCGCGTCGGTCGGTGTGGGAGCGGTCCACCCCGTCCTTCCCGGCTGTGTGGGCGCCTCCGCGTGGGCTGTGCGGCGTGAGACCCGCCGGACACTCCCCGCCCCTGGGTGCACCCCCGAGGCTGGCCCAGCTGACCTGCCGCCGCTGGTGGTGCCTCGGCGCCCTGTCCCCTTCCTGGTGCAGGCTGCCCACGGGCTGGGGCACTTGCTCCTTCCGGGCCCCCCGCCTTGCCGTGTCCCCTTCTTTCCTCAGCGTCTCCTGCTCCGTCTGTAAGAGCCCAGGGGTCAGAGTCTGTAGAGGCCCTCTGGCGGTGGGGGTGGGGGGGAGGTGGGGTCAGTCCAGCCTTCCCCTCTGGAAAGGAGGTTCTGGAAAGGGCTCTGGGTCCCCTGAGAGCAGGCTGGGTAGAGGGAGGGCCCTGCAGCCAGGGAGCGGGCTGAAGGAGGAGCATGGGCTCCCGGTGCCAGCCTGCTTCGGGCCGGTGGGGGAGGGGAATGGCTCCATCTTTTGGGGTGGCCTCCGGGGCCTGCCGCCCAGGGGCCCTCCCAGCATGGCCCTGGCCTCATGGAGCCCCGACCCCCTGCACTCAGGGCCCTGCCCACTCTGACCCAGGCCCAACAAGCCTATGTCCCCACCATCTGTCTTCAGGGGGCTGCAAGCTGCCCCCAACAGTGCCCCCCCTTCTTGGTGGCCTTCTCCGGCATGCTGGTCACAGAGCAGGGGGCTAACGGCAGGGGACTGAGAGAGCAAACATTTTCAACGGGAAGTTTGGCGGGCCTCCTTTTGTCCCTTGTGGGTGATCCTTTTGGAGGAAGGCACGGACACCCCAGGTCATGCCTCGTGGGTGCTGGATGCGGACAATCTCCTTCTGGAAGCCCATGGGTGGGCGCTGGGCCTGTCAGCAGTTGGGGCTCTCCAAACGGGGCCCCCTCCACTACCCTGCTCTGCCCGCCTGCCTGGTGGGTCCTGCTGGCTCCGGGCCAGTCCCTGTGCCCGGCGGGGGGCGGATGGGGCCCCTGGCCACTCCTCCGTTCGGTGTCTTCTTGCCCCGTGCCCAAGGCCTTGGGGCTGGTGTCACAGAGGCCCGGAGACGTGGCGGCTCTGTCTTGCTGGTAAAGTTATTCGGTCAGTGATAGGAGAACGGCTTACAAAAATAAGGACTTCCAGGGGTGCGGAAAACAAAGGGTCCGTTACAAAAATAAGGACTTCTTTCTTCTTCAGGGGTGCGGAAAACAACGGATCCGCTTCCACTGAAGAAGGAAGGTCCTGTTTGTCTAAAAATCCAGTCACACTCCTGGAAGTGCATGTTAAAAAGGGAAGAGAAAAGTGAAATCCAAAATAAATAAACGGCCACATCCGGGTTTCCCCTCCTGAGACACCAATAAAGGGTTTATGGCTTTGGGGGCCCCTCACAGCTGACCTCCTGGAACTCATTAGCTGTTCCTCCCCCCCCACCCCCGACCTGGGCTGCAGGGGCCCACCACTGGCTCCGCGGCCCTGGGCAATGCCACCGCGGCCGGGCCCGTGCTGCCAGGAGAGGCCCTAGAGGCCTCGGCTCCCCCCGCTCAGCAGCTCAGTGTCGGGCCCGCCTTTCAGGAGAAGCAGGACTCCCGTGACCGTGACCGTAAGGGCGGGCCGACCCACCTTCCTGGGAGGGCAGGTGGCCCTGCATGGACAAGCTGGCCAGTGGCTTTCAGTGACTGTCCTGACCTGCTGGCCCCTGTGCCTGCATCCCGTTCCCAGGGGCCCTGCCCCTGACTGCCACCCCGCTGACCTGGCCACTCCCCTCTGGAAAACCCACTTGTCCCCGAGTCCACGTCAGCTGGGCAGTGTGGTCTGGTGGCCAGGGCCTGCCCTGGGACAGCTGTTCACACGTGCTTGGGCAGACTCTGTGCTGGAGGGTCCAGGCCCAGCAGCGCCCTCGCCTGGTGGGGCCTCACTGCTCTCCTTCGGGCCTGCTGGTCCGCGGGCACTGCAGCGGGCCCTCCTTGTCAGAGAGGCTGGGGGCCAGCTGGGCGCGGGGAGGCCTTCGAAGGCAGACGTCGCTCCCAGAGGGACCCCGCTGCTCCTGGTTTGTGGCACAACTCCGCGCCCTCTGTCCCGCTCCTGCTGTGGCTGGTGGCCTCTGTCTTTCTTCCACTCCTTGCTGGTGCCCATGTGCTGCGCCAGTCCCTCTGTCCTCCAAAGTTTGCGAGTTCTGGACACCCACCGTCTTGTCATCCATTCCGCGGGCAACGACTCGGTTCCGGTGAGGCCAAGGCCGGCCTGTACGGTCCCCTGGCCCTTCTGCCCTCGGGCCGCACCGCCCAGCCCAGCCTGCCCCGCGTAAAGCTGGTCCGCAGGTCTGGGTGAGCAGGGGTGTGCAGCGGCCGGCTCAGGGGTCTCCTGGACCTGAGGCGGCCCCTACAGATCTGTGAGGCCGTGTCGTTTAACATGGACCCTCCCCACCGTCCCCTGGGAGACCCTGGCTGGGTGCTGCTGCCTCGAGCAGCCGTAACAAATGCCCCCCCCCCCGGGGCCCGGTCCCCTGTTCCGCGTGTGCAGATGAGCCCCCGTTGGCACACGCCTCCCACACCTCTGCCCAGGCCAGCGCTGCAGCGGGAAGGGCTTGAGCCGGCAGGGCCGTGTCCCCGTGCTCCTCCTCTGTGCCCACTGAGTGCTTCAGGCCACTGTTCTAGGGGACAGGCCACGAGGGTTTCTGCCCAGATGGGGCCCAGGCATGCTCATGGAGGTTCTCGGTCACGAGAACCAGGCCATTAGGCCAGCAGGACACCTCTGTATCCTCATCCCCGTGAAGCCTTAGGAAGCCCACCCTACCCTGGGGACCGTGGCCGAGGCCCTTGGCACCCCTGTCAACGCCAGGACTCTTGCTTTCCTCACTTTGTAGATGGGGTCATGGAACGCGAAGGGTCAGGTGCCTCAGACGCCAGGTCATCAGCCCGGCAAAGGCTGTCCCCACCCTCCCCTATGGCCTGATTCCTCCGTATTCCCTGCTCGAGTCCCCATCCTGTCTGCCCCCAGAGGGGGCTGTGAGGGTGTAACTCCGTCACGGGCAGCCGGGTGGGTCTGCCACACAGCCCCGTCCGTCTCAGGTGATGTGAGGGGGAAGG
Organism: Lynx canadensis; assembly: GCF_007474595.2. Lineage (NCBI taxonomy): Eukaryota > Metazoa > Chordata > Mammalia > Carnivora > Felidae > Lynx > Lynx canadensis. The sequence goes on along the minus strand of NC_044310.1, from coordinate 220,237,749 downwards.
GCCCCCCCACAGCAGGCACCCGCCGGGTGGACCCACAGAGCCACGAGTGGGCGTGGGGCCTGGGCGATGTTCCGCCTGGTTCCCTTTCTCCGGGCCCCAGTTTCCTCCTCCTCAGTCAACCTGGGCCCCAGGAAGATGCTCTGGTGACCCCCACCCCTAATTTCAACCCGAATAGCTCCACTTCGACCTGTTGCTTACATGGAGACTGGATCCACTCACAGAATTACTGGCCGGTGGGCCCCTCGGCCTCGCTGCCTCCCCATTCTGTCTGCACACTGGGGGCCGGCTCGCTGCCCTGCCTTGCCCCGGACGTCGCCGTCTGCCTTTGTTCGAGGGCTTTAGTTGGGGCCCTGTCGCGCACCCTGCCCTGTGTGGAGACTGCTGGGGTGACTAGATCGGCTTCTCCCCTTGAGCCTTCCTGGTCTCCCACTGTGTCGGCCTGTGCATTCCCCAGCTGTTGCCCTGGTCCTGTCTGTAGGGCACTCCCCGGGCCTGGGGTCATTTCCAACGTGGGCGGCAGAATCTGGGGCTCCCGGGGTAGGCCGTGTGCCAGGCCACACGGCTCCATGCAGGGCTGTGGCCCAGACACTGGGGACAAAGCCGGGCGATTTGCTCTGGCCCCGGGGTGCCATACGAGAGGAGAGGAAAAGTAGCGGGGGCGTCACCACCAGGCATGGGGTTACGGAGGTCTACAGGGCGGCCCTGAGCTTGGAGAGGGGTGGGCAGGTGCAGAACAGGTGCCCACCCAGAGAGGCGCCTCCGGCAGCCTGGCCCAGCTTGGACCCCCACGGGATGCTCCCTTTTCCCCCGCCTCCCCCCGCCCCTCCGCGGACCCCCGCCCCCGCCGCCGGCCCCCGCGGCCAAGGCCCGCCCACCACCCCTGCGCGCGCAGCGCCGCGAGCTCCCCCTGCAGGCGGTCCCGCCGGCGCGCGGCGTCTCCTCCCGCGGGAAGCGCCTCCCCTGCGCTGTTGCTGCCGAGCGCCGAGCCCCGCCTGGCCCGCGGCTCCCCCGCTCCCTTCCCCTGAGCTGCGCGTCCACAGCCGGCCCTCCGTCCTAGGGGCGCGTGCTGTGGAGCCGGAAACCCGGGGAGAGGCCTCGGGCCTCTGACTCCCTCCCGCCTCAGTTTCCCCGTCTGTCCGCTGTGGACATCTGGGGCTCCAGGTGTGAACGCTCGCCTCCGGCATCTCCTTTCCTGCCGGGGGGGACGATGATTCTGTGAAGGGAATGCGGGGCCCTGCCCTCCGGGGCCCCTCACCCGCGCGGGCTCCAACGTGCCCTCTCCCTCCTGGCATCTGCGCCCCAGGCAGGCGACCTGCGCCTCCAGCGGCGTCCCCCTCTGGGCCAGGCCCTGGCTGTGCCTTCTGCTCTCATCCAGGGCCCCGTGCAGTGCGTCCACTTGCTCCTGCGGAAAGGATTGTGAGGTCTCCTGGAAACACGGCCTGGGGTGTGCTCCAGGGGCAGGAGCACAGGGCATCTGCCCGGACGGTGCTGCGGGTCGCTGTGTTGTGAAAAGGCAAGAACAGGTCGAGAACCCGTGCGCTTGGAGTTCCCTTGGAGCCGTGGTGGGAAGGGCGCCGCTGCAGCCGGCGGGCTCTCTGCTGTGGCCGGGGTGGCCTCAGAAGACGCGTGGCATCCCTCCAGGGCTTCCAGCCCTTGTAACGGTCTACGGTAGTCCTCCCCAGCTCACCGAGCCTGGTGGGCTCAGCCTGTGTGCCCCCCCTTCTGCCTCTGAGATCTGCCCCCGTGTGTCGTCGCCCCCCCCCCCCCCCACGTCCCCGTCAGCACTTCTGACCCTGCTATGTGCACAGAAGCATCTGTCCTAGGACACTACTCCCTGCCCCACGGGCACCCTGGGCACATCGGGCTCAAACTGAGCCCCGGTACGTGGCCCTTTCCCCTCCCCCGACACCCACTCACCCACCCTGCCCAGTCCTTGGCCCCTCTGGCTTCAGCCTGCCCGGACCGTCGTCGTTTGCCTGGGCGCCCGTGACGCCTTCGCTTTGCTGTCTCCAGGCATGCTCCACGGGGTGGCCGACCACGCGTCTCAGTCCGTGCATTGAGTTGGGCCGTGTGGTTGCTCTGAGCCCGCAGTGGCTCCCCACTGCCCTCGGGATGAAAACTGAGGAGGGAACGTGGCCACTCGTCAAACCCGCCCACCCTGCTCACTCTCGAGTGAGAGCCTCTTGCCGCCCCTCGCCTGAGCTCTGCCCGATGTCCTCTTGGCCCCGTGGCCCCCTGGCCCCGCGGCCCTGGGTTCCCTGCAGCACCGCTTGGCCGTCTGTTAGCCATCGTCCCTGTCACCCCCTGCTCGGAGCCGTCCCCAGAACAGCGCCGTTGTGTCTCTTGGGCCCCAGGGCGGGCACACAGAGGGCCTGGAGAGCTCTTGTGAGCAAACAAACACACCCACGCCTACTCGAGTCTGCCCGGCAAAGCCGCCGTCCTGCCCGCCGTGCCAGGCCAGTCTCCTGCATTTGAATCTTCCTGAGTGTTCCGTGGGGGAGGTGGCCTGTGCCTTCTGGTACCTCAGACTCCAGACAATCAGGAGTCACACCTGTAGTGCTTTGGGGGCTGAGCGGGAAGGCAGAGGTGTGGCGCTGGGGGAGTCTGGGAGTCCCACAGTTGTCCACGCGGGAGCCCGTGGTAACTTGGACTCAAGGGGGCAAGAAGTTGAAGAACATGACTTGACTCTAGAGACGGCTGGGGGTGTCACGTGGGGGCTGAAGAGCCGCTGGTGTCCCAAGGGCTCCCGGGCCTGTACTGCTGGGTGGTCCAGGACCCACTTACCAAGATGGGAAGGGGGCGCCTTTGGGGGTGAAGGTTCAGAGTTCAGTCTTGAGGAGCCTCCCAGGAGTCACTGGATGTGGGGCCAGTGTCACAGAACCAGGTGGCTCTGGAGGCCCAGGGCACTGATGGCCCAGGGAGGGGAGGGCTGTCCTGGGGAGAGGGGAGAGGGGAGAGGGGAGAGGGGAAGGGAACAGGTCCTGGGCCAAGGAGATGTGAAAGCAGAGGGGAGGAGGCAGAGACCAGAGGGAGGGAGAGGTTGGTCCCCCCTGTGGAATGTCCCAAGAGGTCAGGCAGACGCAGACCCATAAGGGACCCTTTGGATGGGACCAAATGTTGCTTGTGACCTTTGCACGTGTGTGAAGGTGGGGGGAGGTGGGGCTGAGGGTGGAGGGGGGCAGCTGTTCCCAGCAGCCTGGCTGGGGGAGGGGAGACAGGGCTGCAGACAGGCGAGTGGGGTGCTCGTTCAGGAAGAGGGAGACTGGGCACGGAGCCAGAGAGGGAAGGCCGGCAGGCGCAGGGACCCCCTGATGAGCCACGCGGGTGCCAGCCCTGCAGCCGCAGGGTCCCGGGCCAGCCAGGAGCGCTCACGCGGCCGTGTCCCGCGTGTGTGTCTGCAAGGCCTTCCCATCCGTTCGCTCGCTCACTCGGTTGTCACAAATGCTGGCGTGAACTTGCCCTGCTCGTGGCGGAGGCCGATTCAGAGGAGGGAGGGGAGTGCCTGCCTGGGGGAGGGGCTGCAGGGCTGACCCTGGACATCCTCCTTTTTGTCTGACGCCCGAGTGCTTTAGAAACGGACAGTGGGGACCGTGCCTGTGCCTAAAGCCAGTGACTCACCCTCCCCTGCACACTTGAAACCTACTGTTTTCTGCTTGTGCACGTTTCCAGCAGAAAAGCAGAGGTTTCCTTCAAATATGGCTTAAATATTTCGTGGGATTTTAAAGAGGTCCAAACCACGTCTGTGAAGGACGGTGCTCCTCTTGGAATGACTCAACTTTTCTGGAATTCAAACGAACCGTAATGAACGGTGCACCCTCTAGGAAGGTCAGCCGGTGCACCACTCGGTTATCGTCGTTTCTGGTGTCGTGTTAGTTCCGAGTCCTGATGCTGGGCAAGATGTGGGCTGGGCAAGCAAGCCTCGCAAACCCAGGTTCGGTTGGAGGGTCCAGGTAGCTGCAGGAAACTGGGCACACGGCCCTGCCCTCTGGGAGCCTCGGAGCCCAGATCCCCCCGGGGCCCGGCCCAGGAAGACACCGGCGCCAGGAAGCGCTCAGACGTAGAGGGGACCCGGCCTGCACAGGAGCCCAGGGCCCGATGGCAGACACCTCTGGACTCCACGCTGATTGCCTGCCTGCCTCTCGCTCCGCTCTCCTGCTCTGACCGGCCGAGCCTTGTTGTCAGTTTCACTATTGTGTTTCAACTATCGTTTTCCTTTAAAAATCTCAAACGTTCATTCTTCCCTGTAAACGCTGCCCAGTTTCCCTCCAAACATACCATAAACAAACAGACAAACCAAACCAAGAGAGCAAACAACCGACAACCTACAAAGCAGGACCATAAACGCAGATCCGTCCGGAAGCTAATCAAAAGCTCCTAACGGCCCTTGAGCCTCACCCCCTCAGCGGTGCGACCGGACACGGCAACCAAAAGAGAGACAGATGTGTCATCATTCTTTTGAGAAGTAAAAACTGAAACTCTTAGAAAAGTGGTAAAAAGGAAAAGAATTCATGTCAGAAACCCGTGGTGCACACGGGCCCGCAAGGAAGGAAACTGTGATAACACGGAATGCTCTATTGAGGGAGGAAACTCAAACATAAATACATCACTTACTCAGTTTAAGAAATGAGGGAAATTACAAAAGCACAAGAGAGGATGTTAATATAAGCTGGAATGAATAATTGTAGGCAACAATGCGAGAAGAGGTCAAGTTGGTTCTTTTGAAAAGACCAGTAAAACAGAGGCACTGTTGGCAGGTCAGATTAAGAGAAGCAGCTAGAAGCCTTCGAGGCCAAGAAACAGACACAGCCACGGGTATAAATAAGATAGAGCCTCAGGTACAAAACGGGTCCAACCAGAGACCTAGCTACATGTGTAATAGAATGTCAAATAGCGTGTGCGGGTCCTTGGCATTTAAACACACAAGGTGGACGGAGGTCCAGACGACAACAGCCGCCCCAAGGGGAGAGGCGGCGCCCGGCGGCCCCCGCATCGCCGCGGGAGGAGCAGGGGAGAGGCAGTGAGGTGGCGTGTGGAGTGAGTGAGGTGCGGAGCGTCTGCGGGCAAGTCCCGTGCGTCTCGGGAACCTGACCTCGGCCGCTCCGTGTCTCGCAGGTGGCGGCGGAAGCTCACCAACTGACCGCAAGAGGATAAAATAATCTTTGCGCCCAAAGTCTGGCAAGTGCGGCGCCCTGAGGGGGTACAGATGCAGACAGTCGTCACTAACGGCGGGCGTCCGCTCCAGGCTTGGGTGGGCCCGCCGACCCGCACGGCACGGCCTGCCAGTCCACGAGGCCGAGCGGCTCCCGGCCTTGCTTCTGGAACCTGACTGACGCTGTTTGGGGCCCGGAGGAGCGCGCTCAGGAGAAGAGGGCGTGTGCGGGGCCCCGGGGGGCTGGGGCAGGTCGGATGCCCGGCAGGCTGTGACCTGGCTCTGATGGGGGGACACCCCTTCCCCCTGGGGGCGTGTGTGGGCCCGCACCCCCGCTTGCTCTGAGGACCCCCGGGTGCGGTGTTGGGCGCGTGTCCCAGCGCTCTGCGCTGGGTTCTGCCCTGTTGATCTCTCGAATTCCCAGGGTGGCCCTGGAAACGGGGAGGGATTTGCTCTCAAACAAGAATCTTACTGTTTGCATAGCGCAGCCTACCATTTAATTAGGAAAATATGTTTTTAATTGACTTTCTCCTGACAAACACATTGGCTCGTGTGAACCGGGGGGAAAACCCAGCCATGAAAGTGAAAGCAGCCGTGTCAGACGCAGACCTCGCTCTAGCGCATGCTGGCGGCTGGGCCACGTGACGCACGGTGGGGGCGTGGGCGGTGGGGCGTGTGGCCACGCCTCCCGAGCCCCTCGCTGGCCGCAAACGCTGCAGCTGGGATTTGCTGTTGGTCAAGAGGGCCTGGGGCCTCTGCACCTTAGGTGCGTCTGAATCCCCCTCCCGGGTGCCCACCTCAATGGCCGACAGGTTAAAACACTGGGTAAGGGGCGCCTGGGTGGCTCAGTCGGCCGAGCATCCGACTTCACTCAGGTCGTGACGGTTTCTGGATTCCACCCCCACGTCGGGCTCTGTGCTGACAGCGCGGAGCCTGCTTTGCATCCTCCGTCTCCCTCTCTCCCTGCCCCTCCCCCTTTCACACACTCTCTCTTTCAAAATAAATAAGCAAACATTTAAAAATTGGGAAAGACCTTCCTCAGACCTGGAGATCAGAGATTTTGGGGGTTCCCGCGAGGTAGAGGCACACAGAACCAAGTGGCCTACAAATAGGAGAATCGCTAGAGTTCTAAGAACAACGGATAGATTTTAGCACATAGACTTTGCTGAAAAGTTGAGGAAATTCTCAATCAAGCAGGAAAATGAACAGGGGTAGAGAAGGTTTGAACAACATCCAGAAGAGCCTTCTGCACCCATGTGTGGAAACCTCACAGAACCTTGGGGACGCTGACTCGGGGCCTGGGCTGGGGGCTGGAGGGCAGGCTAATAAGGACGAGGTCACGAAGGCCCCCAGTCCCCTGGCGGGCAAGTGCTGGAGAGGAGGGGACCCCAGCCACCACAGCCAGCCGTGCCCCTGAGAACAGGGCCTTCACCCTCCCTGTCCCTGGTGCCACCCATGCTGCCCCTGCTGCCCTGCCCGCTGCCCACAGCCCCCAAGGTCCCCGTGGGTCCCCATGGCTCCCCCTTTCTCTCTGCCTTTCACTTTGGGCCTGAAATATCTGGACAGGGACATGTGAAGTCCCAGGTGGGTTTCTCTCCACTCCTGACTTTGAACAAGACCAGACCCCCTTCTTTGAAGACGTGCAGAGGAAGAAAATCTCGACAGCAGCAATCAACTGTGGTTCAAGAGACAAAGTCAGTCCGAGGGATCAGATCTGAGGGTATTGAGTTAAAAGAGAACAGAGTTATTGCAAGAAATGGGAACAGGCGTCAGGAAAGGTTCACTGACGCTCTCATGAAGGGGAGCCAGAGTGGGAACAATCGAGATTAAAAACACAAGGACCGGGGTGCCTGGGTGGCTCAGTCGGGTGAGTGTCCGACTCCCGATTTCAGCTCAGGTCATGATCCCAGGGTTGTGGGATCCAGCCCTGCATCAGGCTCTGCACCGGTCGTGGAGCCTGCTTGGGATTCTCTCTCTCTCTCTCTCTCTCTCTCTCTCTCTCTCTCTCTCTGTCCCCCTCTGCCCCCGTCCCCGCACTTGCAAGCACTCTCTCTCAAGAAAAACAAAACAAACCCCCCCAAACCCCACAAGGACCAATCCAGGCACGAGGACAGGGACTAGATTAGCCACGGCAGATGAACTAACCTAGATAAAGACCCAAGGTTCTCTGGGACGTAGCAGGGAGCCAGTGACAAGAGGTGACATTCAAGATGAACAAGGAGGAAAAGGCCCAGAGAGCAAGGCTGGGCTGCAGTGAATTTCAGGACAAAAGAGTGGGAAGAGGGTGGGGGAGAAGCGGTGGTTTTTAGGTGGAAATAACGTGCGTCGACCCAAGACAGATTCGACTCTGCAAGTGGAGATAATGCACAGGCTAAGATAACAGAGGGAACAAGTCCACGTTTGGGGAACGTTTTTGAATTTCCAAGATAAACGGACCTTCTGGCTTCCTCTCTGGAAGGAACGATTCAAACCACCTAGATATTACCTTTCTGGAACTGTCTGAGCCTGGGGTCATGGGGCAAACAAGAAAAGAAGTCCGAGTAGAAACAGGCCCCTCCCGGGGAGATGGGTCGTGAGCCTCGCTCACAGCGTCCCCACCGACCTGCTGGGCCCACTGCTGACACCGGGTGTGGCGGGCAGAGTTCTGACCTGGCCTGTGCCCCGCAGCCCCAGGGTTACCCCAGGGTCACCCTGTGACCACGTTAGGGCCTGTTGCAGATGTGATTAAGGTGGCTCCTCAGTGGCTCTGAGTTAACCAAAGGGGGATGACCCAGGTGGGCCTGGTGACTCCCACGGGCCCGGCGGGCTGGCGGCAGAGCAGCGGCCGTGGGGTTCGAGTGGGAAGGGGGCCGTGTGGGGGTCCTGCCGTCGCCGCCGCGCTGTCGTGAGAGCGGGAAGGCCCAAGCCGGGAGCCGGAGAAGCCCCCAGAAGCCGCTGGCTCCCCAGCCGGGAAATGGGCTGCGAAGAGTCTGCCTCAGGTAAGGAAGCGGCTCCCCACCCCCTGCCAAGAGCCCCCCGCTGTGCCAGGCGGGACCCCGCCCCCCGTGGGGCTGGCAGCTCAAGCTGCCCGGGGTTCAGTCATCAGTCTGCGGCAATGGCTGCGGTCGGTCGGAAAGGAACACAGCGTGGGCTGCTGTGAGTACGGAGCCTCCTGCAGACAGGAGGAGGGGTTCCAATTCAGGGGCAGGCGCTTCATGGGCCCCCCGCCGGGCACTCAGAAGAAAGGTGGAGGCAGGGCCATCTGGAGCAAGGGAGGGGCCCAGGGGAGAGCCCCTGGACACAGGTGCAGAGCCCTTGCGGGGGGAGGGGCGGGGAGCCCGAGGCGTCACCTGTGCACAGCGCGGTGACACGTCGGCTGCCATGCTCACTGTTGCAACACTCCCACTGCTATGGAAGGGGGCAGGGGGAGCAAATAACCCTGAAATAAAAGGCTGGCATGGAAGTCGTGAGGAAGCATTAAATCAGCAAGGATCCTATCAGCAACCAAAGAAAACCAGAGCAAATAAATTATTGCAAAACTTGTAAGCGGGATAAATTCCTTTGGAAAAGGCACACGCTCCGAGGTGGGCTTGAAACCAAGGCCAGGCGGAAGAAATAAATGGTGACCGAAAACATACAGGGCGGGAGCGCGGGGCCGGGACCTGGGGATGGGGGGTGGCCACTGCACGTGTCAGGCACAGCAGACTCAGGACAAATGGCACAGAACAGGCACCGGGAGCTCTAGGCTGGTAAGAGGCAGAGCGGCCAAGAAGCTTCAAGTTGTGAAGAACGTGTCCTAGAAATGTATAAACCAAAGACCCTTACAGACAAAAGGAGGGATTGCCCTCCCTGCCCCCACCCCGATGGCAAAATTCAGCACTTCACGCCCGGTTTTCGTAAACTCGAGAGACAGACAGATCCAACCTGCAGTATGTGACTGACATGGTTGTAAAGGTTGACTTAATTAATACGTTCTTTTCAAAATGTGTACCCTGCAAACGGAAAGCCTTATTTTCAAGCACGCACAGAACACACACACGTGAACGCACGTAAGACGGGGCGCGGCCCGCCCCTCCTGCCCCGGGGGTCTGCCCCTGGCTCCGGGCCTCGCCAGCTCTGTCTTGCAGGGCGCTCCCTAAGGCTCAGTTTTCCTAGTCTGTCAAATAAGGGCTGGGACCACCTCCAAGGCAGCTCTGCCAGGGGATGCCCCCGGTGGGCGCTGTGGGGCCACCATGTCCCTCGAGGCCACCTGCTCCAGCCCAGTTGTGCTTCTGCCCATGGGGACCCCAAACCTCCGCCCCCCCAGGGGCCACCCCCCCCCCCGTCCCCAGGTCCCCGCCAGCTGCGTGCCCCACCTGGAGCCTCCGCTTCTCCCAGCTGGCCGCCCGCCTGCCAGCCCGGTGCTGCTCTTCCAGGCTCCGGAGCGCCTCCTCCTGCAGGGCGCGCGCTGCCTGGGCCCTGCGCCTCTCACTCTCCGCCTGGCGCCGGGCTGCGGGGCGAGCAGGGTGCTTGCTTGCCTGGCTCCCAAGGTCAGTGCGGCCGCCACATGGGGGTCGCCCCTGCCCATTTCACAGGCTGGCTAAGTGACTGGGAGCTAGACGGTGGGGGCTGGAGCCCCCCCCCCCCCCCCCCGCCGACCGCCCGTCTGACAATTCCCTGCCACTTGAGGGTCCCTGGGGGCGGGTCTGGGGTCCTGGCTCCCTCTGCCTGCTCCTTCTCTCCCAGGTTCTTTCCTTCCACAGACATTCCTCCTTCCAGACGCCTCCTGGGCAGACCCACTAACGGAGGGAGGAGGACACGTGATGCAATGGGGCGACCAGCAGGCCAGGGGCGCTCTCGGTGGTGACAGGGGTCAGAGACCTGACGGAGAGATGGGCCTCACGGCTGTGGAATCGGGTTCCGGGAGGTCAGCGTGGTGGGAGGAGGGTCTGCGGACCCTGCAAGGTCTCTGGACCGCATCCCCTGGTGACGGGGAGCCACTGTGAGAGGGCCGGGCACACCCGGGGGACACGCTGGCCCACGCCCGAGCAGCTTCCAGGACTGCACCCTCCCGGCCGCCAGGGTGGGGCGCTTGGGGGGAAGCCCGGGAGGTGGCGATGTGGCCCTGTCAGCGGTGTTCGGGGACGGGGCGAGGGAAGGGGGTCACCTTCCTCCGCCTCTGCCAGTGCCTCCTGCAGCCGTGCCACGCGGCTCTGGGCTTGGGCACGCTCGCGCTCTGCCTCGCTCAGCCGGCCGCTCAGGCTCACCACCTGGAGGTGCCAGTCGTCCTGGGCGGAAGGACCCAGGTCAGGGGGCAGCCCGGTGGGTGAGTGGGGGCCGAGGTGTCCGGCTGGAGGTTTGGGGGGCTCGGGCACGCTGACCTGGACCCCGGTGGGCATCATAGTGGCGCCTGGCGCCAGGGCCTCTGCTGCTAATTGGGAGTAAGGGAGGAGGCCCTGAGCCGTCGGGGCGGCCGCTGAGTTTTGAGGGACTGTGGTGTTTGTTGCTATCTGTCACGCCCAACAAAGGACAGTCTGAGCGCTGAGGCGCCCGGTGACCCCAGGGCCCGCCAGGGCCTCAGCGGATCTGGGGTGGATGGACAGATGGACAGCAGAGTGACGGGCAGCATCTCCGTGTTTCTGGGGGCCCCCGGGGCATGTCCTCTCCACCCCCCTTACCCGTTCCCTCTGGGCAACCCGCAGTTTCTGCACAAAGTCCGTCAGGGCGTCTCGCACAGAGGCCACGTCCACATCTGGGCAGGGGTCCCCAGGTGCCGGTGAGGGCCATCGGAGTGGTGAGCCGGACCTGGTCGGGGGGCCGGCGCTCTGGATGCTATCTGAGCCTGCAGGACAGTGGCAGCGGAGGGGGTGTGGTGGGGACGTGGTGGGGGCTTGGTGACGGGCATGCAGGTGCCCTGCCCCCCCCCTTTCTCTGCTTGTCCCCACCCCCAGGGAGCTTGCGGGGGCACGGGGTCCAGGCCCCTCACTGTGTGGGTCGTGAGGCCCGGGGAAGGGAGGGGGCGTCCTGGGTGGGTGCCAGAGCCGGGACGGGAGCCTACCCGAAGCCACTGAGGACACTGACCTGTACTGGGGAAGCCGGGCCACTCGGGGGAGCCTGAGGGGCCTCGTCCCCGCAGCCCCAGGCCGCGGCACAGGGCGGACCACAGCCGGCCCAGCTGGGCCTCCGCGTGCCGCCTGGCACCTTCAGCCCGGGCCAGCTCCCCTTCCAGGCTGTGGAGCCGGCGGCCGGCCTCGTCCAGGCGAGCCTGGAGGCCGTCGGCCACGCTACCGGCCTGCTGCAGCTTCCCCGTGACCATGCGCAGCTCGGCCCGGAGCGTCCGCTCGGCCCCCCGGCTCTGGCAGAGGCCCTCCTCCAGCTGCCGCTTTCGGGCCTCAGCTCCAGCCTCCGCCTCTTCCAGCTCCCGCCGCAGCCTCAGGACCTGTGGGAGGGTCGTGAGGGCTCACGTAGAAGCCCTTTGTCCCAGAGCCACCTGCCCTCCGGGCCTCTCGTCCTCACTCCCTGCTTGGCATGTCACGGCCAGGGGCGCCTCGGACCTGCCTCCCAGCCCGTGTTTGGCCGCGGGGGCCCCTGAGCCCAGGTGGAGAGGGGCACCTCAGGACCACAGAGCACATCCTGGCAGGCGTCCTTTCAGACTCGTGAACCCCCCGGCCAGCTGTTGGCCCTAGGCTGTCCCCTCCTGTGGCAGGGGACCGGCTGCCTCGAGCCAGCCCCATGCTCGTCTGTGGCTGCTCTTGGCCTGTGGTAGCAAAGGCTGGGTCAGCATCGTCCTGAGACCAGGGCCGGGGAGCCTCAGGGGGCCTGATGCAACACCACGGGTTTGCGCGGGGTGGCACGGGGGTAAACCAGCCTCCCCGGCACACAGCACCTATGGGTCGAGAGGAGAGGCCTGGCCTCTGGGAGGCCGGTCCTGGGCCTCTCGTACCTGGGTCACTCTTTCTACCCTTCCACGCTCACCCCTCGGGTCTGCTGGGTCCCAGGCCCCTCTCTTCTCTGGCGGCCTGGCCTGGGTGCGGAGGGGCCCTACCTGACCTCCCGCCCCTCTGTAGCCACCCGTCCCGTCGTCTCCACTGAGGCCACCTTGTCTGCCTCTGCAGACCCTGGTCACAGCCTGGCCTGTGCCCCTTAGCCCCCAGGATGGGGCCTCCGCTCACACAAGGTGCCCCCTGAATACCTGTGAGTGAATGACGGAATAGACAGGGTCACGTCACCCCTAGGGCGGTGACAGGCTTGGGGGAGGCAGCCAGGCTCCCGGCTTGAGGCCACAGAGCCTCTGCCAGACCGTAAGCCCTGGCACAGGGGGCAGGGCCGGGCCCCACCCCATTTCCTCTCCGGGTGGCCACAGTGTTAACGACCCCATTCACGGGTGGAAGTGAGGAGCCGTGAGGTCACACAGGGGTCACATAGGTCGTGGGAGGAGAGTCCAGGTTCTCTGTGCACGGTGGGTGCTCGGTGCAGCCGCCGTGTGCGTGACTTTGGGTCCGGACCGGGGGGTCCCAGGCGGGCCGGGCTGTGGGAACACACGTGCAGGCGTGGGTGTAGGTGTCACTCTGAATCCAGAGGCTCTTTGACGATTGGGCATTTGGGGGCTCTTGCCTGTCCCCTGGCTCAGAACTCTCACGTCCCCCGGGCGAGACTGTCCCTTTCTAAAACACGAGAACCTTAGGAGATGCAGGGGGTCCCCGCTTTGCCTGCATTCGTTCAGTCAGCACCCCTGTCCCTCGGCCCTGGTGGCACCCAGTCCCCACGTTCTTTCTCCGGTTCTCAGCCCGCAGCATGTTCACCTGCGAGTGTGGGGTGGCACCGAGGGGGTCGCCGGGCCCCTCCTGGGCCCCTGCCTCTGCTCACACGTGCTGGGGAGGGAGCCTTCCTCCTGGGCAGCGCCGCCCCCCACTCTGGCCAAGCCCAGTTCTGGGCGATGGGGGATGTGGGTGGTGGGGGTGCCCTCCGAGACCGTGCCCTTGTAGCTGATGGACTCCTGAAGCCGTTTTTGTCTGAGGCCAGGACACCCCGTGGGCAAGGAGCGGGCTGGGCCCCTCGCTGGCCGTCACCCTCGGGGACCCTGGTCCGCCACATGTCTCTGTGCCTCGATGTCCTCATCTGAAAAGGAAGGCGCTAGACCTTCCTCACGGGGGGGGGGGGGGGGGTCGGTGGTGGGGGAGGGAGGAGGGAGGGCGGTGCAGCACACGCCTGGCCTGGAGGGAGCACTGGACCCCGGGTTTCTCCTCCCCGTGCACCTCACGGCCCACTCCCAGGCTGCAGAGGCCCGCTCACGGCCCACTCACAACGGCTGCGGATGTTTGGACCGGCCTCCCGCCTGGAGGGGTATCTAGGCCCCTCCTCTGAGCGGTCCCGACACCGAGTGAACTCAGTGTGAGTGGCCCTTGACTCTGGAGACCGAGGCAGATGGACGAAGCCGTGCAGGTGGTCTCCGAGCCCCGAGGCAGCCGGGCCGGGAGGTGCCCAGCCGTCAGCCGGTACGGCCACCGGCCCCGCGAGCAAGGCCGCCTGCCGGTGAGCCCAGCCCTGCCATCAGGCCCCCCGCTGTGGAGTCTTCTTGGCGCGTGCACCGTCGGGCAGAGCCAAGGCGCCCCTCTGTGCCCTCGCCGCATTCCCGATCTCAGGGGCCACGGGCGTCCAAGTGGTCGTTTTCAGCCATTAATCTTGAGGCTTGTCATCCGTACCCCATGGGGCAGACCCAGCCGGGAGCCCCACGAGTCTGAGCGGGGCCCTCCAGCTGAGGCTGCAAGTGTGGGGACAGAATGTTCCCAAGGCACAGACAGCGAGGCCATGTCTTGGAGCTCGGGCTCCGCGGTCCAGTGGGTGCCCTGGAGGCACCTGGGGGAGCCGGACAGAGGGGGGAGGGGACATCTCTGTGGGGGCGGGGCTCCAGGACGGCTGCCCTCACCTGTGTGCCCAGCTCCTGGAGCTCCTGGCAGGCGTCGGCGCGAGCCTGCTGCACCTCCCGTAGGCTGGCCCGCAGCTCACAGGCCTCCTTCTGGGCCGCTGCTCGCGCCTCCTCCAGGACCAGCACCTTCTGTTCCCTTTCTTCCTTGGACCTCTGAAAACTGAGCAGAGTGTCACAGGCTGGGGCTCCAGCAGGTCCCACAGAGACCTTCCCGCCGCCCACCTCACTCCGGCCGGATGCCTCCCCCGTATCTCGGCTCTCCGGTGTCCCAGAGCCCAGCCTCCGGTCCCCTCGGGCATACTAGGTCCGGGTGCCCAGCCGGATCTGCCCCTCTCCACGTCTCTAGACCTTCCCTCCACCCTTCTCCGTGCTCCGGCCACACTCCCAGAGGCCCGGTGTCCAGCGCCAGGCCCGCCCCTCTAATGCCCCTCTGCGAGGCCTGCGGTCCCGGCCTCCCGGCCCCTCCCACGGGGGGCCTCCCAGAGTCCTGGAACAGGCCTCTCTTCCTCCACTCCCCAGCCCTTGGCCGTCTCTTGCCCACCACTTGGGGCTCGTGTGGCCCGCTGGACGGGAATGCTCCGAGGGCAGGGACAGGTAGAGCCTTCTGATGGACAGCTGGCACCGTGAGCTTGGTGAGCCCACCCACCATCCTCTGGCCCGCCTCAGTAGAACACCCCGCGTCCCGCACACTTTGCCCCTCCGGTGGATTTCGGGGCCGGGAAGGCCCCCTGACGGATGCTGCACGGGCTCATACCTGGCCTTGTCCTGCTCGGCCCTGCGGAGAGCGGCCCGCAGCTCGGTGTTGGAGCTCTGCAGCACAGCCTTCTCGCGGGCCTCCTCGCCCAGCGCCCGGCGGGCCTCCTGGGCCTCCCTGCGAAGCCCCTCGCGGCTCTCCTCGCTGCCCTGCAGCTCCCCGCGCAGCACGGCCAGTGCCTCCCGGGCCTCGTCCAGCTGTGCCCGCAGCCCCTCCGCCTGGGGAAGGGGCACGAGGCTGTCGGGGCCGCTGGGGGCCGGGGCGCCACGGGCAGGTGGGGGGGGGGCGGGTAGGAGCTGCCGATCGGCCTCTGGCTCTGGTCCGGCAGCGCCCAGGTGCCCCCAGCCCTGTGTGCCCAGGTGCTTGAGAGAAAAGCAGCCAACCTGGCTCTGCCCACCTGGGGGTGCAGGGTGCCTCACGAGGGCTGGTCCCAGAACCGGGGAGGTGACGGTCTGGCCCTGCTGGCCCTGGGCCCTTGCTCCCTCCCTGGCCCCCGGGGATGCTGCTTGCCAGACGGCAGGGACAGCGTGGCACCTGGCTGTGCCCACACATCCGTACTGCCCCCTCCCGGGTCCAGATGCCTCCGCTTGACGGCCCCCCGCCCCCGCTGCTGCCCGCTGGCCTTCAGTGATGCCGTGGCACTGGGGCTGCTGCCCGCCCTGGGGCGGGTAGCCGTGCAGGTGGCCCTGGCTCGAGACCCCTGCTCCGCGGCCCTCATCTCCCTATCACGTGGGAGGCAGGGGAGGGTGGGTCTCTGGGCGATGGTGCCCTCAGAATTCTCTGGCAGCACGAAGGCCAGCTCGGGCCAGGCTGTCCAGTTTGCTCGGGCGGCAGGTTCTCGCCGTCACCAGGGCCCTGGACAGAGTGCCCCGCAGAAGCAGGGACACCCTAAACCCAACGGGTGGGGGGCAGCAGAGGCCCCCGGCTGGGCAGGCTCAGCAGCCCGGACTCCGGCCGCTTTGGAAGCCCGGAAAAGCTGACCCGAGGACGGGGAGAGGCTGTAGGCGTGGGTCCTGCGCCCTGCCCCTACCAGACGTGTTCCAGGCCCAGAATGGGACACCCGTCACGCCGTCCTCCCTGCGGCGGGACCCCCACGCCCTCTGGGGGCTTCCAGGCAGGGCTTGCGGGTTCTGTGGTTGTGTGAAGCTCAGGGCCTGAGCGAGGGCCAGAGCTGGGTCAGGGTGGGGTCGGGGGTCCTCCTCACTCCTCGCCCCAGCACCACCTCCCCCTCGACCCTTGGAGGGAGCGTCTGGAGGCGAGCGCAGACCCAGGGCAGGGGCGGCCCACCTCCCAGCGCCCGCACTTTGGTGAGGGAGATCTCCAGGCTCGGCCGGGACCTCTGGTCTCCCGCCTCCCAGGCCTGCGCTCCAGCCCTGACCGGGGCACTCTAGAGAGGGCTCCGTTCAGGCTCGGGTGTCCCGAGGAGGAGGTGGAGAGGAGGTGGAGGGGGCCGGCGGCGTGCCGACAGAGGGGAAGCCGCAAAAACTCTGAACCATGTCAAGGCGCTGGTTTGCCAAGAGCAAACCCCACTTTGCTGGCCGTTTCAGCGGGACATTGTCCAGGCCCCTGGCCAGCCTGGCTCCCGCGTCCGCCCGCTGTTATTGTTGTTCTGTTTTTGGGAAGGGCCTGAGCCCCCCCCTCCCCGCCCCACTCCCCTTCCACCCCCCACATATGGGAGCCACAACTGTGCAGGGCAGTTTCCGCCGAGCTCAGCAAAAATCCACCGAGAAGGTCAAGGACCAGCAAAGGGCCCTATCCATCATAAAAGGAACTGTTTTCATTTCCCAGGGCAGAGGAGATGAAAACGAGCACAACAAAGCTGGAGAAGGGCCCCCCTCACCCCTGCACCCCCACCCGCTTCCCTCTGCCTCATGAGAACAGCCATCCTCTTTACAGGAATTTTACAGCCAAATCACTTAATGTGATTATAATAATTATTTCTTTACTAGAAATTGTATAAACAGCATCTTTTGAAATCTCCTGCAGGGAGGTGGTTCCAGGGCTCTGCGCCGCCTGAGGGAAGGCAGGGGAGGGGCCGGTAAGGGGCTCTCGCCCGTGCGTGCGAGCACACACGTGTGCGGTCAGCGTGCGTGTCTGCAAGCGACGTGAGTGAGTGTGGCGTGTGCACCTGTACACGCGTATGCAGGAACACGCGTGCCCGTGTGCCCACACACATGCGTGACGTATGTGCGTGTAAGTGCACGTAGGGCTGTGTGCACTACTTGTCGCACATTTGTGCGTGCTTTGTGGTGTCCGCGGGTCTCCCTGTGAGTGTCGTGTCCGCAGGTGAGTGTGTGTGGGTGCATGCACAGGTACGCTGTCACTTGTGTGCATGCGTGTGCACGTGTGGGCAGGGGTGTGAACGGTGCAGTGGGTTCACGTGTGTGTGCAGGCACACACGTGTGGCCTCCAGGCAGCGCCGAGAGAAGCCTGGACGTTCCTTCAGTTTAAAGGCTGTGGAAACGTTATGGTTTCCATGGCGACCGGGCCAGCCTGGCGCCTGGGAGGCTCCTCAGTGCTGCTGTTCCCGGCTTGCTCCCCCTGCCCCCGCCTCAGCCTCCTGCGCCCCCACTGCTTGCTGGGGCCCCTCTCCTTTCTGGGGTTCCCTCTCCTTTGGGGGGCCCCTCTCCTTGCCGGGGGTTTCCTCTCCTTTCCAGGACTCCCCTCTCCTTCCCGGGCCCCCCCCCTCCTTCCTGGGGCCCTTTCCTTTGTAGGGGTTCCCTCTCCTTTCTGGGGGTTCCCTCCCCTTTCTGGGGTTCCCTCTCCTTTGGGGGGCCCCTCTCCTTGCCGGGGGTTTCCTCTCCTTCTAGGACTCCCCTCTCCTTCCCGGGGGCCCCCCTCTCCTTCCTGGGGCCCTTTCCTTTGTAGGGGTTCCCTCTCCTTTCTGGGGGTTCCCTCCCCTTTCTGGGGTTCCTTCTCCTTTTTGGGGCCCCTCTCCTTGCCGGGGGTTTCCTCTCCTTTCCAGGACTCCCCTCTCCTTCCCGGGCGCCCCCCTCTCCTTCCTGGGGCCCTTTCCTTTCTAGGGGTTTCCTCTCCTTCCCGGGGGCCCCCTTTCCTTTCCGGGGGCCCCTCTCTGGGAACCTGAGCTCCTCGGGAGGCCTGTGCTCTCTCCTCTTTCACCTCTCCAGAACAAATGTGCCCCCAGTCTCCTGGCCCCTCCCCTGCAGCCCCCAGTTTTAAAATCTCATTTTGCTTCCCCGTGTGGTCGCTGACCGGGCCTGACTTTGAAATCTGTTGAAAGGAGACCTTTCTCTTTGGGGGCCAAAGTAAACAGCTTGTCATGTTAAATCATGCTCTCTCCCTCCCTCTCCCTCCACCACGGGGCCTGCCCCTGGGGGCGCTGGGGGAGGGCTGAGGAGCCCCCCTCTCTCTGCTGCTGCCTCAGCAGCCGGTGCCTGCTTGTGTCCCCCCCGAGCTCTGGGTCAGCGCGCTGCCTGCCGGCCTCGGCGCCTGGCCCGGGGAGGGCACGGGTCCCCCAGTCCTCGCGGCCCCACCCGGGCGCAGGCTCACCCTCCCCCAGCCCAGATCCCCGTGCCCTCCTGCCCTCCCCTCTCCCAGGCTCCCCAGGTGCTGTCATGTCTCCCTCAGGAACACCTCCCCAGTCTTGCTTGCCTGCTGGGCCGCAGCCTGGCCTGGCCTGCCCTGCCCGAGACTCTCCCCCACCGCAGGACACCGGCCCATGGCTCCCGGGGGCCCCTGCGGCAGCCTTGAGGCCGCGGCCGGGTCCACGCACGGTCGGCCCCGGAAACACCACAAACCCCCCACGCCTCTGCCCCTCTACTCCCCCCACCCCGGGCACCCCCAGGGCAGCTCCACCCCACCCAGTGCCCAGTCCCCTGGGCTCCGTGCGTCGTGCTGCATGTGGGCAGAGCCCGGCCAGACCCACCGCACGCAGGCTCTGCCCAGGGCTGGTGGGATGGATGGGTCTCCGGGCACCCCTCCCCCTCCCCGGCACCTCTCCCCCCTTCTCCCGGCACCCCTCCCCTGGCACCCCCTCACTTCTGTCCCGGCGTTGCTTCTCTCTGCCGCCATCTCCCGGAGACTGTCTCTCAGAGCCGCGGCCTCTCTCTGATGGGCCGAGATGGCGTCCTCGAACTGGGCCTGCAGGGCCTTCAGCTCCGCAGCCGTGGCGCTGACGGTGGCCTGGAGAGAGCGGCAAGCTGGCCGCGGCATCCAGGGGCAGCCCGAGGCTTGAGCGGCCGGTGGACAGCCATCTGCTGTCCCCGGGCCGGGCGGAGGCTCGCTCGGGCCGCACAAGGCGGGCAGAGCAGAGCCCCGGGCCAGCCTTCCCGTGCCGCCCACTGCCCGTGCCACCGCTGTCGGCCCCGAGGGGACGTGGCGATGGGGGGGGGGGTCTCCCCGCGCGGAGGGGCTGGCCCTTTCCCCCATGCCTTTCCTTTGGGGTCTCCAGGCCACCAGGCCAGGGCAGCTTGGGGGCGGGGACCCAGTCAGGGACTCAGGTGCTGACCTCTTTCAAGCCTAAAATGTTGCTGTTGGGCCGTTCAGCTGAGGGGCCAAGAACAGCCACTTGGCGAATGAGACAGGCCCTGCCCTCAGAGGAGGCTGACTTCGAGACCCCTTCAGCTGGGCAGTGTGCTCGGCATTCGTGCCCAGGACGTGGGCATGGGAGCGGCAGCCCGGGTCCCGCGGTCCTGTAGTCTGGGACGTCCACTGCGGTCAGTGCACGGGGGGCTCGCCCTTCCGAGGCGTGCCTCTAGTCCCCTTCTCTGGGACCCTGCCCATCAGTGGAGGGCCAGAAAGGTGGACCCCAGCTCAGAACACATGGTGGTGGCAGGGAAGGGGGGAGGTGGGTCCCAGGACAGCCCTGTCCCCGAGTCCAGGCGAACACAGGAGCCCCTCTGTCAGTCTGGCCCTTGGTTTCCCGAACTTTCAAATAGGCAGGTGGCATTCGGGGATGCCCACGGTCCCTGCCAGCCTAAACATGCGAGCACCCACAGACATGCCTGGAACGGGGCCACGGGGCTCAGCCTACACCCCCCCCACCCCCCAGATGGAGGCCCCCCTGCAGAGACACTCAGGCAGCACAGACATTCATCGGACTCAGCTTGGCCTGGCTCTGCTCTCCTGGACCCTCCTCTCCAGCACTACCCGGTGGGCACTTGGAGGAGGAGTAGGAAGGCTAGGAAGCAGTGCCCAAGCTTTCCTTGTCCACGAACAAGGACGCCGCCTGCTCACCTGGGGCCCGAGGCCCGCCTGGTTTCCCGGCCCGGAAGCTCCCCCTCGCCTCTGCCTTGGCCCCAGGGTGGTCTAGGCCCCCACGGGGGGACGGAGGGGAGTGGAGCCGGCTTCGTGTCCCAGGGAGGCACAGGTGCCTGTGCTGGTGCCCCCGCACTGGAGCCCCACCCCCGCCCACCCAGATTCTGTAGGCCGCTGCCCCAGGGCGCTAGTGGGCTGGGGCCCTCTGAGGCCTGGCCTCCTGCTCTTGGTGAAGGAGCCTCACTGGTGCCTCCTCCCCTTGCCCCTGCCGTCCTTCTGCGTTACCCCCCACCGCCCTCCCGTCCTCCTGCACTGACAGGTATCACCCTGGGTGGCCCATTTGGCCGTGCCCTCGGGGCGGACCCAGCGTTGCTGTGGTGGCCTGGCTGGGAAGGCCCTGCGGAGGCTGTGGGTGACAGGATACAGCCCAGGAGCCCCTCCCCCTGCCAGGGGGCTTTTCTCACGTCACCCCACCACAACTGGCTTTCCTCGGCAGGCATTTCTCCTCTCCTTCCGTCCTCAGTGGGTTTTAATTTCCACGTTCCTTGCCAAGGGGGCAAAACGACCCTTAACGAGCTCGCTGAAGTGCCCACCCGCTGGCTGGCCGGCTAGCCCCAGTCCAGGTGGAGACTCAGCCAGCACAGAGGGGGAAGGCTCCCGAGCAGCCCCTCTGAGTTGGGGGGTCAGCTCCCAGGGTCTGGGGGGGCGGTCCCTGGTTCCCTGACGAGAGTGGGGTGGGCGGGGCAGCTCGGTGGGAATGGGGGGAAGGAGGGCACCACCCCGTGGGCCCCCCCACGCCTCCCAGCTGTGCCCACGGAAGCACCGGCCAGCCCGTGACAGAGCAGGGCGGGGGCTCCAGGGAGGGGGGCTCTTGGACAAGACTTTTCTGGGCGCCGGGAGCCCCTCCGGGTGGCGGTGCTCAGAGTGACCCTGTCTGGTGGCGGGGGGGGGAGGGGGTGGAAGGCAGCCGGCTCCTAACCGCAGCCCCCTTGCCTGCTGACTGTGCCCCTGGGACGGGACTGCGTGTCCCTGCCTCCCCAAGGCCCCGCTGGCTCTGCATCTGCCCCCGCCGGGCAGCCCTCTCAGTGCCCGCTGCTGCTCGAGCAGGTGCAGAGTCAGTGACGCTGGGACAGTGGCTCCTGCTCCGACACCAGTTCTGGGCCGGGCGCTGCAGCCGGTGTTCTGTCCACACGCTCGTTCCCTGACTCGCTGAGTCATTCACTCAGCACCAGGGGAGCATCTCACCCTTTGACCTTGGGGCTGGGACACACCAGGGACAAGGGTGAGAAAGGGTCTCCTAGGATAAAAACGAAGGTGACAGGAGCTGGAAGGACGCAGGCAGGAGGCAGAAGGGACAAGGTGCTGGCCTGGCCTTGCCCTGGACCACACTGGCTCCCTGCAGTCTGCGGGGTGCGAGAAACGCCCCGTGGGCCTCTGGGCTGCTCCCTGCCTGCCTCTGCTCAGTGCCCGCCCCTGGGGCCCTGACCCCGCTGCAGACAGCCCTCCCCTGAGCTCGCCGTGGTCCTTTCACCTAGCTCTGGCCACCTCCCCCTGCGGGGGCAGGGGTCATCCCCACCTTGCCTACACTGGCGGGACTGCACTGCATCTCATAATAGGCTGAGCCTCCCCCACTGGAGATAGCAGCGGGGGCCCAGCTCCACACATGGGGTGGGGACACAGGGTCCCCAGGGTCGCTGCCTGCCCTGTTCCCTGGACACGGGCTCCTGGTGGAGTCTGGAGCCCCAGGTGGCCCCAGCTCGTTGCCTGAGGCAGCCTCAGTGCACCCGTGGGCGGCTACCCACGGCGGGGGGGGGTCTCTCCTGTCCCTCGTCCCTCGGGGATGCCTTTCTCCTGGCTCAGCTGGAGACTCTCTGTGGTGTCCTTTCCAGCGAGGGTCTGCCTCAGGCACAGTGCTGGCCTTTCCCAGTTTGGTTTCTCCTTTGGACGCACGTCTCTAATGAGCCAGCCCCAAGAGGCCTCACGCACATTACCTGCAGTTCCGTTTTGCCAAGTGCATCTCAGGTGCACAGACAGGCAAGGCTGGATGTACATGGGGCTGGGCGGGGCACAGGGCTGGGTCCTGCCCGCCTCTGCTGCTGGCTCACCTGCGGCCCCAGGCCCTCCTCTCTGGCCCCTTTCTGGCCAGGCCCGCTGCTGGCGAGGAGGGACTGGCTCTTGGAAGCCCCCACCCCCCAGCCGGCTTCGGTTCACTGGGCCTTTCCTTGCCATTAAGACGGTGCCCCCTCCCAGCAGGAGACCTGGACATTCCCTGGAGGGTAGAGAGGGCTGTGTCCCTGGGACCAGGAAGGAAGGGGGTGCATCTGAGGGTCTGCCTGAGCCTGCTGGGCAATGCAGGTGGCCAGGCTGGGTACCCAGTGTCTGGCTTGGGCACACAGGGCTCACCTCGGCTTGCTTTTGTTGGCTCTGGGCCTCCCGCCGCACCTGTCCCAGCTCCTGCGTGGCTCTGAAGAGTTCTTCCCTCAGCAGCCTCCTCTCTTCTTCTTTCAGTGACAGGGCCTGGCAGGATTTGGTGGTGGGGGGGGCATGCTTGTGAGGGTCAGGGGGCCTCCACAAGGGGAGGCTGCAGCAGAATGCTGGGTGCTAAAGCCTCTGCCAGGACGTGTTGTGTTCTTGATTCCACATCCTGCTCAGGGAGGGGCATCGCTCCAGAGGCAGCCCTTGTCCCGAGTCGGGTCCGTGGGGCCTTTTTACTGTCTGCATTGGTCCAGCTTCCATGCCCGTGCTCAGTTCTCTACACACTAGCTGGCTGGTCCGGTGGGTGGGTGGTCAGACACAGAGACGGATGGTGGATATGGATGGACAGCTGAGTGTGTGGATGGAGGGAAGGATGTTTAAGTGAATGGATGGACAGATGGTCAAGTGAGCGGTTGCATAGATGGATGGTCATTTGAACGCATGAACGGTCGAGTACATGGATCATTGATGGATGCTTAAGGACATTGATGGATAGATGTATGGTTAGGTGTGTGAATGGAAAATCGGGTATGTGGCTAGACGGCCATGTATGTGGGAGGAGAGCTAAGTGTATACATAGAAGGATGGATATTCAAATAAATGGATTGATGATGACAAATGGAGGGACAGTCAAGTG
This sequence comes from Lynx canadensis, assembly GCF_007474595.2. NCBI lineage: Eukaryota > Metazoa > Chordata > Mammalia > Carnivora > Felidae > Lynx > Lynx canadensis. The sequence continues at coordinate 220,214,633 of NC_044310.1, read as the reverse complement.
CATGGATGGATGGGCAGATGAATGGATGGATGGATGGATGGATGGATTTGTGGATGGATGGATTGGTGAATGGATGGATCGGTGGATGAATGGATGGATGGATGGATTGGTGGATGGATTGGTGGATGGATTAGTGGATGGATGGATGGATGGATGGATGGATGGATGGATTGGTGAATGGATGGATGGATAAATGGATTGGTGGATGGATGGATGGATGGATGGATAAGTAGGTGGGTGGATGTCTGTCGACTGGGACTGCTGTGAAGACTGAAGCTTCAATAGCAGTGATCTGGAAAGGTCAGCCCTCTTTGTGGGTCAGAGAAAGCATGGTGAGGTGGAATGCGAGGGTCCCCCACTGCCTGACAGTCCCCCATCACCTCTTGCATCTCATTTTCCAATTGGAGGAGACTCTCATCCCGCTCATGCTTTAGGCTCTGAATTTCCTCCTTCAGAGCCTCCCTCTTGGCCGCATTCTTTGCTACCAGCTTCTTCTCCTGTTCCAACCGGTGAGCTGCCACTTCCTTCTCCTCTGTCAGAGACAGACTCAGGGACTCCTGGGCCAATGCAAAGGAACAGGCTATGAAGACTGCGTAAGTCAGGACACGTGAGGCCAGCAGGTACCTGTAGTCCTGAGTGAGACCCGGTTCATGGGACGTCAGGACAGGACAGGACCCCAGGAATGGCCACTCCAGTCAGCTAAACACCCTTTGTCTCACACGAGGACGTTAAAGCAAGAGCTGGGTCTCACCACCTGCCATCCCTATGTAGTGGCCCATATACCTCTCCCAGCCCCCACATTCAGAAGATGTGTAACATGTTAAACAAGACCTCGCAGGGGCCTGTGGCCAGTGGGACAGCGTAGCGGGAGGAGGGAGCTCCCTCCGGCTACCGGCCCTCGGACTGCAGCCAGGCCAGCCAACCCGAGGTCTGGCCCCTTCTGTGGGGGAGAAGACCCCCCCTGCACAATGCTCCAGGCCCTGGACCGCCCACGCGAACTATTCGAGTTCTCCGGTGCGGCCCCGGTATGGCCGGGGCACCTCTCGCCCGGCTGGTCTCCTAAGCTCCCTCCCCCGTGTGTCTGCGGGCTTTTGGGACATGGCAGTTCTCCTGGGAAGTGACCACGCGGCAGCGGCCCAACGGAAGCAGACCTTCTCCCTCTGGAGCCGAGCCAGGTCCTCGTGGTGGGCCAGCGCCTGGCTCTCCAGGGCCAGCTGCAAGTCCCGCTCCTGCTGTGCCACCTGCCGCTGAAGCCTCCCCACGTCCCACTGCAGCTTTGTCTCCTGGACCTCCCAGGCACTTCTCAGCTGCTGCATTTCCACTGTGAAGTGACAGAGGCATCAGGGAGCGGCCACAGGGCCCCCGCAGCATGGAACCCCTGTGGCCCCACGGGGTGCCAGCCACCTGCTTTGAGGAGGCTGCCAGAGCCCGTGGGACAATGCACTCCGTGCCCCACTGCAGTGTATGTCCTAACTGTCACCTTGTATTGGCTCTGGCCAGGCCCACACAAGGCAGGGGCGCCGGGCAGGGAGCACGGGGCCTGGGAAGGGAGCACGGGAGCTGGGTAGGGAGCCACCATGCTGACCCTGTGGCCGCAGCCCGGTTCTGCGCCTGGGCCCGGCACCGAGAGCAGGCTGTGCAGGTGGCCGGCCCTCCTAGACAACAGTGGCATGACCCGATCAGCCACGTGAGCTCCAGGCCTGTGTTCGTGCCCCTTCAGGGGGCTGGGGAGTGTGAGCAGCACATCTGGGGACTGAGCTCCACCGAGGGGAGAGAGGAGCAGAGAGAGCCTGCCCGAGGAGCACCTTGCAGGGCCTGCCGGGCGAGCCGCATGCTCCGGGCCTGTCCCTCCAGCTGCTCCCGCTGTCCCTCCAGCTGCATCACCAGCTGCTGGGTCTCAAAGAGGCTTCTCTCCAGAGAGTCCCTCTCAGCCCTGCAGAGTCATCAGACAGTGGAGCAGGTCACCCAGGCGGTCCTGCTGATGAGGGACGGTGCAGAGGCCTTTAGCTGGATAACGGAACAGTGCCCACCGAGGCTGGGCTCATCAATCAGAAGATAAACAGAATTAACATCTCATTCCTTTTTTTTTTAACTCTTTTTTTTTTTAGGTAGGCTCCACGCTGAATGTGGGCTTAACCTCACGACCCTTGGATCAAGAGTCGTGGGATCTACCAAGAGCCAGCCAGGCATGGCCCATCATCCCTTTGAAATCTCTAAAACCAAATTAGGCCCTGCACAAAATAATCTTTCAGGTGGATTAAAAAGCTAAACGAAAAACAAAACAAAACAGAGCACAACAACAAATAAACAACTCGGAACTATAAAAACCGTAGAAAAAATAGAGAAAGTTATTTTATAAAGTTTGTAAGCAAAACACAAAACCGAGAAGACAAAAATAAAGAGGCCAGCAGATCTGAATACACGTAAAGGGGTTGGGGGCTCATGCAGAAAGATTTCACAAACCAACTTAAAAGACAAGGGACAAAGAGTTAATATCCATCATATGCAAAGAGCTCCTACGAATCAATGACAGAAGGTCAGCTGATCCTACAGAAAAATGAGAAAAATGACTGTTATTCACAAAGAAAACGCAAAGGGGGAATGAACATATAAAGTTTGCTCACCCTACTGGTACTCAAGGAGATTCAAATGACAACCGTGTGGTGTCATTGACCACGCACCAGATTGACACAACTTTAAATAATGTTTATATTCAATGTTGGCAAGGGTGCGAGGACCATTTTCTCTGTGGAGGGGAGGCTAGGAAACTTCAAGATTTAAAGCGTGCCTGTCTTTGAGCCAGCGATTCCACTCCCAAGTGTCGGTTCTTTAGAAATACGCATGAACCAACTACACACGTACAAGGATGCTCACTGCAGCCTTCTATCGCGCACTAACTGGACGTGGCTTCCATGCTGATAAGTGGCAGAATGTTCTAGAAATGACGGTGCATCTAGTGAGTTGTTATCGAGGACGAGGAAACTCTCTTTTCTGATCTCTGAGAAGCAACGCGTCAGAGCGGAAGGGCACGCCCAGCGTCCACCGCGTACGAAAGCTGCCTCTGTGCACGCAGACACAAATGTCCGGAAAATACCTGCAACTCAGAGCAGCGTTCATTCCCGGGGAGGGGGGTGAAGTGGCTTGAAGGAGTTGTCAGAAGAGAACCAATCAGCCCACCGGTCGTCGACCAGCCAGCGAGCACGTTGTAACCGATACTGTGCTTGGCCCCACGCGAGGTGTTTTACCGTGAAAACATCTGCCAACCAAACAGCACACGTGCACACACCACAGACACACAAAAATACTCACGTGAGCACACAAACGGCAGACACACATCCCCACACAAATCGATGGGTCGGGGCGGGCCGTGGGCCCCGGGGGACCCTGCTCACCGCTGCCACCTTGGTGGGGGGGTTGGGCGTGTCGACACCGTCCAGGGCTCGCTCTTGCCTGCAGAGCCCAGAAACTTCACTCCTCCGATGTCCCCAGTGCCCCCTTCCAGTCCCCATCCTAGTAAGCACCCCACGTTCCCTGCTCCCCGCTGCTGTGTGAACAGACGGCAGCGGGGGCTGCCTCCCCAACACCTCGAACCCACCTCCTCCCAGACAGCAGCCTGGTCCCCTCTGGGAGAGGCGGTCTCTGCCGCTCAGACACCAGAATGTTCTTTCGCCCCAGAGCCTGGGAGTCTAAGGGTGTGTCCGGTCTCTCCTTCCTTGGGAGCCCGAGAGCACCTCAGCCTCCTGGAGCAGAGGCCGGCATGACCAGCGAGGGCGCAGGCAGACACCCTCCATCCACCTCTCCGGGTGCCGAGCGAGCCAGCAACCCCTCAACTGGGCATGCGTCCCCAGCGCTGCAGCCTGGTCAGGGCCTGGGCGTGGGGGCTGGAGGGGCTTGAAACCCGGGGTCCTCTGTCATCAGCCCGCCACGGAGAGGCAAAGAGCTGCCGCAGGACTTCTCGCACCTGGTGGTTATCAACGTTACCCGGGAGCTCATTAAAACCGCAGTGGCCAGACCCTCCGGCCCACGGAGCCAGCCAGACACCTACCGTGGGAGCTAGGCGGCACCCTGTGCCAGCATATGTGATTTCAGGACAAGCCCCCAGCAGCCTCGTCACCGGAAGCTCAGACCGGTCACCGTAAAGTGCTGATTAATGAGCAGGTGACTGTCTGGGGCCACAGGGCTGCCCAGTGATCGGGGCAGAGCCTACGGGGAGGACCCTGGGCTGCCACGGCCTCTGCCCAGCCTCTGCCCGTGATCCGGGCAGCAAATACTGACAGGTGACAGGGGCCCTCCAACCCCTGCTTGTCTGAGCACCCGTGGGGCCTGGAAGGGGGCGACAGGCAGGGACCCTCTGCTCCTGCTGACCCGGAGCAGGCCTTTGTGAGGTTTTCTGTTCCTGTTGCTGTGCGAACTTTCATTTGCAAAAGAGGTTTGTCTGTGAGGATGTTCAAGGACCTGGGACTCAAGGGTTCTGGTGACCCCCAGGTTCTGGAGTTCCAGGAGGAAACCTTTTCTACAAAAATACTTAGATGTTCCCAAGAGAGCCCACAAGTTTGGTGACAGAAAGCAACCAGCTTTTGGATTGCTGCAGAGGCCATGGGACCAGCTCAGCTTACCAGGTGACAGCCTGAAGGGCACCCCCGTTCTCACCTACAAGTGCCTATTTCACGTCTTCTGGAAGTGGCCCCTGCTGACTTTTGAAGCTCGCTCTGGCCCTGCCCTCAGCTTCATGGTTCCCTGGGGTTGACACTGTGCCTGGCTTCAGGGATGGGCGTGTGACCCCAGCCTGCCAGTCTGAGCCTTACGACTCCCAGGACCGGTTCAGGGATATCAAATGGCTCAATATGGCCAATGGCAGCAGCTTTTGGGTTTTTTGGGGGGAGGAGGACACTGTGTCTGCTGGAGGAGGGAGCCTGGGGTGGCCACTGACCATTTGCCACCTCGCACCCTGACTCTGCCTGAGAACAAAGTCTCCTGAGTTAAGTAGCACTGAGCAGGGAGAGGCAGGATTCTGACAGCACTGTGGGAGCACCTGGATCCAGCCTTGCCTGAAGCCATGTGTATCCTGAACTTAGATTCCTTGAGCAGGACATCCCATGCCTTCCTTCTGCCGGTCTGGACTGGGTTTCTGGCACTTGCTATCTGGCCAGTGTGGCCACCTCTCTCAGGAGGGCCATCCCGGGACTCTTACTGGATTCAATTCTTCTAGATGCTCCTCTCAGCCAGGCTCTGTGTCTGCCCTTCATTCACAGCCTCTCTCCCATGTGGACATAACATTGCCCTGCCCTACGGTCGCCGAGTGAGTGCCTGTCCCCTGCCGCACTGCGGGCTCTTCGAGGGCGAGGCCGTGTGGACAGAACCTGCTGGTAAGGCCCCAGGTACCTGAGCTCGGCCGCCTCCTCAGCCGTGAGCCGGACCTGCCTCTCCAGGGCCTCCTGCTTGGCCAGCAGCTGGGCCCGCTCCTCAGACAGAGCCTCCTTCTCCTGCAGGGTCCTCTGCAGCGTGTCCCGCTGGGCCTCCCGGTCCTGCAGGCTCTGGGCGAGCTGCTCCTCCAGGGCCTGCTTCTTGCACGTGACCTAGAGGAGGGGGAAGGGACAGTCCAGCAGGGAGTGGGAGGGTGAGGGGGGCCCTCTCAGGGAAAAGAAGCGGTTTCGTGCAGAATGGCAAGGAGGGAAGGGTGGGGAGGAGGGTGGGCATAAGACGAATTGGACCTCAGAAGTACGTGTGTGTTCACAGCAGAGGGGCCCCGGTGCCTGTAGCCACGATGGAGGCGTCCCTGAACCGAGCACTCCCAGGGAGGAGCCAGCTGCCAATCTAAACGGCAACCCGGGTCAGCCCACAAGGGTCCAGGGGGCAGGAAACATCACACAGTGATGGCCATAGAAAGTGGCGGGGGACCTGGTTGCTGCAGACCGACACTTCCATCAAGAGCATCACAGGAACCTGGACGGAACATAACACAGGAATCTGCACAGAGCTTCTGAGAGCTGCCGAGGCAGCTGGGACCTCAGAGGAAGGGACACAGAGGAACGAGGTATCTCTTCTCTGCTCAGAATTTGATTTAAAAGTTTTGGCTGAGAAGTTGAGAAGCCAAGGAGAGCTTCTGACAGCACTCTGGCCTTAGGGGAACAAAAAACTCAAGCTCAGGGCCATCCTAGCAGAGGGGCCCGAACAAACACTGCAGCTCTGAGTTGTATTCGCTGCAGGACTTCACCCTGGTAGTGGTGGTGAATCGGAAGTAGACCATCTCTCATGAAATCTGAAGCTCGGTTTGAATCCCTTCAACCAGGGACTATGGTGATCATCTACCTTCACTTCTTGCCAGGACCAGAGCAAGAAGAACAGTGTCATCAAGATCCTCAAGTTATTCCTACAGTTTTTTTTACCTAAGATATTTAGCATTTAATCAACATTACCAGGCATATCAGGAGATAAGATGATATGGCAGGAAAAAAAAAGTAATAATATAAACACGGATGCCTCCCTGACCCCTTGGGTACCCAGATATTGGAGTTGTCAGACACAGAGTTTAAAATAGCTGTGACTAAGTGTTCAAGATGATGGATGGCAAGATGCAGAACTTCACAACAGAACTAGAAACTAAATATAAATGATATAATTTAAAAATACAATAAGCAAAATTAATAAATGTATGAGTTCAATGCCAGCTTAGATGGAAAAGAGAACTAATAATCTGGAAGATAGACAAAAGAATGTGTTCAGACTGAATCATGAAGAGAAAAAAGGAGGAAGAACACAGAAGAGAGTGTAACAGACTTATGGGACAAAGTAAAAAGGTCCAACATATGTACAATTAGAGTCACAGAAGGAAAGGAGAGAGAATATTTGAACAGACACTGCACAAGAATTTCCCAAATCTAATAAAATACATCAAGCCACAGATTTAAAATGAGCCACAATCCTCCAATAGGATAAGTACAAAGAAAACAGCACATAGAGTATACTAAAGTTTCTGAATACCAAAGATGAAGAAATATATCTTTTACAATCAGGGGAAAACACACATTGCCTTAAAATGAGCAACAATAAGACTGACATTTGACTTCTAAACAGCAACAATGAAAGCCAGAAGATGGTGGATGAATTCATCAAAATGCTGAAGGAAATAATGGCCATCCTAGTATTCCATGGCCGGTAAAAATATTCTTCAAACATAAAGACCAGAACTTCCTGCTCCTGTAATGATAAGGGAGGTTGTTAGAGACCCACCCTCCCACCTGGAACAGATAGAAAATCTATACGGTGTATGTCTAATATAACTGAGGGCATAAGAGATGCCAAGTAGCCAAGAGCCAAGGAGACGTGTATCCAGCTGAGCCCAGCGCTTCATCACATAGCTTCCTTGACGTATTCTCCAGATCCCAAGCCGTGCAAGGCCCAGAGCCTTAGCAGCCATGCATAAAGCCTTGGCTAAAAGTCTGGGAACTTGGCTTATGGTTTCAATGGGCTTATAAGATCAGGGAGACCTAACGTGTCATTCAAAGCTACCAAAGCAGCCGGGGTTTGAGAGGAGAAAACAGAAAACATCAGAAAGGAGGGGAGGCTCAGATTCTATATTGGTTTTTTTAATTGCCTTTTTTTTTTTTTTTTTAAATTTTTTTTTTCAACGTTTATTTATTTTTGGGACAGAGAGAGACAGAGCATGAACAGGGGAGGGGCAGAGAGAGAGGGAGACACAGAATCGGAAACAGGCTCCAGGCTCCGAGCCATCAGCCCAGAGCCCGACGCGGGGCTCGAACTCACGGACCGCGAGATCGTGACCTGGCTGAAGTCGGGCGCTTAACCGACTGCGCCACCCAGGCGCCCCCCCCTTTTTTTTTTTTTAAATAACTCCCAAGAAGTACAGGGTCGAGGGACCATGAATGTGAATGAGAAATGGCAGGTGAGAGTCTGAGAAGTCAGGTAGAACTTTGGGCAGTCTTACAGAACTGAGAAACAAAATCTGCAGTTAGGGCTCACCAAAACATGGAGGCCCTTGTCAACACCCCACACTTCCAGCTAGGAGACAGGAGAGCTATGTTATACTCCGGGGTGCACGGGAAATAGATTGCTCCTCACAAAAGACTGAACCCCAGTTACAAACCAGCTTGATCCAGGACTGGATAAAACTGATCTGCCCCTGCTTTGATTTCCCAAGATCAAAACAAATTCCCTCTGGAAAAAGTTGGTATCATTCAGAGCCTCAAGTTATCCCTACAAAAACATAAAGTTTTATTCAATATATTCTATTATGGATATCAGCAGGCAAGACAAATGACTGAAAGCCAAGAGATGAAAGATAATAGAAAGAGAGCCATTAGGGGATCTAGATGATGGAGTTATCAGAAAAAGACTTGAAAAAGATTACACTTAATATACCTATGCAGATAAAGAATTTTGCCAGATAACTGGAGTGTGTGTGTGTGTGTGTGTGTGTGTGTGTGACTGTTTAAAGCAAAAAAATTAATAATATATGGTAGGGTTTATAATAGCACAGGTAGAAACAAAATACATAGCGTGAAGAGCACAAAGGATGAGAGGGGTAAATGTAATACATTGCCGGGAGGGTCTTAAATTGTTCTTGAAGTAGTAAAATATTATTTAAATATGAACAGTGTATATCATAATTTTAGAGTGATTACTAAAATAATAAGGAAAAGAACTATAGCTTAGAAACATCAACAGACAACACAAAATGCAATTCTACATAAATACGTAACTAACTCAAAAAAGGCCAGAAGGGAGGAAAGTAAAATGTTTTTTTTTTAATGAGACAAATAGAAAACAAATACCAAGAAAACAAATACAAAGATGTTTCAACCCAACATATCAATAGTTACGCTAAATGTAAATGGTACAATCACTCCAACTAATTGGTAGAGACTGTCAGAGTAACAATAAAAGTAAGACCCAATAATATGCTTTTTATAAGAAACACACTTTAAATACACAGAAACAGACAAATTGAAAGTAAACGTACGGAAACATATACAATGAAAGCGCTTAGCACAACAAAACTGGTATGGCTAAATCAATATCACAAAAAGTAGGTATCTAGAAAAAGAGATAAGAGGGAATGTTTTATAACAATGAAAAGTTAACGCATCATGAAGACATGAACTACTTAATGTGTATACACCTAATAATAGGAATTCAAAACATGAGGCAAAAATGGACAGGACTAAAGGCTGAAATAGACAATCCTACAATCATAGATGGAGATTTTAATGCCCTTCCAGCACTAATGATTAAAACAAGGGGACAAAAACAACCAGCCAAGTAAAACATATAAGACAAACAAACAAACCCCAAAACAGTGAGGACATGGAAGTTTTAAAGAATACTTGACCTAACTGATATTCACAGACTCTCCATCCACCAGTGGCAAGGTGCACACCCTTCTCACATGAGCATGGGATGCTCAACAAGATACGATGGGCCATAAAACGTGCCTCAGTACCTTTAGATCTATTCAAATAACATGGAGTATGTTTTCTGACCACAACGGAATTATATTAGAAATGGGTAACAAGGAGGTATTTCCAAACACAGGAAAATCCCCGTGTTTGGGAGTTAGGCAATGTACATCAATAAGCCACAGGCCAAAAGAGAAGTCACACGGGGAGTGAGAAGATAGCTTGAACCGCACGGTAGTGAAGGTACAGAGAGCAGAGGAATGCTACATTTGTTTCAGAACTTGAATTCCTTATCAAAACTTTTCTCACAAGGGAAATGTCAGACTGAAATGACTTCACTAGCAAATTCTACTAACATTTAGGGAAGAAACAACACCAATGTCAAAACACGTTCAAGAGGTAAATAAATTTCCCAACGTCTTTTATGAGTCCCTGGTTCCAAAACTGAGAAAAACACCACGAGAAAAGAAAATCACAGATGAATAGTCCTCATGAATATCAATGCAAAAATCCTTCACAAAATGTTATTAAACTGAATCCAAAAATATATAAAAAGGCTATTAACTTATGGCCAAGTAGGCTTTATCTCAGGTATGCAAGGTTGTTGTGACATTAAAAACATGAGCCCCTATAATCCACCACATTAACAGAATGAGGAGAACAATGATATTATCACTTTATAAAATAAAAGCAGTTAAAGGAATTCAAGATTCAGGGCATCTTGGTGGCTCAGTCAGTTGGGCGTCCGACTTCAGCTCGGGCCATGATCTCATGGTTCGTGGGCTTGAGCCCCACGTTGGGCTCTGTGCTGACAGCTCAGAGTCTGGAGTCTGCTTTGGATTCTCTGTCTGTCTCTCTCTTTCTCAAAAATGAATAAGTATTTTTAAAAAATGTTAAAAAAATTCAAAACTCATCTAAGATTAAAAAAACAATCCTGTCCTCACACTAGAAATGAAAGGGAGCATCCTTAGTGTAATAAGGGGGATCCGTGAAAAGCCTACAGAGAACATCATCCACGATGGTGAAAGACTGGATTCCTTCACCGTGACTGGGATCGGTGAAAACATGGCCACTCTCACCGTTTCTTTTCAACTTTGTGCCGTGGCTCTTTAGTCAGTGCATCAAGAGAAAAAGAAATAAAAGTCACCAAGATCAGAAAGAAAGTAAAACTATTCTTTTTTTGGCTATCCACAAATGCCATGTTTATGAGCATGTAAAAGCCTGGCACTCATGAGTGACTTTGTCAAGGTCGCATGACTTAAAGTTCCTAGATGAGACTGTATCCCATACACTAGTAATGAACACCAGAAAAATAAAATTAAAACAACAAGGCAATTCACAATATGAAGCTCAAGAATTAATGTAATCAAATGTGTGCAAGACCCCTACACTGAGCACAAAACACAGCTGAGAGAACTAAGTAAAGAAAGAGAGATATTCCACATTTTCGTGGATGGACACCTCAATGTCGTGAAGGTGTCCAGTCTTCTAAAACTGACCTGTGGAGTCAACACAATCCCAGTCAAGGACCTAGGAGGGTTTTGCGGGGGACAAAAATTCACAAGCTGATTCTGAAATGTATGGATATGTAAAAAAAATTAGAGCAGTGAAAACCATTTGAAAAGGAAGAATAAGACTGGAGGAGTCACACTACTTAATTTCAAGACTTACTGAAAAGCTACAGTAACCAAGACAGTGTGGTTTTGGGGAAAGAAGGAACAGATTGATTTGTACCGATCGACAATCTGATCTGTGCACATACACACATATATATGATCGATTTACTTTCAACAAGTCAGGTAATTACTCAGGTAATTCAAGGGAGAAAGGACAGTCTGTAAAAACTGGTGCTGGAACAGTTGGATATTCATCTGAAAAATAACAGACTTCAATGCCTACTTCACACGACATACCTGCGGTCCTCACACTTTTGTATGCATCAGGATCACCTGGAGGGTTTCTGAAAATCCAGATTTCTGCCACCCATCCTGGAGTTTCTGATTCGGTTGGGGTTTTAAAATTTTCTTTTAATGTTTATTTATTTTTGAGAGAGAGAGAGACAGAGCTTGAGGAGGGAAGAGGCAGAGAGAAAAGGAAACACAGAATCTGAAGCAGGCTCCAGGCTCTGAGCGGTCAGCACAGAGCCCGATGTGGGGCCGGAACTCACAAACTGCGAGATCGTGACCTGAGCTGAAGTCGGACGCTTAACTGACTGATTCAGTAGGTTCTGAGTGGGGAATTTTACGAATCTGCATTTCTATCTAGTTCCCGGGTGATGCTGATGCCGCTGGTCTAGGGAACACACTTTCAGAGCCACTGCCGTATGGAAAAATCAACATGAAGTGATCACAGACCTACATGTAAGAACCAGGTGAAAACACCGGAGGGTCTTTTCTTCTCCTTGTCCTACACAGAAATGTGTCAGCAGCACCTAGAAAATACTAGGCATACATTTTTTTAAAACTTGGCAAGTTGGATTTCGCCAAAGTTAAAATTTTCTGTCCATCAAAAACAGCACTAAGAAAATGCATAGGCAAGTCACGAACTTGAGTAAACTCTTCTAAGTACATCCATCTGACAGAGTACTCATGTTCAGGATATGTGAAGACTTCCTATACGTCCGGAGCCAAAACACACACACACACACACACACACACACACACACACACACACTAAAAAATGGGCAAAAGACTCGAACAGACACTTGACAAAATAAGGTATACAAATTTCCAATAAGCATATGAAAATGTGCTCAACACCATTTGTTATCCAGGAAATGAGAATTAAAACCACAACGGTACCTAGCTTCACACACACAAAATAGCTAAAAAGCAAAAACTGATGATGCCAAACGTTGACAAGTCTGAGGAGCACCTGGAACCCCCTCGTCCCCCCCCCCCACACTGTGCTGCTGGCAGTAGAATAAAGTAATACAATCGCTTTGGAAAGTTGTTCGGCAGTTTCTTATTAAGTTCAACGCACACCTAGCACCGGACAATTTCACTCCCAAATATGTACATAACTTGTGCACCAATGTTCACAGCAGTCTTGTCCATTACAGCCCCAAACTGGAAACAACCCAAATGTCCAGCAGCAAGTAAATGGGTGAGTGAATGTGACTTATTTGTACAACGGAATATTACTGTGTTGTCAGCCCCCCCCCCCCCACTTGATACACCTAACAATGTCAGAACTTGCAAAGACATCCCCTTGAGAGAGAAGGTGGACACAAAACCTGAGGTTCTGCCACAGGTGAAGCCAGCGTGGGAGGCTGCGGGGGGTGGGGGGGGCACGTCAGAGCAGAGGCTGCCTGGGACGGTGCTGACCCCAGGGCCAGGGGAGACCGTCCACGTCTCCTGGGTGCTTGCTACACGATGCACACAACCGTCACAACTCGCTGAACCGTGCACGGGCTCCCTGAGTGTAACTCACACTTCAGTGAAAGAAGGGGGAACCGGCGACCGACCGGAAGAGACGGGACAGAACCTGAGACACTGAGGGAGGCCGAGCCGAGTCCCAGGGGAGGCAGGGGACATGCGGTCTGAATGCCGCCGGGGGCACAAGGCTGCCAGCACAGGGCTCCACGCGGGGCAACACGCTGGGACTAGAAGAAAGCAACCCCGCTCAGTGGCGCTCCCCGGAGCCCGTGCTGGGCCAGAGCCTGGCGTCCACAGAAGGTCCGAGAATGCCGCGTCGGTGAACGAGCCCACGGTAAGTGGGGACGTGGTCCGGGAGGAGAGAAACGACACAAAGAGGGAAGCCATGAAGCCCTTGACCCCCAAGCGTGTGGAAACCAGGGGCCAGGGCAGGCCCTATGTAAGCGTCCTCTGCGGCTCCCCTCCCCCCCCTCCCCCGTCTCTACCCTCTACCAACCCCCCCCCCCCCACCACTTCCGCCACCGCTGCCACCACCTCCGGGGAGCCCTCTTCCACGCCGGCTTTGAGTCTAGCCAAGGCTGTTAGCTTTGCAGCCGGAAGTCCCTGGTGCCCCGAGCCCGCCGGACTTCTGAAGGTGCCCCGTGACCCTCCACACCCCAGACGGGCAGGGGCAGCCCCGCGGACGCCTCACCTGGCCCACCTGCTCCTGCAGCCGGGCCCTCTGGCGCTCGAAGGCGGCCTCCCGCCCCTGCAGCCGCTCCTCCAGGCGCCCGCAGGCCTGCTGCCCCGCCCGCGCCAGCCGCTCCAGGGCACCCGCCCGCTCCTGCTCCAGAGCCTTCTGCCGCTCCCGCAGCTGCTCCCGCTCCTGCTCCAGCTGCCGCGCGTGGGGACAGGGAGGGGTCCGCGTCCGGGCCCGTGCGCCACGCGCCACGCGCACCCTCAGTCCCGCGGGCCTGGCAGGCACCCCTGCGCCCCTGGGCCTCCCCCCCACGCCCGCTCTCCGCGCAGGAATGGAGGAGTGGAGACGCGGGGTCGCCAGGGGGACCTGGGCTCAGCCGCACGGCCAGCCCGGGGCCCTCGCCTCACCTGCAGGACCTGGTGGCCCAGGGCGCCTTTGTCCCGAGCCAGCCCCTCCGTCAGGGCGGCCATCTTGGCCAGGGAGTCCCTTTGCTCCACACCCTCCGACTTCAGCCGGGTCACCAGCAGCTCCAGGTCAGTGTTGCTGGACTCGGCCTGGGGCGGGGGGGGGGGGGGGGGGAGGGCGGCTGTCACCCCGACGACGTCAGAGCTGTCGGTGCTGGGGAGGGAGCGAGCCCCGCGTTGTGGAGGGAGGCATGCGAGCCGAAGCTCCCGGTGGGGCAGGGTGGGGGGGCCTCTGAGACACACGATGGGCCCCTGGGTAGTCAGGCTGCATCCAGGAGAGGTGGCAGGGTGACCAAGGGAGAGGGCACAGAGAGGCGGGTGTGGCTAGGGGTCAGGGAGGGTAGGCCGGTGCCCACTGCCTGGAGGCCCAGGAGCCCCACCCCCCACCCCGGGTGGCTTTGGGAACTCTGCGGATGGACTGAGGCCGCAGGAGCGGGAGGAGACAAGTGAGTGGGGGGAGGTGGGCCCCAGCAGATGGTGGCAGAGGGCCAGGCATGGAAGTGTACCCGGGCCAGGGCTCTGTGCAGACCCTCCCTCTCGCTCTCCAGAACGTCCCTCTGCAGCCGGGCCGAGTTCAGCGCCTCCTGGGCGGACACCAGCTCCTTCTTGAGCCCTGAGACCTTCTCCTCCAGCTGCTCCAGGCGCCCTTGACTGAGGTCCGGAAACCAGAGGGCAGAGAGTGTGAGGTCACTTCAGGGCAAGATGGAGGGGGCACAATGGGCGGGGTGATGACCTGCAGCTCCCTCGCAGCCCAGGAGCCCCTGCAGGGCCAGGGGGTTCGTGGGTCCTGCTTCAGGGCTGGGGGTGCGGTGGTGTTCTTGGTCCATACCCTGACACCCAGGGTGAGGAGTGTGTGTGCGTGTGCACGCACGGCTCATGGCACCCATCTCTGCTGGGCCCAGGGTGGCAGATCTGCCCCCGAGGGGTGGGGAGTGCGCCTGGGGCAGGACGTCGGGGCAGGTGTGTGGGTGTGGGGTGATGGCCCAGCCTGGAGGAGTCTGGAGAACACTTTGCCCCTGCCGCCCCATCGGGCACCCCCTCTCCTGTAGATGAGCCTGGGAAAGGGGTGGCCCTGTTGGTGGTGGGGGACACTGAGGCTGAGGGGCGTGATGCGCCCCCCCTCACCCGCCCCAGCCCACCTGGTCTCCAGCTCCCGGCGGCCCCGCCCACCTGGTCTCCAGCTCCCGGCGGCCCCGCCCACCTGGTCTCCAGCTCCCGGCGGCCCCGCTCGCCCTGCTGCACCAGCTCTTCCTTCTGTTCCGCCCACAGCAGGAGGCTCCTGTGCAGCTCCGTGTTCTCGGCTTCCAGCCTCTGCTTCTCTGCGTCTGCACAGGCCGCCTTCCCTCTCATCTCCTCCACCGCCGTTTCCAGAGCCCTTTTCTCTCTGGGAGCAGGGGAGGCAGAGGTTGGGGCAGCCCCAGGACATGCGTCCAGGGAAGGGGAGCCGAGGGACCCTCACTGGGCATAGTCAAGGCTTGGCCGGGTGCCAGGAGCACGGACAGGGCAAGGTGGGCACCTGACCCCGGGGGCCGCTCAGGGCAGCAGCCTGGGGAAGCGAGGTGGGGAGCAAGAGAGACCCAAGCGTCCCCGGCCCCAGCCAGCCTTCCATACTGGGGTGGCCCCTGGTGGGCCTGTCCCCTCCTGGAGGTTGTGCGGGCCTGAGAGCAATCAGGGGTCTTGCTGCCTGGTACGTCCTGTGCTCAGCCCTCAGCCACCACGGTCCAAGCTCAGCTGGTCCTTGCAGAACTCAGCTGGAAGGAAGGGTCCCCTCCTCTGCCTGGTATCTCCCTAGATTCCACATCGGCTTGTCCTGTTCACCTCGCCCTGACGGGGGCCCCAGGCCCTTGAGATCTAGCACCTGTGCAAAGCTGGGCTCGCTGGCTGACCCATCCCTGAGCCCTCTCCGCTGCCACCCATCATCCGGGAATCTGAATCTTAGCTGCTCCCCCTCGGGCCCTCGCCCCTGAAGCTTCCATTTCCCGAGTGCCCCTTGGATCCGGCCCCTCCTCCTCCCTACACAGGGGGCCCCACCCTGGCCTGCCCACCTGTCCCCAGATGCTGCAGCTTGGCCGCCAGCAGCCAGACCAGCCCCTCCAAGCCATGGGTTTAGAAGGCCGTGCCGCTGCTAAACGCCCCCGGGGCCCCACGGCCCTCTGCTCCTCAGAGTGATGGCCCACATCAACCTCACCCTGCTCTCGCGGTTTTGCGCTCCCGCCTCTGCTCCCATCTGCCCCTGGGAAGGCGTCCACCCTCCAGGGAGCCCTCCACAGCCCCCCGTGGTGCCATGCCCCCACCAGGCTAGCTCCTCTGCTGGTCTTTCCCTGGGCGCTTCTGGAGGAGGGCTGGGGCTCTGTTTTCCTCAGACCTCCCGTCTCAGCACTGAGGGCAGTCAGGCCGTGCAGAGAAGGGGCCTCCCCGGGGAGGTGTCCCGCTCCCCCAGGGGTGAAGAGTGGAAGCAGCCTTACCTGCTCCCTGTCCTGCTCCTTTGGAAGCCCCCCAGCTCCTCCAGCCAGAGCCTGCTGGCCTCCCACAGCCCAGCTCACGCAGAGTGTGGATTTGGGAAGCCCCATCTAACCCCTCACTCAGGACCGTGAGGCCCCGAGGGATTCCTGTCCCACGCCTCCCCGCTCCCACCAACCCCAGGGCAGTAAGATGTGTCCGGAAGCATCCAGAAAGCCTCGCAGCCAACCGCACCACAGGCCACCGGATCCACAGGGCACACCAGGGGGGCCCTCAGGCCACCCCAACGATGAGGACGGAAGGGGTCAGGGATGTAGGGACCATTTCTGAAGGATGAGTGGGACCCCTGGCAGGAGTCCTGGGGGCCGGGGGGGGGCGGGAGGTGGGAGAGCACGTGGAAGTGGAGCCGGGCTGCACTTTGGGGATGCAGCAGCACGGGCAGGGCACACGCTCAGCCTGGGCTTTGGGAAGCTGCGTCCTGGGCAGCGGCAGGGCCCAGACGGCCCCAGACGAGGGAAAAGGGACTCAGAGCAGGCCCGGGGCTGCGGGGACAAGGCCAGGCCAAGGGAGGTGGCCTTGCCAGGAGCGGTTTCTGTCCTGGGGATGGGACCCTCTTTGTGGCCTGTGGGCAGGCCTTATGGGGGAAGGCCCCCCGGGCTGGCACTGCCCGGCCCGCCCTGCTCAGCCCTCCGGTCACCTTTGCAAGAGCTCGCTGGACGCCCTGCAGCGCTGTGCCTCGCGGCTCTGCGCCTCCAGCTCGCGCAGGAGGTCCTCGGGCTCCCGCACCTGCTCCTGCGCCCGCTCCTGTAGGAGCCTCCTTGAGGCCTGCAGCTCCCGCTGGGCCTCCGACAGCTGCTCCCGGAGCCTGGCTGCCACCGCCTGGGAGGACCCCAGCTGCAGGCGCAGCTCCTGCCCCGAGGAGGGGGCGCGGCGTGAGTCACTCTGGCCTGCGGAGGCCTCGACCACAGACTCCCCCAGAAAAGATGCACTTAAGATGGGGACCCCCTCCCTGGGACTGTAGGGCTTGGGGGCAGGCCACGCGGAGACCCTTCCTCTCAAAGACCCCTGGCTCCCGTCTGGGGCACCCAGGTCCCCCTTCCTGTGGCCCCAGGGCGAGCCACCAGCAGGCCCTGTAATGGCACTTCCGGCCTGGGTCTCAAAGCTGCGGCTGGTGGAGACCAGGCCACTGCTTCGCCTCCGGGGCCCGTGTGGACCGAGGCCGCCCACCTGCTCCAGCAGCCGCCACCTCTCGATAGCCGCGTGCACAGCCTGCAGTGCGGGGTGCAGGGCGTCCAGGGCGCGGGCCCGCGGTGGGGACACCCCGCGGTGGGGGGACGCAGAGCTCCCGGGCCTCCGCACTTGGCCCCGTGCCTCCTGAGCTTCGGGACCGCCGCTGCGCGCCCGCTCCGGGCACCCTGCGTCTTCCTGGGCCACCTTCAGGGTTCAGAGAGGAAGGGACGGAGGGGAGAGAGCTCAGGGCTGTGGCCACATGGGGACCTTCCAGATCACGACGTCAGGGCTCAGCCGGGACCATCGGGATCCTACGGTTCATCCTCTGCTTTACCGCGGGAAGGACCAAGATGGGCCAGCACCTCTGTGATGCTCTTTAAGACACGCTGCAGGGCTTCAACTTGGTCCTCCGAGGTGTCCGCTGCCCTCTGGCCTCCGCTGCGCCGGGACTCCTGCGGCCGGAGCAGACTCCTCAGCGGGGCCGGCAGGTGGACCCCCGCCCTGCACCTGCCTCTTCTCAGCCCCACGCACCAGTTTCTGGACATCCATTTTGAGGGAAGAGATGGCTCTCTCCTTCTTCGAGTTTTGTTCTGTGAGCTTCTCCACCAACAGCGTCTGCTCAGAGAGTCTGGAGAAAAGTCGGGCGTTGGGGGGAGGGGTTGTCAGAGCAGAGAACAAAGCCCAGAGCATACGTGGGCCCCGAAGATGTCCAGGCGGTGTCCAGATCTCTCCTGTGCTGTGGCCGCCTCTGTCTGAGTGGGCCTTAGTCCCTTGTCTGACCAGACGCTTCTCTTCTGCTCTAGAGCCTTCGGTGGCCCCCACTGTCTCTGGAGCCAAGTGCAGAATGAGAGTTCAGCATTCAAGACCCTCACCCTGACCCTGACTCTGCCCTCCAGCTTCATGGCCAGTGGCTTCCTGAGGCCTTGCCCCTGTCCATAGGGGACAACAGATGCAAGCAGCCACTTCTGGGCCCTTGGCCCAGCGGCTTCCTCTGCCTGGATCACGTCCAGTGCTGTAAGTCTAACAGCAGGTGACGTTACTGTCCCTTCCTGCCCGGGAGCCGCCACCTTCTCAAAGACCTGGGTCTCCCCTCTGTGGCCCCTGGGTCTCCCTTCCTGTGGCCCTGGGGTCTCCCTTCCTGTGGCCCGTGGCTCTCACTTCCTGTGGCCCCGGGGTCTCCCTTCCTGTGGCCCCGGAGTCTCCCTTCCTGTGGCCCGTGGCTCTCACTTCCTGTGGCCCCGGGGTCTCCCTTCCTGTGGCCCCCTGGCTCTCCCTTCCTGTGGCCCCGGGGTCTCCCTTCCTGTAGTCCTGGGGTGTTCCGCTCAGGCCCGGCAGAGCTGCCCCTGCAGGCTGAGCTGGGCCATCTGGCATCCCCGGGCCCTGCAACCATGCTCCTTTGGGGCTAGTCAGAGTTCGTTTCACTCAACTCACCCCCTGAGGGCGGGACAGATTTCTTCCCCTCAGCCTGGCAGGTGTTTGTGGCCAAGGGAGCCCCAGACCCCTCGGTTCTGTGGAACTGTGCCCTGGGGCCGGTAGGTGAGGCCTCCCCAGGGAGCTGTCCCCCCATTTCCTGCTGAAGCTGCTCTCAAGAGATTTCTGAGCTGCAGACGTGGGTTCTGTGTCCGGAACCTTCTGTGCTCACTCACAGACTCCACCTCCACCTGCCTCAGTTTCTTAAATGGTCTAGCTCAGACAGGCGTCCCCCCTTTGCAGGAAGGTGCTCTTAGGCCTGAAAGTTTCCCTTCTGGGAACAGCAGAGACATGCCCGCTGCAGTGTTCACGGAAGCCCTCGGATGTCGGGAGCTGTACCTTGGCCTCGGGGGGGGGGGGGGGGGTGGGTTAGGGTCGCGTGAGCCCAGTGACCTGGGGACCGTCCCTGGGCTGCCAGCAGGGTGGGAGAAGCAGGATGCTGGGTGCAGATCAGGAGGCAAAGCTATGCACCGGCCACGGGCCTGAGTCTCAGAACCGGCAGCCGCCCGGGAGACAGGACGGGGCGGGGCGGCCCTTCCCCCGCCTCCGTCCACCCTCGGGCCCCCAGCACCCACCTGGCCTGGAGCGCCACCTTCTCTGCGTCCCAGCGGCCCTGCAGCTGCAGCGTCTCCCGCACCTGGTCCCGCAGCCGCCGCTCCAGGGCGCCCGCCGCACTGCTGGCCGCCAGCCGCAGCCTGGAGCCCAGGGCCAGGCAGGCCGTTTGCAGGCGCCCGGCTGTCCTGGCCATCTCCACGCGCATGTCGGTGAGAGCCCTGGGAGGCCAGAGCAGCACCCCCTGCTGAGCCTCGGGACCGTCCGGGGGGGAGGGCAGGATCCCGTCACATCGGCCCGCCCTCTCCCACGGCAGCCCCCTCCCCGGCCATCCTCGGGAGAAGCCCCCACCACCAGGTGTGCACTGTCCCCTCGTCACAGCCAGGGAGGGCGAGCAGGGGCCGGGCCAGGCCAGACCGGGCGGGCTGTCTGCCTCCATCAGGACGCCGGCCCTCTGACCCTCAGCCTCCCCCTGTGCGAATGGGGGTGCTGTCTTGTACCTCGAGGCTCCCAGGTCAGACCTGTGTGAGGTGCCGGAGGGATCCCAGGGCCCCTGAAGCTCCCCCTCTGCGGCGGCCCCCCAGCTGGCCTGCCCCGCTGTCCTCTCTCCCCTGCACCCTTGTCCATCTTGGTCTGTCCATTCTTGCTTCTCCTCCCGCCACCCGCCCCTCCTGCCTGTTCACCGCACCTGTGGGGCCAGTGCGAGGTCCAGACAAGTCCGGACGCCCCATCACCCCACCGCCCGGTGGACCCTGTGGCGTTACCTCTCTGCGGTTGTGCGCAGCTCGGCCAGCTGTGTGCGGAGTGCGGTGACCTGTCTCCACAGGAGGAGGAAGTCCTGGGACCCCCCCGAGCGTGTGCGCCGGATCTGCGAGCAAGAGGCCTGAGTCTGCTCAGGCGTGCGAGGCGAGTGCAGCCTGCAACCCCACCGGCCTCTCCGCACCGCCTCTCCCGGGTCCTCTGTGGGGAGCACACCCATATCGCCTGTGGCTCTGCAGCCCCTTTTCCCAGGGGCTCGTCTTCCCAAAAGGTGCAGATCCCCTGCTCCAGGGGGCAGTGCTCACTCCCCCACCTCGCGGACCTGGGGAGGGGGCCGCATCCAGCTCCTGCCCCGACCTGGGACTCACCCAGCCTGGTCTCCCCGCCGGGGCGGGAGGTACTTGGCGACCCTCGGCAGCCACCCCACTCCCAGCACGAGGGGGGGTGGGGAGGCCAGGTTTCCCCCCTTCCTCCAGCACCAGGACAGCAGCTGTCACTCTAGGGGGGCCCCAACACGTCCAGGGACACAGAAGCCTCTACCACTCAGAGCGCATGGCGAGGCAGTGGGGAAGCCGCCCGCTAAGACGGGGCAGAGTGAATGGGGAGTAATGGCGGAGCAGGAGGCTACAGCAGGACTGTGGGGCGGCGGGGGAAGAGGGGAGAGTGGAGGCGGGAACGGGACAGAGCCATGTGTGGCCAGTGGCACCAGCCTTTCAGAGAACTGAGCTGAAGCCCCGGCGTCCTGAGTCTCCATGCCACCTTCCCTGTCCCTGGTCCCTGGGCTGCGTCCTGAGTGCTGACTTCCGGGACCCCCAGAGGGCTCACCGCATGCCCAGTGCTTTCCCACACTCTTCTGTCCCCTGCCTGTCACAGCGCAGCCTGGCTGCTTCCTGACACAGAGTGACCTCACCTTTCCCAGCTCTCAAGACCCACACACTCTCCAACCTTCACAGAGCCTCTGCTGCAACCCCTGTCCTGACCCCACATCTGCGGTCCCCCCCTCCCAAGCCCTGTAGGCCTTCTGTAGGGAAAGCCCCTTCGTGCCCGGGGCCGGGGTCCTCTGTGCACTCGCACTGCACCTCCCAAACCCCATTGTGATCAGCAAAGAGCGGGGATCAGACATGCCTTTCAGTACCGGATGCCTGGACGGGCCTGTCCAATAACAGCGATTAGCTACATCAGATTCCAGGCTTCACAGCTCCCTGAGTGCAGGCTGGGCTGGCCCACGTGGTAGGGAGCACTCGGGCAGGGACCCCCGACCCACACGCTAGGGAGCACTGAGGCCAGAAACCGGCGAGGTCAGGAACTTGAGAGGAACACCGGCAGCCAGCCTCTTGCCAAACTGAGCAACTTGAACGTGCCTCCTTGACCACAGGGGCTCGGGATGCAGAGGAAAGCGTGGGGCCCATCCAGAGGTGGAGTCTGCCCACACTCGCGAGTGAGATCTCTCTGGAGGGTGTGCCGGAGCTGACCGAACAGGACACACAGGTGCACACGTCTGCCCTCACACGTGCTCACGGCCCTGCCCACAGGGCACTGTGAGAAGGCCCAGGGGACACAGGATGTTTGCGTCCCCTGAAATCCTATGTTGAAACCTAATCCCTGGTGGGACTGTATTTGGAGGGGGGGCTTTCAGGCTCCACCCTCATGATGGAGTTAGTGCCCTTATAAAAGGGCCCCAGAGCGCTCCCTCGCGCCCTCCACCGTGTGTGGTTACGGGGAGAAGGTGCTATCTCCGACCCGGGGAGCATCACACACTGAACAGTCTCCCACCTTGATCGTGGCCTTCCTGCTTCCAGAACCGTGAGAGATAGACGTTAGCGTAACGTAGCACCCCTCTCCAACCCCCGGTCTGTGGTGTTCTGTGACCAGCCTGAATGGTAAGACAGGAAGGAGAAAAATCTCCCCCCTGGATTTGGAACCACACATCAACCTTTATGCCACCTGAATTCACATAACCTGGGCGGTTTAAAAAAAACTCAGGTTGAAAATTGGCTTCAATTCTAACAGGTCCAAAGCCTATTAGAGCCCCGGGTACTTGTCAGAAGTGAACAGAAATCCTTTCTGGAAGATGCCACATCCACTCTAGGTTTCGAAGAACTTTCACAAAGTTGCGAGAAAAATGAGCAGCTTTTGGTTTAAGAAAATTTTTTTTTAAATCACTAAAGACACAAGGAAACGGCACTAACCTTAAAGAACTTGGACGTCAGAACATCAGGCACAGCTTGGAACATAACTATTTAATTTGCATCCGCAAGTAAACCAGGAGCTTGACCATGAGTTAAGTGTAAGACATTTGGAGGAGAATCACCCAGAATCCTTAAAGACGAGAAACACGGTATTTGGGATTTAAGCAAAGCAGGCAGGTTTGACAGAAACTGGACGCCGAAGACAAAATTACCGACCAAGTAGGTATAGCTGAAGAAATTATCTAGAGGATAAGCCAGGGTGACACAAAGAAAGCAGACACGAAGGTTCAGATGGCTGTGGGCGGAGCCACCAAGTCGGGGAGGAGAGAGCGTGAGCACAGGCAGGGCCCAGAGGGGGAAGCGCTACGTTCCAAAAATAACAGAAGACACAGAACCCTGGTGAATCCGAGGCAGGATAAACAAAAAGAAAGCCGCACATGGACACACGCTAGTAAAAACTGCAGAACAGCAAAGTCAAAGCGGGATCTTCCAGCAGCCAGGGGAGAGGACAGATCGCCTGTGCGAGGAGTCCAACGGAGTCACAGGCGCCTGGAGCTGAGCGCTGGGCGGCGACGGGGGAGGAGACAGAGACGAGGGTCTTTAAAGCACTGGGAGAAAACACGCGCTGACCAGCGGGACGTCCTTTCAAGGAGGGGTAGATAAAGACCCTCGACAAACCCAACTTGAGACCCGGCATCCAGGGGCCTTGTTTCCACTCAGCGGTCACAAGCCCGCAGTGAGAGGAGGAGGGGCTGCCTCGAACACGCCCCCTGCCTCACGGGGGGCGGGGGGGGGGGGTCCTGCCATCAGCTCCTCCCCTGTGATGTGATGATGGACGTGGCCCTCTGAGTGACACACACCCTTGGTTACGCCTGGGGCGGCCTGCCTGGCGCCCTCCCCTTCTGGGCAGCAGGGGGCACCCCCAGCCTCTGATGGCAACAGCAGCCACAGAGGGCTGGGCACAGGGCCCCCCACCTGCTCCCTGGTGGGAGGTGCAAGGACCGGGGGGGGGGGGGGGCTTGCGGAGGGATGTCTGTGTAGGGTCGGCCCGAGGCCCAGGCCCGCAGGGGCCATCTCGGCCTCCTTTCCCTGGAGGAGGCCGTTTTCCAGGCAGCGTCTGGGAGGAATCCTGCCAGTGGTGCCTGCAGAGGACAGGCGGAAGGCCGTGGGGACACCTGCGCCCCTTCAGGGATGGCTGCAGCTACAGAGCCTGCCTTGCCCCCGGCCATGCCCCTTTCCAGGGCCCGGGTCCGGTGACACATCAGCGCATGAAGGCCTCTTTTCACTCAGTGCTCACCAGCCTACTGTGGGGAGACCTGGGGTGGGGGCATCATCTGTGTCAGGCATCTGCCCCGGCTCCCGCCAGGGGTCTTGCCATTGGTGACCACCGGCTGAGGCTGTGCCCGGAGCACTGTGCCCTGAGCCCCCGGAAGGACTTAGGGATTCAGAAAACTGACAGGGGGCAAGGTCACAGCAGGGGGCCCTGCTGGCCCTGGCCACGGGCTGGGAGCAATGGTGTGGCCCCCGCCCTTGCAGTCAGGACACGGCAAGGAGTCGGGCCCACGGAGACCACCTCTCTCAAAAATGGGGCAGGACGTGGCCCTGTGACCTTGTTCTACTTTCCAAGTCTGTTCTTGGGGTCCTGCTCGCCTTTTCTCAAGGAAGGGTCTCCTTACCCTAGCGTCCCCCCACAAAGTAGACTGCAGGGGCCCAGCCGAAGGCCGAACATGGTGCGGCAGGAGGTCAGCGGCCTTGCCCCCTGGGGGGGTGGTGAGGGCAACCACAGTGGGAGCCAATTCACCCTGTCCTGGTCCCCACTGCCTACCCCCTACCGCCAGCCAAAGCGCCGGATCAGGTGTCCCCTGCCGACGGGCAGGAGCGGGCAAAGCACCTGTGTCTCTGCCCGGCGCCGTGCCTCCGTCAGCTCCAGCTGGCCCCGAAGATGGAGTACGCCGTCCGTCGTCCTGGCCAGCTCCTCGGCCAGCCTGTCGTTGGCCTTCTTCATGTGCCCCAGCTGCTCCCGCAGAAGGGTGTTCACCTGGGAGAGCCCCGTGCTCCTGGACGGGCAGACACCACAGCAGCTCGGCCACGGCCCGGGGCTTCTAGAAAGGCTCCCTGAGACCCAGCCGACCCGGCTCAGGCCCGAAGGCCGCAACCGCTCCTAAGCAGCACTGGCCACCCGCAATGAGTCCCCGATGGCTCCCCCAACTGGGGCCAATTTCTGAGTGCCACCCTGGCCCCCTCCTCCTTCTCTGGGATGCCTGCTCTCCCTCCCCCGCGACACGGGCTCTCCTGGCCACGTCCACAACCGTACCACCTCGGCCGTCTCCGTCCCTCGTGCCGAGGGGAGCCCTCAGACAGACTGCTCAGAGGGGCAGCGCTGGGAGCTGAGGGACGGGCCTGGGGGGAAGGGGCAGGGCAATGCAGAGAGGGAGTCAGGCACGCCCCCCCCCATCCCCTGAAGGCGGCAGCCCCCCTGTTACCGTGGAGGCCTTTCTCCACCGAAAGCAGCCGAGCTGGGTGGAGCCGGTATCCAAGAGCCAGCCCTCCCAGCCAGGCTTCGGGGCCACAGAAAAGACCTTCTCTGTTCCTCTTTGCAACTCAGGCATCACCCTCCTCCTGGGGTATTACCTCCCACCTCCGCCCTCACCCCCCCCCCCCCCGCTGTTTTTGGAAAACTGGTTTTCCAAATGCTTCCCAGCACTCTCCTTCTTTTTCCAGAGTCCCCGAGGACAAAGCGAGTAACGGGAAGTAGTCCACACGTGTCCTAACCTCCCCCAGGTCTGGAGACGCAGCCGTGCTCAGGGGCTCAGCCCCACTGGCTGCCGTCCCTGCAGTGTGGAGACATGTTCTCCCTTTCCAGGGACGGTGTCCTGGAGCCTGGGGGTTCGGGGGCCACCTCTGGAGGGCTGAGGTTACCCCTGGGGGTGCCGGGCCATGACCCATGCTTGCCAACAGTGAACGGATGAGCCCCTGACCGTGACGTCAGAGTGGCTCGGCACCTAAGGGGCCTGGGAGTCAGGGCCGGAGTGTGAAGAAGGGTGGGGTTGAGGGCAGCACCCCCAGGGACCCCGGACTGGCTGTGCCAACCACGGGCCACGGTCAGCTCAGGGGACCCGCCGGCAGTACTGGCCAGAGCGGCAGCCTCGGCAGGCGGTGGGGCCGAGAGGAGGCAGACGTGGGGGAGCAGGGCCGGGGGACCCTCAGGCCTGGGGGGCCTGCACCCCACGCCCGAGGCCCACGGCAGGCTGGTCCTCTGCCCACCCTGCCCCGTCCACCCCAAGCCTGCGGCCAACTCCCACGGGCAAATTTGACCTGGAGTCACTCCGGGAAGAGACTGGCCAACAGCCCCGAGGCACAGCGGGGTCTGCCGCCTCTGGGGGCGATGGCCGAGTTCCCTGTGGCCCCGGCTGCCGCATCCACCCAGCTCACCTCTGCTCAGCGGCCTCCAAACGGCCCAGGGCCTCCTCCAGGTCCGCGCTATGCTCCAGCTCCGACCTCCGCAGCCGAGCCTCGGTGGTCTCCAGACGGGCCTGCAGCTGGAGAGCGATCGTGACCCACCTCGCCAGCAGGCAGGGCGGCTGTGGCGCCGAGCCCTCCCACAGGTGGCAGAGAGGGCTCCCCTCAGGCCCCAGCGGGGTTGGGGTCCGGGCGCGGCTGGGTCTGCCGAAGCTCAGGCCCCCGCCCACGGTGGGTCCCACGGGCGGGCGTTCACACCCTGACCACGTGCCCGGGGCCCGTGGCTGGCTGAGGAGGGGGCCCCGGGGCCCGGTTCATAAAGGGCAGGGCAGCATGGCTGAATTGCAGAGCAGGCCTGGGGTCGCCCCCCTAAGAGAGAGTGCGTGTGGGGTCCCGCCCCTCCGGCCGTGCCCACCGTCTGTGCTGGAATGTGTTCCCAGTGCCTCCTCCGGCACGTGGCGGGGACCACGCCCACCCTGAGCGGCCCGGTGGGGAGGGGAGTCCTCTGAGCTGGACCAGGCCTGCCCAGAGTCTGCATCCTTCTTGGCTCCCTGCTGGAGCCTGAGCACACGGGGACCCTAGAGCTCCAAGGGGAACAGGAGGTGCTGGGGGCTGCCCCTAGACGTGCTGACCCAGAGCACACTGGGGGCGTCCGGGGAGGGGCCGTCGGGCCGAGCAGGCAGGCTGGTGGGGGGCCGAGCTCCGGGAAGGCCGGGAGAGCCTGGAGGCCACCGGTAGGACGAGGGAGGGCGGGCCGGAGGGCCCAGCGGAGCCAAGAGGCCGGGGCAGGGGCTGTGGGGATGCCAACTGGGATGGAGATGCCCACCAAGCAGTCCCACCTCCCCCCTGACCCCCACCCCACCCCTCCATCTGCTTGGGGGTAATGCGGAGGGGGGCCTGGCCCCTGCTGGCGCCTGCCCAAGGGGAGGCTGAGATGCCCGCGGGAGCCTGACATGTCCGCCGAGCTGCGGGGTCTGGGAGTTCAGTTCTGACTCATGAGGCTTACTAATCTGTCCGCAGGATTTCTGGCTTCTATTCCCACCACTGGTTCCCAACATCTCCCCACCCTGTGCTAGGAAGGCCCCCCACCCCCACGACTGGGCCGAGGCCACAGACCGCCAGGGAGGGCAGGCGAGCTCACTGATGTACTCCTGGCCCTGACGGGGGGGCGAGGGGGGCCCTCGCGGTCCTGCCCTGAGGGCCTCGCTAGGGGTGGGGGCAGCAGTGCGAGCAGGTGTTCAGTCCGGGGGCTGCGGATGCCGCCTATTTCTGGTAGCTCCGGGCATCCCGGAGGACACGAGGCCAGCCCGGGGCCCTTGGGCAGCTGGCACCGGCCACTGGTCGTGCTGGAGAAAGGGCGGGACCCTGGTTCAGGTCTCAGCTCCAACACTGGCAGCACGGCCCTGGGCAGCTCTGGCCTGCTCTGAGCCTCAGTTTCCACATCTGGAAAGTGGGGTCATCTATCCCGCCACGTAGGGCAAGGAGGACTCCGAAAACTGCAGGGGTGGGGGCCGAGCCAGACATGCCAGGGGCTCCGAGCACCCCACACGGAGCGTCCCTAGCCCAGTCCTGCCTCAGAAGCCGCAGACACCGGAAGGAGGGTCTGGCCTGGCAAGTTTCTTCACCTAGCCGCCACGGTTTCCCCGTCCACACAACAGGGGGCCCCCCCACCTCCACACCTTATAACCAAATGGTCTCTTGCTGTGGCCGAAGGCATTGTGGATGCCCAGGGGGTCACAGGTGTCCTCTGAGGTCTGTGCTGGCCTCGGCTGTCAGGAAAAGGTAGAGGTGGGGCGGGGGGGGGGGCGAGCCAATTCTCTAGAAGCTCTGTGTGAGTGTCGGGGCCAATTCGTCAGCAGACCCCAAAGGTGAGGTGCCGGGGCTGAGGGCTCAGGACTGACCAGGCTGCCCCCCAAAATCTCCCAGGTGGCCAGGGCACGAGTCAATGTCCTCAGCCGGGCTGTGAGATCTAGGGGGGACTTTCGGGGGCAGCGGGGCCTGGACGCCCCTCCTTTTCTCGCCCTCCCGCCTCCAGCCTGTTTTCCCGTCTGCCGTTTGTGTCCATGGCCGACGAACTGTCCTTCTGTGTCCCGAGACTGTGTCCCACCAGTCTGGCCGCCAGTCCCAACAGGTGACCGCCTCACCACAGGCCAGTCTGCCACCTCCGTGTGCCACGCACTTACCCGCGCACTGACCGCGTGGTACCTGCCGGCCAGTTCGTCCTGCTCTGCGTCTGCCTGGGCCAGCAGCTCCCCCAGCCTGGACAGCTCCTCCTGCAGTCGCTCGTTCTCCTCCTGCACCCCTGCTGACACGGCCGGCGGCTCCCGCAGCCCTGCGCAGGTGCGGCCCCAGGGTCAGCCAGGGGGGCCGGACCGGGGCCCCCCACCTGCTCAGCCACGGCGCACTGTCTCCACGGTGGGGCTGTGGGCCGGCCACTGGGCTCTCACTGCTGGCCTGCCCCCATCTTCCAGCAGGGGTCCCAGTTCTGACCCGGGAGACCCCGTGTGGGGGACGTGGACTTCATGCTCGAGGCCTCCCTCCCTCTCCTGTTGGTGGGCGTGCTACTGACCTCCTACCTTTGACCCCAGTACAGCCCCAAACCAATTAAAGCGAGGGTGTGGGCGAGGCCTGCACAGCGGGTCCCCCCACACCCTGTGAAGCAGTGAGAACTGCTGATCTGGGGTAACCGGATCTCATCCGAGTAGGAAGTTGCTTTTCTAAGCGCACAGTGGAGTTCCCTTTTCCTTAACATATACCCGGTGAACCACTGGTTCCCTCAGGGGGCGGGACAGACCCTCACTATGGTGAGGGGTCTTGGGACCCACACATGAGGGAGTCACAAGCACTAGCTAGGGCCAAGTGGCCTGGCCAGTTGGGCGGCCGTGACACGGGGACCCAGCCTGGAGCCAGTTCCTGCACAGCGCTGGCCCTAGGGGGCCCTCGGGCTGGGTGAGCAGAGGTCGGGGGCTGGGCTGCTCAGCACCTGCGCCTCCCGAGTGTCAGCCTTCAGGATTTTCACTCATCTAATGAAGAACAAATACGGACGAAGTCCAGACTGGCGGTCGCGAATGTGGCACAAACACAAATGCAGCACCGGACAGTCCTTGCGGGCTGGCCGTAAAACACACGGTGGGCGTGGACACACGACCCCCGTGGCTGACCCAGTGGGAGGGTGTGGCTCTGTGCCCCATCGCACTGGAAGATGATGACAGGCCGGGAGGGGCCAGCTGAGCGGGGGCTCGGTACACCGAGCCAGCCTCCAGCTCAGGGCTCTGTGGCTCCCCCGGTGCCCACCCCCACCCCCACCGTCACCCCTACCACCTCCCGTCACCTTGGTGTGGTTCGTCCCTCAGGCTGCCAGCTACGATCTCACGGATTCGGGCGGGCACAGGGGTGGGCAAAGCCGGCCAGCCTTCCCCACGCACGGTCAGTGCCCGGTCTTCTCTGCTGGCCATGGGACTCAAGACGGTGTCCTCCAGCCTCTGAAAAACAGCCGTCCAGAGAGACACCGGGGGCTGGCAGTTTCCTGGACAGCCGCCAAATAGCCCCACGCGCCCAGCGGAGTTAGTGGGGGCTACCGCAGAGCTCCCCCAGGGCGGCAGCAAAGTGCCCCAGAGAGGCCTGGGTAGAGGCCCTGGTTTCTCTACCTGTAAGGTGGGAGGGCACCTGCCTGTCCTGGTAGTGCCCTGAGCACCGGTGACCAGGACAGCACCTGGCCTCGGTGGCCGCTGTGCGCTGCCCTCTGGCCCTGCTCCCCCTCTGTGAGGGCAGGGCTGGGTGTCCCCAGTGGGCCTCTGCAGGGCGCTGGCAGGCAGGCGCCCTTGCTCTGGCCCACGGGACACGACGACCCACCCAGCTGCCCACACAGTCTCCACCTTCACGGCCTGGGTTGCCGGGAGGACTGGTAAGGACCTGAGACCACCCACCTGCCTCCCTTTAGGGCATGGCCAGCTGCCTGGGGCTTCACCCTGCCCACCGGGAAGGGCGCAGGTGGGCCCTGGGAGAGGGCAGGGTGGGCTGTGGGAGGGTAGTGAGGACGGCCTTCCCCCCTGGCCAGTCCAGAGCCGCTGACTGCCGTGGGAGAGGTCTGAAGAGGCCTGGCAGTGGGCAGGAAATCCCAGGGTCCTGGATGCCCAGAGGCTGGTGTTGGGAGGTCTTGGGCTCCGAGCTGGCACACTGCCTCGGCCCTGGGGATTCGTTGCATCGTGAGGTGGGCAGAGCTGCGGGAGGGCCTGGGGGTGCCCTTCTTGCCATGTCTAATTGTGGCACCGCCCATGGGAAGGATGTTCAGGGGCCTGTGAGACAGCACTTCACTGTGGACATGAGAGGCCTTGATGTGACAAGGTCACCGGATGCTTCCCAGGAGTTCTGGAGACAGATGTCTGCTCCCCACGACTCTCCAGGGCTGCCAACCAGGTCCTCCTATCACTCCCTGCCCCATTCCCAGGCCTCTCGAACTCATCACCGTGTGCCCAGACTCATCCTTCCTCCAGTTTCCCAGGACCCCTGCTCCTGGCCCCATGACTCCCCAGCTCTCCCTCCCAGCCCGGGGTCCTGGTGAATGACCACCAAGCAGCCTCCTTCCGCCTGTCCCCTCCCTCCTCTGAGCTCCCCCCAGCTCTCCCTGAAGACCTTCTGCAGGTTCAGACTTGTCTACCTGGCTCTGAACCTCAGGGCCTGGCTGGAGGGCTTCCTGGGTGCACCCCTGCCCTGCCCAGCCTGCTGCCCTGGTACATTCCCCCCCACAACCCCCACGTTCCTTCTTCCTGAGATCAGAGTCTGGTCTCTTCTGCACACACGACCTCAAATTCTCTCCAGACACGAGGCCTCTTCAATCAGGACCAGGTCGCCAAGAGTCACCCCAAGACCCGGGCTCCGGAGTGACACCTGGTAAGTCCCCGCTCTGATCCCCAACAGCAGCCCAGTTGCTGGGCAGCCACTGAGCAAATGCCGGGGACTGACTTCCATGCCCTCTGGCTGGGGTGAGGGCCCCACTTCTGGTTCACCCGGGGCCCAGCCCTTCTTCAGGCTGGAGCCTTACTTCTCAGGGGTGTTTGAATCTGAGTCAGCTGGGGGGTCTTGGGGAGGCCCCCTTACCCACCATTGCCCCCAGATGACCCCCTCCAGTATTGCTCTGGGTGGGAGGTGAGAAGCCTGCCTTGGGGGCAGGGGACGATGTGCCTGCTTCCCGTTCCGGGCCAAGCAAGGAAAGGGTGCCAAGACCATCAACGGCCCCTCCTGTCCTCCTGAGAGGAAAGGCGGCCGAAAGGGCTCAGCCGTTGTCTGCCCTGAAGCCTTTATTTGCACGCGGGGAAACTGAGGCTCAGCGGGGTAGCGAGACCCGCCCCCCACCCCCCCACCCCCCCACCCCACCACCCCACCGCTGCAAGGAGCATGAACTCCAGGAAGCTCTCCCTCCGAGGCCAGGAACGACTCTGGCCCTTCGGCCTCCCCCGCCCTCCCCCGCTCCCTCGGGCATCCGAGGCGCCACCCGCTAACGGGAAGGCAGCAGCGAGGCATAAACTTGACTCATTCCTAACATTCACAGAGGGTCACTTATTAGCCGAGACGTCCCGAGAGGCGCTGGGGGCGTAATGGGTTCCAGCTGTGGCCGGGTGCCGGCGATGGGCCGAGGCCCAGCTGGAGCGGAGGGGGCGCGGCGGGGGGCGCGTGGAGGGGAGGGGCCGTGGGGTGGGGGGGCAGCCCCGGCCCGCCCCGCCCCCGTGGAAACCTAGGGAGGGAAAGGGGCAGGCCCAGCAGGGGGGGAGGGAAGGGGAGGAGGCAGGGAGGGGGCGGGCGCGGCAGGGGGAGGGGAAGGGGAGGGGGCGGGGCCGGGAGGAGAGGCCTGGTCTCCAGCCCGGGGGGTTCTCGGGGCCGCGGGACGCGCGGGCTGGACCCCGGCGCCCGCTGCCCGTTCCCGGCCGGCCCGAGTCTGGCCCGGAGAGGTCCTCCCTTCCCGCCGCAAGACCTTCCTGTCTGCAGCCCCTGGCCGCCACCTGCGGCCCTGCAGGTCCCCGCGGGTGGCCTCCTCTGCGGGCCGGAGGGGCCCTCCTTCCTGGCCGGCCATTTGTGGCAGGGGCCCTGGGGTGGGGGTGGGGGCGGACGTCCGCGTGTCCGGCCAGTGCAGAGGGAGACTTCCAGAAGCCTGCCTCCCGCCCCGGGACTCTCAGCCCGTCGGAGGGCTGGACACTGGTTAACAGAAGACCTCAGACTCGTAGTTGAACCCAGCCGTGTCCTTTCCTCCTGCCCCCAGTGCCCTGCTCTGCTCAGCCTTGGCTAAGGGCCGCTGCAAGGTCACAGCCCCTGCGTGGCACCGCCCATGGGAGCAGATCTCGGCCCTAAGGGGGGCAGTCACCGCTTCATCACTGTCACCCTCCCCGTTGTGGCTGTGTGGACGGGGGAACCGTGGGCTCACCTATCTACCCCCACCCCTGGATCAGAGCAGGACTCCCCGTTAGGAGAATGGGTCCCTGTTCCCCCACGGCCGGAGCACCGCGTGACCCTGGGCGTCAGCGGCCTCGGGTCCTCATCTGGGAAGTGGGAGGGGGCATCCCAGAGCCCCGGGGGGCTACAGTTCTGTGAGGGTGGGGTGTGGCGTCTGTGGGTCAGGAGGAGGCTGGGGAGGGCAGGGGGTGTTGTAGGTCAGAAGTGGGAATCACACAGCAATTTCATCACTTCCTCTTGCTGGTGACCAGCATCAGAAAGTCCCCGAGTGGCTCCCCCTGAACGTCCAGGCTGCTAGGGGGCCGACAGACAGCCTGTCACCCAGGGGGAGAGAAGGAGGGATTCGCAAGAGGAACCCGGCGTCTTCTAGATGGAAGAAGATGAGGCTCCCCCAGACCCAAGTCAGGGAGACCCTTGGATGGACCTGGGTGGTGGGTTCAACGGGCCCAGTGGCACCAGAAGCGCGGATTGACGTCACCCCGGGAGAGACAGCGTCCAGTGGAAGCGCCCAACTCAACCGGGTCTCGGGCCGCAGCCTCCCGGGGCAGGAGCCGGCCGGGCCCCTGTGCGCGGTGGACTGGCCAGCCCCGGGGTCTGGCGGCCGAGCTCCCACAGTGCCGCCGTGTGGCCGCCGGGGGGGGGCTCTGCAGGAGGCTGGGCTGCAGGGGAGGGGAAGGGTGCAGGGCCGGGCACCCACCCGCGGAGAGGTAAGTGACAGCGGTGAGCCCGTACCAGTGAGGCGGGGCTGGGCGGTCACCGCTGAGGATTTCCTAGCAGACGTGTGTGCGCCCCTGGCCGTGCCCTGAGAGGCCAGCGTCTCGCCTCCACCACGTGAGGAAGCTGGGGGCCCACTCAAGGTCATTCACGCTCAGGCCCTGAGCCCGTGGGTCCCAGCACCTTCCCAACGCCCACGCGGCCCCAAGCCTCTCCGCACCGGGCACTCCCACAGGCCTTCCTGCATCCGTAGGTGGCGGGCGCTGGCCCTCGCCAGGAGCGGGCACAGCTTGAAGAACACGTCTGAGGACAGAACCTGCAGCCAAGTCCAGCTACCGGACGTCTGCTTGCCATGTTTCCGTGGCTTGGCCTGCTGCGGGGGGAGCCCTGGCCAGGGCGCTGGCCTGCCAGGCTCCATTTCCGTAGGAAAAAGAGCTTCTCTGTGTCTGGGCTAACACCTGGCCCCTGACGTGCTGTGTCTTAGCCCCGCTCGGTTCAGATGTCTGTGCGTCTGAGCCCTCTAGGGCCCCGGGCGTCACCCCAGGAGCAGGGGCATGCTTCCTATGGCTGGCGCTTTGGTCCTCAACTCGTAGTAAGTGGGAGATCCAGGCCAGGCGTTGAACGAGGCATTTGGGAGTGAGGGGCAGGACCTATCATTCCTCTCCGTGCCCCCGCCCTGAGCCCCCAGCGCCATCAGTGCTTCGCATCACCCAGACACAGGGCAGTACAGGAATGACTGAAAGCCCAGCCCAAGGTATGAATCACTAAGCACAAAATGACTCCTATCAAAGAGCTCTGGGAAGGGCAAGGAGCCTGTTGGTGTTAGGGTTCCTGTGCCCCCCGTGCCCACACCGACTCTGGAGGAGGTGGCAGGTGAGCTGGACCTTGGGGAATAAGAGTCCAACAGCCAGAGGGAGCCCGGGTCAGGTGTCCTGGCGGAGGGAAGGGCTCAGGCAGAGGCAGTGGGGTGGCTTCTCAGAGTCTGTGAGGGGCTGGGGAACAAGGCGGGAGAGGAAGCCACAAAGGCCTTGAGTGCCCCCTTGAGGCACGGGGAGCCACAGTCCCCCCGACCCCTAGGGTGGCGGTGGGGAAAGCGGAGTTTCTGAATGAGGACCTGTGGCCCGTCTGACTGGCCCAGCTGGCTGATCTGACCGGGTCTGCTGTGGCCTTGGCTGTGTCGGGGCGAACGGATGGACGATTTGGAGATGGGTCGGTGCCGCTGTCCCTGGTCTGCTTGGGGACAGCACAGGGCTCGGCTCCTGGTAAGTGACTGGCCTTGCCACACCATGGCGCTCTGGAACCATCCCAGCTCCTGACCTGTGGGTGGGCCCTCTCAGGTTCTGGGGAGCCCCAGAGACCGTCTGTCTCACCGCATTATACAGCTGAGGACACTGAGGCACAGGCAACCGATGACTGAGCCGGCACCAGAACTAGGACACCATACTGCCCTCCCTCTGCTCAGAGGCTGTGGCCCGACGCCATCGCTGTGCCCACCTCGCTTCCTGGACCTCCCGATAGCACCTTCCCTCCACCGCGCCCCCTCCGCTCTTTGATGGGAGATTCTGCCACAAGCGTTTCCCGTGCCGTGGGGGGGGGGGGTTCCCGGGGCCCCACAAAGCCTGTGGGTGGAGAAACTATCTTCAACAAGTTAAAATCCAGGGGTGCGGAGTTTGCCCTTCCGGGAAGGACGCGGGGGTGCCGCGAGCCAGCACTCCCTCTTTGTGGCAACTGGAACCGCCAGGTAAATTAGGAGGCTCCTAGTTTTAAAGGCATCAGTGGGTGAGGCAAGCAACCAGGGAGGTCAGGGAGGTGGGCTGAGGTTGGGGGGAGGTGAGAACCCTGGGGGTGGGCTGTGGTCCTCCTGGGCTGGGGGCAGGGCTGTCTCAGGGGGAAGAGGAGCTGACAGAGTTCTTTGTGGCTTTGTGGGCTGGAGATCTGAGGAGCCTTGGACACAGGGCCTCTCCTGCTGTTCCCATATACACAGCGACAGTAGCATCCCGGCACGTCGAATATCTACAGGTAAACGCGATAACGAAACGTGTGCGAGACCTTTTGATCGAGAACTACACTGAGCAAAATTGGAAAAGAAAACTTAGGGGCGCCTGGGTGGCTCAGTCGGTTAAGCATCCGACTTCGGCTCAGGTCATGATCTTGTGGTTCATGAGTTCAAGCCCCGCGTCGGGCTCTGTGCTGACAGCTCGGAGCCTGGAGCCTGCTTGGGAATCTGTGACTCCCCCTCTCTCTCTGTCCCCTCCCCAGCTCACGCTCTGTCTCTGTCTCTCAAAAAATAAGTAAACGTTAAAAAAAATTAAAAGAAGAAAGAGAAAGAAAACTTAAATGAAGAGATGGGTGGTGTTCATTTACTGGAAGCCTCAAGATTGTAAAGAGGTCAGTTCTCCTCCAATTAATGTGTAGGTTCAGTGGAATCCCAGTCCAGTCCCAGCAGAGTTTTCATCGTGTAGAAACTGACCCACTGATTCTAAATTTTTTTTTTTTTCCAACGTTTATTTATTTTTGGGACAGAGAGAGACAGAGCATGAACGGGGGAGGGGCAGAGAGAGAGGGAGACACAGAATGGGAAACAGGCTCCAGGCTCTGAGCCATCAGCCCAGAGCCTGACGCGGGGCTCGAACTCACGGACCGCGAGATCATGACCTGGTTGAAGTCGGACGCCTAACCGACTGCGCCACCCAGGCGCCCCCCCACTGATTCTAAAATCCACTTGGAAATGAAGAGTCAAAAGTACGAAGGCAGCCGGGGAGAACGAAACTAGAGAGAGGGTATGTGCCCCTGGAATGAAGACACGTGACAAACCCACGGTGACTCTGACAGTGTGGTGCTGGAATAAGGACCAACTGACCGGTGGAAGAGGTCATGAACTCTGAAAGCGTGTCCATACATCCACGCACATGCACGTACACACACACGGACACGCACCCACAGCTCGTTTGCGACGAAGATGACGCAGGCTGTGCATGGGGGTGGGGGAGGCCCCCGGGTGTTCACGTGGAAGGAAACGTGCACCGATCTCCAGCTCACACCGTACGCAAAGATCGGTTCCAAAGATCGATTGAAGGTTTCAGTCTGAAGGTATAACAAAAAAGCTTTGAAAAGAAAGCCTAGAAGGACATCTTTGTGACTTTGGAGGAGGCAAAGTGTGTTTCTTAAACAGCACACAAGAAGCACTAACACGGAAGAGAAAAAACTGGTAAATTGTGCTGTATCGAAATTATGATCTTCTGCTCATTGGAAGATGCCATTACAAGAGTGAAAAGGAGGTATTTGCGCTGAATGTATTCCAGAGAGACTCATTTTCAGATTACACAAGCAAATTCCCATCAACAATTAAAAGCGGGGCACCTGGGTGGCTCAGTCGGTTAAAAGTCTGGCTCTTCGTTTGGGCTCAGGTCACGATCCCAGGGTCGTGGGATCGAGCCCCACCTTGGGGTCCATGCTGAGTGTGCAGCCTGCTTAATATTCTCTCTCTCCCTCCCTCTGCCCCTCTCCCCCCTTCTCGTGCTCGCTCTTTCTCAATGATTAATAATAATGAAATTATTTTAATACTAATTATTTTAATGATAATTATCTCTTTAATAATTAAAAGGTTTTCTTAATAGCAACTTAAAGAGAGGGTACCTCAACGGAAAAATGGGCAAGCTTTTAGAGCACACACCTCACAAAAGAAGCTATCGAGGGGGTCCCTAGATATATAGAAATGTGCTCAGCTTCACTAGTTACCAGGTAAACGATGAGTAAAAGCTTCACTAGTTACCAGGTAAACGATGGGTAAAAGCTTCACTAGTTACCAGGTAAACGATGAGTAAAAGCTTCACTAGTTACCAGGTAAACGATGAGTAAAAGCACAATGCAGTGGCACTGTACCTTCACCGTAACAGCTAAATAGGAAAATGACAAGAGTGCCGGGCGTGGGCAGGGACGTATGGCGACTAGCCCCTCCCACGTTCCACGTTATAGATTGGTGCGACCTCTTTGGAGTCATTCGGCGGTATCCACTGAAGCTGACCACGTGCAAACCCGTGACCTAGCATTTCCACGGATGGAAATGTATACACAGGGCCCCGAAGATACGTGCCAGAATGTTCACGGCAGTGCCGCTCTTACTAGGCCAAAGTGGAAACTACTCAAATGGCCATTGAGAATAGAATGGAAGAAAAGCGTGGTATATTCACACCATGCGATCCTATAGAGCAAAAGAAGGAGCAAGCTATAACCGCGTGCTGCATTCTGGGTGAAGATATGGTGGTGCACAGAGTGTGCTTGTGCACAAGCACACACACCCACACACACGGTTCCATCTGTATAAACAGGCGAGACTAAGCTGTGTCGGTGGGGGGACTTCTGAGCCCAGCGGAGGGCTCAGTCAAGCCGCACGCTTAGGACGGACGCCTGCACGTTTCTATTTGCACGCAATTGCTCGTCCCAAGGGGAAAAACAAATCCTGTGATGTTTTTCCTCTCAAAGGCCAGTTCCTAGAATATGGGATCTACTGTCTTCCCCACCCTTTGTGCGCAATGTCCTTCCAGCCATTCTCCAATCTGCCACCTATCCACCCACGGCCACGCACCCACCAGCCTCAAACAGTCCCTCCACCCACCGACCCACGTATCCTTCTATTTATCCGTCCTCTAATCCACAGTTCAGCAAGCTGTAGCTCGTAGGCCAAATCTGGCCTGCCGCTCGTTCGTAAATAAAGTTTTGTTGGAGAATAATCCATTTGTTTCCATATTGTCTGTGGCTGCCTTCGTGCTCCAATAACAGAGCTGAGGAGTTGCTACAGAAACTTTATGGTTTGCAAAGCCTAAAATATTAATTATCTGGCCCTTTGGAGAAAAAAGTTGGCCAACTATCCACTCGTCCCGTCATATCCCACCCGATCCCACCCCATCCCCCCATCGACTCTTACCCCATCCCATCCCGCCCCCTCCCACCCTTCCCCCACCCATCCCACCCCCTCCCGTCCTCACCCCATCCCATCTCACCCCTTCCCAGCCCATCCGTCCCAGCCAACCCCACCCCATCCCCCCATCTTCTCACACATACCTAACACACTGCTCCAGCAATCCTTCCTTCTCTCTTATGTATCAGTGGTTTTTCTCTCTCTATCAGACCATTCTTACCGATACAAACTGTTTTAATCGACACCTCTCTGTAAGAAAACTGTTGCTTCTATGTGCCCCTTGCAATCAAGATCATCCACGACCTCCGTGTTGGCTAAACCCAGCGGTCCATGGTCTCCGTGTTCCTTGATCTGTCGGCAACATGTGGGTCACCATGTCCTCCCTGAAACGCTTCTCCTGACATCACTCCTCCCAGTTGTTCTCGCCTCATTGGCCGTCCGTCTTGGTCTCCTTAGCTGGTTCCTTCTTGCCTCTCTGGCCTTTCAGTGTGGGGGTGCTCCAACTCCTTTTCTGTGTGCACTCACCGGTTACCCGCATGCCAACAACTCTGAATGTCGATTTCCAGCATGGAGCCCTCCCCCGAGGCCACTGAGCTCCCACTATCTCTGCTTGGATGCCGAGAGGCTTCTCCACGCTAAGACGTTCAAAACAATACCTCTGCGCACAATGTAGTCAAAGGAGGTGCAGAAAAGAATTTGAAAATCTCCACATATTTGGAAATCAGGGTATTTCCACCTCTAGATAAGCCATGGATAGCATAAGAAATTGCAATGGAAATTAGGAAACAGCTTGAACTGGATAACAGTGAAAACTATTATGCCAAAATGTATGGGATGCCGCTAACACATTGTTTAGAATGAAAAGCACCCTTTAAAAAAAGAAGAAAAAGAAAGTGGGAACGTGAGGGGCACCTGGGTGGCTCAGTCGGTTGGTTAAGTGTCCGACTTTGGCTCAGGTCGTGGTCTCGTGGTTCACGAGTTCGAGCCCCACGTCGGGCTCTGCGTCGGCAGCTGGGAGCCTGGAGCCTGCTTTAGATTCTGCGTCTCCCCCTCTCTCTGTCCCTCCCCTGCTGGTGCTCTATCTCTTGAAAATAAATAAAACATTTAAAAAAAAATGCAAGCGGGAATGTGAAATGGTGCAGCCGCCGTGGAGAATAGCACGGTGTTTCCTCCCGTTAAACAGGGGGTCACATGTGGCCCAGCAGCAACTCTTCTGAGCGCATCTCCACAAGAAGGGACGGCGGGCACCGAAACAGGTGCGCACGTCAGTCTTCAGGGCAGCGCATTCACGGCTGCCCAAAGGTGGAGACAACCTGACTGTCCATGAACCTAGGAATAGATAAACACCACGTGGTCCGTCCGCACAGCGGACGGTGACTCCGCCTTAAAAGGCAAGGCCGTTCTGACACCGGCTTCAACACGGCTGAACCCGGAGGACGTTGTGCGTGAAACAGACCCGCACAGAGGGAGGGGTGCCGTAGGACTCCACTTCTGTGAGGGCCCGAGAATGGCCCAAGTCACGGAGGCAGAGACTGGAAGGGTGGGCGTCGGGGGCACGGGCAGGGCTTGGGGGTCAGTGTTTCCGGGGACAGAGGTTCAGTTTGAGAAGCTGAGAAAGTTCTGGAGATGGCGGCTGCACAGCAGGGTGAATGTGCTCGGTGCCACTGAACTGCACACTTGAACACGGTTAAAATGGTAAACTTTATGTGTATATATGTATGTATCTATTTTAACACGTTTGTTTTAAAAGTTAAAAAAAAAACTCAACAGAAGGCTGCAAATCCATGAGCTAAGTACGCATCTCAAACAACTAGCTGAGCAACAAACCCAAAGAGCTGGAAAGCAAAGGAACAGCAGATGTCGACGTTAATGAAACAGACAGAAGTAGCCTAAGAAGGATCGACAGGTGGCTGGGATCAGGAAAGGAAAAGGGGAATCGCTTCAGGGCGGCCCGTCCGGACCTCCCGGGTGTCACACACGAAGCCCTGGCCTCAAACCCCTCAACATCGGGGCCGGCGGCCACCCCGCTTCACGTCCTCAGACATCAAAATGACAGCAAGAAGATATCGCAACGACTTTTGTCAGTAAATTTGGAAGTCTGGGTACCGCAGACAAATTCCTGGAAAACTACCATTGATCGAAACCTAAACTGGGGCATTCACTTCCGAATGCCCCCCTCTGCAAAGAGAGCTTCCATACTGTTCTTCCTTTGTGATCCTGTCATCTAATAAAGTTCTGCCTGC
The DNA here is from genome assembly GCF_007474595.2 of Lynx canadensis. Lineage (NCBI taxonomy): Eukaryota > Metazoa > Chordata > Mammalia > Carnivora > Felidae > Lynx > Lynx canadensis. The sequence continues at coordinate 220,174,259 of NC_044310.1, read as the reverse complement.
TGCTCAAAAAAGAAAACAACACAGCACAACAACACAACACAACACAACACAACACAATCCTGAACCCAGAAGGCACAGGGTCTGGCCAATCTGGTAGCTCTTCAGGGGACTGAGTCTAGGATCACAGCCGTCTGACACCCACCACCCAGGCTCTCCCGTGCCACCCCTCTCCATCCGCACTGGGTCTGGACCCTCCCCCTGGGGGCCCAGCTCTGAGCGGGAGGGCAGGGGCGGGCTGCTCTGGGATGCTCTGCAGAGGCTGCAGGGGGTGTGGGGAGCACATTCAGGCCTGGTCACAAGAGGCCCCCACCCCCCAGCCACACCTTGCCCAGGGCCCTCAGTTCCCCTGTCTGCAGCCAGGGGCTGGAGGATCCTTCCGGCCCGCCGCCCCGTCTGGACAGCCCTATCTGGACGTCTCTTGGCGCCCGCCTGCCTGCTCACCCCCAGGGCAGTGGCACCAAGATCTCCATCACCACGATGCAAATAACAGGTGTTGGCCGGGCGGGCAGAGCGGACCTTGGCTGGGCCTCCTTGTGGCTTTCAGATGACAGTTTCCCGCAGGGGTTTGGGGGCAGCCGTGTCTGCCAAGCACCTGTGCCCGCTGCCAGACAATGGCACCAGCCTGCGTCTCTCCCTCGAACTGCCTGTAACCATAGCGATGTGCTTCAACCCTCAAGCCTCCGTTTTCCTGGAATCCAAAGGGGGTGATAGAATCCTCCCAGGCTGATAGGGGGATCCTATGGGGTGCCTGGATGAACGGGTCTTGAGAACTGTAGTGTGCAAGCCTTTCCTTCCTGCCTCTATCCTTCTGTCCATCCAGGGAACTGAGACCCTTTGGGAGCTGGACAGAGACAGTCACCCACCCAGGGCCACCTTGTTTTGTGTGGTTGGCATCACCTGATTCACTCTCCTGCCGCATCCTGACCTGTCCTGTGTGGGCACCCGTGTGTGTGCGTGTGCGTGTGGGCGTGGGTGTAAGGTGCCTCCATCGTGATATTTAATCACCTGGCACCAACTGTGGGCGATTACTCTTCTCCGGCGACCTGTGCTGTTTATATCGGGCTGTGTCAACCCCCTGCAGCGCAGTCTGAGATTCTAAGAACTGGGTTAATAGACAACTGTGAGTCAGCTGGGGCACCAAGGTTCACTGGGGTCCCCCAGGGCTCACTCAGGGTGGGGACTGCCCGGCTGTGGTGGCCAGAGTCAGGTGATGGCAGTAGCAGGCACCTAGTGGGGCCAGGCAGTGGCTTGGCTCTGGGGGGCAGGGAGTGAGGGAGAGAGAGGCCTGGGGACGCTCTCAGCCACCATAGTTGCTGCCGGTATGCAGGTGGTGCTCTGGAGAAAAGCACCCGGAGAGCTCCTGGAACCGGGGACGAGCCGCAGCCACCCACCAGTGGCGGATCCCCCACTTGGCCACAAAGAAAGCAGTGCACGAGGTCCCAGAACGATAGCGTGGACGGTTGCTGTGGCCGTCCCCGTCCCCAGTGTGCAGGCTGCAAGCCTGAGGCTCAGAGAAGAGGGCTGGCGGCCTGAGCTTGTGCCGGCACGGATGGGGAGGCTGGGGGCTGGGCTCGGGTCTCCCTCTGCCCACGTCAGTCTCCCCCCAGCCTCCTCTCCTGAGCCGCGGCTGCACGTGTGTGTGCGTGCACGCGTGTGTACGCAGGCTCGTGCTGACCACGTGAGCCCTCAAGTGGGGAGCGGGGGAGGTGTGGCCTCTCCGTGCACCCTCCCAAGGTGCCCTCAGGGCCTCCTCCCGGGAGGGTGCTGGAGGGCGGGCACCCCACTGACCTGGATCACGCTGTCCAGCCCCAGTGGGGACCGCTCTGCGGTGGCACCCCCGTGGCCAGGCTCGCTGGAGGGAGAGCTCATCTCGAGTGGGAGGGCAGGACTCCGAGAAAGCCGGGGCTTGGCGGCCGGGTGAGTCTCCGGCCGGCACCCGGGCCGGGCCAGGACCTGCGTCAGTGCACCAGCCCCACGCCGGCACGACACCTGGCTCCTCCGTCCAAGGTGCCCAGCTGCCCCTCTGGGCTGGCGACCGAGTGGCCGAGGAAGCCCGAGGACGTTGCTGTGGCAACCGCGACGCTGAGGATTTTGTTTCCCTGGAAACAGGAGCGCAGGCCCTGTTGCCACGGGGACTAAAGAACGCTGTTGTCTGGAAGCGGTTTCCTGGAGACCTGGAGGCGCCCTGGGTGAAGCTGTCCACCTGCGCGACCACGCCCGGACAGGGGCTGGCCTCTGCCCCGGACCCCCTCCCGCAGCCGCGGGGAAGGGCCCCAGCCTTCTCCGCAGGAGGCGCTGTGCGCTTGGGGGCCGCACGTCAGGGGAAGGTGGCATGTGGGCCACTGGTTCCTCCCGATGGACAATCATAAACAAACAAACAAACCCCAGTTTTTCCCTAACATCTAGAAAAGACTGTAGAGGTCAGTAGTCGGATCGTGTCCAGCAGGTGGACAGGCTGAGGGCTGGAGAGGAGAAACCACCTGTCTAAGGACCCCAGGAGACCCCCATCGCCCTAACCTCGTACCTGGACTGGCCTTCCAGAATCTGACCTCCCTCTGGAGCCCTCTTAGGGTAATCTGCCCCACGGGGATTCCTCCCATAGCTGGCACACTCCTCGGTCACTGATAGCTTCCCAGAGCCACATAAGGGACTGACCGGGACACTCGCAGCTCACCCATTGGGGTGGTGGGACCCAGCCCCTGGGGCAAGGCAAGGGGAGGGACAAACACAGACCTGTGCCCATCTAGCCTGGGCCTCCTGGGGTCTCTGGACTGAGTCTGGTCTGGGGATCCGGTCACACCCGCGTCTCCCCCGAGTCCTCGCTCTAAGTGGACCTCTCCCAGTGGAGTCCCTGGAGGTGGGCTTGGCAGCCAGGACTGACCGCCCCTCTAACAAGAGGAGGCCAGTGTGGGGGCCCCGGGGGTGGGCTCCTCTGGGGCAGCCTACCAGGCAAGGCCAGAAGTCCCTGGTGGTCAGGGAGCGTATCTGTCACCGGTGCTGCTGAGGGATGCTAGGGGCCCAGGCTCTCTCCTCAGAACAGACGTTCAAGACAGGGCCACTGGTGCACGAAGGCACCTGTCCCTGAGAGACACCTGCGCTCTGTCCTGGCCCCCCAGGAGGAGTGCTCCATGCAGGGACAGGACTGGCTCTCAGGCGGGACATCGCCTCACTGGGCGTCCAGGCCTGGCAGGAGGCTCCGTGCACAGGTCAGTGCACTGAAGGCACGAAGCCGAGATACAGACTCGGAGCCCAGGGGACCCGTGCTGTGGCCTGGGCACCTCCCGGCACCCAAGGCCGTCTACAGCACCCCTGGGGTCTGAGCCCCAGGACTCGGGAGAGGTGTGAGACAGGTGTCCTTGGTGGGGCACAGGGGCTGGGCCTCATCTGACCCCAGCCAGATGGGCTCTGGGGGCACAGAGGGCATGGCCTGCTTCCGGTGAGAGCTCCTGCCTGGGGAACTCTGTCGGGGCATCCGTGGACGGCCGGGTGGCGAGGAGGCCGTGGAGGCCGGCGAGACCCTCTGTGATCACTTGCGGGAAACCAGGAAAGGTGGTGCCTCCGGTGGGTGGGGCATCCTTCCGGGCGCCTCTTGCCCTGACCCTACCCCAGCATTCACTCAGCCTGTTCTCCCCTTAAGCCCTTAAGGCCCTGTGGAGAAGCTTAGCACATTCCGGCCTTCACCCCCACACCTGTACCCTTTCCTTCAGGGGGAAGCCCGGCCCCTTTGAGGCTCCCACAGGCCCCGTGCGTAACCCCAAGGCCTCACTGCTTGGTGTCCTTGCTTGTGGCTCCCGGTCCCGGGTCGTCGATGGACAAGAAGGAGAGCCCTCAGGACGGGGCTCAGCCTTGGACCTGGGCATGGCCCCCACAAAATTTTCTGGAATGAACAGAGGGTGTGACGTAAGGTCCTTACCATGCAGGCGGCATCTCTGTGGGCCGGGTGGGCCGGGCGGGCTCAGGGAGGCTCACGGCTGGTCCTGACCCAGGGCAAGAAGATGGCCTCACCTCTGTCTGTCTGCCACTGGCCCCAGGGGCACCGGAATTTGCCACGCCCGATTCAGACCCTCCCGAGAGGGGAAGGGACCTCAAAGCTCGCATGACAGTACTGGCTTCCTGGTGTCAAGGCCACACCTGCCTTTGGTCCACATCTCTTGTACAGGCCGTGACAGACAGGACCAGGGCGGGTCAGCTGAGCCTGCTGTGGATGGGACACGTGGCCCTGACACATCCTCCCGAGGCGGGTCACAAGCAGGGCAACCCCGGGGAAGAGGGCAGGAGGCCGTAAAGGAATGGGGTGCCGCCGTCCAGCCCCTCGGGGCCTCCGTCCCACCCACCGGCTGTAGGACCTGACTGGCTCTGCATCTGTGCTCCTCAGTGACCCCCCCGCCGAGCCGACCGTCCTCAGTGACCGCATGTCGGGAGGGCGGGTGATCGCTCAGGAAAGGAGTCACTCCCACTGACAGGCTCAGCTCAGCTGACCGGGGTTCGAGGCCTCTAGCGGGCGTGTCCCCTGCAGGTGCAGACAGGAAAGCAGGCCGTCTACTAAGTGCGGCCCTGCTCTGGGCCCGGCTCGGGGGCCGCCCGGGGCTGCTGCCCGGTGCCGAGGCCGACTGGTCGCTGTCTGTGCGTCTGCCCCCTCTGCCCATGCGACAGAGGTGGAGGCCTGTAGCAGACAGGTGGGATCTGAGGGGCCACCGGGAGGCTCACATCTGGGTCCGCGCCTGGGTGAGGCTCTGGGCGTCCCCAAGCGGGCCCCCGGGCACACGTGCTGTGGGAGAGACGCGTCATCCTTCCCTCTCGGGCCGGCTCGTGGGGCCTCTCTCGGCATCCAGTCCGCCCTCAGAGGACCACAGGGGCGCCGGTCAGCCCTGGCCGTGGCAGGGGCAGCCTGGGAGCGAGTCTTGAGAGGTTCCCTGGGGCGGAACCCACCCTGTAGGCGTCTGTTCACACGATTGCCTGATAAGGCCGCCGTGGGCAGGCCCTGCGCACCTGGGAGCTGGGGCGGCCGGGCTTAGTCCTGCTGAGGACTCGTCAGAGGAACAAACCACAGAGCCCTGACGAGAAGGCACAGGGAAAAGCGCCGTGGCCACGATTTCTTGGGTGTCGCACCAAAGCACAGAGAACACGGGGGAGAAAAGTGAATCGGATCACTGACACACTCGTGTGCATCAAAGGAAGCTATCGAGAGAGCAAAAAGGTGACCCTCGGGTCGGGAGGAAGTATTTGGGAATCATATATCAGATGTCGGAATGAAGGTCTACAATCTGTAAAGAACTCCGACAGCTGAGCAACAGGGGGGCAAAGGCCCGAATCGACCTTTCTCCAAAGAAGAGGCACGGACGGCCGATAACTGAAAAGATGCTCGTTAATTGCGAAGGAAACGCGAATCAAAACCACAGCGGGGTCCACACGCATAATCAGGGCTCCTGTAACACAGACCCCAGGAAATGGCAAGTGTTGTCAGGGGTGCGGAGAAACCGGACGCTCATCCCCTGAGTGGAAATGCAGAAGGGCCCGGCCGCCACGGCGAATGCTACGGCGGCCCCTCACACGGCTGGCCGTGGCGTTGCCGTAGGACCCAGCAGTCCCGCTTGCGGGTATGTGTCCAAAAGGATCGAAAGCGGGTTGTCCCAGGGAGATTTGGACACCCAGGCTCACAACAGCCAGCGGGAGGGAGCAGCCCAAGTGCGCACGGACGATGGACGGAGCAGCAAAGTGTGATCTGCGCGTCCAACGGAGAGTTATTCAACCACAAGGCGTGAACCTTGTGGACGTTACGCTCAGTGAAATTAGCCGGTCACAACAGGGCCAACTCCACTCACATGAGGTCCCTAGACCAGTCAAGGTCATAGAGACAGAAGGACACCCGGCGGGCTCAGTCGGTAGAGCGCCGGTGACTCTGGATCTCGGTCGGGGTTGTGAGTTCGAGCCCCGTGTTGGGTGTAGAGATACCTTAAAGTCTTAAAAAAAATCATAGAGGCAGAAAGTAGAACAGGGGGGCGGGGGGTTCAGGGGAGTGGGGAGTTAGTTTTTGACGAGTTCAGAGTTTCCGTTTGGGAAGGGGTTCTGGAGACGGCGGGGGGGGGGGGCGACGTTAGGAGCACAACAATATGATAATAGCAACAATGTAAACGCACTTAATGTCGCTGAATTACACACTTACAGTTGTTAGGAAGGTAAATTTTACGTTATGCTTTTTATCACCATGAAAAATATCAAACCAAATCAAACCGAACTCAGCCCTGCCTGCAGCACCGGGGGCGACCCTTCTGCCACGGTTCTAAGGCAGCCTCGAAGGAAATCCAGTTGATTCTTTGGTCTGAGCCGTGCTGTGGATGCCGTGGTCTAGAGGAGGGTCGGGGAGAAGTGCCGTCCGGCCCTGCGCTGACCACCTGCGCCCTGGACAGACAGAGCTGGGCCCTGCGTGACCACGGGGGACCCACATCAATGCTCCTCGGGCCTGAGAGATCGTCTGCCTGGGGTCCTCCTTTCTCACAACCCCTTCTCCCCACCCCTGTACTGAGACCCTGGGAGCCCTCTTCTCCCCCCGGGCCCCCGCCGGCCCCCATCTTGGGCTGTGGACTCCCCCAGACTCCTTCTCGCTTGGAAAGCCTCGTGGCTCAGCTGTCCGCTCCCCGTTGCTTCTGCCGCTGGCCGGGGGTGGCCACCTTCCGGGTGACGGTGCTGGCTGGCCACACAGCTGCTTCTCCTCGGGTGACCCCAAGTGTCCACAAACACCTGGATGGCTCACCTTTCGGGCCACCCCCTGGGCAGCCCCCACCACACAGATGAACCCTCACAACCCAGCTCACCACCTCGGGCACCTTCTGCGTGCACCTTCCTCGAGGGGGCCTGCTGCCTCCTGACCAGCGCCCCCTCCCCCCATTACTGCTGGTGTTAGGTGCCCCGTCACCTCCCACATGTAGCCCCACAGTCCCCTGCCTGATGGAGTGGCACAGGTGGGATGGGCGGGGCCCCTGGGCAGTGCCGGGGGCGGGGGGCGGTCGGTGGGGAGAGCCCCTGGGACCTGGGGGGACAAGGGCCAGTGATGTGACTCCTGTGCTCTGTGCCTCCCGCGTCCTGCAACCCAGCAGACGATGCCTTTGAGGAATCACCAGAAAACAAGGGCAGAATAACCCCAGGCATCGCTGGTTCTCGGGCCGCGGGGAGTCTGACGCCCAGTGACAAGGATGCGGCAGGTCGTGTGGGCACCGAGGGGCAGCCGAGGGCAGAGCTCCCTTGTCACTCCGACCCCACCCTCCCACCCACCGCGAAGTCTCTGAGGCAAGCCCGGGCAGGGGTGCTGGCTGTGGTCACATCAGGGGGCTGGCTCCCTCCCTTACGAGCCCCCCTACTTCGGGGGGGGTCACCGCTGTCCAGCCCTCCCCCTGCCAGGCAAGGGTCCCGATGTTGAGGCTCACGGGGCCGCGCCTTCTCTGAGCCCTCCTCCTTCCTGCTCCGTGGCCCTCAGACCCCACGCTTTCGTCAGCTCCTGCTGGCCCGGAGGATGGCCCGGCGACCTGGGCTGGTTTCGGCCAGAAGGGAAGTGTTTCGCCCTCCCACGGTGACTTTTAATTTGCCGACTCCTGCCTGTCTCTCCCCCTCCCCCCGGGGCAGCCGCCCCACGGGGCGGGTCGGTCGGTGGGCACAGAGGACTCAGCTCCTGCGGTCCCCACCCTGAGGCCGCTTCAGAGCAGCCCCAGCCCTGGAGCCCAGGCCTCCCTCCTGCGGCCAGGGCCTCGCCCCTGCTGGCCCCGCCGCCCTCCTCTCCCTCTTCCCCTGACCCGCCCCGGCTGCCTTCCCGGCCTCCATGCTTCCTGCAGACCTTCTGCCTCTAATCCCCGCAGAGGAGGAGGCCGAGGCCGAGCCCTGGACCGGAGGCTGGAGGCGGCTGGGAAGGGCCAGCGACTGGAGCCAGTGTGGCTCTTCGAAGGCCCCCATTTCTCTGCTGCTTCACCCTTTCCAGGGGCAAACGAGAGAAGGGGGCCAGGTTTGGCAGACGCACGTACACGGCCCGTCACACTTGAATATTCCGCAGAAGCAGCACACGAGCGCCCACGGCCGCGTCCAATGCCAGTCAGACACGCACGTCAGACTATGTCCATCTTGACTGTGTGTGTGTCCTGTGTGTCCTCGGGCCACCGCACACCAGAGTTAGGCGGTGACGCGGCTGCCCGTGACGACCGGATGGCCAGTGACAGTGGGACTGCCCGGGACGGTGGGGCTTCTTGGGACAGTGGGACTGCCCGGGACGGTAGGGCTTCTCGGGACGGTGGGACTGCCCGGGACAGTGGGGCTTCTCGGGACGGTGGGACTGCCCGGGACAGTGGGGCTTCTCAGGACGGTGGGACTGCCCGGGACGGTGGGCTGCCCGTGGCGGTGGGGCTGCAGGGACCCTCGTGGGAGCCAGCGCTCCAGTTCGTCCAGCTTGGTGAGTCTTGCTGTTCCAGCCTAAAGCCGACGGAAGCCACGTGTGGGAGGGGCCCTCTGACGCCGGCCACATGCAGACCGCTCGTTTCGGCAGCTCACGGGCATCGTGTGGAAGGGGTGGCCGGTTCCGAGTCGCCGACCGTCACCGTCAGAGCGTGGAGGCGTCTCGGGGGCCCATCCGTGTGGCCTCCTCGTCTCCCCGCGACGGCTTTGAGGCCGGGCCGGCAGCGGCTCGCGCGGACTGTCAAATGGCCCCCGAGCGTGTCCTCTCTTGAGGCCTGACCGCTCCGTGTGCCTCCCGAGCGCCAGCGGCTTCCGGCCCGGGTGCTCCGGGCACGCGGGCTCAGCCAGACCGCGAGGCCCTGAGGGAAAGGCCCGCCACCATGCACGGAGGGAAGGGTCCCCACGGGCAACACTGACCGTTTTGGGGGACCACACTGGCAGCTCAGGCAGCGTCTGCTTGTGTGTCCCGGGGGCCCCCCGGGGCCGTGCGTGCGGGGACTGGACAAGCGTGGTCTGGACGGGGGCCTGGGAGTCTGAGCGGAGGGGCGGGTGAGCGCAAGACACGCGAGGCGGCTTCCCGGAGGAGGTCGCGGGACACGGTCCGATGCGTGTGAAGAGTGGCTGCTTCCCTGTGCCTGGAACCCGTCGCTGCGACCAGGCAGAGAGGGTCCCGGGTGAGCAGAGCTGAGGCTTGTGCGGTGAGGCCGGCCGGGGCCGTCCCTCCCAAGGGTCCTTGTAGGACAGAGGCAGAGGGCGAGGACAGAGATGCACGGAGAGGGCCGCGTGGGCACGCAGGCACAGGCGGGGCTGGAAGAGGCAGGCGGGAGCCTCGCAGGGGCCGGCGACACCTTGACCTGGGACCCCTGGCCCCAGAAGCGGGAGAGAACAGGCTCGCGTTGTTCTCAGCGCCCCGGTGTGTGGTGATGTGTCACCGCCGCCACGGGAGACCGACGCGTGGACTTTGAGCGGCACCCGCCCGGGACCACCTCTCCAGATGAGCCCGCGATGCCGAGGCAGCGTGCGGCCCACCTCACGGGCTCGGTGAGGGTCCCTTTCTGCAGCGCCTCTGGGAGCTCCTGAGACACGGATCTGTGAGCTTGCCCTGAGCCGAGCTCTCCGGGGAGGTAGCAGCACAAACACGTGCTGGTGGTCGGCACATCTTCCAGCCAGCAAACTCCCCCCGCGGCCCGGCCGCCCAGGCCTGGGTCTGCAGCCCCCCCCGGTCACTCGCCACGCTGGCCCTGGGCTCTGCAGGGTGGCGGTCCCGGTCCCTCTGTGGTCAGACTCTGCCCGGCGGGCCGGGGTGGCGCCCGCGTCTTTGCCCTCCTCTGCCCTCCCAAGGGACGGGGTGCGAGGTGCCCGTGGGCAGTCCGGGGGCAGACACGGAGCTGCCGTGGGGCACCGAGGAGCAGGTGCAGGGGCTGTAGAACGGGGGTCAGCAGAGAGGGTCAGCTGACCAGCGGAGGAGGGGAACGTGGACCGCAGGCCTCGGGCGCTTCTGTGTCACTGTCCAGAAGAGGGGGCCGCAGGGGGCAAGGGAGGAGAGCTCCCCGGATGACAGGGGGTTAGGGGCACAATGTGGGGGTTGCCCCCGATGGGGAAGGTCCCTGCGGCATCGTCCCCAGAGTGGGCACTTTGGAAGATGGGGCGTCAGGGTCTCCCGGGTGACTTCGGGATTGCCGTGAGGTTCCCGCGAAAAGAAGCTGAAGGGACATGGGATCATCGGGTCACAGACGGCGGAGCCAGGGTACAGACGGGACCCCGTGACCCAGGGTCAGGGTCAGGACCGCAGTTCCCAGCGCCTCTGCAGCAATGCCCCATAGGTCAGGGTCCCACGAAGACGCAGGGGCCAGGGCAGAGTGTGTGGGGGCAACAGAACGGGGTATAGGTGGGGTGTGAGGCAGGCCAAGGGAGTCTGGGTCCTTGACAGGCAGCAGCTGCCCTGGGAGAGGGACGGACGTGCTCTGGGCAACCCCAGAGGACAGGATGGGGCCAAGGTTAAGGCAGGAAATCGGTCTCTTGTTTGGCCGTGCCATGGGCTGCTCTGTGAGGTGGTGAGCTCCCCGACCGGGGAGGTGCGGAAAGAGAGAGCCAGTCACCGGGGCTTCCGAGCACCAGGAAGTGAGCATCTTGGCTCCAGGCTCTGCCTGCAGCAACCCGGCGTCTGAGGCCCCTGTGTGGGTAGGGGCGAGGCCGCCGCTGGAGGGCTGCAGGGCAGCGTCTCCAGGATGCCTTGCTGGGGGCTACGTCCAGGTTCGCTGTTTGCAGACACCCCGGCAGGAGCACCCAGCGTCCCGGGCCAGCCCAGCAGGGCCAAGGGTCAGCGGGGGCGGCCCCCCCTGCTGGTTGGGACTTGCCCGGCCCTGAGCGGGGAGACGGGCCGGGCCGGGCAGCGCTCCCAGCACAGCGCCGGAGGGGTTCGGCAGGGCGAGGCTTTCCGCCCAGCGAGGAGGGGCCGGGAGACGGCTCCTGGAGCTCCCGCCGCAGAGCCAGGTGGGTGCGGGCTGGGGGGCAGGCAGCTTGAGGGCCTCGGGCCGGCCGGGGGGTTGGACGTGTGGCCCTGACGGGAGAGGAGGCAGGATTCACAGCGGGCTGCGGCGGCTCCAGAGCTCGCAGGGGGGCACAGGTGCCCGAGGGGGCTGCTCAGGTCGCCGTGGAAACAGCCCCAGCGCTGATTTCCAGCTGCCTCCCACGCAGGAGGTCTGGGGAGGCCACCTCCCGGGCCTCACCTTTCTCTTCCGAGCGATGGGATGCCACGCGGCCCTCCCCCAGGCTCGCAGGGAGGCCCGCATGCCACAGACACCCCGCGGCTGCTGGCATGAGGGTGGGGGGCGCCAGGAACGGGGTCCCCACCTCCAGGACAGCGGGGCGGGAGGTGGCCACACCCCGAGTGGCGGTGCCGACTGATTTTTCTCCGGGGCGGTCGGGAGCCTGAAGGGGCCTTGGGCCCAAGAGGCGGAGTCAGCGTGACAGGAGGGAGGCCCCGGGCTGGGTGGTGACCAGGCCCCGCCTCCCCGCCCAAGGCTGCGGGCGGGCGGCGGTGACATTCCTAATTGTCGGTGACTGACTCAGCCTCGCTTCAAAGGTCTGGGTCAGGCCCGCAGCCCCCATCACTCTGGAATTCTGCTTCTCGGGGGAGCCGGCCCGCCCGAAGAGTGCTCCTCGCCCGGCCGGTGCCTCCCCCCGTCCCGTCCACACCCGCCCCGGCCATGGCCGTGCAGGTGCCCCTGTGGCAGCACTACCTGCAGGCCATCCGCTCGCGGGGGGCACGGCGGGCACAGGACTTCCAGCGCGCGGAGAACGTGCTGCTCACGGTGCTGGAGCACGTGCACCACCTGGACCCCCGCTTCCTCGTGGACTACTCCCGTGACCTGGAGGCCTTCCAGTTTGCCCTGCGCACCTCGGAGGAGCCCCTGCACGTGGAGGTGCCCCTGCGGGTGGAGGCGGACGCCCTGCTGATCGAGGAGGTGGGGGCCGCCGAGGCGGGCGACGGCCCTGCGCCCTGCCGCCTGGGTGTCTCCAGGGAAGGGGCCCGCCCGGAACGGCGGATGGCCGATGACGTCCTCAGCGTCTCCTCCGAGGGTGGCGCCGGGTGCCGCGGCCACATCGCGCCCAGCAAGGTCCTGCGCGTCCTCAAGGACCTTCTGGTGGCGTCCGTGGTGCACTGCAGACACCAGAGCCTCGTCACGCCAGGTAGCGGGTGGGACACACTGGGCACGCGCGTGTGCTGCGGTGTGTGTGTGCGTGCGTGTGCACAGACTCGCGATGGCTCAGGGGGTGTGCGTCTGCGTGCGTGTGCACAGACTCGCGATGGCTCAGGGGGTGTGCGTGTGCGTGCGTGTGCACAGACTCGCGATGGCTCAGGGGGTGTGCGTCTGCGTGCGTGTGCACAGACTCGCGATGGCTCAGGGGGTGTGCGTCTGCGTGCGTGTGCACAGACGCGCGATGGCTCAGTAGGTGTGCGTGTGCGTGCGTGTGCACAGACTCGCGATGGCTCAGGGGGTGTGCGTCTGCGTGCGTGTGCACAGACACGCGATGGCTCAGGGGGTGTGCGTCTGCATGCGTGTGCACAGACGCGCGATGGCTCAGTGGGTGTGCGTGTGCGTGCGTGTGCACAGACGCGCGATGGCTCAGTGGGTGTCAGGGCACACGGGCTGGGGGATCCCGCTCTGAGATCCTTTCTGGTTCCAAACACTTCTAAGAACGCAGGTCACCCATTTCCACGTTGCCTGATTTTCACATGGTGACTTTGGCGGTAACACGTTAACGGATGTTACTTGACGAACAGCTAGAAGCTAAGTCCGGGGCACGGGGTTTCCCGCTGACCTGCTTGATGGCGGTCCCTGCGCTAGTTCTGGGCAGGTGGTTCTGTTATCAGTTCCAGCTCAGCATGACGGGCGTCCCCGCTTCCGGCATCTGGTCACAGTGCACGGAGCGGGAAGACAGCGTGGGTGCGTGGGTGCAGCGGGTGCAGGCCCAGGACAGCAGAGCACCCTCCTGGGGGCCAGAGCAAATACATCGGGTTGTCCTGGCAGAGAAGTGGGGACGCAAACAGAAGTCCCGTTTCCCTTGGGAAGGAACAGGCCATGGCGGTGGCAGCCGCCTGGTCCTCGTGTCTTTCATAACGTCAGAGAACGGGGGTGGACGGTCAGCCCGTCGCGGGGACAGTGGCCTGCCCCGGGCTGCTCAGAGAGGCTTCTGGACGGTCTCCCGACGGCAAGAGGGGCGACGTCCAACCCTGGCCCCTCTCCAGACCTGCCTGGAGACCCGGGCGGGTGGCCACCCTCTCAGAGCTGACGGTAGATAGAGCCCTCCCAGGGCAGCCGGAACCTGTCATCAGGCCCCTTGGACATCTTCTCTGGTCATCTTCTGAACCTTTCAATTACCGCAGGTGACTTGGCAGGGCCACTGCTGTCTTCTTCCACGATCTACGGTGGCCATGCCCACCTGGCCCTGTCACCTGCAGGCCGTCTGCCCCGCCTGCTGGGATGGCCCAGCCCTGGGCCTTTCAGGCACACTCTGAGCTGCCACTCCCAGGTCCCCACCGCCCCCCCCCCCCCCCCGGCCGGCCGAGAAAGCAGAGGAGGCTGGGAGCCACGCCCAAGGGGCCGAGCTGGGCACGCAGGGAAATTCCAAGCATCGCTCCCAGTCACTTACCTTAAAAGGGAAGCAGAGCAACCCCAGGTGACGAGGTTCAGGCTGCCCGCACCTGGGAACAAACCGGTGAGACCGGGCTGGGGGCTGAGGCAGGGAGTGGCTGGGCCAGGCTGCGGGTGTGGCTGGCCGCCCTCCAAGCCGCCTCCGGGACAGAATGTGTGACCAATGGTAGGAAGGGAAATGAAGCCACCAGTAGTGGCTCTGGATGACAAGTGCCTCAAACCCTGAATTGGAAGGGGCCAGGGGTCACTGAGCTCCTTCCTTCCTGTAACCGATGGGGAAACTGAGGCCCATGTAGGCGATGGAGTGGTCCGGTGGCAGGGCCAGGACCTGGAACACCCCACAGGGGTTTGGGGGGAGCGGTCTGCATAACGGGGCCCAGGCTCCTTCCTACAAGACCCCCACGCCGTGGGTGGGCCAGGGCGGGCTGCGTGCCGCTGTAGGACGTGAGGAGTCCCACCCCCCGTGCTCCGTCCCTGCAGAGACCTATTTTCAAGGCACACGTTGGGGGTTCCCTTTGGGACATGGCTCCCAGACGGTTGGTCCCCTGACCCCTGACCAGCACCCTCACTGGGCAGTGCTGCGGGGGGAAGGAGGGACGTCTCCGAGTCTGGCGTTGGCTGGGGTTGGTAAGGGCCGGTGACAGGAGTGTCCCCCACACTGCTCAGCTCCCCTCCTCTCTCTGTGGTATTAGTTTGTTTACTGGGGGGGAAGGGACAGCTGAGGAGGAAGGCCAGAGGGCCCCGGGTCATCCCCGAGTGTCTCCGCCTCGCCAGCCTCCAGCCCTGTCACCCTTGGAATGTCCCCTCCTGGGTGGTCTGGGGGCTCTGGGCTCTGGGTGCGGGTGCTGGGCTGGGTCCGAGGGGTGACGGGAGCGGGAAGCATCTTCACTGGAATGCGCCATCTGGCGTGTGGCTCTGGGGACCCGGGGTGTGGAGTGGAAGCCAGGCGCGTCCACTGTCAGCCTTTGGATCCAGGCCCTCCTGGGCGCGGGGCACCAGGCACGCATCTGCCGACACCGGGCCTCTGGGGTCACGTGTGTTAACCCCGAGCCGTCCCGGGTCTGGCCCTGTCCTTCACCTGCCCAGCCCCTTCCCAGAGGCGCGGGGGGCCGTCTGAGATGAGGGTTCCAGGGCACGGCGGGCTGTTGCAGGTTCTCTGAACGCGGACAGCCTGGAGGAGAAGGAGTCCCACCTGTCCCTGCTCGTGTCTAGCGGCTGGCGAACCATCCGGTTCAACATCGTGCCCATGGTGCGGAGAAAGCTCTGGGTGCCCGCCCTGGAGAGGGCTCAGTGGATGCGCGGGTTCCCTGAAGGCAGCTTGAAAAGGATCATCAGCCAAGAAGCGGCCCTGGTGCCAGCCAGTGCCCAGCACTGGAGGTCGGACACGCGTCCTGGGGTCTGTGGGGTCCTGGGGAGCCGGCGGGAAGGGGGCTGCCACCCCCCTGTTCTTCCCACTCCGGGCAGGAAGGTCTGCGGGGACCCCCTCCCCCCGCCTCTGCCCCATAGGCTTCTGTGCCACGCTGACGTCCCTGGGATCTCTGGGGGACGTGGGGTCATCACTGCCCACCGCCAGCTTCGCCCCTCTTGGAGCTGCGGGGAGGGTGGAGCCGTGCCCCCTGCCGCCCGAGCCGGGGGCCAGGGCGGGCTGTGAGGGGACACTCAGAGAAACGCAGAAGGCTCTGGACACCAGAGGCCGGGTGACTCACCCAGGGTCCCACAGGTTCCGGGGACAGTCGGGAGGGGTGTCCACACAGTGAGGTGGGGGATGCGATCGCACCGGGAATTTGCTAGCATTTCCTGTCCCGGTGGCCCTTCCCCATTAGGAGACGGTAGGTCCTCCCGCCAGGAGACCGCCACCTGTGGTGTCCCCGCCCCCGCCTGGCCCCAGAGCCCCAGCAGCCCCTGTGGGCCCCCCCCCCCCGTCTCCACCCCAGGAGTCTGCGAGCTGGGGGAGGTGCGGATGCCCCTTCCCCTCCCTCTCCGGCCGGCAAAGGGAGACCCCGAGTTGGTGTCCGTGAGCAGGAAAGACAGAGTAGGGGACGTGGGGCAGAGGCTGAGCTCCCCTTGAGACCCCGAACCAAGGGCCGGGGACCGAGCCCCATCCAGCTCTGACAGGACTTAAACAGCAAGGCCGCCGTGGTTTGGCCAGGGTGATGCCCACTGGCTCCCACGCCCGGGAACGCAGCCCGGGGCTGAAGTAAGCAGGGGTCGCTCTCACAGTTAATCCCTGGCAGTGGATGACATTCGTGGGGCTGGGCCGGGCCGAGTGCAGTGGCATAGTCCCTGCCGTGGCCTGGACCATTCTGTGGGGCTCAAGACCTGATCCCGGGGAGGCCACGGCTGGGGGCCTTCCTTTCTGGGGATGCAGCGTGTCCCTGGACGGCTGGCCGGAGCCCCGATGCTGACCGAGTATGTGTGCTGTCCCGGCCCGCAGGGTCTCCACTGACTACCTGCTCACCAGGCTGCTTGGTGCGCTGGGCTCCCTCCCGGGCCACCGTCTAGACGGCCTCTCCATCCTGGACCGGGTCAACCACGAGAGCTGGCGCGACGGCGGCCAGAGCCCCGGCCTGACCTTCGGTCACCTGAAGGTGCGCACAGGGGGCTCGTGGGCACACCGGCCCCCGTGGCCGTGAGTGTTACCGGCCGGGGGTCCCCACTCTGAGCCCTGTGCTGCTCACTGGCTGCTATGACATGGCTGGAGCCGTGTCCTCCTCGGCCCCTGTGGCCGTCAGGGGCTGAGAAGAGCAAAGGAAGGCCAGAGCCGGGGCACAAGACCGGCAAGGGGAAGGGGAAGCGGGCGGGGTCTCTGCCTGGAGCGAGCCGCGGTGGGGTGCGGAGGCCTGCCGAGTGCTGCTCCGTGATGGGAGCTGGGGGTTAACAGAGAGGTGGCCTGGCCTGCCCAGGAGAGCCCGTCTGACCCGCTCCCCACCCTCGCGGGCCCTCATCCCACCCCCGAGGGGCCGGCAGCTTCTAAGAGGGCCCTTGGCGTCTGGCCCACTGTGGCTCCTGAGCCCCATAGTGAGCAGGGATGATGGGGGCTGGTGGGAGGGCCCAACTGTGGCTGGGGAGGGGCCCTGGCTGGGGGGCTCAGGGACAGGGGGAGGAAGGTCCACTCTTACGGCTTTGATGCAGACCTGGGCCAGGACGATGCCACAGGCTCAGGCTGGTCTGTATAGCAGGAGTGCAGTCAGGGCGCAGGGCACGATGGGAAGGGCCAGAGGAGGGGCAGAGCCTCAGAATCTCCTGAGAGGGGTCCTGGGCACCACGGATGGGAAGCCAGAGTGGGGGCCCAAGGTCCCTCCGAGCCTGGACTCAGTGGCAGTGCCTCGGGGAATTGGGGAGGTGGCAGGATGGGGACAACAAGTGGAGAGGGGCTGGGGCTCGCTCTGGGACCTCTGGGGGGAGGTATGGAGTGTGGGGGAGAGGTGCAGGGGTCAGGAGACTTCCAGGGGACAGCTTCGATAAGGGTGATGGGCTGCGGGTGGGCAGGAGTGGAGGTGGTGGGAAGGTGGTGTGGGTCACAGGGGGGTGGGCAGGGGTGGGGGTGGAGGGAAGGTGGGGAGGGCCTCAAGTAGGTGGGCAGGGGCGGGGGTGGAGGGAAGGCCGGGAGGGCCACAAGTAGGTGGGCAGGGGTGGGGGTGGAGGGAAGGCCAGGAGGGCTGAAGGTGGCTGGGCAGGGGTGGGGGTGGAGGGAAGGCCGGGAGGGCCACAAGTAGGTGGGCAGGGGCGGGGGTGGAGGGGAGGCCGGGAGGGCGGGGCTGGGCCGGACCGCGTCCCCCGCCCCGCTGCAGACGGTGCTGCTGTGGGCGTCCGCGCTCTTCCCGGCGCCTGAGGACTGGGCGGAGCTGCAGGGCGCCGTGTACCGGCTGCTGGTGGTGCTGCTCTGCTGCCTGGCCACCGGGAACCTGCCACACTTCGTCTACCCCAAGCGGAACCTGCTGAGCGACGCCGGCCTGGACCTCAACGCCCTGTACCAGCGCGTGGAGCGCTTCGCCAGCCAACCCGAGGCGTCCCTGCGCATCCACGTGACCCACCTGGGCCGCGGCCCCCCGCCGCGCATCGGCAACGGGGTCAAGGCCCTCCTGCAGCTACCTGCCGGCGACCCTGCCTACTGGGCCACCGCCTACTTTGATGTCCTGCTGGACAAGGTGGGCGTGGCAGGGGCGTCTCAGACGGGCCCGGGGTGACACGCGGGGGTGGGGGGGACCCGCTCCCCCGGGGTGGGGGGGGGGGCAGGAGCTGAAGGAAGGCCGGCCGGGCGGGTCCTCGGCCGGCAAGAGCCGGCCGGGGCAGACGTGACATCCGGAGGTCAGACAGGCCACGAGCGACCCTGCCCACTGGTGCCCCAGGGCCCCAGGGTAGCGTGTCCGAATGTGCCTCCACCGCCCGCCAGAACCACCCCCAAACCCACGTCCGGTAAGTGCTCAAACCCCGCCTGCCTGCGCTGGACTCCGTTCCTCAGGAAGGGGTGTGGCTGTCCCTGGGCCCCACGGGGCCAGTTTCCTGCCCATCCCGAGACTCGGGAGGCCCACGCCGTGTCCTCGGACTTTGCATCCTGCGTCCGGCCTGGTGTTCCGGGGTCGCCCGGCTGTTCTGCCGACCGCACCTCCTTGAGTCTCCGAGGTTCTGCCGGCTCGCTAGGCCCTCCCCTCCCCTGCTCCCGCAGAGCCCGCTCCCGCTCCTCTCCCCCAGGGCCAACCCCCACCCTCACCCCAAAGAGCCAACCCGGTCTCCCTGCAGGACACGAGGGGCCCCGGGGGACGGCAGCAGGAGGGCTGGTGCGTGCCCTGTCCTCCACAAGCACCTGCTGGGGCCTCCTCTGTGTCGGGCCCATCCGGGGACACCTGTGTGTGAGGAAGGCCCCCCCCCCCCCGCCACCCCCGGGCGAGAGGGCCCTGTGTGGGTCCACCTGTCAAGAGGACCGTGCAGGCAGAGACCCAGACGCAGGAAGTCCTGGTGGCCAAGGAGCACGTGTTGTCCCGCGCCGTGTCCAGGACCCTGCGATGGGCTCCGAGGTGCCCCTGTGACCCCTCTGTCCCCCGCCCCGTCTGCAGTTCCAGGTCTTCAACATCCAAGATGAGGACCGGATCTCGGCCATGCAGAGCATCTTCCGGAAGACCAAGACCCTGGACGGCAAGGAGTGCTGAGCGGCCTTGCCTTTGCTCGGTCTTCACCACCCACAGCCGGGCTGCACGGCCCCGCGGAGGACCCGGGACACTTGGGGAAGGGAATGGGCTTCACCCCGAGGCAGGTGATGGGCGGTAGAGACGTCCACCTCAGACTGCCCGGGGGATGGCCTCCCGGGACTCTGGGAGCGCCGGGCAGCAGGTCCCCCGGAGCAGCTGCCTGGTCTCCCCAGGGCCTGGGACGAAGGCGCCTTGTATTTCACAAGACGCGTGTGGGTCTGTGTGATGTCATCAGACTCTCAGAGCCAAGCGTCTGCCTGAGACCTGGAGCTCGAGGGCTTGTCCCGACCTGAGTCCCATGCTCCTCCGTGGTGATGTAATACTATATATCTGATCTTGAATAAATTAACGCCCCGGGTAGGCTCGGTGGGGACGGCAGCCACCACTTTCTGTGTATCTATGTGGAGAATATTCCCCCGGAGACACGGAAGTAGAAGAGGCTGACAGAAATTCTGTGCAGACAGAAAATCTCCAGCTTTCTCCACTCTCTGCAAACGGCCAGGTGTCCCCACCTTCTCCTCACAGAGGAACCTGAAGCCAGCAGAGGGGACGCCTGCGGCTCCCTCTGCCAACAGGGGCTGGTCCCGCCGAGGTGGGGCGTCTTCCGTCTTACGCAAGGTAGCATCTCCTGGCATCTGACGCCACCCCCCCTTCTGTTCTCAGGGCTCCGTGTCCCCACCCCGCGCCCTCTCATCGGCCCATGACGGCCACCTGCAGCCCCTTCCCCGCTGAGCTCTCACATGACCTTCGTGTGCCCTCGCCTAGCAGACAGTGTCCACTCTCCACCCTCTTTGCCTCTCAGTGCTATTTATGCCCCGGCGTCTGAGCCACAGCCCGCACCCTGGCTCCTGTAGAGGGACCTGCAACCCCACGGCGATGCGTGTAGCGACACTTTCCCCAAACGTCCTGCAAAGCAGCCCCCGGCCGAGTGCCCGAATCGCCACACACAGAGGAGAGGAAATGCCAGGGCCTTTGAAGGCTGTGTGATTCGGGACCTGAGCTGACACGAATACAGGGGGACACAAAATGCCATGAGAGTAGAGGCTGTCAGAGCACAGGACCCTGACGTTACAGAGAGGGAGGGAGGCAAACCATAAGACACTCTTAAATACTGAGAACAAACTGAAGGAGGATGGAGGGTCGGGGAGAAGGGTAAGTGGGTGATGGGCACTGAGGAGGGCACTTGCTGGGATGAGCACTGGCTGTTGTATGGAAACCGATTCGACGATAACTTATTTGAAAAAAAAAAAAAAAGAAAAGAACACAGGACCTTGGTCCAATCCGATTCACAGTGGGGACAAAGTGTCCAGGCCCACCCTGCGGTCATTTCCTCAGTGTCTGAGTGTGTCTCAGGGCGCCTGTACCTGGAAGAACTAAGGGCCTCAATAGTGGGGAAGGCCAAAGGGAAAAGTTCAAAAACACATCTATTCTCATGGCCAAAACAGTCTAGCAAAACACACTGTCTCCCAGGGGCAATAGCAGAACGTAGCATTACCCTGAAAGACCCGAATGCACCAGTATAACCTTAGAAAAAATCGGATGAATCAAAACCGCGACACTTAGGTATCAATCCAACAAAATATGCCAAATATCTGTATGAGGAAAATGACAAAACTCTGATGAACAAAATCAAAGAAGAGGTAAATAAATGGATGTCCCATGTTCATGGATAGGAAGACTCAAGGTTGTCAAGATGTCTGTTCTCCTCAACTCGATCTGTGAGTGCAAATTAAAACAACTGGGAGGAGACTCCACGTGCCGACGTTGGAACGTTGACAGCATCGAACACTGGCGAGGACATGGAACGTCAGGAGCCGGGAGGAATGCAGGCTGATGG
The DNA here is from genome assembly GCF_007474595.2 of Lynx canadensis. NCBI lineage: Eukaryota > Metazoa > Chordata > Mammalia > Carnivora > Felidae > Lynx > Lynx canadensis. Next base: position 220,153,644 of record NC_044310.1, on the reverse strand, counting down.
TTTCTTACAAAACTAAACACTCTTTTACCGCCCGATCCAGCAATTGCACTCCTTGGTATTTACCCAAAGGAGCTGAAAACCCATGTTTGCCCAAAAACCTGCATACGAATTTTTACAGTGACTTCATTCGTAATTGCCAACACTTGGAAGCCACTCAGGTGTCCTTCAGTAGGTGATGGATGAACAGTGGTCCGTCCAGACAAGGGGAGATTACTCAGTGCTGAAAAGAACTGAGCCATCAACCCATGAAAAGTCAGGGGGGAACCTTAAATTATTACTACTTAACGAAAGCTTAGTACTAAGTGTAAGAAGCTAATTTGAGAAGGCTACATTCTGCATGATTCCAACTCTGACATTCTGAAAAAGATAGTGGAAAGATCAGTGGTTTCCAGGGGGGAGGGATGACCAGGTGAGGCACAGAGGATTCTTAGGGCAGTGCAAATACTCCGTGTGGTACTAAACTGATGAATACATATCATGACGCGTCTGTCCAAACCCACAGAGTGCACAACACCAGGAGTGAGCCCTGATGAGAGTAAGGGGCTTTGGGTGATGTTGACATGTCTGCGTGGGTTCGTCACCTGTAACACATGGTCCCTCTGGTGGGGGCTGTTGGGGACGAGGAGGCTGTGCATGTGTGGGGGCAGGGGGTTATGGGAAATCTCTGTACTTTCCTCTCCATTTGGCTGTGTGTCTACAAACTGCCCCTGAAAATAAAGTCTAAATAATCAAATGAATTTAGAATGTTCTATCTCAGTTGGATCATGATGAATGACAGCAGATCCCTTCAACTGAACCAAGTTTTAGCCTGTAACCAAGGTGCTGTGCTGGGTGCTGAGTGTTACGGATTTAGGAGAACAGGACAGCACAGCCTGTGGCATGTGCTTCGTGGTGGCCAACCTGTGGAAAGTTCTTTCCAGCCCCCGTCGGGTGGGGGGAGCAGTTAGAAACAATTGTGTTCACTTGGAAGAGGCAAGAAGTTATGTTTCCAGTCTTGCCCCAGGCTGAGGTTGACCTCCCTGCTCTGTGTCACAATATAGGCCCCATGGACCTTTGTCGTCTGGACTGGGCCTGTGGGGTATCTTGCTGGCTCACTCTTTTGATGACATCATGCTAATAAGACCTGGGGAGCATTGACTGGCAAGTGCTTTGGAGGCCTCGTAAGATGCGTTTATGCCAAAGGGTGGGAGAGAAATGGTAGAGTCTCAAGGGTCTGTCTCATAGCTGGCGATTTGAGAGGTTCGGGGGTCTGGGCACGCCAAGACATTGCCTCTAAGGAGTAGCGGAAGTTTTGATGCCTTGCCCCACCTCCTGTGATGAGCAAGGACGATGCCAGGTGGGCCTCACCGATTTTGGAGGTTGTGTGCATCTTACTTGGAATGTCCCTGTGTCAGGTGATGCAGAAGGCTCTTAGTGGGGCCGGGGCGCAGGTGAGCTCTTCATGCTGCAATATGACCACTGCCCTGAGGGTACCCCTGGGAGAAGGGGACACCACACGGCATCTCTGAGAACTCTAACACGGGAGCAAGGGTGCGCCATCTGGAGCACAGAACCACTCACGGTTCAGAGCGCAGCGTCCGTCACGGTGCCGGGCCCCGGCGGAGAATGAGCCACTGGCCACGAGACCCTAGGTGACTCTGGGACCTGAGCCGCCCACCACGAGCCACGTGTTACAGGGTCCTCACCGTGCAGCGAGGCGGGAGAAGGAAGTAAAAGGCGCAGATATCGGAAAAGAAGTAAAGCTGTCTTTTGCCTAGATACATCGCTCACCTACATAGAAAATCCAAAGGAATCCACGAAAACCTTGTGAATTTGGCAAGGTTAGAAGACAGGTTAATAGAGAAAAATCAACTGCACTTGCATACATTAAGAATAAACAATTGGACATAAAAGTTTTAAAATACGATTTACGGTAGTCAAAACTAACACACCCAGGAACAGATCTAACGAAGGCTATGGAAGCCCTTGCACTGAAACGTTGTGGAGTATAATTTAAAAGACCCAAATTAATGTTCATGGAAAGGAATTCATATTTTGATGATTTCCGTTGTCTTTAACTTGATGCATAGATTTACTGCAATTCCTATGAAAATTCCAGGAAGCTATGCTGAAAAAATAGACAAGATGATTCCAAATTTACACGAAAATTCAAAGGACCTAGGAGAGGGAAAACAATCTTTCAAAAGAGAGCAGAATCGGAAGACTTGAACTAATTGGTTTCAAGACGGCTCACGAAGCTGCGTTACCGAAGGCGGTACGCGACAGGGAGGAGGCCGTGACACGGGGGAGAGGCCAGAAGCAGGTCTGCTCTGATGGTCAGTGGCAAAGCGGCCGCCCCAGTCAGGTGGGAAAAGGAGGGTCTGTTTAACAAATTGTTGCTTGAACAACTGGCTGTCAGCGTGGAAAAAAAGCAAACCCTGGCTCTTTTCCACCCCGTGCACAAAATTAACATAAAGCGCACCATGAACCCCTCCGCACAAAAGCTGACACCGCAAAGTTTCCAGAAGAATCTTCCTATGAAGATATCAATGTCGGCAAAGGTGTCCTGGAGAGGTTCCCGACAGCACGGGCCACGAGAGAAGCCACAGGAGCTCACCAAAGGAAAAGACCTGCCCTTGGAGGACACGATTAAGAAAATGAAATGGTAAGCTGCGGGGAAGGAGAAAATGCTCGCCACTCTTCCGGCAGTATCCCGAATCTATAAAATAACGACCATAAAATGACAATAAAAAAGAGGACAATCAAGGAATAGGAGCAAACGCTTGAGCCGACAAGTCTCACAAGAAGACTCACACGTGGCCAGTCTGCACGTGAAAAGATGCTCGATATCATCGGTCATCGGCGAAAGGCAAATGAAAACCAAATCACGTGCGCTTGTCACACCCACTAGACAAGAAGACAACACCAGACATCGGTGAGGCTGTGGAGGGACTGGGGCTCTCGGATGCTTCTGGTGAAGATGTAAAATGTTAGGAGCACTTCAGAGAGTTTTGTGGCATCTTATAAAGCTGAAGGGTTACGGTGGGACCCCGATTCCCTCGTAGTTATTTTCCCAAGAGCAGTGAACACGTGTGTCTGTGCAAGGCCACGTGTAGGAAAGTCTATCCCAGCCTTATTCACAATAGTCCCCAACGGGAAGGTCCCTTCACAGCAGATGATAAACAGATTGTGATCTATCCGTACAAGGGAAAAGCACCAGCAAGGAACACAGTGTCCCCGCGTCCCCACGGCAACACGCGTGACCATCAAGAGTGTTAAATGAAAGCAGCAGACACAATAGGGAATGTGTCACGCAAACACCTACAAAGCTGGTCTGTGCTGACAGTCCGGTGGGGGCACTGACCGGCTGGGGGCACAGGGCACCTGCCACCGGATGGGGATTCCTTTCTCATCCCCATGTCTGCTGTGGGAAAAACCCAATCAGGACAGGGCTGCTGTCGGGACAAAGGCCACGTCTCCAAGGTGGCCCACACGGCCCTGTCCAGCCTTCTCTGGAAGAGCCTCCCTCCACCCACCTTCCACTTCTGGATTCAGACCCTCGGCCCCCTCAGCTCCCGTGTACGTCTCTCCTGGTGTCCGTGAGCTCACGGGGCGGACGGCTTCCGGTCATCCCCGTGACCCCAGCGGCCTCCAGACGTCCCCCAGACGTCCCCCACGACCCCAGCGCACTCAACCGTGCCGGCCGGCACCTGGGTGAGTGAGGGGGGGCGAGCCAGGCCGACCCCTGCCCTACACAAGGTCACGGGCTGTGGGTGTCCACCTCCGCTTGAGGCCCTCCTCCGGGGACTCTTAGGACCAGTGAGGATGTGGAGGCGGCTGTGATCGAGTAGAGCCGAGGCTGCATGTTCCAGAAGTCTTAGGAGAAGCTAAGGGCGCCCGGGCAGAAACCCCAAGTAAGGGGGGCAGTTAAGGGCCAGAGGGCCAGAGGGGGCCAAGCCAAGAACAGGGAGGGGTCGGGGTGCAGAGGCCACGCTCGGATATGCATCTGAGGCCCCCAGACTCTCAGCACACGTGGAAGCCCGTGTGCCTACGTCGTGACCTTCAGTCTTCCCAGGTCAAGTCCTGGCTGTGTGCTCCAGGCATGTTGGTGCCTTAATCTCTGTGACTCTCATCACAAGTCATGAGTAATAAGCCCTGTGGGTCATGGGGGGGCCCTGGCGGTGTGGGGGGTGCGGTATTTTGCAGGTGCGAGATCTGGGGCAGGGTGTATGGTGACAGGGCCCCTACACACTGTTTTCCAGCCCTGGGGAGGCCCTAGGCAAGGAACTGCCCCCAAGCAACCCCCATGAGGGCACAGTCAGGGGCCAGACTCCTGCCGCCCACCCTGCACACAGTGAGGACAGATGACCGACGATTCTTTATTGAGTGTCCACCTGCCAGGGGCCTGTGGGGGTTGCAGCTCGTTTGGGAGGTGCCGTGGGTCCCGAGCCCACGTGGTCCGCTTCCAGGAGGTGCCGCTCGAAAGGAGAAGGACTTCCTGGGGCCGGGACGGCAGCCTTCCTGCCCCCCGGGGGCCCTGACCGACAGCACAGTCTGTTCGCTCCTGGTGCCTCCGGCCGGCCCCTCCGGGAGGGCGGGACACAGGCAGCCAGGTCACAGCTTGTTTCGGGAGCAGCGCTGCAGAGCCTCCCGTAGGGCCTGGATCACTCGGTCCACGTTCTCCCGGGTGGCGTTGCAGCCCAGCAGGCCGATGCGAAGCACCTGCAGGGGTGGGGGAGGGTCCGGGGCAGATGTGAGCCCCACCCTGAGTGAGGCCTAGGCAGAGCCAGGTCCCCCCCCACCCCGGCACCGAGAGCTTCCCCCGGTTATACAGGGAGCCCCCCTCCCTCCCAGACCCAGGCAGGGGTGGCTCTCTTCCCTCCGCACGCACAGAGCTCCAGAAGGAAGGTCAGGATGACGGTCAGTTACAGGTCACTCAGAATCGCCCACTCAGTGGGCACAGCCAGACCCAGGCCTGGCGCCTTCAGCCTGGTCTGCCCGCTCGGAGGGAAGGACTTTCTGGGTGGAATCGGAGGGGCCACACCCCACAACCTCACCAGGGCGAGGGGGCGAAAGGGGGCAGGAGAATTCATTCGCCCAGCTCCCCCTGCAAAACCCCTGGGGTTCAGAGGAGGATGTTCCCGTGTGGGTGGCCCTGCCGTCCTGGGGAACCGATGACCGCCGACCTCGGCCTGGGCCTGGCGCATGAGGCGCTCCATGTGGGGGTGGAGAATGTAACTTCCGTGGCAGGCGTGGCCAGCCCTCACCCCTGGCCACTCAGAGCAACAGCTGGCCCCTTACCTTCCCCATCGAGGGCCCAAGGCCGCCGGTGATCTCGATGTCAAAATGGTCCATGACATAGTTGACGATGTCCCTCCAGTCGTAGCCAGCGGGCACGGCCACCGCGGTCACAGTGGGCAGCCGGAGCGCCTGCGGGACGGAAGGCCCAACTCAGCCTCCTCCACGACCGCCTGCGGCCAGCACCACCTGACCTGGCCCGGCCAGCCCTGGTCTCAGGCCCCAGAGGGGCGGGCAGAGACGGGGGAGGGCACGGAGGGAGGCAGAAGGGGCCCAAAGACACGGGGTCACCGTCTCTCCTGTTTCCTACTGAAACCTGGACTGGCTGGCTAGTCGAGCGGACCCTCCGCCCTCCACCCCCCCGGCTGGACTGCCGGGGCTCCGGGGGCCACGGGCGTCTTCCGGCTCAGAGATCGCCCATCGTTACTTTAGGCGCGGAGGCTGTCGGGGAGAGTGGGGTCACTGAGCTAAGCATCCTAAGATCAGAGGCCAGGCCACTGTGACAGTGAAAATGACCACCCAGGTGACCCCAGGACTCTGTGTCCGTTCAGAGGGGGCTGGGTAGGAGCTCTCCCCTCCCCCACACCCTCTGCCTCTCCCCTCACTACCCTGCCCCTGCCCCCGCCCCCTGCCCTCTGCTCTCTGCCTTCCACCCCCCTCCCACTATCCCCCACCCCCTACCCCCCACCCCCCGCCCCACCCCCTTCCACCCGCCCCCTGCCCCCCACCCCTCGTCCCCCACCTCCTGCCCCCTGCCCCCTGCTCTCTGCCTTCCACCCCCCTGCCCCCTATCGCCCACCCCCTGTCCCCCCACCCCCCATCCCCACCCCCTTCCACCCACTCCCTGCCCCCCACCCTTGTCCCCCACCTCCTGCCCCCTGCCCCCTGCTCTCTGCCTTCCACCCCCCTGTCCCCTATCGCCCACCCCCTGTCCCCCCACCCCCCATCCCCACCCCCTTCCACCCACTCCCTGCCCCCCACCCTTGGCCCCCACCTCCTGCCCCCTGCCCTCTGCTCTCTGCCCTCCACCCCTCTGCCCCCCGCCCCCCGCCCCCTGCTCTCTGTCTTCCACCCCCCTGCCCCCTATCCCCCACCCCCTGCCCCCACCCCCTTCCACCCACCCCCTGCCCCCCACCCCTTGTCCCCCACCTCCTGCCCCCTGCCCTCTGCTCTCTGCCCTCCACCCCTCTGCCCCCCGCCCCCTGCCCCCTGCTCTCTGCCTTCCACCCCCCTGTCCCCTATCCCCCACCCCCTGCCCCCCCACCCCCTGCCCCCCACCCCTTGTCCCCCACCTCCTGCCCCCTGCCCTCTGCTCTCTGCCCTCCACCCCTCTGCCCCCTGCCCCCCACCCCCTGCTCCCCGCCCTCTGCCCCCTGCCCCCTGCCCTCTGCCCTCCTTACTGGATCCTTCACGAACAGCTGCAGGCCCAGCCCCTGCAGGCGCCCATGCAGATATGCCGTCACCTCCCGGTGCTGCCGCCAGCTATTCTCCAGGCCCTGGGAGGGGAGAGGACACTCAGTGGGCAGGGCAGGGGAGGGCAGGGTGGGGTCCCTCCTTCCGTGGCGAGAGAGGGGAAACTGTGTCTCATCCATAGTGGGGGCAGCTTCAGACTACGGAGGGGCTCCTCTCCTAGCCTGGACTCTGATCCCCATAGAGACCCCTGAGTCCCCAGATTCGGGGCCCCGGTTCTGCCCCAGGGGCCACACCTGGAGCCACCTCGGGGCAGTGGAAATAGTCTGGGCCTGGGGGAGCGAGTGGGGGGCCCAGCCACGGGTTGGAGCCTTGTGGCGCCCGGAGGGTGTCAGGTGGGATCACTTGCTGCAGGTGGGACGCTGGCCAGGGGAGAGAAAAGGGCTTCTGAGTCCCACGCCGTCCTGTCTCCCGTCTTCCCCGTGCACGGACCCCACAATCCGCTGTCCTCACCCCTCTCAGCCACACGCCCCCATGGTGCACGGCCAGCCTGGGTGCCGGTGTCCCCCCCCCCCCCCCCCCCAGCTCACGGGACTCCTCAGCTCCTGCTGGCCGGGCCCTGGGGTGCCGGCTCCACGAGCAGGCACGGAAGGGCACACAAGGCCCACACAGCGTGCAGCCTCCTGGGGAGGCCGGCCACTCATGGCGCTCTTCCCGCCTCTGGGCTGCTGGCTGCAGGCTTCCCGGGAGACACCGGGATGACCCCAGCCATGCTGGGGGCAGTGTCTCCTGTCCTCTGTCCCGCAGGGCCCACACACTCTGTGCCCCGGGAGCGTGGTCATCGCACCGGACAAAGACACTCTCCTGGCCACACCCACGTGTCCCCGCTTGGCCCCTGCCCCACCCCGGGAGCTGGAGGGGGCTGCGGGAAAGTGCTCTGTCCCCCCCCCCCCCAGGACCCCTCTGCCCGCAGCCGGCCCTCCCACCCCTCTCCCCGCGCTCCTGCATGCAGCCCACCCTCTGCTGCAACGCCCCCTCTCTCTGCTGCTCCGTGGACCCCGTTCTTCCTTCGGTGCAGGCCAGGCCCACCCGGCAGGCCGCCCGGCACTTAGAATCCCTCCTATCTGTGTCCTCAGAAGGGCTTGAGGGAGTCAGGAGAAGGGGCCTCTGAGAGGCCACCGGCCTCGGCACGGAGACTCCAGGGAGCTGAGAATGCTTCCCTAGGGGTCCTGCACCCGCCGAGTCCCTGCTCCACGCGGCTCTCCGCCCCACTCCCCTCACCTGTTCCGCTATGAGGGCCAGACTCTCTCTCAGGCTGTACAGGCTGACGACAGGGGTCGTGTGATGGTATCTGGAAGACAGGAGGGGACTTGGTCCAGTGTCACCGGGTGGGGGGTGGCCAGGCCCCCTGACAACGGGTCTAGCCGCTTCCCAGGGGGCCGCTGTCTGGCTTGGGGGTACGGACTCAGCTGGAGAGGCAGCTAGGGCTGGGGAGAGCGAGGCTCAGGGCAGGGACACTGGCCCGATCGCCTAGGGCTGGCTCCCCACCCAGCCTGTCCTTCCCGAGGAGCTGCTGTGCCCACTGAGTAGGGCACACTTCCTGGTCCCCCCATCCCTGTGTGGGTTACAGCGAAAGCGACTTCACAAGGAGCCCCTGGCTGAGCCCCTCTTTTTGAGAGGCGGGTAAGCCGAGGCCCAGGAATGGGAAGGTGTCGCAGGGCCAGGCCCAGAGCGTCCAGAGGTTCCCTGGGTCTGGGAGGACGGGGCCCGGGGCAAGGGTGGTAGGGGCTGTGCTGCTGGACCTGAGCTCCCAGGCCAGGGAGGGGTGGGCGAACCGAGTGGGGGCATCGATGGCCTGACTCTGGTGAGTCCTGCGGCTACAGCTGGGGCGTGGGCCCCGAGCCCAGGGTGTAAAGCTGACGAGAAGCTGGGTGCAGAGAGAGGTCACCCCCACGCCCCGCCACCAGATATGGCCCTGGCCCCGGCCCCGCGGTCCTCACATCCTGGGCTTGCCGTCACAGCCCCAGATGTTGGCCAGCCACTTCATGTCCAGGTAGAAGGAGACGGGCTTCGTCTTCCGAGTGTAAATCTTATTTCTGGGAAGGAAGGAGCAGCGTGAGTGCCCGCCTGTCGGGCTGGAGCGCCTGGGGGTGGTCTCGTCAGGCTAGCCTGCTCCGGGAAGCGAGCCAGAGGGGCAGGTGCCCCCAGGACCCCTGTGTTTGTGCTCAGGCCCAGGTAGGGTGTGTGTCTTCCCAGCCGCTGCACCTCGGGGGGCCAGGCATGGTTGGGGACCTCGGCCCCTCTCCTCCCAGGCCCCAGGAATGCAGCCGATCTTGAAGCTTTAAATACACCTGTTCTCCAGACGGGCGTGACAGACAGGGCCTCTACCCGAGCTCCATACTCAGACCACCAGCCGCTTCCTGGACCTTCCCGCGGGCGGTCAGACTTCCCACGGCCACAGACGACCCCTGACCCCATCCGAGACTGTCTCGGCGCCGCATCCCTGGGTCCTCCCCCATCCCGGCCTGGCCTGGCTCAGGGGCTGCACACTGGGGACCGGGGGCACCGGGGCTGCTGGACAAAGGTGGGCCACACCCGCCCCGTCGAGCAGCTCGTGCGTCGGCTCCTGGGCCCTGAGCCAAGGGTGGAGGCATGGGAGACAGGCACTGGACCCCCAGTCCTTGGCTCGAGGCTGGGGGACTTCCAGAATGCCAGGCCCTGCACCCTCACACACAAGCCCAGGCTCCATGAGGAGAATCTTCTGGAGGCCAGACTGGCCAGGCCACCAGCCTCACACCGGGACCTCACCGTGCCCTGGCTACCCCCGCCCTATGAACTCAGAGCTTGGGCACATCTGTCCAGGGTGGGCACCTGTCCAGGGTGGGTCGTGGACAGGCCAGAGGTGTCTCTGAGCACAGCCCCTGAGCCCTCCCTCTCTTGCTCCGACCTCCCGCTTCAGGGGCCTTCCGGCCTCACTGCACATCCACCTTAGGTCAGGGGCCCAGGAGTCACCCACTTGGCCTTGTCACTGAAGGAGATGAGCGAGGTCCCTGGAGGCGAGTTCAGGACCTTCTGGGAGCCAGAGTACAAAACGTCAATGCCTGTGGAGAGGAGGGGCGTGTGCTCCTGGGGGCCGAGCTCCGCCCCGGGTGGGATCTTCGCGGGGGTGGGGGGTTGGGGGGAGGGTGCCCACCCAGACCAGACCCCAGCAGGTCGAACAGAAGTTTTGGGCAACCTGGGGACCTGCAGCACAAGTGCTGTGTGAAGCAGGCTGGACGGTCTTATAGGAGTGAGACCCTGACCTATGCGACGTGACGCCCTCTCCACGCAGATGGAGTGAAATTGCAGGCCACCCGCCCACGGTCGGCTCGGGTGGAGGAGCCCACGCGTGGCGTCAGTGTTGTGAGCGAGCGTGTGGCAGAACACAGGACGAAACAGGTGTTCTTGCCACATCAGGCGGCCGCTGAACTGTCGCGAAAACCGACGAGGTCACCACCTGAGATTT